>NC_053490.1:223184090-223822215 GCF_905171775.1 Rana temporaria | reverse complement strand
TAGTAGTGAATGCGTGCCAAGGCATCTCTGGGTGCTCTGTCAGGAAGAAATTTTGGCTTGGGTATGCGATGGGCCCTGTCAACGCATGGTTCAATATCATTCAGAGACGGTATGACTGCTTTCATAAGGCATTGAAAAAAATTGGTAAGTTCATATGGTGGGATTGATTCAGGAATCCCTCTGAACTTAATGTTGTTCTGCCTTGAACGGTCTTCTAAGTCCGCCATGTTGTTTTGAAGGCGCTGAAGTTCAGATTCCTAATCAGTATATGTATCAACAAGGTTATTGTGAGCAGTATAAATATCCGGCATTTTAGATTCCAGGTGATGGATTTGGTAACTGTGAGCTGAAACAGTATTGTTTAAAGAGGCAAACATATCTGAGAAATCATTGAATAAGGTTCTTCTGAGGGACAAAAGCATATTTTGCATGGTACTCTCTGATATAGCTTGGTCTGTGGCTGAGAACATGTCAATTAAGGGCTCTGCTTGTGTGCTCTGTGAGGAGAACTGCGTGGTGACATGCTGCAGCCCAGAGGAAAACTCGTCTCCCTCCCTGCGCTACCTGGTCTTAGCTGGGCTACGCATAGTGGGTGTAGAGGGGGTGATAGCTCTCCCATCTCCACTGGAGCAGCAGGGGCATGACTCACCGCATTGTAACATCCGGGATGAGAGCAGGTCCCTCTGTTAGAGCCAGTGCCGGCACCATCTTGAGCATCTTGCGGTGCCACCGACGGGTAGAAGTCCGTTAGTCATTGGGGCGGCTTGTTGTTTTTCCGCCGCTTGTTCGTAGCTGCTCGGGGTTACTGCTGAATCGGAGGTGGAATTAGGGCTCGGGGAACCTCTTCTGGTCGTCGCTATGCCGTTGCTGAAGTGTGAGGCAGCAGGAGCTTTCAGCTATGCGGCCATCTTCTTCACCGGCTGGACACGCTCCCGCACTGTCCACTTTTAACTTTTTCCTGTGAAGACTGAAAGTTTAGGAATGCAGCACTAAGACAGCAGGAGCCAACAGCTTTGAAAATTGTAAACTGCAAATGATTGGGTAAGAGGTTTAACAAGTAATGTACTGGGTAATATGTATTTTATTGTGCTAAATAGGTTATGCTGAATAAATGCTAATAATGTAATACTACTCTAACTCATTATAGGCTATGGTGTACTGTAAAAAGTTATTTGATAAATACTAATTTACATAGTAAATTAAATGAGCAAAAATAAAACTTTAAAATGTGACAAAGATTGACCTTACTCCTTCTGTTTGTGTGTATATCTGTTGTTTTTTTTTTTCATTTGTTTTCATGTTGTTGTGCTATGCACCATATGGCTTTATCATCTGGGCAATTGGCTATCTGCAATTTCTATACTAAGCATGCAATGTGACACAAGCTTTAGCAATAGATATAGTTTGTGCCATATACCACCTGCAAAGGCACATAGCAGACCAGTAATGACTTTCTTACCTTTTATGTGCTGTAAATGGATTGATAGCTTAGACCTGGGGGCAGTGAACCATGGAATAAGAGGTTTGCTGGAAAGGGTTTATTACTCTTTAATGTTATTCTTGGTCTGGTGTCAGCCAAGAAGGATGAGCTAGATTATCAGAAAGTAAGCTGGGTGCCAGAACAAGCATTCTCTTCATTTATCCCCCTTAGCCTCCAAGACATAGACTTTATGCATCATAAAAGTTATGATAAGTGTTTGATGGAGGCATCACATACTGTTACTTTTTAATGTATCTTCAGCCCATTCATTCATTTATTTTACTGTGTTTATGTTGTTAGAAAATTATATTTGTTTATTTTATTTTTTTAAATGTGTTATTGTGGCATGGTTGGTGTTTATTTTTTATGTTACTCAAATTATAGAATGTGAAATGATTGATTTGTTATTTTTTTTTTATTTAAACATTTGCCATAATAAAACAGATTAACCACTTAAGGACCGGACCAATATGCTGCTACATGACCCAAGGGGTTTTTACAATTCGGCACTGCATCGCTTTAACAGACAATTGCGCGGTCGTGCGACGTGGCTCCCAAACAAAATTGGCGTCCGTTTTTCCCCACAAATAGAGCTTTCTTTTGGTGGTATTTGATCACCTCTGCGGTTTTTATTTTTTGCGCTATAAACAAAAATAGAGCGACAATTTTGAAAAAAATTCAATATTTTTTACTTTTTGCTATAATAAATATCCCCCAAAAACATATATAATTTTTTTTTTCTCAGTTTAGGCCGATACATATTCTTCTACCTATTTTTGGTAAAAAAATCGCAATAAGCGTTTATCGATTGGTTTGCGCAAAATTTATAGCGTTTACAAAATAGGGGATAGTTTTATTGCATTTTTAATAATTTTTTTTTTTACTACTAATGGCGGCAATCAGCGATTTTTTTCGTGACTGCGACATTATGGCGGACACTTCGGACAATTTTGACACATTTTTGGGACCATTGTCATTTTCACAGCAAAAAAATGCATTTAAATTGCATTGTTTATTGTGAAAATGACAGTTGCAGTTTGGGAGTTAACCACAGGGGGCGCTGTAGGATTTAGTGTTCACCTAGTGTGTGTTTACAACTGTAGGGGGGTGTGGCTGTAGGACTGATGTCATCGATCGAGTCTCCCTATAAAAGGGATGACTCGATCGATGCAGGGCCATAGTGAAGCACGGGGAAGCCGTGTTTACATACGGCTCTCCCCGTTTTTCAGCTCCGGGGAGCGATCGCGATGGAGCGGCTATAAACGAATAGCTGCGCCGTTGTCCCGGATCGCTCCCCGAGGGAATCCGACCGCCGCATGTAGGGGGGGTCCCGATCGGACCCCCGACCCACGTCTAGGCAGGGACGTACAGGTACGCCAATGTGCCTGTACGTGCCATTCTGCCGACGTATATCTAAATGCGGCGGTCGGAAAGTGGTTAAAGGAAATACATATATTAATTTAGAATATTTTGAAGCAAAGTGCTGATTTAAGAGTAGTATCATTCAAAGAAATTATATGTTTCAGTATGAAAACTAGATAAATCAATAGTTGCACAGCTATTAAGCAATGCAAGGCCCATTGAAGACCAGGTGAACATAGAATGAACAAATAAAGATTTTATGTAGGAGGTTCTTGTAGTTCTCCATGTGTGAAGACTTGGTATCAACCAGGTAGCTGTTTACCACACTTTATTTTCTGAGGAAAAATAATAAAATAAAATGTAAAAAAGTTTTGGGTTAACTCTATTTTGTTTAAGCTCATATGTTTTTAACTATATAGAGTTTATTTGTGTTATGTATTCTTTGTTTTACAAAAATCCTTTAATGCATGACAAAGGATTTTCAGAGCACTATGGATTATTCCAAGGCTAGTAGGTAGGGATAGGAGAGGAAGCCACTTGCAATAGTGTGTGTGTATGTATGCACAGGATACTTGTACATTAAAGTGGTTAAAAACCCTCACATGTACAGTAACTAGTGAAGTAACTAGTTGCAGGTGATATATAGAGATGAAAGAACTCCTCCTAGGTTCATTATATCTGTTAACATGAAGCCATCTGTCCTTTACAGCCTTTTACAACACACAGAATGCACATAGAATCTGCTAGAATCTCTCAGCAGCACAAAGCAGGGGGCAGGGATCTAAATTCACATACCAGTCAGCTAAGGAAGAAGAGCTCTGAGCCCCAATTTGAGGCAAGGGACATGTCCCCTCCTTTCATTACACAGACAAACAAGCACAGCTGTGGCTGTCAATCACAGGCTGTGATTCAGTGCTTTTGATAAAGTCATAGAGAATACACAGTATAGAAGAATGAACTTTGTTTAAGTTGCATGTCTCAGGTTTACAACCATTTTAAGGCAAACTTACTTCTGGGCTTGCATTGTTCCTCCAGTATAGCTCCATACACACTCTTGTCTTGTTGTTAGAGATTTTTCTCAGACATCACCATCCTCCGTTATCGGCAGGCTACCTGCGATGTTGCAATTTTCATGTCTATGTTATAGAATTGCGTCATTCTGGCATTAGGCTTTATTCTTGTCCAGGGTGTAAGCTGTCTATGAAGTGTACACAGAACTAGCAGTTTTAATAGCAAAATTAGAATAGTTTAGAGGCAGAAATGACATGACTTTTTTTTACAATGAAAAATGTGCATGCTAGAATGTTTTTTTTTTAAACTAAGGCTTTAAATAGAGAGGCACAGCAGTAGTCTCCTTTTAAGCAATTTAGTCTGTCATTGAATCCTCATGTAGAAACATTCAGGAGCTAGGTTGGATGTGGCTTATATTGTACAAAACAAGGCTTTTAGCACAATGAAGGTAAACAGATGGAAGAATACATGTTAAATGGAGTCCAAAGCGCCACTTGCTTTTCCAAAAAGTGAATTTATCATTTCTAATGTGTACTGTGTATTTATATGACTAAAAAGAAATGTAGCACAATTTGTTATCTGCAATTGTTCTGGTGATCTTCAACTAGATTTTTATTATTCCTGCATCATAGGTTAAGGCTGTACATGAAGCTTTTGACTTTTGTTCAAGATGAAATTAGGCCCTACCACTTCTTGGCGCTAAATCACAGTGCCCATCATTCAGTTGTTAAATGCCAGAGCCTCTACTATCTGCTAAAATTCTATTTGACAACTGAAAGACCGGAGTGGGATTAGCTTTGAGAGGGAATATGGTACAATCTTGACTTAGGAAGAAGGCAATGCTTTATTTACAGCTTTGTTCTAGGCACTGTTGTTCTGTTTTTTTTAGGCCAGGTCAGATTAACCCCTTTCCATCTACTATACGCATATATACAGCCTTATGGAAGTGTGCATTTTTACGTGGTGCAATATATATGTGTATCTCTCTTTGTGCTGTTAGCATGCCACACAGATTTTGTACTAACGGCCGTGACCCAGTACTCCCAATTCTGGGTCACCTGATTGCTGTGATAGCCTCTGATTGGCTATATCAGTATAGAAAGAAAATTTAGAGAGCGTACCACTCCCTCATAAGGTGGTGGGATTTTTAAGGGTGTGTTTAAAACTATCGTTGAGGTAAGCACAACCACAAGAAGGTATACAAAAAAATATAAATGTATTACAACATTTCACAAGTTAAAAAGGTTTACAATGATGATATATGGTTTACCAGAGGGGAACCCAATAATCAATGTAATAATAACAATAACATCTGGTCATAACCGTTTGACCATAGTTGATACTCAATATACAGGTTAGCTGTAGATGCTTGTACATGCAGAAAGCAGACGCGTTTTGTACATTCAGAAAGCCGACTGCCTTCATCAAGACAGTCCTGTATGCATCTGTAACATTATGTAAGTTATAAGAAGTACTATTAGTACCAATATCAATATATGACATTTATGAAAAAATTGTACATTAGGTATGGGTGCTTACCAAACTTGTAATATTGACATTTTAACAACCGCAGCTCCAAAATGAGGGCAAAGATGACCCCACAGTCAAAAGCTGGGGAAGCAAGATTCAACCGCCTGGTCTAATGGACGTTGGACCATGTAAGCAGCTTGATATTAGTGGGCCAATAATGATCTATAGGTGTCAAACATAATGATTCATAAGCTATATCCCTTTAGGTACCCCTCACACTAACCATATACATAAACAAATTGCAGTGATGGCAAGTGGTAAAGTAGACATAGGCATACACCATGGATGATAAACATCCAGTAAACCTGTCATGCCCACCTTTTTAACCCCCCCCTAAATCTAACCCCCAGGGGAAGAGAACAAGACCCAACAGCAAATAGCCTAAATCCCCCACTACCCATACATAGAGGAGGAGCGGGGAATGGGCTGGAGGAATTTCTCATATAGGTTAAGACAATAAAAATAATAAGTACCCTTGTCCATCACTAAGGTTAATATAAACATTATACCAAGAGTGAACCAATTATATGAGACACTAGGGTTGTATGCTATCACAATATAATAAACGCCATTAAAAGTTCCATGAAAAATACACTGTATCAGTAATCAGTCATTGTGAGACCGCCCCTGTGTTTACTTCCTTTTCTGAATCAAGAGGAAGGTACATTTTTATTATTATACAGGATTTATATATTGCCAACAGTTTACGCAGCACTTTACAACTTGAGGGTAGACAGTACAAATACTATACACTTTAATACAGTAGGAATCAGAGGACCCTGCTCCTTAGAGCTTACAATCTAAGAGGGAAGGTCAAGCGATAGAAGAGGTAATAACTGTGGGGGATGTTCTGATGGAGAAAGTAAATGTAGCGTTTTTAGGTGGGGGCCAGATAGGCTTCTCTGAAGAGATGAGTTTTCAGGGATCGTCTGAAAGTGGACAAATTAGGAGAAAGTCAGGCAGATTTGGGGTAGAGCATTCCAGAGAATGGGAGAGGCTCTGGAGAAGTCCTGAAGGCGAGCATGGGATTAGGTGACAAGGGGGTTAGAAAGCAGGAGGTCTTGGGAGGAGCAAAGAGAACAATTTGGGTGGTATTTTGAGACTAGGTTAGCGATGTAGCTGGGGGCCAGGTTGTGGATGGCTTTGTAAGTCATTGTTAGTATCTTGAATTTAATTGGTTGGTTGAGTGGCAGCCAATGGAGGGATTGGGAGAGGGGTATAGCAGACGCTGAGAAGTTTGTGAGGTGGATAAACCTGGCAGCAGCGTTCATGATGGACTGAAGTGGGGATAGACTATTTCGAGGTAAGCCAATGAGGAGGGAGTTGCAGTAGTCAAGGCGAGAGATGACCAGAAAATGGATTAGAAGCTTTGTGGTGACATTGGTTAGGAAGGTATCTTCCTCTTCTTGCAATAGAGGTAGAAGATATACACAAAAAAGTGTCTGTAAAAAAATTCTTTCTTGAATTTAAAATAAAAAAAGAATAAAAAATAAGTAAGAAATAAAAAAGTAAAAAAAATAAATAAAAATAACAATATCACGATTTCCCAGTGTTAGTATTGTGGTTAAGATTGGGGTCAAAGGTCAAGCATAGGGTTAAAAGTACAAGGTCTGCATATTTTGGGCAGAATTTTTTTGTTTTTGATTGGTATCAGTATCAGTTAGTTTTAGAGTCAGTGGGCCAGATTCATCAAGAGATACGACGGCGGATCTCCTGATCCGCCGTCGTATCTCTGAGATCCGACGGTCGGATCTATGCGACTGATTCATAAGAATCAGTTCCACATAGATCTCCCTAAGATCCAACTGGTGTAAGTGACTTACACCGTCGGATCTTAGGCTGCAATCTCCCGCCGGCCGCTAGGTGTCGCCTCGGTTTTTTACGCGTCGGATATGCAAATGAGGAGAACCGCCGATTCAGTAACGAACGCCCGCCCGTCGCTTTTTTTTCACGTCGTTTGCGTTCGGCTTTTTCCAGTGGATAGTTACCCCTTACTATAGCAGGGGTAACTGCGGCGTTTCCTATGTAGTATGGCCGTCATTCCCGCGCCGAGTTTTAAATTTTAACGTCGTTTGCGTACGCTGATTCAGAATTCTTCCCGACGCTCACGCCGAAACCACTGACGTCCTAGCGACGTCAGTGTGAGCAATGCACGCCGGGAAATTTATCCGGCGGCGCATGCGCATTTAAATCGGCGCGGGGACGCGCCTGATTTAAATACTACACTCCCCCTGGCCGCGGAATTTGAATTCCGCCGGGGGAGTTACGATCCGCCGGTGCAAGTTTCGAGGTAAGTGCTTTGTGAATACAGCACTAGCCTCGCAAAAGTGCACCGGCGGATCGTAATCACATAGATTACACATAGATAGATCTAAAGATCCGCTAATCTATGTGAATCTGGCCCAGTGTGTTTTAGGCAGGATAAAAATTAATTAAAATGTACACTACTGTTTATGGGCCCTACTGCGGGTACAAACAACAACTAACATACACATATGTGGTATCACTGTGATTGCCAGGAACAGGAGAATCTATTTTGGGTTGTTCCTTGGTAGGAAATTATGGCAATTTCAAGACATATACAGCCTAATTAAAAAAAAAAAGGTATACTATTTAGGGCCAGTTTTTCTTTGAGAATAAAATAAAAAATCTGGAGATATCCATTGGTAAATTGGGAGAATTCCCATGCCAAAAAAAAAAAATGTGGGTTATTTCATCCTTTAAAAAACCTGTGATAGAAATAAATGAAATAAAATAAAGCTGCTCCCCTAGAAAAATGGGAAGAAAGTAAACCTCCTAATTTGATGAATGAATAAAGTGGTAGGGGGCGCTAGTGAAAACAATAATATAAATAAGGTCACCGTATGCTAAACTGTGACTTTGGTAAGTGGTGGGTGTAACATATAATAGAATTTCCAAACAAGTGAAAATGGCAACAGCAATAATAATTAATTACAACTAGAATTACTAATTGTTATTAAAGTGAAAAACATTGTATAAACACACACACAACACTGTGCAGACACAGCCTATGTCCGCACAAAGAAAAGTGATATCTGAATGCCGATTGAACAGCAGATAGGTATAAAGTCACAAATCCAAGTGGTGAAAATATCAATTGAAATTATTCCAACATTAATCTTCTTATTCAATGTGTGCTTCTGAGTGCTCCTTCACCAGAGATCAACACCCCAAACGTGCTCTTAATGGTAATGTGTTTACCAGAAATAGTGGACCTCTTAAATTAAAAAGATGGTCGCATTCGTCTATGCAGGATAATGCCTGGATACATGTCATGCGTCACCAGTAGATAAGTTAACTTGTCCTCCAGAAGTTAAAGATGGAACATGGAACAGAGAAAAACTTCCATAGTGCAACCGTTTTTTTATTGGTAAAAAAATCAATTAAAAAGATGTTCCAAGTGGCCACTTACATTAGAAAGTGCCCATCCCGGCACTGGGTCTGCAGCCCTGTCAGTGTACCGCGGAAAACCTCACCTCCGTGTCGGTATTCGGCGTGCGTTCCACCGTCAGCTGGTTCCCTGCTGCAGGAAGCCGGATGGTTTGGCAATGGAGAAGAAACAGCGTGACCAGGCTCGTCGCCATAAAAAAACGGTTGCACTATGGAAGTTTTTCTCTGTTCCATGTTCCATCTTTAACTTCTGGAGGACAAGTTAACTTATCTACTGGTGACGCATGACATGTATGCAGGCATTATCCTGCATAGGCGAATGCGACCATCTTTTTAATTAAAGAGGTCCACTATTTCTGGTAAGCGCATTACCATTAAGAGCACGTTTGGGGTGTTGATCTCTGGTGAAGGAGCACTCAGAAGCATGCATTGAATAAGAAGATTAATGTTGGAATAATTTCAATTGATATTTTCACCACTTGGATTTGTGACTTTATACCTATCTGCTGTTCAATCGGCATTCAGATATCACTTTTCTGTGTGCGGACATAGGCTGTGTCTGCACAGTGTTGTGTGTGTTTATACAATTTTTTTCACTTTAATAACAATTAGTAATTCTAGTTGTAATTAATTATTATTGCTGTTGTCATTTTCACTTGTTTGGAAATTCTATAATATGTTACACCCACCACTTACCAAAGTCACAGTTTAGCATACGGTGACCTTTTTTATATTATTGTTTTCACTAGCGCCCCCTACCACTTTATTCATTCAGGAGATATCCATTACCATTTTCCCCCCAAAAGAAAGCCCAAATTGTCCTGTAAAAACAAGGTATAATCCACCTGGATGCACAAAGTAGTTGTGGTGATACAATATGTACAGTTTTACAAGCACATGTCAACGCCTTAGATAGGTACCCACACTGTGTATAACATAAAAAAATATACAGTGGGGCATCATCAATTCAGTATGAAATCATGAGACATTGGAGTTGATTTACCAAAACTGAAGAATGCTAAATCTGGTGAAGCTGTGTATGGTAGTCAGTCAACTTCTAACTTCAGCTTGTTCAATTAAGCTTAGGCATAAATAAATGGAAGTTGTTTGGTTTCAATGCAGAGCTGCACCAGATTTTGCACACTCTAGGTTTAGTAAATCAACCCGGTTACCTTGACATTTATTTTTTGTTAACAAGTCAAATTGTCTTCCAGCAATATACTTTACAACTAAATTGTAAGTGGCCCTCTCACATACACAACATACTTAACAGAAACTAGATAAGCAATGTTTCTTAACATAATGTTGTTCCTAGTGGTAACAAGACATTACCATTCAGTATCTGCATTGTAAAAATTGGACCACTTTTATGATGTGAGGCTTGTGAATTGGCACTTCAAGTAAAAACAAAAATCTCTTAAATGCTTCATGTTCAAACACTCCACTTAGAAGGCTTCACCATCTATATTCATGTTTTACATGTTCTGGAATTTATGGCATTGCTATTTTTTAAAGGCTAGCATTCATTCTCACTAATAATGTTAACTGGATAGCTAGTAAAAATCAAAAACATTTCACTGCCTTTGTGGCATTTCATTACTCATTAAGTTGTATGTTTACTACGAGTAAAATCTTGTGCAAATTGCTTTCACTGTGGGTGGGACATTAGCTCAACATGAAAGTGTGTGTAAATATCAACACTAGGATAAAAGCCAAGTGAATAAAACTGAGCGCAGAAATAGAAAGTGCTATACTTCATACTGTACTATGCAATATCAATTATATTTAATTCAACAATGGATTAATAAAGTTAAATAACTCTACTTAGTATTATTAAAAAAGTAAAGTACATACCGTAGATACTAGGCCCTGTATATTGAAGTGTAAATAGCAATGCACCTCAGTTTGAATACATCCTTTTGGAAATAGTTTTATAGAATCTATATTGCGATTATCGAATCAATTTATGTATGCAGTATGCAGTGGATTTCTTTTTTTATTTTATTTACACAGGGTCTCTTTAACATCACTATTCTTACCACTTAAGGAAAACATAGCTTTATAGTCACAAGAGGCTGATAGTAGCTACTAATAAATTTAAGATTGTAGAAGTCCAGGGTAATTCTATCTAAGCATAAACCTGCTTCTACCCCCATGCTAAGCCCTATGCTAACTATCCTGTAAGGAAAAGGTTTGTATACTTACCTAATCTAAGGGTGCTCTGGCCAAGTCATGTGATCAGCTCCCTATGCTGACTTCAGGGGATAGAAAAGACAATGGACAACAGATGCCCCATAGTAAGTGTGTGGATGATGTCATCAATCAGACATTGCAACCAGTGTTGCTGCTCTCTCCTCTCCCTTCTCCCCTGGCCTCATTTATACAGATATCATTCCTGCGGGTCCGCCAAACACACAAGAAGAGGAGGAGGAGGATTGTGTCAGCATTAATGTCGAGGATAAAAGGCAGCAGACTTTAAGGAATGGTTTTCAGTCCCCAGAAACCCAAGGAGTTGTACATGGCTGGGAGAAGGTACGTACAGATAATGTGATACCTAGTGACCCAGAGCACTCAGAATTTAATGTCAATGCAAACTTACACTTCATGGCCTCCGTGATTCTGCAAAGCCTGCAAAAGGACCGTAGGATTCGTGGTTTTAAGGAGAGGGTTCATTACTGGCTGGCAACCCTTCTTGATCCATGCTACAAGAGTAAGATTGCAGAACTCACCCTGCCTTCGTAGAGGGAGCAGAGGATGAAACATCTTCAGGAGGCCTTGAAGACAAGTTTGAGTAACGCATTTCCAGACCCTGGGAGGTTACCGTTTCATGGTACTGGACAAGGTATTTCTGAGGTTTTGTTTGGTCAGAGGAAAAGAGGTTGAGAAGGTGGCCAGCTGACCGATGCCTTTAAACAATTTTTTAGTCCTCAGCGTCAAGGACTGTTCCAGCAACCATCGCCAGTATCTGTATTATAGGGTGCAGAAATATCTAGGGACAAGAGAAGACTTTCTGCCCCTGTTTAACACGGGCATGTAATTACACGTTGTTTAATTATATTTAACAACAGGGCCCGTTCCTGCGCCCAACAAGAGTAACTGTGAGGAGTTACAGTGTTCTGGCACCACCAACACCTAAGGCCCAATGTTTCTGCCCCTGTTTAACAGGGGCATGTAATTAATTTTTTTTTTAATAATATTTAACAGCAGGGTCCGTTCCTGTGCCCAACAAGAGTAACTTGAGGGGTTACCGTGTTCTGGCACCACCAACACCTAAGGCAGTATATATACTGCAGTTCAGAGTATATAGTGCAGTCCGTATAGTATTATATAATGTAGTGTATTGAAGTGGTTAAGGGGAGCCCTATTGCATAATTAAGAAAAAAATGGCATGGGTTCCCAATGATGCCCCCAGATCCTGCCCCCCCCATGTGAATGGGTATGGGGTACATGGTATGTATTTTGGGGGGACTCCCATGCCATTTTTTTTATTTTCGCGTGGAGTTTTCTTTAATATCCATACCAGAACCTGGTGATGGACTGGGGGGAGCTCACACCATTTTTTCAAAGATTTTTTATGTATATTTCCGGGATCCAGCAATACATCAAAGCTGCAAGCAATTTTAAATCACATTTTTTCCTTTAGAAATTAAATTTTGCTGTGGTACTGTTATAAACATGGGAAGAATGCACTACTTTACAGGCAAACTAAGGGGACCCCCCTGGCATGATATTTAACCACTTAAGGACCCCTTCACGCCGATATACGTCGGCAGAATGGCATGGCTGGGCTCAATCACGTACATGTACGTGTCTCTTTAAGCCCAGCCATGGGGTTGCGAGAGCGTCACCGGCGGTGCGCTCGTGACCCGGTACTAAGCTCCGTTACTGCACACACGGGACCTGCTGGTGTCCCGCGATCAGTCACCGGAGCTAAAGAACGGGGAGAGGTGTGTGTAAACACACCTTCCCTCTTCTTCACTGTGGCAGTGTCATTGATCGTCTGTTCCCTGATAGGGATGAGCTTCGAGTTCGATTCAAACTCATGTTTGACTCGAACATTGCCTGTTTGCCTGTCGGCGAACAATGAACAATTTGGGGTGTTTGCGGCAAATTCGAAAAGCCGAGGAACACCCTGTTAAAGTCTATGGGAGAAATCTAAAGTGCTAATTTTAAAGGCTAATATGCAAGTTATTGTCCTTAAAAGTGTTTGGAGACCTGGGTCCTGTCCCAGGGGACATGTATCAATGCAAAAAAGGTTTTAAAAATGGCAGTTTTTTCGGGAGCAGTGATTTTAATAATGCTAAAAGTGAAGCAATAAAAGTGAAATATTACTTTAAATTTCGTAACCTGGGGGGGGGGGTGTAAAGTAAGCATGTGAAATAGCGCATGTTTCCCGTACTTAGAACTGTCTCTGCACAAAGTGTAATTTCTGAAAGAAAAAAAGACATTTAAAACTGACTTGCGGCTATAATAAATTGTCGGCTCTGGCAATTCAGAGCGAATTCATTCATAAAAAATAAATAGCATGGGGGTCCCCCCAAATTCAATTACCAGGCCCTTCAGGTCTGGAATGGATATTAAGGGGAACCCCGCCGTCTATTAAAAAAATTATGTGGGGTTCCCCCCAAATATCCATTCCAGACCCTTCAGGTCTGGTGTGGATTTTAAGGGGAACTCCACCCCAAATTAAAAAAAATGGTGTGGAGTCCCCCAAAAATCCACACCAGACCCCTTATCCGAGCACGTTAACCTGGCCGGCCGCAGAAAAGAGGGGGGACAGAGTGCGGCCTCTCCTGAACCGTACCAGGCCACATGCCCTCAACATGGGGAGGATGTCCCCATGTTGATGGGGACAAGGGCCTCATCCCCACAACCCTTGCCCGGTGGTTGTGGGGGTCTGCGGGCGGGGGGGGCTTATCAGAATCTGGAAGACCCCTTTAACAAAGGGGACCTCCAGATCCTGCCCCCCCCTATGTGAATTGGCAATGGGGCACATTGTACCCCTACCATTTCACAAAGGAAGTGTAAATAGTTGGAAAAACACACACACACACACACACACACCGTAGAAAAAATACCTTTATTAATAAAAAATCAATAAAAAAAATCCAGCGGTGATAATCCACTCGTTCCCTGGTTTTTCCAACTATTGACACTTCCTTTGTGAAATGGTAGGGGTACAATGTGCCCCATTACCAATTCACATAGGGGGGGGCCAGGATCTGGGGGTCCCCTTTGTTAAAGGGGTCTTCCAGATTCTGATAAGCCCCCTGCCCGCAGACCCCCACAATCAACGGGCAAGGGTTGTGGGGATGAGGCCCTTGTCCCCATCAACATGGGGACATCCTCCCCATGTTGAGGGCATGTGGCCAGGTATGGTTCAGGAGAGGGGGGGCCGCACTTTGTCCACCCTCTATTCTGCGACCGGCCAGGTTAACATGCTCGGATAAGGGGTCTGGTGTGGATTTTTGGGGGAACTCCACGCCATTTTTTTTTAATTTGGGGTGGAGTTCCAGTTAAAATCCACACCAGACCTGAAGTGTCTGGAATGGATATTTGGGGGGAACCCCACGTAATTTTTTTTAAAATTGACGGCGGGGTTCCCCTTAATATCCATTCCAGACCTGAAGGGCTTGGTAATTGAATTTGGGGGGACCCCCACCCAATTTTTTTTTCTATGAATGAATTAGTTCTGAATTGCCAGAGCCGACAATTCATTATAGCCGCAAGTCAGTTTTAAATGTATTTTTTTCTTTCAGAAATTACACTTTGTGCAGAGATAGTTCTAAGTACGGAAACATGCAATATTTCACATGCTAACTTTACACCCCCCAGGTACGAAATTTAAAGGAATATTTCACTTTTATTGTTTCACTTTTAGCATTATTAAATTCACTGCTCCCGAAAAAACAGCCATTTTTAAAACTTTTTTTTGCATTGATACATTTCCCCTGGGACAGGATCCAGGTCCCCAAACACTTTTTAGGACAATAACTTGCATTTTAGCCTTTAAAAATAGCACTTTAGATTTTAAACGTTCGAGTCCCATAGACTTTAATGTTTGCATTTGGTGTGTTTTCAAGTTCTGGTGCGAACCGAACAGGGGGGTGTTCGGCTCATCCCTATTCCCTGATATAGGGAAAGACGATCAATGACGTCACACGTCCATCCCCTCCCCCCCACAGTTAGAAACACATATGAGGTCACACTAAACCCCTACAGTGCCCCCTAGTGGTTAACTCCTAAACTGCAATTGTAATTTTCACAGTAACAGTACATTTTTATAGCACTTTTTGCTGTGAAAATGACAATGGTCCCAAAAATGTGTCATAATTGTCCGATGTGTCCGCCATAATGTCCCAGTCATGAAAAAAATCGCTGATCGCTGCCATTAATAGTGAAAAAAAAATATTAATAATAAATGCAATAAAATTATCTGCTATTTGGTAAACGCTATAAATTTTGCGCAAACCAATTGATAAACGCTTATTGTGATTTTTCTACCAAAAATATGTAGAAGAATACGTATCGGCCTAAACTAAGGGAAAAAAACGTTTTTTTTATATATATTTTTGGGGGATTTTTATTATAGCAAAAAGTAAAAAATATTGATTTTTTTTCAAAATTGTCGCTCTATTTTTGTTTATAGCGCAAAAAATAAAAACCGCAGAGGTGATAAAATACCACCAAAAGAAAGCTCTATTTGTGGGAAAAAAGGATGCCAATTTTGTTTGGGAGCCACATTGCATGACCGCGCAATTGTCAGTTGAAGCGACGCAGTGCCGAATCGCAAAAAGGGGCAAGGTCCTTAACCTGCATAATGGTCCGAGTCTTAAGTAGTTAAAGGTATATTTCATTTTTATTGTTTCACTTTAAACATTCTTAACCACTTAATGACCCGCGCACGACTATATACGTCCTATTTTTGAAGAGGGATATCTCGGTAACGGCAGCAGCTGCTGCACAACCGAGATATCCATCTCTTTACGCGCCGGTCCTTTAAACGATAATGGTGGTCTGCGCGGCGTATTCGCTTTTACTAGCATACTACAAAACTGCCATCTAATGTGCAGGAAAATTCATTTTTAAAAAAAAGGATAATAACAAAGGCAGTTTGTATAACATGGTATTTTTTTAAATCGATTAATTAACTAATTTCGATTAATTATAACGCACATACAGATATAGGAAATAGTATAAAAATGTTATAGTCTTGAAGTGAGTAAAATAATAATTACAATGTTGCACTGAAGATAAAATTGTTATAGCTACATAAACTATTAAATAATGCAAGCAGTCATAGGAGCATAAAGATAATGGTATAAAAAATGTTTTAGAACGATACCACTGCTGAGTCCAGGATGAAAGGGGTTAACATCAGTCCATCGGCATATAGGAGTCCCATGGATGGAACTATCACAACTACCGGTAGTTGGCTATGGAAACCCAGATGGATAAAGAGGGGTGCCGTATGACTGCTCTGGCGTATGACAGATGGTGAGATCCTGCCAGCGAGCAGAAGTATAAACACAGTGGTGGAGCCCCAGGGATGGACGTGACAAACCCCGCCGTGAGATGTAAACGGAACCGCTCAGTGAACCAAGCCGTGAGGGAGCCAGTGTACATCACCGCGACGTGCAGAGTCCTCTATGGTGGGGGCGTGGCAGGGACCAGAGCAGGCCAACTGGGAGCTAGGCGCAATGGATGATGTCAGCGTTGCTTTAGTGATGGAAGGAAACGACGGAACTCCACGAAGACCCGGAAGCTGGCGGAGAGGTGAGTACCGATCCAAATAATTTTAATCGATCAAGAAAATTTTCGATTAATCGAGGAATTATTCGTTAATTTCCACAGCCCTAGTTTTTTTTGTAGCAGGTAAACGTGCAATCTGAACTATACATCATACATTGTATCAGACGTTATAGCTCTGGCCCATAACAGTTAATACATGAAAATACTATACAACATTTTGTTTATTTAAGACAACGTTATTTTCATAAGAACTAGCTTATAAAAGATTAAAACTCAGCAATTGTTTTCCCTGTAACAAGGGGCATACTATTTGTTTCTTTGGACACACTCCATTAATTGCAGCATTAACAATTAAATTCAGTCATACATTATGCATACCATATATTTCAAAATGAAGGGCTGTTCAATGCTCCACTAGATAGTACATCAGTTACATTAACTGAGTTTTATTACACTAAATACACAGCATTGAAAATGACTGGAGTGGACAACATTGCTTACTTTTTTTTTTTTTTTTACCACAATCAAGTTTTCAGGGGAAGTAAATGTATAAAAGTGGAAAATACTGTATGTTGCTACCACCATCTCTATTGCAAAATGTAATTTTCTGGTTAAAAAATTATGTCTTTGTGGTAATATCAAATCTAATATTAATTGATGAATAGTGCCATGCAGTAGTAAACATAGTCCCAACAGAAAGTAAAAAAAAATGTAAATGAAACAACATAACCTGTGTGATGGATTTTTTTTTACCAGACAATCTCAATATACACAGCAGTAATAAATGATTGTCCTATTCATGAACCAAAAATGCCACAGTGTATGATAGTGTTAGCAACATGTAAAAGTCCCTAAATAAAAAATATTTTCAAAAAAAAAAACTTGTGTGTTGTAAATGTTTTGATATGTGGCTTCAAAATGCACAAACGTTATTCACACTCCAGTTCATGAATAGCAAAGCGTCCACCATGTATAGCATCCCCACTTTTGTGTTTACAATATGTGACAGTCCCCAATTTACACTCATCCACTGTGACTGTGCAAGAAAACCATTGCAAAATGGTAAATTCCACATGCTCCACCACCCACCACCTTATGCTTTCACCTGAAAGCATTAACCTATATAAGAGCATAGGTCACACTGTGCCTTCCCCTTGATAACTTTGAAATTGTCTCCATGCCTCCTTTCTATACTGTATGGTCCCGACTCCTCCCAAGCAAGATCTCTCCAGTGTGGCCCGAAAAGATAGAACCATCATTGTGCTTTACCTTAAAAAGAACTACTTTTTGTTTAAAAGAAATCAGCAACTTGCAGCTTTCAAAAACTCACTTCTGGGTATGTGATATCATAGGCTTTGCCTCTACAGGTTACATCACTCATTATGTGATTTTCTCAAGGGTGAAATAGAGCCTAGGATACTGACAGTTTATATCTACAATGTAGCCCTATTTTCTCACCGATTTTGTTTACAAGCTTTCACGACGACCACACGCTATCTTGGCTACAGATGCAGATGTGAACTTTGCCAGCAATCCCCCAGTAAAAACAAAATAAAAACCTAAAAAAAGTTTTTATATCCTTCTCCTCTGCTACACATATTACACATTTTACACCCCTATCTATTTATAAATTACTGGCCTTGCAAATACATTTTTAAGCTAGCAAACTCCTAGACACAGAGGTGATCTTATTTCAACACTCCATATCTAAATACACTTGAGTGTATATAAAAATATACTGTATATACAGTATATATTACATATAAATACTAAAAATCATAGATAATTAAATGTCTAATATTAATTATAAAATCTCTGCATCTAATTTGTATACAATCTGATTATAATCTGAAAAACACAAAAAAAAACTTTTTTAGCAAGGCAGTGGTCATCATGGAGGTGTGTGTTGGGGTTGTTATCATGTTGGAATACTGCCCTGCAGCCCAGTCACTGTAGGTAGGGGATCATGCTCTGCTTCAGTATGTCACAGTACATGTTGGCATTCATGGTTCCCTCAATGGACTGTAGCTCCTCAGTGCCGGCAGCACTCATGCAGCCCCATGACACTCCCATCAGAGTGTCGCAGGTGCCGTATAGTGCCGACTCGCAGCTCGGCTATTTCCCGACATCTGGTAACGCGCGTTGTGCGACAGGTCACCTGTTTCACAAGCCGTCAATCATCGAACCGAAGGATAGGAACGCCCAATCCCGCAGTCATCGGAACCCGGAAGCCCTGGACAAAAACAGAATATAAAGGTATGTACGGAGAAAAAAAAAAGTTACCTGCTGAAAGTAAATGCCCTTACTATGCTGGCTGTGCTAGATTTAATGTTAAAATTTTTTTTTTTGGGTGAACCCCCGCTTTAAGTTTTCTTAAGGGGGCAATGCTCTTTTAAAGTGCCTTTATCCTGTGGTGCACCAGGGCTTAATGTGCACTATTAAAAGTAAATGTAATAGGGTTGTTTACTAACCCGAATAAAATGTATTGTTTTAAATGGAAAGCACAATGATGGTTCTATTTTTTTAAGATACACACTGGAGAGATTTTCTTGGGAGGAGATTGATTACTTTAACAGACCAAAGGCATCATAGAGGAAAGAGGCACGAAGACTAGTTTGGGGTTATCGAGGTGTATGACCCCTAAATGGCACCTAAAGACCTATGCTCTCATATAGGTCAATACTTTCAAGTGAGAGCATAAGGTGGTGAAGCAAGTGGAATTTTCAATATTGGATGGGTTCACTGGCACCATGGATGAGTGTAAACTGGGGATTGTCACATATTGTAAACACACATGGTGGACACTTTGCTGTTCATGAATCCCCATGTTAAAACTTAAACAGCATGCAGGTTCTTTTTTATAAAATATTATTATTTAGGGACTGTTAAATGTTGTGAACACTTTCATACACTGTGTTTTTATGTGTGTTTTTTTTTAAATCATGAATAGGATGAATAT
Source organism: Rana temporaria (assembly GCF_905171775.1). NCBI lineage: Eukaryota > Metazoa > Chordata > Amphibia > Anura > Ranidae > Rana > Rana temporaria. The sequence continues at coordinate 223,802,710 of NC_053490.1, read as the reverse complement.
TACTGCTATGTTTTTTGAGGTTGTTTGGTTAACCTCCCTGGCGGTATGATTCTTTCAGAAAAAACATGCTGAAAGCGGTACCATTATTTGCAAGGAAATTTGGCGTTTTATATTGTAGGTCTGTAATTTTTAGAAATAACTCACTTAAATCTGACCAAACAAGATTCTAATAGGCATCCCGTGTATTACATTTTTTTAAAAACAAAATTATAAATTATAATATAATAAATAATTATAAATAATTATAACAAATAATAATATAATTATAATAAAAATTATTCAATAATGTAATCAAATTAAAATCACTGAAATTTGCTCAGTTGCAGAATTGTTGCTGTCATTATTTTTTTTTTTTTATGACGAATTTCCCCACAAATCGCTATCGCACAATTCTGCAAGTGATTATAATTTATTATCGCTGTTTTTTAGCTGATCTAAAACTATTTTTGACATAAAGGGACACTTTTGGTTGCTATGGACAATCTACAGTTTGCAGGGAGAAAAAAAGGTTTTTATTATATAAAATGACATGCAGGACACAGGACAGACCACTAGGGACAGGGGGGGTGTGTTTTTTTTTACATACAGTACTGTAATCTATAAGATTACAGTATACTGTATGTAATGTGTTTGTTTATGTTTTTGAATTTGGCGCCGTTCTCCGTCCCCGTGCGTCGTAACGTCGCAGGGAACGGAGATCGGCGTCACACGGAGGCACTATGTGAATCGAGCGAGGTCCCGCTCGCTCACACAGCGCGGTGGCATCGCTGGATCCAGGGACAAGGTAAGTAAAAAGTGCCTGTGGATTCAGCGAGGCGAGCCGAGACTGACTCGGGGTTACCGATAGTAGCAGGAAAATCTAACCCCGAGTCAGTCTCGGGAAGACCGCCAGGGAGGTTAAAGAAACTTCCAGCATGCAGATTATGTTTTTCTCATTAATATTTAGATTTTTTTACTTTCTGTTGGGAATTTATGTATTACTACTATTCATATACTGTATTAAAGCGGTTGTAAACCCGCATTGACATTTTTTTTTTTACCTGCAAGGCAAAAGCCATAATGAGCTAGTATGCACCGCATATTAGCTCATTATGAAATACTTACCTCGGAACGAGGTAGGGAACTTACCTGGTCCATGCCGAGCCGAGCGTGTCTTCCGGGTATCGCTGCTCCAGCGCTGTGATTGGCTGGAGAGGCGATGACGTCACTCCCGCGCATGCGCGCAGGAGATTTCCTCTCCGGCATGGGTCGGCGGGGCTGGCCCTTCAGCCGAGGATCCCCCCTGTGCATGCGCCGCTGCAATCAGCGGCGCATTGCGAGGGGAATATCTCCTAAACCGTACAGGTTTAGGAGATATTCTTTATACCTACAGGTAAGCCTTATTATAAGCTTACCTGTAGGCCAAAGTAAAAAAAGTGGGTTTACAACCACTTTAACAGTAGTCTGGTGGTTTGGGAACACATAACAGATGGCAGTTCACAATTAATTTTCTTTTTGTACTATATACAGTAGCTGGTTAACTAAGCAGAGTTTATTTATGCTTAATTATTAGTGTGAATAAATCTAATTGTTCGAAAACACACTTTTTTTTATGACACATAAAGTGGATATAAACCCTCACATATACCCAGTAAAGTGAACAGCCTCAGATTATACACAGGGATGAAATATTCATCTTGCTATATTCTTTAGAATTCTTACATCGGGTAAGAATTTTCACTTCATCATTCAACAGTAGGAGTGTCATACTCTCTGACAGCTGATTGTAGGAAAGGCACAACCCCATCCCCCTCCATATTAGTAGAAGAATGAAAATGCTTTCAGAGCTGTGCTTTTACAAGGCAAGCTCTCTGCTATTCTATTTTTTAGCAACCTCTCACAACACACAATGCAGGCTGCTTTTATCTCCCGCCCTGAAGAACTTGTCAGAAGTTATCATGCTGATAACAGAAGAACAGAGCAGCACACACACAGGGAACTTTGTGCTTTGGAGACAGACAAGGAAACACTACAGATATATGTGCTTAGGTCAAATTTCACGAATCGGGTTTACATTTACTTTAATTCATATCAGCATTGCAATAAAACCTTAATTGAAAGCCTCCAGCTGCCTTAGTAGATCTACTAAATCGATCTACTGAGCATCAATGAATGTTGTGTCTATTTTGCCCAAGCTGTTGTGGTTTAAAGCTTTGCCCTCTTCTTGATAAAACCTACTTGATGTGCTGCTGTGTCAAAGATGTTGCACCACCACTGTTCATATTGGAGACGGTGAATGAACTTACAGGAAGTACGAGTTACATTTTACACATATATCATTTAGATTTTTGATGTCTATGAGATTCACAGTGCAGGACTTGGCTCACTGTAGTGCTCCTTTTTTCATCAATGCTTTTTTCAGAAGAATCCATTTTGAATCATAACAGCTATTATTATGCTGTTGGGAAGTATGTTGTGTTTCACATACTGTATAAACATAAGAAAAGACTTTCAGAGCTTGAAGATTAAGTTGTGAGCTCTCTCACCCTACCAAGCAATGAAGAAACACATTTAAAAGTATGCCAGGAACCTATTATATATTAAAGGGTAACTGCACTTCAAAATACTAAGAGGAAGAGATTCCTGTGCTGTATGTGCATTAGCACCTCCTGTTTGCTCCAATCAGGTCAGGACATTTCACAATGCACTGGAAATGGGTGGAAAGTGATATAGACCCCTATTCGGCAATCTCTGGCCACCTTTGACAGGTGGTAAAAATAAATCTTCTCAATAAGACACAGACCACAGTAAACAAAACCTGACAGTTCTAACCATCCCCTTCCCCCCAAAAATTGACTATAGCTTCATTTGAAAGACACATAGTAGTAGATGCTTGATCATTTTTTATTCTTTACCCAAATAATATATATTTTTTTCTTATATGCCCCAAAAAAAAAAAAAAAACGCAACATGGAACAAATTGGGTCTAATGAATCTAGTAGTCATGGCATAGTATTTACCACAATGTTTTCCCCATAAACTGTCTCTGATAGTACTATTGATAATCCCTAAAAGGCCATTCTATGACAACAGGAATGATAGCAGGATAAAGACTTGGCAAAAGTCCATGGTTTGAGATTTTCTGAAATTTCCAAACAAACAGCAAATACAATAGCATATATTCCAAAAAAGGCCTTGGACCTTGCAAAAAGTAAACTCAATATTTTAGGCATTACGGTTGTTAACGTGTAGTGCAAAATTAAACAAAGATTCTGCTGACTAAAAAAACAGCAGAATGATATGTTCTTTCCATAAACCGTTACTAGTCTGCCAAGCTCATGTAAAAGTATGTGCAATACTACAGAAATATGGCTTGGCTGGGATATATACCCCTGGAAAACTGCTAGCCATAGTAGTACACTTCAGGACATTTACCATGAAAAGCAGTTAACAGACTTTTCAAACAGTTGCTGTTTTAGTAATCCAAATCATTTGAAAGAATGATAATGTGTGCATGGTATGTTTGAAGACAATTACATATGCAAAACTAAAGAGGCTTGAAAAAAAAGTAAACCAAAATGAGACTTCGTGGCCATATGAACCACTGCGGCATCAGCTAGCCATGGATATCTTTAATTTAAGAGGTTGCATGCAGTCTTCAAAACCAAAAACAATATCAGTTTTTGCTGATTGTGGATTATTTTTTAAATGGTCAAAATTCCTTAAACTACTAGATAATTTGTTATACTGTCATGGCCTAATCCTGGTTTGTATTTACAATGCAAGGCATTTTCAATTAGACAACATGCATTTTTCCAGGGGCGAGATACATATTTTTGCATCACAGTAAGGAATTCAGCTAGTTAATTATATTCCTGATCTGGGCACCTTCAATCCCAAAGGAAGAAATAAATTACTACTTTTGAGGCAGTGATTCGGCATAGGTATTATTCAACATGAAGATCTATTGAATCTATGTGGAACCTTTATCTTGAGTTTACTTAACCACTTAAGGACTGCCTCCTGCACATATATATCGGCAGAATGGCATGGCTGGGCACGAGCACGTACCTGCACGTCCTCTTTAAGTGCCCAGCCGTGGGTCGCGGGCACGCGCCCGCAACAATGCATTTTATAGCATTTTTTGCTGTTAAAAATGATAATTGTCCCAAAAATGTGTCAAAATTGTCCGATGTGTCTGCCATAATGTCGCGGTCACGAAAAAAATCGCTGATCGCCGCCATTAGTAGTAAAAAAAAAATTATTAATAAAAATGCAATAAAACTATCCCCTATTTTGTAAACACTATGGGCCAAATTCTCAAAAAGTCTGCGTAACTTAAATTTCAGCAGTTAAGTTACACTGACTTAAAATTTCTACCTAAGTGCCCGATCGTCAAAGCACTTAGGTAGAAATTTCAGGCCGTGTAACTTAAGTGCCGCCGTCGTAAGGCGGTCCTCCTCTCCTGGGGGCGTTTTAAATTTAAATGAGGCGCGCTCCCGCGCCGGCCGTACTGCGCATGCGTGTGACGTAATTTTCCCGACGTGCAGCGCGCGAACGTAATTAACGCCGGGCGGCTTTGAGAATTTCGACGGGACACTAAAGTTGCGACGGGTGAAAAAAAAAGACGCGCCGGGAAAACAAATAATTATAAAAAAAAATGACAGCGTCGCTCAGCATGCATTCCTGAGAGGGAGAACTCCATGCCAATTTTCAAAGAAAAAACCGGCATGGGTTCCCCCCCCCCCAGGAGCATACCAGGCCCTTAGGTCTGGTATGGGTTGTAAGGAGACCCCCCCATGCCAAAAAATTGACGTAGGGGGTCCCCCTACAATCCATACCAGACCCGTATCCAAAGCACGCTACCCGGCCGGTCAGGAATGGGAGTGGGGACGAGCGAGCGTCCCCCCCCCTCCTGAGCTGTGCCAGGCCGCATGCCCTCAACATGGGGGGGTTGGGTGCTCTGGGGCAGGGGGGCGCACTGCGGGCCCCCCCCACCCCAGAGCACCCTGTCCCCATGTCGATGAGGACAGGACCTCTTCCCGACAACCCTTGCCATTGGTTGTCGGGGTCTGCGGGCGGGGGCTTATCGGAATCTGGGAGTCCCCTTTAATAAGGGGGCCCCCAGATACCGGCCCCCCACCCTAAGTGAATGGATATGGGGTACATCGTACCCCTATCCATTCACCTGGAGGCAAAAAGTAAAAGTTAGTAAACACACAACACAAGGCTTTTTAAAATAATTTATTATTCTGCTCCGGATGCCCCCCCTGTCTTCATTATTAGCTCAATTACCAGGGGGGGCTTCTTCTTCCACTCTCCGGGGGTCTTCTCCGCTCTCCGGGGGGGGGTTTCTTCTTCCGCTCTCCGGGGGGGGCTTCTCCGGACTCCGGGGGGCTTCTTCCATCTTCTCCCCTCTTCCGCTGTTGACTCGGTGAACCCCGGTTCTTCTGCAGCTCTCCGGTGCCTTCTTCTTCAGCGCTGGCTGCCTGCTATGTTTGTGTGTTAGCTCAATTAGTAACAGGCAGCCGGCGCGGTCTTCTGTGATGTCAGGGTCTTCTCTTCTGTTCTTCTCCCCTCTTCCGATGTTGACTCGTCGCCTGTTGTCGCTGTAATGATGGAAGCGCGCCTTGCATCCCATTTATATAGGCATCACCGTCCCATCATGCTCCGGTAGGTACCCACGTGGTGGGTGCACGTGGGTAGGCACCCACCACGTGGGTACCTGCCGGAGCATGATGGGACGGTGATGCCTATATAAATGGGATGCAAGGCGCGCTTCCATCATTACAGCGACAACAGGCGACGAGTCAACATCGGAAGAGAGAAGTACAGAAGACCCTGACGTCACAGAAGACCGCGCCGGCTGCCTGTTACTAATTGAGCTAACACACAAACATAGCAGGCAGCCAGCGCTGAAGAAGAAGGCACCGGAGAGCTGCAGAAGAACCGGGGTTCGCCGAGTCAACAGCGGAAGAGGGGAGAAGATGGAAGAAGCCCCCCGGAGTCCGGAGAAGCCCCCCCCGGAGAGCGGAAGAAGAAACCCCCCCCGGAGAGCGGAGAAGACCCCCGGAGAGTGGAAGAAGAAGCCCCCCCTGGTAATTGAGCTAATAACGAAGACGGGGGGGCATCCAGAGCAGAATAATAAATTATTTTAAAAAGCCTTGTGTTGTGTGTTTACTAACTTTTACTTTTTGCCTCCAGGTGAATGGATAGGGGTACGATGTACCCCATATCCATTCACTTAGGGTGGGGGGCCGGTATCTGGGGGCCCCCTTATTAAAGGGGACTCCCAGATTCCGATAAGCCCCCGCCCGCAGACCCCGACAACCAATGGCAAGGGTTGTCGGGAAGAGGTCCTGTCCTCATCGACATGGGGACAGGGTGCTCTGGGGTGGGGGGGCCCGCAGTGCGCCCCCCTGCCCCAGAGCACCCAACCCCCCCATGTTGAGGGCATGCGGCCTGGCATGGCTCAGGAGGGGGGGGACGCTCGCTCGTCCCCACTCCCATTCCTGACCGGCCGGGTAGCGTGCTTTGGATACGGGTCTGGTATGGATTGTAGGGGGACCCCCTACGTCAATTTTTCGGCGTGGGGGGGTCTCCTTACAACCCATACCAGACCTAAGGGCCTGGTATGCTCCTGGGGGGGGGGAACCCATGCCGGTTTTGAATTTAAAAATTGCCGTGGAGTTCTCCCTCAGGAATGCATACCAAATGCCGTCGCTGGAACGGGCCTTTACAATGTGTGACTAACTTTCCACATTATAAAACCAGCCCTAGTTTTGCGCAGGCAAATTCGGAACTTACGCAGAAATCACAGTGCTGAAATGCTTTGAAAATCTGCTTAAGTCCTCATTTGCATACGCAAAGCTGCATTTCAATGAGAAATGCCCCCAGTGGCGGATGCGGTACTGCATCCTAAAATCTGACCGTGTAAGTGTCTTACACATGTCAGATTTTCTGCCTAACTTTGGAAAAAGCCTTTTGAGAATCGTTTCCAAAGTTAGGCACAGGGATACGCAGGCTGAACAGCAGTTAAGTCTGCGTATCTCTTTTGAGAATCAGGCCCTATAAATTTTGCGCAAACCAATCGATAAACGCTTATTGTGATTTTTTTTTTACCAAAAATAGGTAGAAGAATACGTATCGGCCTAAACTGAGGAAAAAAAAGTTTTTTTTATATCTTTTTGGGGGATATTTATTATAGCAAAAGGGAAAAAATATTGATTTTTTTTCAAAATTGTCGCTCTATTTTTGTTTATAGCGCAAAAAATAATTTGTGGGAAAAAAAGGACGCCAATTTTGTTTGGGAGCCACGTCGCATGACAGCACAATTGTCAGTTAAAGCGACGCAGTGCCGAAACGCAAAAACTGTCCGGGTCCTTTACCTGCATTTTGGTCTGGGTCTTAAGTGGTTAAAATACTGTACATTTTGAATTACTAAGGAGAAGGGGAATATTCAGAATGTCTGTACCTGGAACTCACTGTTTTCTAATCTAATGTATCCAACAAAATGTACAATAGATATTGTTAAAGCTAAAAAAGAAATATAGACAACATTTTAAACAATGAAAATATAGTTTGTAGAAATTCCATGCAAGACATATTATAAGAATCCAAACAAATGTGAATGAATGGATTACAATAGTGGTTGAAAAGGATAAACAGAACCACTTCCATTCAATACTATCACTCCAGGAGGAGACATTTTCAACAAAAACAAATGTAATTGGACATCTGACACAGCAACCTCCACTGCTGTGATAAGGATTTTTATACAGGGAGATTCAATCCATGTATCCCACCTGAACCCCATGGAAAGACCTAAATGGCAGCCTCCCTGGTTCAATAGCCACTTGGCTTAAAATATTTCACAGTATAATCTGGGCCGTTTTGAGGGCAGGGCAAAAGGGGAAGCTGCCCTGGACCCAGTCATTGTTGTGGGCCCCAAGCAGCTGCCTCATACTTGCAAACTATCCCAGTTTAAATCCCCTCAGCTCTCGAGGTTTTTGTCCTGTGCTGTGTCCCGATATCTCAGTGTGAAGTTATGTTACTAATGTTGCCCTATTGTTGTGTACAGATGACTTACCTGCAGACCCTGTGTTTACATGTAAATACTGGCATTCATATGTAAATAGTAGCGGACCAGCGACATTCATGTGTAAATAGTGGCGGAACGGCAACATTCATATGTAAATAGTGGCGGACCAGCAGTATTGATATGTAAATAGAGGTGGCATTCATATGTATACCATGCCCCCCATAGGTCATATTCACCATCACTTCTGCTGAATGCTGCCCACTGGGGAGGTAAAGGGTAATGCTTGAAAGTCCTGCCTACAACTGTGGTCATTAAGTCTAACATCAGCCTGTTCTGCAAAGGTAAGCAATTTAGTGTGGGGGAGGGTAGTCTGGGTTGTGCAGAGGTAGGGAGAGAATGAATTACAGTTTGGGATGCACAGGTGAGCAAGGAGGGGGATGTATAAAGATATAGAAGGCGGGTGCAAAGATGAGTAGAGGAGGCAGGTAGAGTTAAAGGGGAGGGGGATTGGAGTGGAGAGGATGGGGGAAATTTTGGGTGCAGAGGTTAGCATGGGTTTTAGGATGCAAAGGTGTACTGTCAGGGTGGATAAAGATGTAGGTTACGTGTAGGGCATCCCATTGTATTCAATGGGTTGCTTCATGCACTAGAAACCCTTTTTCAAAATCACACAGTGCCATGGCACATGTCAGCAGATGCGTGAGGGTTTCATTAACAATTAATGGCACTGCTGTGTATCTACTAGTAACTGAAGGACAGCACATCATCGGCAAGATTTTTTTTGCCCAGGGTCCAATCAATATTAAAGATGGCCCTGAGTATAATGCCGCGTACACACCATCACTTTCTGCGATGGAAAAAAACGTCATTTTCAAAAACGTCAATTTAATTGACCGTGTGTGGGCAAAAACGTCGTTTTATGTCTTCTAAAAAACGACAGAAAAAAATTGAAGCATGCTTCAATTTTATGTGTCGTTTTTCAAAAGTGCACTTTTTACCTCACAGAAATTGACCGTGTGTAGCAAAAAACGTCGTTTTCTAAGACGTTTTTTCATCTACGCATGCCCAGAAGCTAGCTTCAATGGTAAAACGTGGTGGAACGTAACCTGACTTTGCAAGATCATTGTGAGAAAACGATGGTGTGTATGCAACTTCGTCTTTGAAAATTGAAGTTTCAAAAACGTCATTTTTTACTTCACAGAAAGTGTCGTTTTTTTTCATCACATAAAGTGATGGTGTGTACGGGGCATAAGAATTGTACTGCTATTGTACTGAGATCTGCTAAATCAGGATTGATATGAAATTTGGGTTTCATGTCAGGTCCCTCCCTGTGATGTCCAAGTACAGTATTAGTACAGCAGTACCTGTCTACTATTGATGAAGAGTGAGCTGCAGCAAGTTAAGCAGATTTGCAGCTTGTATCTTTGTACTGCCCCATTCTTGGAACTGCAGGCCCCATTACCTTTGGCTTATACATATACAATTCTCTCCAGGCATGCCAACAATTATGTTGTACTTTTTTTTCCAGTTTTTCATAAAAAAGCTTGCAATACATGTAAATGTCTTAGATAAAGATTAGATCAGTTTGTATTTTTCTCAGTCCTTTCTAAAATAGTTCCTAATGTTTGACTATTAGGCCAAGGCCAGGATGAATGCTAAAAGCAAACATCAAACTAACCAAACAGTCAACAACCAGAACTCAAATGATCAGGTACAAAAGTGCTTCTATAAAATTGCTGTGCAAAAAGCAATGATGATGTGCAAATGTGTCATCTTTTTTTCATTTTAGAGCAGTAAAAATAATGAAGGATGATTGATTGCTTCCTTGGAGCTTCTGCACATAACCCCCTTTTTTAGTTTTAATAAACAACATGATAAACACAAAAAACTGGGAAAACTGGGGGATGCAGATCTTAAATTAAATGTTTACCTTTTTTTATTTAGTTTTTTTAATATAGACCTTTAATAAGTTTACAGTTCCAAAATGAAAAATGTGCAAGCAGTTTGTTGCCCTTGTCTTTTTTTCTCCTCTCTTGTCATACTTTCAGTTGCCAAGGCAACCATTACTGCTTTGCTGTCATATTTAGATTCACTGTCCTTGGTAATTAGCTTATCATCGAAGACTAGTATGACGACACTCATCAATAGTACCTTTATGTAGCAAAAATAGTAGCTGATGTGAGAGTAAGAACAATATACAGTATATGTATATATATATATATATATATATATATATATATATATATATATATATATATATATATATATATATATATATATATATATACTTATATACAGTGGGGCAAAAAAAGTATTTAGCCACCAATTGTGCAAGTTCTCTAACTTAAAAAGATGAGAGAGGCCTGTAATTGTCATCATAGGTATACCTCAACTATGAGAGACAAAATGTGGAAACAAATCCAGACAATCACATTGTCTGATTTGGAAAGAAATTATTTGCAAATTATGGTGGAAAATAAGTATTTGGTCAATATCAAAAGTTCATCTCAATTCTTTGTTATATATCCTTGGTTGGCAATGACAGAGGTCAATTGTTTTCTGTAAGTCTTCACAAGGTTGTCACACACTGTTGCTGGTATGTCGGCCCATTCCTCCATGCAGATCTCCTCTAGAGCAGTGATGTTTTTGGACTGTCGCTGGGCAACACAGACTTTCAACTCCCTCCAAAAGTTTCCTATGGGGTTGAGATCTGGAGACTGGCTAGGCCACTCCAGGACCTTGAAATACTTCTTACAAAGCCACTCATTTGTTGCCCAGGCAGTGTGTTTGAGATCATTGTCATGCTGAAAGACCCAGCCACGTTTCATCTTTAATGCCCTTGCTGATGGGAGGAGGTTTGCACTCAAAATCTCACTATACATGGCCCTATTCATTCTTTCATGTACATGGATCAGTCATCCTGTTTCCTTTGCAGAGAAACAGCCCAAAAACATAATATTGCCACCCCCATGCTTCACAGTAGGTATGGTGTTCTCACATTTTTGTTTTTTGTAACTATTTTATTATAACTTTTCATGTGACAACACTGAAGAAATTACACTTTGCTACAATGTAAAGTAGTGAGTGTATAACAGTGTAAATTTGCTGTCCCCTCAAAATAACTCAACACACAGCCATTAATGTCTAAACCGCTGGCAACAAAGGTGAGTACACCCCTAAGTGAAAATGTCCAAGTTGGGCCCAATTAGCCATTTGTCCTCCCCAGTATCATGTCACTTTGTTAGTGTTACAAGGTCTCAGGTGTGAATGGGGAGCAGGTGTGGTTAAATTTGGTGATATTGCTCTCACTCTCTCATACTGATCACTGGTGCAGTATTCCAACACGACCCCAAACAAACCTCCATGATGACTGCTGCCTTGGTAAAGAAGCTGAGGGTAAAGGTGATGGACTGGCCAAGCATGCCTCCAGACCTAAACCCTATTGAAAATCTGTGGGGCATCCTCAAACAGAAGGTGAAGGAGCGCAAGGTCTCTAACATCCACCAGCTCCATGATGTCATCATGGAGGAGTGGAAGAGGACTCCAGTGGCAACCTGTGAAGCTCTGGTGAACTCCATGCCGAAAAGGGAAAATAATGGTGGCACACACAAAATATTGACACTGTGGGCCCAATTCGGACATTTTCACTTAGGGGTGTAATCACTTTTGTTGCCAGCGGTTTAAACATTAATGGCTGTGTGTTGAGTTATTTTGAGGTGACATTAAATTTACACTGTTATACAAGCTGTACATTCGCTACTTTACATTGTAGAAAAGTGTAATTTCTTCAGTGTTGTTACATGAAAAGATATAATAAAATATTTGCAAAAATGTTAGGGGTGTACTCACTTTTGTTATATATTGTTATATACAGCCGTGGCCAAAGGTTTTGAGAATGACACAAATATTAATTTTTACAAAGTCTGCTGCTTCAGTGTTTTTAGATCTTTTTGTCAGATGTTACCAAAGTATGCTGAAGTATAATTACAAGCATTTCATAAGCGTCAAAGGCTGTTATTAACAATTACATTAAAGGGACACTAAAGGCAAGATTTTGTTTTTAAATAACAAACATGTTATACTTACCTCCGCTGTGCAGTTCGTTTTGCACAGAGTGGCCCCGATCCGTGTCTACTGGGGTCCCTCGGCGGCTGTCTCGGCTCCTCCACGCAAAAGCTTTCCACGTTCATGCAAGCTCCCTCGCATGGTGGAAAGCTTTTGCGAGCGCGCTCCCGTGATACAGCGGCGGCCATAGCCGCCGACTGGATCACTCGGCCCCGCCCCCCGGCGCGCCACATCATCCGCTGTGATTGACAGCAGCGCCAGCCAATGGCTGCGCTGCTATCAATCCGCCCAGCCTAGCCAATCAATGGCCAGGCTGGGAACCGAATAGGAAGACGATAACCCGCACGGGACTTTCGAGTGGAGAGGTAAGTAAAAAGGGGGCTCGGGGAGGGGGGGCTATCAGATGTATTTTTACCTTATTGCATAGGATGCATTAAGGTAAAAAAACTTTTACCTTTACAACCCCTTTAAGTTTATGCAAAGAGTCAATATTTACAGTGTTGACCCTTCTTTTTAAAGACCTCTGCAATTCACCCTGGCATACTGTCAATCAACTTCTGGGCCACATACCTGACTGATGGCAGCCAATTCTTGCATTGTTCCTCACCAAACTGTTCTTGGATGGTTGGGAGAAGTTGCTCTTGGAGGATCCTTTTGTGCCATTCTTTATTTATGGGTGGTTTCTTAGGCAGAATTGTGAGGGAGCCCACTTCCTTAGCTGAGAAGCAACCCCACAAATGAATGGTCTCAGGTGAATTCATCAGAGAAAATTACTTTATCCCAGTGCTCAGCAGTCCAATCCCTGTACCATTCGCATAGTATTAGTATTATTGTCAAGGGAACAAAACAGGAAGCACCACCTAAGTGCAATATGTTTGATTAAATGTATTAGGTTAAAAGGTAATGATCTTACAGACAGAAGTAAAAACAGGCTCATCTATGTCATATGGTCCATGGTGCAGTCAGGTCTCGGGTGCATCTCGTTTCATGGGTAGGCAGATGTACATGAAATGTCTATCCTGTGGCTACAAGGAAATCGGCCAGGTCCAGCATGGAGCGCAGATGATAACGTCACCAGAAACGGAACCAAGGGAGGCACCGAGAGAGAGGGGAGAGGAGGGACTGGAAACAACAGGCTACGAGCTCGGAGACTTCAGCTCCTTCTAACTGCATAAAATCCTAAAAATATATATAGAAAACTTAGTCACAATTCAAGTAACCTATTTTATGGCATTAGAGTGAATTAGTAGTCATGACCATGGCAAGAGCTAAGCATCTTTAATGTCACTTATTTTTTTTTCAAAAGCTAAATTGTTTTGTTGTTCTTCTTTAAGGTGTCAAAGGACCTTCATGATAAGCAAAATGAAATAGAGGATCATTTAAAGAATGTTTCCTTGTTTGAACTTCAGTTGAATCAGTTGACATTGTGGATTTCATCTGTAAAAGACCAGTTATTATTCTACAATCAAGTAGGAAGACCGGGAGCATTTGATATCAAGGTAAATCTTTCTATATCTTACACACTCATTTTTTTTCAAGCGGAATTTCCATTATTTTAAATCATTAGCAATGCTTAATCCTCATGCTGCTTGCATTAATAAATATATTATTCAGTTATGTCCTAGTTTCCAGGCCTAGGCAAATATTTTCACACATTCCAGGAGTCTTTAGGAGGGGAGGAGGGGTTTGCTCAGCTAAGCACACCACCCTGCATCCAGGCTTGGCCAAAGAGCAGGTGGATTCCAGGGAGAAAATGGTACATGAATCATCTGCCCTTACTGAAGATGGGTACAACCAGAAATGCTAGGGGTGGGGGTTCAATGTGTTTTCTCAATAGAATAAAGCAGGGAGACATGGTTGAACGTGTGAGATTGCTTTGAATATTAAAAATGAATTAAATAGCGCTTTCTGTTTGTGGTACACAGAAGCAGTTTATTTCCATTTTAAACAACTGATACTAATATGTCTGAAGAGAAAGTTGGTCATGCAGATAATAGAAAGTAGGAGTGGTATTAGCTTTCTAAAAAACAAACATTCCACTTGCTTTTTTTCACATTTATAGTACATATAGTATTTAAAATTGCAGAACAGTTTACTAAAAATGATAAACCTTGTGGCTATCTTCTCAAGTGGAGAAATATATTTAAAGGTGAGGTTGAAAAAGAATAATGCATAGAATGGACCAGTTGGCAACAATTCTGTCTGTGACAAAACAACCGCAGCTCAAATATGAACACTTGCAGTATACATTATATAAACATGTGTTATATTTGTTTAAAAATGTGAAAATATTAGTGCAACTTCACTAATACAATCAAGTTATAGCATGATTATTATATATCTCTTCCTCAAATTTACTGCAAGAAAATTTATTTTAATACACTAAACCATCTTGGTTAAATGCTTGCAGACCCTCAAAGTCAGTTTATGATATTATTATGCTGTGGATTAGTCTGTAGACAGTAGGTATTGTGAAGCCAGTGGGAGGCTACTATTGCTCACTAAAAAGTATATCATATTTTTACAGTGCATATAATAGTTGGTCACTTTCACACCAGGAAATGTACAGTGTTGAACAAGATAAAGAATGGAAATTCAAAACACACACAACTATTTCAACTTTTTAAGATTGGGCACAAAACAGAAAGTTTAGAACTTAACAGTTTGTTATTACTGTTTCTCCCCACTGGAGAGGTTTTTCCTTACTTACTGTGTTACTAAGACAGAAAGGAAGGACAATCCCTTCACAGAAACACAGAATGCAATTACAAATAATGAATATTCTAACCTTTCCCTATACTCTCTAAAATGAGATTTGACTGAAATTTCACTTTCACAATTAGGTATGGCATTAGGTTGAGTAAAAGGTTGTTGCTGACATTGTCATAGTATTGTCAAAGGAAATAATGCCTAAAAGGTGCATATATAGCACAAATTGTACAGTGAATGGTGGCAAGCAACACAGGGAAAATGGTTATCTTTTCTTATGTAGAAGTCATTGTCATAATGCATACAGGTTAAAAAATGAGAAGAGTGATACTTATGAATACTGCACAGTATGTTACCATTACCCCCTACAGATACAGTTGACAAATATTTGTACAGATACAACAATCATGTGCAGGTATCCCCATGAAACATGTGTTTTTAGGGGGGTAACATGTGCCATTTTTTATGTGGTGGTCCCCTAATATTATCTATAACAGATCCTTATCTAGGATAAGGGTCATTTATAGGTACAACAAATCCCTGCCCACTTTGTTTATAAACAGAAGTAAGCAGTTGGAAACATTCCTTTTCTAGAAATGTAAACAGCATTTGTTTCTTTTTGTTGTTGTTTGGTTGTATACGGTAATGTATAACACATGACTGAGTTTCTCGGCAAAAACCAGCAAGAAACTTGATGGAAGATATTTTTTGCAGAGGAAACCGGTCGTGTGTACATTTTCGTTGAGGAAACTGTCGAGAAACTCGACGAGCCAAAAAGAGAGCAAGTTCTCTATTTCCTAGACGGGAATGGAGAAACTTGCCTTGTCGAGTTCCTCGACAGCCTAACAAGGAACTAGACGAGGAAAGCGATGTGTTTCGCCCGTCGAGTTCCTCGGTCGTGTGTACGAGGCTTAACCACTTCAATACCGGGCTTTAAAACCCACCTCCTTCCCGGGCCTATTCTGGCACTTCTTTCCTACATGTACAAATCCTCATTATTTTGCTAGAAAATTACTCAGAACCCCCAAACATTATATATGTTTTTTTAGCAGACACCCTAGGGAATAAAATGGCGGTCATTGCAACTTTTTATCTTGCACCGTATTTGCGCAATAATTTTTCAAACGGCTTTTTTTTGTAAAAAAAATGGTTTCATAAATTAAAAAATAACAAAACAGTAACGTTAGCCCAATTTTTTGGTAAAATATGAAAGATGATGTTACGCCGAGTAACTAGATACCTAACATGTCACGCTTTAAAATTGCGTACACTCATGGAATGGCGCCAAACTTCGTTACTTAAAAATCTCCATAGGCGACACTTAAATTTTTTTACAGGTTGCCAGTTTAGAGTTATAGAGGAGGTCTAGTGCTAGAATTGTTGCACACGCTCCAACGCACGCGGCGACACCTCACATGTGTGGTTTGAACGACGTATACATACATGGGCGGGACTTACGTGTGCGTACGCTTCTGAGCGCGAGCTACCGGGGACAGGGGCATTTTAATTTTTTTATTATTATTTTTTCTTTTTTCTTTTACTTATTTCTTTATTTTTTACACTTTTTTTTACATTTTTTTTTTCAATCGCTTTTATTCCTATTACAAGGAATGTAAACATCCCTTGTAATAGGAATGTGTGTGACAGGTCCTCTTTAAGGAGAGATGCGGGGTCAATAAGACCCCACATCTCTCCTGCAGGCTGGAAAGAATGAGATTGTGAAAAAAAAATCACAGATCTCATTAAAACTAGCCGCAATTGCGGTTTGTTTACTTACGGGGACCCGGGCGTGACGTCATCACATCGCGCCCGGGCCTCCGACGGTCATAGAGATGACTGGTGACCAGATGGTCACCAGTCTTCTCTATGGCAAACATCCGGCGGACGGCGATCATCTCTCCGGGCCCCCGGTGGGACGGGAGAGCCCGGAGAAGCACCGGATGGCGGCGGGAGGGGGGGGATGTCCCCTCCCGCCGCCTGTAAGAACGATCTAGCGGCGGAACCGCCGCTATGATCGTTCTTACGGTGCGCAGGATCGCCGCCGCTAAAAAATTATATCTCAATGATGCCTCCGGGTGCAGGCATCATTGAGATATCCCCCCTGCAAAGCCCAGGACGTCATATGACGTCCACCCAGGATAACAGGTCCCCGTTTTGGACGTCATATGACGGCGTGCGGGTGTCAAGTGGTTAAGAGTATCCCCCAGACATGTTATTTTGCAAGTAAGTTTGCATTTTCTAATGTTATTATCAATTATCAATTGCCAATTTTTTTTGTTCTGCTTTGGTACATGTTCATCAGAGAAGTGCCCAGCTCCCATGCCATTTGTAGCACAATGCCTTGCATATTAGCCAAAACATTTTTTTAGCATGCAGCTCCCATTGACTTCATTAGGGTTTGGGTTTAGCACATGAACTTTAGAATTGTTTGCTGAACCCACCTCAAACCAAACCCAGGTATGTTGGCCTCATCCCTAATCTTTTAACATGGAAACAATAGCCTATTAGAGTGATGTAAAAACAGAAGAAGCAGAGATTACATATGCAATCAGTTCTCCTTGGAGGGACCAAGGGGGCTACCATGAAATATTTAAACCCCTTCTGTACCACCATCATCTTAAGCAATTGGACAGCTCAGTCACCGCTTATAGAGGACATGGGACTCAACTAGGTGTAGAGGGCATTTTTCAGTTTCAGTACAGGATAAAACAGAGTGGGTATGCTATGTATAGTGAGATGTTCAGTCTGGAGACCTGGAGATTGAACTAAAGGTTAGGTTGGCTTTGTATCTTGTGACAGGGCCTAGTGTATTAACCCCCCTGGCGGTATTCCCGAGCGTGACTCGGGGTGGGTTTTTCATGTTACGATCGGTAACCCCGAGTCACGCTCGGGGTAGACATGCAGAGCCTGAAGCGTGCGCTGGCTTACCTTCTCCTGGATCCAGCGATGTCACCACGCTGTGTGAGCGAGCGGGACCTCGCTCGATTCACACAGCGTCCTCCTGTGCCACCGATCTCCGTTCCCTGCGACGTTACAACGCACGGGAGCGGAGATCGGCGCCAAATTCAAAAAAGTAAACAAACACATTACATACAGTATACTGTAATCTTATAGATTACAGTACTGTATGTAAAAAATACACCCCCCCCTTGTCCCTAGTGGTCTGCCCAGTGTCCTACATGTCATTTTATATAATAAAAACCTTTCTTTCTGCCTGAAAACTGTAGATTGTCCATAGCAACCAAAAGTGTCTTTTTATGTCAAAAATGGTTTTAGATCAGCTAGAAAACAGCGATAATAAATTATAATCACTTGCAGAATTGTGCGATAGTGATTTGCGGGGAAATTCGTCATAAAAAAAATAATAATGACAGCAACAATTCTGCAACTGAGAAAATTTCAGTGATTTTGATTTGATTACATTATTGAATAATTTGTATTTTAATTATATTATTACTTGCTATACAGTAGGTGTTTGTGATATTGTGTTTTTAGCATGACAGCATCGCGCTGATTCTCGGCGACATGGTGCCGAGATCTCGCCGACATCTCGCACTCACTGGAATAGTGACAGCACATCCCAGCAAGCGCGTCATAGAAGCGACGGGAGATCCGACTTGGATTCCCGCCAATTCTACACGTGTGCAGCGTTTGTTATGAATCCTGAGGGGGAAGTCCCCGCCGGATTTTAAATAAAGATCCGGCATGGGTTCCCCCCTCAGGAGCATACCGGGCCCTTAGGTCTGTTATGGGTTGTAAGGAGAGCCCCCCTACGCCGAAAAAAATGGCGTAGGGGGTCCCCCTACAATCCATACCAGACCCGTATCCAAAGAACGCTACCCGGCCGGCCAGGAAGGGAGTGGGGACGAGCGAGCGCCCCCCCCTCCAGAGCCGTACCAGGCTGCATGCCCTCAACATGGGGGGGTTGGGTGCTCTGGGGCAGGGGGGCGCACTGCGGCCCCCCCACCTCAGAGCACCTTGTCCCCATGTTGATGAGGACAGGGCCCCTTCCCGACAACCCTGGCCGTTGGTTGTCGGGGTATGCGGGCGGGAGGCTTATCGGAATCTGGGAGCCCCCTTTAAGAAGGGGGCCCCTAGATACCGGCCCCCACCCTAAGTGAATGGATATGGGGTACATCGTACCCCTAACCATTCACCTGTAGGAAAAATGTCAAAGTTAATAAACACACCACACAAGGGTTTTTAAAATAATTTATTTTTCTGCTCAGGAGGCCCCCCATGTCTTCTTTATTAGCTCTGTTTACCAGGGGGGCTTCTTCTTTGACGTCTTCGGGTGGGTGGGGGCCGCCGTCTGGTTCTCTTCCACCGCCGGGGGGGGTCGCTTTTAAAAAAGCCCCCACCCCCCGGCGGGTTTCCTCCGGCGTCTTCGGCGGGGGGGCTTCTTCTTCCGCTATCCCGACGGGTCTTCTCCGCTATCCGGGGGGTCTTCTCAACTCTCCGGGGGTCTCCTTCTATGTTCGCCGCTCTCCGCTGTTGACTCGGCGCACCCCGGTTCTTCCTCTCGCTGTCCGGTGCCTTCTTCTTCCGTGCTGTACGTCTTCTTCTCCTTCCATGCTGTGAGTTCTTCTTCCGTGCTGTGACGTCATGTTCTTCACTTCTCTCCTTCTCCCGATGTTGACACGTCGCCTTTCCTCGCTGCAATGACAAGTGCGTGGCTTGCATCGGATTTATATAGACCTCACAATCCCATCATGCTCTGGTACCTACCCATGTGATACCTACCCACGTGGGTAGGTATCACATGGGTAGGTACAGAGCATGATGGGACTGTGAGGCCTATATAGGTCCGATGCAAGCTGCGCGCCGGTCATTTCAGCGAGGAAAGGCGACGTGTCAACATCGGGAGAAGGAGAGAAGTGAAGAACATGACGTCACAGCACGGAAGAAGAACTCACAGCACGGAAGGAGAAGAAGACGTACAGCACGGAAGAAGAAGGCACCGGACAGCGAGACGAAGAACCGGGGTGCGCCGAGTCAACAGCGGAGAGCGGCGAACATAGAAGGAGACCCCCGGAGAGTTGAGAAGACCCCCCGGATAGCGGAGAAGACCCGTCGGGATAGCGGAAGAAGAAGCCCCCCCGCCGAAGACACCGGAGGAAACCCGCCGGGGGGTGGGGGCTTTTTTAAAAGCGACCCCCCGGCGGTGGAAGAGAACCAGACGGCGGCCCCCACCCACCCGAAGATGTCAAAGAAGAAGCCCCCCTGGTAAACAGAGCTAATAAAGAAGACAGGGGGGCCTCCGGAGCAGAAAAATAAATTATTTTAAAAACCCTTGTGTGGTGTGTTTATTAACTTTGACATTTTTCCTACAGGTGAATGGTTAGGGGTACGATGTACCCCATATCCATTCACTTAGGGTGGGGGGCCGGTATCTGGGGGCCCCCTTCTTAAAGGGGGCTCCCAGATTCCGATAAGCCTCCCGCCCGCATACCCCGACAACCAACGGCCAGGGTTGTCGGGAAGGGGCCCTGTCCTCATCAACATGGGGACAGGGTGCTCTGAGGTGGGGGGGCCGCAGTGCGCCCCCCTGCCCCAGAGCACCCAACCCCCCCATGTTGAGGGCATGCAGCCTGGTACGGCTCTGGAGGGGGGGCGCGCGCTCGTCCCCACTCCCTTCCTGGCCGGCCGGGTAGCGTGCTTTGGATACGGGTCTGGTATGGATTGTAGGGGGGACCCCCTACGCCATTTTTTTTGGCGTAGGGGGCTCTCCTTACAACCCATAACAGACCTAAGGGCCCGGTATGCTCCTGAGGGGGGAACCCATGCCGGATTTTTATTTAAAATCCGGCGGGGACTTCCCCCTCAGGATTCATAACAAACGCCGCACACGTGTAGAATTGGCGGGAATCCAAGTCGGATCTCCCGTCGCTTCTATGACGGCTCTGTCTCCATCGCGCAAGCCAGCTCGGCGCTGGCTCCCGCGATGGGGCTCGTAGGTGCTCAATCTCGCCGAGAAAGGGAGCGAGATTGACACAATATCGAGTTCACCTACTGTAATTATTTATAATTATTTATTATATTATAATTTAAAATTTTGTTTTTAAAAAAATGTCATACCCGGGATGCCTATTAGATTCTTGTTTGATCAGATTTAAGTGAGTTATTCCTAAAAATCACAGGCCTACAGTATAAAACACCAAATTTCCTTGCAAATAATTGTACCGCTTTCAGCATGTTTTTTCAGACAGAATCATACCGCCAGGGAGGTTAAGTCACGCTACTGGTGGGCTCACATAGACATCATAACCAAAGAATTAGTAGGGATAACACCTGCTTTCTGTTTTAAGCTGTCTGCCAAATTAATATCACATAGTGTGGCCTAAATTTAAAAACTGCACCTAGCAGCAATTTTACCCAAAATACATTGTAAATAAAAGCAGTATAACAACATAACAACTTTATGGACTTGTGTCTTTTTCAACCTCACCTACTATGTAACTATGTAACATGAGAGGGCGTTCCTGCCAGACTAATCTGCTAACGTTCTACATGTAAGTGAGCTGCCATGTAGATAGGGAGAGGCCTGTAGACGTGGTGTATCTGGACTTTGCAAAAGCATTTGATACAATCTCCCATAAAAGCTTAATTTACAAGCTGAGGTCTGCAGGCTTGGACCATAGGGTCTGTGCTTGGGGAAAAAATAGGTTACAGGGATGGGTCCAAAGGGTGGTGATAAATAACATATACTCAGACTGGTCTGGAGTGGTGAGTGGGGTACCCTAAGGTTCTGTCTTGGGACCAATTATATTCAATATTTATAATTTTGCAAATTACCTTAAAACATTACAAAATAAGGAAAAGGTTATTATAATTTATAAATGTTGAGGCTTCTTTGTGCTGCTCTCTCTAACTCTTTTGCCATAAGCACTGGTCCACAAATGCCATTATTTAGCCTTGGTTACTTTTAGGCTATGGCTACACTGATAAATAAATCTCTTTGCTACTACAGTAGGAATCTTAACTACTCATTGGCCATTATCCCATTATCAGCACATTGATTTCAATGTACTGCCCATAGGATGACTGCCAGTGAGTAGGTAAATCTCTCAATAGGAAAGAGGTTTAACTGTCAGTGAAGTCCTTGACTTACAGAGTCAGTTTTGTCAAAAATATTGATTATGCATTGAAATTATAGAGATGCACAGTTCTTCGCAAATTGAGATATGCTTTATTAAGCAAAGAAATATAATGTCCACATTTCTGGTCACCGTGGTTGTTTCTAGTATGTCTTTGCAAGCAAAATAACTTCTAGTTGTATATCTAAGCAGTAATGTGCATCATATGAGAATTTATTTTGTGTTTTGTTTACATTAATGCAAAATTCACCAATCGTACTGTAGCAAATCATGTAGGGTCATTAAAGATAGCCGCATGTGATCAAGTAATAAGCATGTTGGTGTATGTTCTGATTATCTCCTTATTGCCATTTAGCTTAACTGCATTACTAAGAGAAAACCGAAGAGGTGGTTCATTATGTTGTGAACCACTTACTCGAGGAACAGATCTCTAGCAAACAAATTTGATAAGTGCTTTTCTTCAGAATACTTATTTACTTTCGGTGGGCTCAAATGAATATGTTTTAAGTCAAAACTGTTCAACTGTGACTAAATTGCTTTATTTATATTTACTTGTAGTTATATGAATATGCCACTGGCTGATACAAGTCTTCCCACAAGTAGCTAAGTAGCAAGTAACAACATGAAACATAAAGGATCCTAGATCGCTTTACCATTAGTGATGCCATCAGTAAAGGCTTTTTTTTTTTAAAGATTTATTTAATGCATTTCAAGACTGCAGAGGCAAATGTGCTGAATATAAAAATAGAAATGCAAGGGAAATACAGGCATGTTGGGGAAATTAAGGACAGCTGATTCCACCATGAAAACAATCACACTTGATGACTTGATATCAGCAACTCCCTGATTTTTGTTTTTTAATTTGTACTCAGCTGCGTGTCCCAAAAAATCTGGTAAATTTAGTATTATCAATTTTCCTTAAAAAATACAGTAGTTATCGCAATATAGATTTTTTTTTCAAAGTCTAATCCCATTTACAACTCTTAACTTAAATCTTTTAAGCTTGTAGACAGTAGCTTTTCCCACCATCCAACCTAAGAACCATCCATGTTTGTAGATATGCCTCTTTTACTATTATGTGATATTTACCAAATAGTCTAAGGTGATGTTTGTACAGTATTGTTTATAGAAGAATATAACAAAGTAATATCATAAATATGTTTGCTCCTACCCATGACAAAGACCTATGCTAACCAATTCAAATCACACCATAAAAAGTCTTAAACCTTAAACTCTATTGTAAGATTTTCTATCGCTTTTAAAGTCAGCATATATCAATGAAACTAACATTGTTTATTTGTATTTACTTAATTCGATACCCAAATATAATATGACCTACTTGGATGGGCTGTTGACTTAGTGATATGTTGTAAATCAACAGGAAAAAAAAACATATGTCATGAAAGGAATGCAGCATGTTGACTTCCCTCCTATAAAATGCAGGTTGCCTGGCTGTCTTTGACCTCAATGCTTAATGAGCAACTAACATGGAACAATATTGCCAAGTTGGTGTGTTGATATTACTTACATCATGCTTGTTCCATGCTCATAAAGTCAAATTTTCTTAGGGAGATATTATTTTCAGAAGGAGGTTAGCAATGGCAGCCTCCATATTTTTCTCTGTATAGGGTTCTTTTAAACATTTTAATACATTTCTACTAGTCATAGCTGTGATGGTAATGAGGTCTGAGGACCCAAAAATTTGCGGTGAATAGGGTGCTGTACTTGAAATTCATAATTCCACAACCCAATCATAAAATTAAACAGTTCATGATCAAAACTTAAGAGGCTATACTGTAAATCAGGATAGTAATTCACACGTAATGGCATACGATATCTGTACATTTAATGCATGTCAAGTTTAGTCTCTTTTAAATAATACTTTCCTTCCTTTCCTGTAATAATATGTGGGTTACTGGCCTGAAAAAACCCTGCCATCTAAAATAAAGATGCATTTTGAAATCTGGCCAGGTCGGAGCATCTGCTGAAATATCATCTACACTTTAACTCTCCTACATCACACCCTCAGATTTGTAATCTGACAATACTGTAACTGCAATACTGTGAGTTATGTGTGTTTCTGTTGAAACATAATAGCTATTGTTTGTGTGTGCAAAGGGTTACCTATGGAAATAACTGACTCCAATGAAATAGTAAGAATTCTGCCTTCACAGTAAATGTTACTACTTTTTGCACCTGAGGAGATTTCTAACATTAGGCATTTACTATATAAGTTACAAAGCATTGAGTAATTGTACTTGCCACACAAGCTTATCACAGCATTCCAGGTTCATTAAACCATGTGCAGGGTTCAGTGGCTATTGTAAATTTCTATGGGACACAAAAAAGGAAAATCAAAAGTGCTCATTTTAAAGGTAATATGCAAGTTATTGTCATAAAAAGTGTTTGGGGACCTGGGTCCTGCCCTGGATCCTGCAATTTTTTTTTAAAAAACTGATTTTTTTTCGGGAGCAGTGATTTTAATAATGCTTAAAGTGAAACAATAGAAGTGAAATATTCCTTTACATTTTGTACCTGGGGGTGTCTATAGTATGCCTGTAAAGAAGCACATGTTGCCAGTGTTTAGAACAGTCACTGCACAAAATGATATTTCTAAAGGAAAAAAAGTAATTTAAAACTACTCGTGGCTATAATGAATTGTGGGGTTCCAGCAATACAGCGGCGCTTTACCATAGTTTTTGCAGCGCTTTTTGGCTGCTAGTGGGGCATTTTTAACCCCTTCTAGTGGGTGGAAAAGGGTTAAAAGCGCCAGAAAAGCGCCCGCAAAGCACCACTAGAGCAGCGATTTGCCGTAACTGCCATTGATTTCAATGGGCAGGGGCGATTTAGAAGCGGTGAGTTCACGGCTCATAATGCACTCCAAAGAAACTGCTGTCAGGACTTTTTCTGATGCCCTGCCAGCGAACCAATCAGTAGACGGTGGGGTGGAGCCGAGCCAGGGCTCCATGTGTGAATGGACACACAGAGCAACCCAGATACTCCTCTTCTCAGGTCCCACGCCAGCGCTTCAGGCCCCTCTCTCCTGCCGGGTGCCCCCACAGCAAGCAGCTTGCTGTGGGGACACCCAAGAAGACGTTCTCCCAAGTCACGGCTCTGTATAGCAAAACCACTACACAGAGCAAGAATAACATGTTTGTTATTTAAATGTAAAAAAAAACCAAGGGTTTTGTAGCACTTTAAGAAACATAAAAAACCCTTAGGTGGTTGAAAGCTTTAGCATCACACAAAAGCTGCAATACCATCTTGGTTTGGACTAATGCTTTACATATGATGAGATGCATGACATGGTTATTTTTACTACATGTATTTATTTATTTATTTATTTTGTAAGGTTTAGCAGAATTCTTTGATATTCCATATGATTATCATTTAAAGTTTTCCATTACTAGAGTCACATTTCAGCTTGATTGTACAGTTCTGACCTGTTCCAAGAGACTCTTTGAACACTCTCAGGATTGGCACATGTTCATCTGAGATAAGAAGTCAATCTGTTGCAGTAGCAGAATCCTTATGACCTGTTGTGTTATCTATTGTAAGTGATTTGTAATGCTTGTTATTGCCTTCTAATTCCCATTGTACCAGGCTAAAAATAAACAAGCACATAACAGAATGGAAAATGGAAAAATGTGTTAAATATGTTCAGATTATTATCTGTTGTTACATTTGAGGATGTTTATGCAAGTTCATAACATCCTGCTGGTATGCATAGTGTCTAAGGGCAATAAAGGAATATGTAAGATACAAAGCTCAAACATGACTGGCAATAAAGTGAAATCTCTGGCATTTTTATAAATCTCTTTATTAAATGAATATAGTTCATATCGGAATATAATGCTACACCAGTTTTTCCCCCAAGATGGTCAGATGGTTATTGCAGTGAATATTTATACTAGCAAAGAGCACTGGTGTATTTTTTACAGTGAATTATGTCTCTGTCCAACTAGAGCAACAGTTTTAAAAGCAATCTGTTTCAGTCTTCCTTGTCTGCACACAAATGTGATTATAACATGCATCCCTTACACTACTAACATTGCATGTACTGTAATATTAGTATTTGTATATTTATGGACAGCTGCAGTTTACCTGGCTTAAAGGCTAAATTCACATTTTCAAACCGAATTTTACTTTTCATGTGTAGCACCCTCTACTTAAGTAGGTGTTATAATGGGATTTTTGTTTTGAAGAGTAGGTAAATTTAGGCAGGACTGTCTGACAGCCAGGCCTGTTTGTTTTTGTTTATGTGGGCTGGGAGTGGCTCAGAGAGTAGCAGCTGGTGGCTCACAGGCAGCATAACTGAGTCCTTCCTCTTTCTTCTAGAGGATTCTAAAAGAAGAGGAGGAGAGGTGGAGTTGCCTGGGGTGTTCTAAGAAGCCCTGGCCAATCTCCAACCTGGATTGTCAGGGGGCAGGCAGGCCTCCTTAAATACCTAGAGTCAGCCCAGCTGGGGAAGAGTTGTCGGGTGGAAGAACTGGAGATGGAGTACTAGGCTGTTAAAAGTCTTTAAGGGATCACCCCAGTCTGGATGGATGGAGCTTTTCAAGAAAGCGTGAATGTTCTGGACAGAAGGCACAGGAGGAGCCAAAGAGGGCAGTAGGAGCTAATACTGCCAGGCAAGTCTTCAGGAGGGAACCACCCGTTGCAGCCAGGAGGACTGGTGGGTGACATGCACAGTCCGGAGGACTGGGGAGGCACACCTAAGAGGACTGGGAGCATGCAGTCTGGGATTGATGCAGAGCCAGTGGAGAGGACTGTGGTGCCATGGGCAGTGGAGTCGGACAGCTGCAGCCAGGAGGGCTGGCAGGGTCTAAATAGGGCTCACTGGGAGCAGTAGCCAAAGTCTGCGGACAGCTAGCACAGAACTTTTCTCTACACTAAAAAAAGGGGCCCACGATGCCTGCCCACAAAAGGCAGTTCTTAAGGCCTGGCTGAGCCAGTGTCAGGCCCAACTACTAAAACCATGTGCTAACTGATCCTGTGAGTAAGAGTTGTGCAGGAGGAAGAGAACGGAGTAGTCTGCAAGTAAGTTTGTGCAGGAGGAGTCTGGAGTAGTGGTATGTACAGGGAGGAGTGTACATAGTTCCAATTGATAGTTCCATAATCAACTAGGCATCCCATATTTCCCTTAACTCATCCAAAAATAAACAAAAACAAGCTTGTGGACTGTCCATTGTCTTGGGTGACTGAGAATTGAATGTTGGGCTGGACAGGGTGACAGGTGGACCACAACACTTAGCGGCTCCTACAGGGGCACCACTATATTTGGGAACTCATTCTGGGACCACCTTTTCAAGGGAAACCTGCCAGCCATTGCCCCCTAGTAACTGAAGTTGATCTAGCCAGGGAACTGTGCTTTGTTCCACCAATGTTGAGGAGTTGAACCCAGGGGAAGGACTTAAGTGCTCTGCCTGCTATTTAGTACTAAAGTGATAAGTGCAGTTGCCCAAAGCAACCAGTATGAGCCGTTGCCAATTATTGCTACATGCTTACCCAGTTGCCCCAACCAGTGCTGGGACAGACACTTATGCCAATCCTGTGGCAAACATGCTGGGTAACTACAGCCAAAGATTACAAATGTGTCCAGCGTTCTGCTATTACTGGACGCCTAACCTTGGATTACAAATATGTCCAGTGTTCTGCTAATGCTGAACATTATGAACTTATGCTTTAAACTCCTGCTTTAATCAGTGAAGTATGCCTGGAAGTGTCTACTGTTGCCCGGGGTGATCGGGGTCAGATTTTAGATATAATGTATAATATTGACCATACAGGACGTATATATACGTGCTTGTGCCCAGCCGTGCCATTCTGCCGACGTGTATGTGCAGGAGGCGGTCCTTAAGTGGTTAACTGACATTTTCAGGAAAATTGCACTTTGATAAAGTTATTGCAAATAGAAACAGTATAGTATCCAATTTGTTTGGTAACATATAAAAAATTGTGTTACACTTTAAAATTGCATACGCCCATGGAACGGTGACAAACTACAGTACCTAATAATCTCCATAGGCAATGCTTTAAAAGCTGTTACCAGTTGAGTTACACAGGAGGTATTGAGCTAGAATTATTTCTCTCGCTATGAGTTTTGCGACAATGCCTGACTTGTGTGATGCAATCATTGTTTACATATACAGTACATGCCTACATACTCATTCACTTTTTGTGTGTGAACACGGGGGATATGGGTGCTTTAAACAACATCACTTGTGATAGCATGGGCTATGACAGGTCCTCTTTATGGAGATATCTGTGGTCTATTAGTCCCCAGGTCTCTCTTGTGCCGTCAAAGCATCTGATCAAACTGAGAATGGTTGGATTAGATGCTTTACATGCTGGTAACAGCTTGTAAACAAACCAGAAGTGATGAAATCCTCATCGCTTCCAGTTTGATGTCACAGAGTAGGAGGAACAATGGAAGTCTTGGGCATTGGTTTCAACTGGCGGTGGGTGGCGGAGGGGGCCCTCCATTTCCTGTAAAGTGATTGAGTGAATGTGTAGCTGCTCTGATACCTTTTTAGGAAATTGCCAGCATTAAAAAAAAATGATATCTACAGTATATCTTGATCATTACTGCATTTGTAGAGATGACCAGGATTCCACCACTCTAAGGGCCAGATTCACAAAAGGGATACGACGGCGTTTCTCCTGATACGCCATCGTATCCCTGTTTCTATCTATGTGACTGATTGATAGAATCAGTTACGCATAGATAGCCATAAGATCCGACAGGTGTAATTGTTTTACACTCTCGGATCTTAAGATGCAATACCGCGGCCGCCGCTGGGGGGAGTTTGCGTCATAAACCAGTGTCGGGAATGCAAATTAGGAGTTATGGCGATTCCCGACGGTTTTTCGCGTTCGCTACGTCGCTGCTAGTCTAGTTTCCAGTCGCAAAGTTTTTTGGTGCCTTAACTTTACACAGCAATCGTATTGCTGTATAAAGTATGGCCGTCGTTCCCGCGTCGAAATTTAAAAAATAACGTCGTTTGCGTAAGCCGTCCGGGAATACGGAATTACGCTACGCGCGTCGCTGTTTAAAAAAATGACATCACTTCGCGCAAAGCACGGCGGGAGTTCGGAAACGGAGCATGCGCGGTAGGTCCGGCGCGGGAGCGCGCCTCATTTAAATGGCACACGCCCATTTAAATTGGCCCGCCTTGCGCCGGAGGCTGCCAGCGTAGGTTTTCATGGCAAGTGCTTGGTGAATCAGGCACTTGCGATGAAAAATTGCGGCGGTGTAACGTATCTACGATACGTTACGCCGCCGCTCATCTAAGTGAATCTGGCCTTAAGAGCGTATATATACACTGCACATACGACAGGTTAAATTCTGTGTGAAAACTGTAACCAAGGTGTGACAGGTACCCACAATATAATAAAGTACTCTATTTGTAGTACATTATTTACTGAGCAGGATTAAAAAAAAATTAAGGCAATCATAATTAAACTATTGGTCCATATACAATAGAGCTTCTGCCTAATTCATGCAATAGTGCATTACATTTATCAAGGCCCCATCCCTTTAACCTCCCTGGCGGTACGATTATTTCAGAAAAAAGGTGCTAAAAGCGGTACCATTATTTGCAAGGAAATTTGGTGTTTTATACTGTAGGCCTGTAATTCTTAGGAACAACTCACTTACGGAAATCTGACCAAACAAGAGTCTAGTAGGCATCCCGGGTATGAATTTTTTTTAAAAACAAAATTATAAATTATAATATAATAAATAATTATAAATAATTATAACAAATAATAATATAATTATAATAAAAAGTATTCAATAATGTAATCAACTCAAAATCACTGAAATGTTCTCAGTTGCAGAATTGTCGCTGTCATTAATTACATTTTTTTATGACGAATTTCCCCACAAATCGCTATCGCACAATTCTGCAAGTGATTATAATTTATTATCGCTGTTTTCTAGCTGCTCTAAAACCATTTTTGACATAAAGGGACACTTTTGGCTGCTATGGACAATCTACAGTTTGCAGGCAGAAAGAACAGTTTTTATTATATAAAAGAACATGTAGGGCACTGGGCAGACCACTAGGGACAAGGGGGGTGTGTATTTTTTACATACAGTACTGTAATCTTTAAGATTACAGTATACTGTATGTAAGGTGTTTGTTTACCTTTTTGAATTTGTCGTCGTTCTCCGCTCCCGTGCGTCGTAACGTCGCAGGGAACTGAGATCGGCGGCACAGGAGGACACTGTGTGAATCGAACGAGGTCCCGCTCGCTCACACAGCGCGGTGGCATCGCTGGATCCAGGGACAAGGTAAGTAAACCAAGCCTGTGGATTCTGCGAGGCGAGCCCAAGTCTGACTCGGGGTTACCGATCATAGCCAAAAAATCTCACCCCGAGTCAGACTCGGGAACACCGCCAGGGGGGTTAAAAAATGTATTTTCAAATCTCACATCTAACCTAAATTTAAACATTTGTTGTTGGTCCAGTACAATTTGGGCCTTTTTTTTAGGGGTTAAAGACAATTTAAAACAGGAGCTTAATTGAATCATGTTTTATGTCCTTGGTGGGCAACTCAGTTAATTCTGTATATACAGCATATCGTTGTTCATCAGGTTCCAATGTGACTGATGATATATCACTAGAAGCATAGTCTTCTGAGAATAGGTATGACAGTGTGTTATTCTCACTAAGAATATACGAACCTACACACTCAATCCAAATAGCAATTATTTCTCTGAAATGTACTAAAATATTTGCTGAGCCAGATATTTCCACGTTTTAAAAGCTAAAATGAATGATATGACAACAAACTCTATTACCTCATTTAAAATAGCAATTAAATTGGCTTAAATGTGAAGCATGGAACAATATGTTTATAGATTGGATTTCTTTAATGAAAATGCATTTGGCTGTTTCGACTGCATATGGCTTAGTGGACTCGCTAAATCTTTGGATCTTTTTCACGTGTATTTCATTATTGACTTACAAGGCTTAGTAAAGAAATGAGAAACCATGCATGCAGAATAAAAATCTATTCATGTATGGAAAGCACCGTAATGCTCCCCATTGTGTAATATCCTTGTATGTTATTGATTGCTTATTTAAAGCATCAAGAATATATTTCTCTTGTATGCAAGTTTTTCCATCTTTTTGACCCTTTAGCGTTAGAGTGCACTATTAATATACATATATTTGGATTTTTATCGTAGTCTGTTCTTTTTTGTTTTTTTTTGTTTTTTGTTCATTCAATATCTTGAGGTCAATAATAATATTATTATTGAATTAGATTGAAATACTTACATGAATGTCCATATTTCCCTTTTTTTCCAATCAGTAAAAGCAGCAAAATGGCTTCTTAAAATACAAGTATTAGACTATACAGGTCAGTCTTGAGAGACAAAACAAACATATCTCAAATGTGTTGTTTGTTGTGTTTTTCTCGATGCCATTACTAATAGTGTATGCAATGTGAGCTGTGTGTTAGCTAATCCCTAAAACTTCCATATATATATATATATATATATATATATATATATATATATATATATATATATATATATATGAAATTCACTTTTATGAAAGATATAAATATACCAGGTGTTTTGATAAACATGTTTCAGAGCTGAAATCCTGAAAAGGTCCTGCTGAGAGATACATTAGATAAAGCTGAGAAATATGTGTGACTATTAAGCCTAAGGTTTTTCAGTCACTACTCTAAATGCAGCTACTTTGGGTTTTAAACATCACTGTACATTTGCTGTAATTAAAAAAGGCCTTTCGTCATCCTCTAAACCATATACTGATGCCAGTAAATAAAAATGTGATGAGGCTTCCCTGTCTTTAATAACTGTTCCTCCCTTGATATAGAACAGGTAGAAGTCATCCTATAGGCACGCTAAATAAAACATTAGATGTTGTGGCTTTATTAGTCTATCACTGTACAATATGTAGGATAGATATACTCTGAGAGAAGTATATGGGTATATTTCAACATGGTACATTAATCCTGGTATTAGTTATCATCCTTGTTTGTTTGAGAACAAAATTATTACCAATATAAAGGCTTTTAAAGAATCTTAATATAGGAGTTTATGTGCTGCTCGTATTCAGCACATCAAGGTACTGAAATAGCATTTTATTGAGTTTATTGCTTATGTCTTAACATTTGATGGTAAATTATGATTGCAAATGTTTTTTTTTTATTTTTTTTTTAATGGTTAACTATTTAGGGATAGATTATAATATGAAAACTGCAGAAGACCATGTCAACTAATCATATTTCAGTTTACTTTAGTTAAATAGGTGAAAAGGTGATTTACAAAATACTGCTGTGAGGTATTAATTTTTAGAAAATTCCTCATTGCTTAGCTGAAAGAGCATCTAGCAAGCATAGTTACTTAGATGCAAATTTCAGTTTACCAAAGTAAAATACACAGAATATTTAATGCAGTACCTTTAACAATATACCTGACATATTTTTTCAGGTAAGGTGGGTGAGTGCAATGTTACCAATGAGTCTGGCAGATGTGTGACAGTTGCAAAATTTTCAGTCACTTTTATTGTAAGCCTGATACAATCAAGAAATGTATTGTTGTGAACATTTTTTCATCACTTAAATGATTGTCAAAGGCCTGTTGAACATGTTCTATGAAAATACATCAGGTTGTCCAACGTCATATTTACAGAATATTTATTGTGTAGTTATGTTCTGGAAAATAGATGTTTTTCTTTGACTATGCAGTATGAATGAAAAGGGTTACCTAACATCCCATTTCCCCAATAGCATATACTCACCTTTTCTCGCTCCCTGTTGTTCTCTTTACCTGCTGGGACTAGGGAAAGAAAACCCTTTGAAAGCTCCAAACCAACTTATTATAGGTTACACAAGGCTTGTGAAACATTTACTGTCTCTATGTGACAGTGCTGGGGTAATTAGTAGGCACCTAGTGTCACATGAGAGTGGAGGAATAAATCTGTGCTCGCCCATTACCCCGCTCCAGACAGCTGAATGAAACAGCATTAAATAGAGAAGGAAAGGTGAGTATAAACTGCTGAGTAGAAATGAAGCTATGTGAAATGTTTACATTATGCAAATGGTCAAAGGAAGGTTTTACTTAAAAGCATTTAAATACGGTCGGAGCCTTAATTTTCTTGGTTGGATTTTCATAGGCACAAAATATTCCAATATCAAAAAAAATATATATAAAAAACACATTCTTATTGTTTAAAAGCATGGAACGTTTATTACATCATGTTGCATTCAACATGTATTAAATCCATATTAAGTAGTTGTAGTGCCACAATATTGTCATGAAATTAACCCCAATGTGTTTCAATTCATCCAGAATCTTTATCAGGGCAACATAGGTACAGTAAGTTCTAGAATGAGTACAAAACGTATCATAAGCATTTAGAAAATAGTAAATCATGCATTATAAAAAAATAATTAGTTCTCAAACATTCAAAAAGTCTCTCCTATTGGGAATCCTCCCAAAAGCTCCTCCATAACTGGTACCTTACACCAACAGACTATTCAACATCTATTCCAGCTACTCTCCAGAATGCTGGAGGAACTACGGGAACACGGGCTCAGCCCCACATATTTGGTTGACTTGCCCCAATATTAAACCCTTTTGAACGTCGGTGTTTGCCACCCTTTATCATTAAACATACAATCAACAGGGACCCAAAGCCAGCTCTGTTGGGATTGGGGACAGACTCCTGGCCTACTGAATTCCATTCTATCCTAACACACATATTTATAGCAGCTAAACTTGCTATAACCAGGAGTTGGAAGCAAGTGGTACCACCTTCCACTTCTTAATAGTAGACTTCACTGTGCTTCTAGGCATTGATAAAGTCTTTGACTTTTTTGTATCCATCTCCTGATTTGTACCTGTTCACATTTCCCAGATATCTTTTGACAGTGCCTTGCCACCCATTCGTTGATTGTTTTGCCTCAGTTGCACTACCAGGGATTCAAATGCTCCAGGAAAGCTATTTTCATGATAAGCTAATCAAAATTACCACAGTTAATCACAGTTGAAAGTCAAATGGCTTTGTGTGCCACCGAGAAGGTGATTAGCTACACTTGATTGAGTTTACAAGTAATTTTTAGGACGGGAGTGATCCTTTTTTCCAATTCTGTGACTCTTTTTTTATTTTTTTATGATATTTTGGTGTTGTATCTTTCACTTGGATGTTATAAGGTTGCATAAAGATAAATACAGCTGGAAAAAAACAAAAACGGTGCCTGTTTTCATATAGGGCTGCAAAGCAACAAAGTGTGATTATTTTAAAAGGGAGGGGGGTGAGTCTTTTCTTTACCCACTGTATATATGTCAAAGTAAGCATGTAACTGTTTAAATATATGTTGTTAATGGTAAAATAGAAGTATAACGGTACCAGTATACATGAAACAATTACAGTTAGAATTTAAATGGCTGCTCCAGTGAAACAGAAATTTCTTCACGTGGCCCCCTTTTTAGTGGGACTGTGTCCTTGTTGCTGTAATTTTCCTTGTAGCCAGTACCTGCTATTTGTTTTCCAAAATAGTCATAAGGTTTACATTATATTCATAAATCAAAATATTATCCAAAGCATAATGAAAAACTGTGAGTATTTTGTGTGTATTAAAAATTCACTTTTAGTTCTAATTTGCCATTAATCAGCATGCACATTATGCACTTCAAAATCCATATTAATTAGTGTTTTTTTTAGCTTAAATTTGTAATGTGAACATTTTTTAATGCACGAAAGACTCCATATTGAGACAATTTATTAATGTTTATTCATAAATTGAAAAGAAAATAGGCTTATATTTTGTTTTATGTAAATGCCCATTTGTTTTGTATTATACATTATACATTCTTAGTTATTCATGCTTTTGCTTTTCAAAAAATATATAAGAGGGATGAGGGTGGGCAGGTCTCTTTTTTAAGGTTATCAAAGTTGATGTTTCTCTTGCCTCTCTCCTGTCACATTCCTTGCTGTTTCAAGCAATTTTTTATTGACTTTTTGGAAAATCTGCTTTATTCAAGTCCTATGTGTACAGGAAATACACCCATACATAAATATTTTTGTACAGTCCTGTTCTTCCCTGTGGATCATCTTCACATATTGGCTATTTTCACATAAAAAGTGATGGGAAAATGTTAGAACAAGTGTCTATTTAAAAAAAAAAAAAAAATTCTGATGGAAGTGAAAAATTCTGCTGAAAGTGGTTTATAAGTGTTCTGTGACATAGAAAGGTATGGATGCTTGCTGTGAGTGGTTACAGGTTGATAGAGTGTATCACTTAGTTCTATAGCCTACTATTGTTTTTTTAGGGAAATGTTACTGTTAATAATTATATACTGTACAGTGTGGTTATCTATAGGTTCTCTTCACATTAAATGCTTGTTTTGAGAACATATAATAAGATAAATATATCCAAAAATATAAAGAAATGTATTTGCAAAGACAAATTAAATCCCTGACTTTTTTATTTTGTGTTGGAGTGGTAGAGGTCGTAATTCAGTATTTTTAGTGCAATCCCTAGATTTTAAAAGATTTTGAATATTAAAATGAGCCTTGTTGTCATGACTGCTAAACCCGATGAACATTTGTTAGTGTAAAATAGAAAAGGCAATGCTGAAAATAAATGCTTTTGTCTTAGGCTTGTATAGGCTTCCTCTGGAATAACAGTGAAACAAATGCCATTCCTTGTCAATCACTTCATTATAAAGCTGACAGCTTGCAGTTAGATGGAGAATTAGGTGTGTGGCTAGGGTCCGGTAAACCTAATTGTTGATAAATAAAAGAAAATTCCCCAGCATGATGGAAATGAGAAAAAGTAACTGGATGCACTATGTTTTGTTTTCCATCTATCAACCTTAATTTCTAAGTTGGTGACTGGCAGCTAAGACTGAGTTTTAACCCTGAAGTTCTTCAGAGAAAATGTTTATGCTGCAGAAATCACACATTTACATGGCCTCAAGGCCAGATGAAGATACAACATTTTTTTTATAGGCAAACATAGAAATGTATTGTCTATAACAATAATATATTGTTAATCGGTTAAAAAAAAAAAAAAAAAAAAAAAACATTTGTTTATTATCCAACATAGTATATTAAAAGGCTGATGTAATCTTTAGAATTTTAACACAAATAGTTTTCTTGTGGAAAAAATAAATGCACATTTTTTTGAAGGAAAAAATTTGCATTTATTATTTATTTTCCTATGAACCTGCAAAGCCTTGCAACTGCAATCAGAAAATTGTGGGTGCTATGAAGGGCTTTTGCAAATTCTGTGTGTAAGCTGTCTGCTCTTATTTTGTATGAGCGGGCAGTTACACACTGCCAATAAGACTCATTGAACTACCTAGAGTGCTCAACAGTGCCTTGGTAGTTCATTGAGAACTACAAGCCGGCAGCTGTAAAGGCAGTCAGTACTTGTAGTTTTCCCATTTACAGAACACTGTGAATGAATGATGCAGGCGGGTGGACGGAGCACCGCTTGGCCTCATTTTTTTAAATTGTGGTAGAAAAAGGTCCCCTGCTCACTGTTAAAATAAGAAATCATGGGGGGTGGCGGCCGGTGTATCTGTAACATGTTACAATGTACACCCTAAATATGGGTGTAATATGTTACAAAAGGTGAACTTATCCTTTAGGAAATTAAAGTTCCACAGTCCAAATATACAGGTCTTACCACCCAGGAGAGAGTTCAAGGTTCAAAACTTTCCTGGGCTTCAGATAACCCAAGCAACTCTCACCTACGCAAACAACATACTCCCGCACCTTCCTTTATAAACTGCCAGAATTTATACACATTGTAAAGAAAAAAAGAAGGGGAAAAAATAAGCTGTCTACAAATAACTAACAATAGCAGCCAGCACAACAAAGTATCAATCTGTGTGTGAATAAACATAGTGGTAAAGTGCGCTAAATATGATAAACGTGAACACCTGCTACTCAAACATGTATTGATAGCAGAGAGTCACTGTGGTGCATACAACAACTATACAATATAAATCAAATATTGTCATTCAATAAAATATATAGTGAACAGTGACACATTTACATATGAAAAAAAGTGCTAGTGCATAGTTTTTATATAGTCCATAAAGTGTTTCCTCTTGCCACTGCCACACTAATTGCCCAGTAAAACAAAACAACAAATGTATTTCTTGATTCACGGACCGGTTCACCTACCGTTCCCTGTGGCAGGCAAAATATCCGACCGCGGCGATGGGATGTGTAGCACGCGATATGCTGGCTGTGGCGCGCTGCTCTCCTGAGTCTCCTCAGAGTGACTGACTCCACCCCCCGGGAGCAGGGAGTTTGAGCACGTAACCGCGACGTCACCTGACAGACTGACAATCAGTCAATAGTGATTCAGCGGGCGGAAACTCGGACAGCCATTGTTTTGGTTAATATACAGACAGTACAGTACTTAACTTGGGGGGGGGGGCACACAGTAAAATTGGGAGGGACATGGCCTCCTCAGGCCCTACCCTGGTGACGCCATTGGTTTACAATACATTACAACAGTGCTGTCCACATGATGAATATGCTGATGTGTTTTGACCCCTACAGTCGTGGTCTTCTTCAGGAGATTTCATACATTCAGATGAGGGAAAAGTAAAAATGTGTCCTATACCCAGAGTTTTTTTTTAAAAAGGATAAGAAAAGTAGATTCAGTGATCCCTAAGCTTCCATGTATCCCCCTCGCATCCAATGAGTGGGCCCCAACTTCAAGGGGCTTGCAAGGAGCCGCGCTCTGGACCCTGAGAGTGAGAAGGGGGCTAGGCACCTTTGCTAGTGAAAAAGCTTTTGTAGGTGACTTGGCACTGTTGCCAATACTAATGTATTTGAAGTGGAGCCATATTTGGTGCTCCAAAAATTCCTTGTATATATCAGCAGCTCTCCCAGGAGAGCTGCTGATGTACATTGTTAAAGGTGGCTTCCAGATTATGATAAGCGCTGACCTTGACAACCACCAGCCAGGGTTGTCAGGAAGAGGCCCTTGTCCCCATCAACATGGGTACAAGGTGCTTTGGGGTTGGGGCGCAGCACCCACCCCCCATGTTGAGAACATGGCCCGGTATGGTTCAGGGGGGGCACTTGCTCACCCCTCTATCCTAACCTGCATGCTCGCATAAGGGTCTGATATGGCTTTTGGGGGGGGACCCCACTCCATTTTTTTTATATTTCTTTCTTAATTTGGTGCTTAGAAAGAATTCACATTTAGTTGACATATTTCATGGCTTACCTAGTCCACAAAAGAATTAATAGAGCACTTAAATTCAGCATTGGAGCAGGATTTTTTTTTGGGGGGGGGTTCTTTCCCCTCACCCATTATACTTTCTACTCAAGGACTTGCATGTGTGCACAACCAAATACTTTTGTATGCAACTATATTTAATACAGATTTGAAAGGGTATGAATAGTTTACACTTAGAAAATATGTATTTATAGTCTGCAAAAATCTAACATAAAACAAAAAAGAATCACATTTTGATTGCAACAGTAGTATAAAGAATTGTTATATTAATGTACCTGGGCAAAAAATAACTGAAAGGCATGAAAAGAATGCTCCAGCATTTGACAATGTAGTTAGACGGGCCCTGCTCAAACGAGCTTACAAGCTACAAGGGTAGGACACTAAAAATTAGACACATTAACCACTTCAATACCCGCCCATTGTCATTTGACGTCCATAGATGGGATCTCCCATCCTGGGTGGACATCAAATGACGTCCTGGGCTTTGCAGGTGGATATCTGAATGATGCCTGCAGCTAGAGGCATCATCCATATATCCTTTTGTTCTGCCGGCGATTCTGCGCAACATAAGAATGATCATAGCGGCGGTTCCGCCGCTTGATCGTTCTTACAGGCCGCGGGAGGGGACATCCCCCCCTCCCGCCGCCATCTGGTGCTTCTCCGGGCTCTCCCGTGCCATCGGGGGCCCGGAGAAAGAATCGTCCGGCGCTCACAGGAAGCATAGAGATGACTGGTGACCAGATGGTCACCAGTCATCTCTATGACCGTCGGAGGACCCGGGCGCGATGTGATGAGGTCACGCCCGGGTCCCCGTAAGTAAACAAAGCCGCGATTGCGGCTTGTAAGCATCAGTATTCATGAGATCGTGAATTTTTTTTCACCGATCTCATGGTTTACAGCCTGGAGGAGAGATGCAGGGTCTTATTGACCCCGCATCTCTCCATAAAGAGGACCTGTCACACACATTTCCTATTACAAGGGATGTTTACATTCCTTGTAATAGGAATAAAAGTAAAAAATAAAAAATTTGAAAAGAAGTGTAAAAAAAGAAAAAAATAAGTAAAAAAATAAATAAAAGAATAAAAAATTAAATTAAAACGCCCCTGTCCCCGGTAGCTTGCGCAGTAGCGAACGCACACGTAAGTCCCGCTGACCAGTGGCGGCTGGTGGTCAAAATTTTAGGGGGGGCGCAAAACAGAACTGGCCCCCTGCACTTGCTCTCCCCCCCAAGGCAGGCTCTTGCACTACATAGTAGTTGGCAGATCTATAGGAAATTGCACAGACTGTATTGCATATAGTCTGATGAAAAAGGGGATTGGACAGCGTACGGTCAGCTTTAGGACAATACCAACTGCTTTTATATAGGAAAGAGGAGGGATAGCCACAATATACACAACCAGCAGGAAGGGGTGTGAAGGGATGGATGGACAGGTAGGGGAGTGAATAGATGGGTGGGAGAATGGGTGGGTGGATGATGAGGTGGATGGATAGGGTGGGTGGATGAAAGGGGTGGAATGGATGGGATGGGTGGATGAATGGGGTGGGGTGGGTGGATGAATGGGGTGGGGTGGGTGGAATGGATGG
This sequence comes from Rana temporaria, assembly GCF_905171775.1. NCBI lineage: Eukaryota > Metazoa > Chordata > Amphibia > Anura > Ranidae > Rana > Rana temporaria. The sequence goes on along the minus strand of NC_053490.1, from coordinate 223,762,979 downwards.
GATGGATGGATGAATGGGGTGGGATGGGATGGGTGGATGAATGGGGTGGGGTGGGTGGAATGGATGGATGGGTGGGGTGAGTGGAATAGGATGGGTGGATGAATGGGGTGGAGTGGGGTGGGTGGGTGGATGAATGGGGTGGAATGGATAGGATGGGTGGGGTGGGTGGATGGATGGGATGGGTGGATGAATGGTGTGGGATGGATGGGATGGGTGGATGAATGGTGTGGGGTGGGGTGGATGAATGGGGTGGAATGGATGGGATGGGTGGATGAATGGTGTGGGATGGATGGGATGGGTGGATGGGTGGGGTGGGTGGAATTGATGGATGGGTGGGGTGGATGAATGGGGTGGGTGGAATGGATGGGATGGGTGGGGTGGATGAATGGGGTGGGTGGATGAATGGGATGGGTGGGTGAGATGGATGGGGTGGGGTGGGTGGAATGGATGGATGGGTGGGGTGGATGAATGGGGTGGGTGGATGAATGGGATGGGATGGGTGGATGAATGGGGTGGGGTGGGTGGAATGGATGGATGGGTGGGGTGAGTGGAATAGGATGGGTGGATGAATGGGGTGGAGTGGGGTGGGTGGGTGGATGAATGGGGTGGAATGGATAGGATGGGTGGGGTGGGTGGATGGATGGGATGGGTGGATGAATGGTGTGGGATGGATGGGATGGGTGGATGAATGGTGTGGGGTGGGGTGGATGAATGGGGTGGAATGGATGGGATGGGTGGATGAATGGTGTGGGATGGATGGGATGGGTGGATGGGTGGGGTGGGTGGAATTGATGGATGGGTGGGGTGGATGAATGGGGTGGGTGGAATGGATGGGATGGGTGGGGTGGATGAATGGGGTGGGTGGATGAATGGGATGGGTGGGTGAGATGGATGGGGTGGGGTGGGTGGAATGGATGGATGGGTGGGGTGGATGAATGGGGTGGGTGGATGAATGGGATGGGTGGGTGGGTGAGATGGATGGGGTGGGGTGGGTGGAATGGATGGATGGGTGGGGTGGATGGGTGGGGTGGATGGATGGATGGATGAATGGATGGAATGGATATGATGGAGCAATGAAGGAGATATTTAATGATCAGGAGGAGAATGTAGATCTGCCTGATCCAGCACAGATCAGTGTACAGTGAAGGAAGCTTGTCTTCTCCTCCTCCTGTCTTCCCAGCACAATGTCACCATGCCATCCAGTTTGATCTGATCCCCCTGCCAAGGAGAACCTCTAATCTCTGCTCTCAGACTGGGAGCAAATTTAGCTGGATGAGAGGAGAGGAGACGACAGCCTGAACAACTATTCTAACATTATCCACTACGTCCCAGGCTGCCCCTCCCCCTACCTGCCACACATATAACACTAGCAGCCCCATCCAGATTACTGTCCCCAGGAAATGTGCTAAAAGCTTCTCAGCCCTTCACTGCACTCCCCCCCTTCTACCCCCCCAGATCCACTACACAAAGTACACAGGAAACTGCTGCACGTCCTGAGAGCACAACTCTCTGCCTAATTACCTGCCAGCAGCTTCAGTGAGCTGTCCCGACCCCTGGCCGAATTCTCTCATGTTCAGACTAGCCAGGATGAGTCACACAGAAAACCGGAAGTGATTGGTTGGTCTGATAAAAGCACCGCCCTAAGTCCTATGGACCAGCCAATCACTAACCACCAACAGGACACATCCAGCACAGAGTGGTTGTGCGAGCGTGGAGCTTTGCGCTCCATGGGCAGTATAAAAGCCAGCCGATAGATTTGCTTGCGGCTTGCCAAATCTCACGATTTCGATGACATCATGCTTCCCACAGCACCTCTGTGGCCGGCGCTCCGCCCCCCCACACACACACACTTAAAGGGACATGTTATATTAAAAAAAAAAAAAAAATGTCATTTTTTTTTTTATTATTTTTTTTTTCATTTTTTTTTTTTTTTTTGATGAGTAGCTTTGGGGGGCGGCGCCCCCGCGCCCCCTATGGACGGGCCGCCACTGCCGCTGACATATGTGAACGCCATTAAAACCACATATGTGAGGTATCGCCGCGTGCGTTAGAGTGCCAGCAACAAATCTAGAACTAGATCCCCTCTGTAAATCTAAACTGGTAACCTGTAAAAAAAAATTAAAGCGTTGCCTATGGAGATTTTTAAGTACCAAAGTTTGGCGCCATTCCATGAGTATGCGCAAATTTAAAGCGTGACATGTTAGGTATCTATTTACTCGGTGTAACATAATCTTTCACATTATACAAAAAAATTGGGCTAACTTTACTGCTTTGTTATTTTTTCAATTCATGAAACAATTTTTTTCCCAAAAAAGGGCGTTTGAAAAATTATTGCGTGAATACCGTGCAAGATAAAACGTTGCAATGACTGTTGTTTTATTCCCTAGGGTGTCTGATAAAAAAACATATATAATATTTGGGGGTTCTGCGTAATTTTCTAGCAAAAGAATGATGATTTTTACATGTAGGAGAGAAGTGCCAGAATAGGCTCGGTAATGAGGTGTGTATAAAAGCCCGGTATTGAAGTGGTTAAAAATCACATTAGAAAAGCAGGGATACAAATCAAGCTAATAACAACCATGACAAACCTTTTTGGTTATCAGAAGTTATCATTTTAAAAGCAGATTATCTTTAAACAATATACCACATTTTTAAGGCTATTATATAATGCTCAAAACATTATTTCCATGTGCAATTCCAGTGTTTCTAGAAAGAATAATGATTTGGACGGTCTCTGTTGTCTAGAAACTATAGTGAATTTGATTTTGGAAGTATTTTGTCCCAAGCGCTATAGTGAATTCCATTTTCATGCTAATTATCGCAATTTGGCTATTTTGAGACTATTTATTTGCACATTCACATATTTTATGGAGTTGAGTTTAGGAGCTTTCATAAAAAAATGCATAAAGCTCCTAAACCCGAGTTTAGAAACGATAGTGTACATGAGCCCTAACTTATGTGTTATTTTTGACATACCTTTGACAACCATACCAGCTATAGAGCTGTCAATCAGTATCACTGATTTTTCATGAGTCACGCATCTTTTCTATCAACTTCAATGTTTTGCTATACATTTTTCTAAGCAGATGTCCAGTTTGGGAAAAACTACCCAAACAAAAAAGTCTGATCAGGAGGCAAAGTAAGATCAAGCCAAGTGTGTATCAGTATACTTCAAAAATGTATTAATGCACTTTTGTAGCTGTTGGCTGGAAAGTTTATTTTTATGGCGGCAAGATATAAAAGTATTATTGTCTTTCAAACATCTGGGGAAAAGCATGTAGTTCTGTAAGTTTCCTCTGAAAAAGCAGAGTGTAAATCTGTTTAGAAGCAGAGTGCTAGTTTCATGTTAATGTCTGTGTGTATTAATGCAGTGTCACATTTGCTGTAGACCTTTGGAAAAATTGCTACTTGACAGGCAAAATCTGTCATGATTTCTGCTTCCCACTGGCAAATGGCCTTTTAAAAATCTATTATTAAAGTTTGTTAATGTTTTATGTATTTAAAATGTTTCTCTCTGACACATTAAGATGTGCAAAATTGCTGCTCATACATCTTATGCCACTTGATTTGTTTCAACAACGGCAATGAAAAGCTCTCGTGTATCCTTAATCACACACAGAAAACACAGAGGTTATATGAGCGTGGTCAAGACAATATTTAGAGTGTTATTAAACCCTTCAAGTTAAAAAATATATATATATTGCAGCAGACATCAACACTTACAATGTTTTTGGGTGCCTTTCTTTTTAACCACTTAAAGCGGAGGTTCACCCAAAAAATAAATTTTTAACATTACATTCAGCCGAGTTGTCATAATGACAATCGGCTGTTTTTGTTTTTTTATCCCCGTACATACCGTATTTTCACCGCCGCTTCCGGGTATGTCTTCTGTGGGACTGGGCGTTCCTAATTGATTGACAGGCTTCCGACCGTCGCATACTGCGCGTCACGAGTTGCCGAAAGAAGCCGAACGTCGGTGCGCAGGCGCCGTATAGAGCCGCACCGACGTTCGGCTTCTTTCGGCAACTCGTGACGCGCTGTATGCGACGGTCGGAAGTCTGTCAATCAGATAGGAACGCCCAGTCCCGCAGATGACATACCCGGAAGTGGCGGTGAAAATACGGTATGTATGGGGATAAAATTAAAAAAAAACAGCCGATTGTCATTATGACAACTCGACTGAATGTAATGTTAAAAAAAAAATTTGGGGTGAACCCCCACTTTAAGGATCGAGCCTCTTTCTGAGATTTGGTGTTTACAAGTTAAAACATTTTTTTTTTGCTAGAAAATTACTTTGAACCCCAAACATTATATATACATTTTCTTCTAACACCCTGGAGAATAAATCGACGGTTGTTACAATACTTTTTGTCACACCATATTTGTGCAGCGGTCTTACAAGCGCATTTTTTTTTATAAAAAAAAAACACTTTTTTGAATTACAAAATAGACAACAGTAAAGTTAGCCCAATTTTTTTATATTGTGAAAAATAATGTTACGCCTAGTAAATTTATACCCAACATGTCTCGCTTCAAAGTTGCTTGTGGAATGGCGGCAAGCTTTTACCCTTAAAAATCACCATAGGCGACGTTTGAAAAATTCTACAGGTTGCATGTTTTGAGTTACAGAGGAGGTCTAGGGCTAGAATTATTGCTCTCTCTACCAATGGTGGCGATACCTCACATATGTGGTTGAACACAGTTTTCCTTTGTGGGCGCTGCTCATGTACAGTAGGTGAACCTGATATTGTGTCAATCTCGCTCCCTTTCTCAGCGAGATTGACCACCTACGAGCCCCATCGCGGGAGCCAGCGCCGTCATAGAAGCGACGGGAGATCCGACTTGGATTCCTGCCAATTCTACACGTGTGCGGCGTTAGTTATGAATCCTGAGGGGGAAGACCCCGCCGGATTTTAAATAAAAATTCGGCATGGGTTCCCCCCTCAGGAGCATACCGGGCCCTTGGGTCTGTTATGGGTTGTAAGGAGAACCCCCCCTACGCTGAAAAAATGGCGTAGGGGGTCCCCCTACAATCCATACCAGACCCGTATCCAAAGCACGCTACCCGGCCGGCCAGGAAGGGAGTGGGGACGAGCGAGCGCCCCCCCCCCCTCCTGAGCCGTACCAGGCTGCATGCCCTCAACATGGGGGGGTTGGGTGCTCTGGGCCAGGGGGGGGCCTCAGAGCCTCAGATGTACCCCATATCCATTCACTTAGGGTGGGGGGCCGGTATCTGGGGGCCCCCTTATTAAAGGGGGCTCCCAGATTCCGATAAGCCTCCCGCCCGCATACCCCGACAACCAACGGCCAGGGTTGTCGGGAAGGGGCCCTGTCCTCATCAACATGGGGACAGGGTGCTCTGAGGTGGGGGGGCCGCAGTGCGCCCCCCTGCCCCAGAGCACCCAACCCCCCCATGTTGAGGGCATGCAGCCTGGTACGGCTCAGGAGGGGGGGGGGGCGCTCGCTCGTCCCCACTCCCTTCCTGGCCGGCCGGGTAGCGTGCTTTGGATACGGGTCTGGTATGGATTGTAGGGGGACCCCCTACGCCGTTTTTTCGGCGTAGGGGGGTTCTCCTTACAACCCATAACAGACCCAAGGGCCCGGTATGCTCCTGAGGGGGGAACCCATGCCGAATTTGTATTTAAAATCCGGCGGGGACTTCCCCCTCAGGATTCATAACAAATGCCGCACACGTGTAGAATTGGCGGGAATCCAAGTCGGATCTCCCGTCGCTTCTATGACGCGCTTGCTGGGATGTGCTGTCACTATTCCAGTGAGGGCGAGATGTCGGCGAGATCTCGGCACCATGTCGCCGAGAATCAGCGCGATGCTGTCGTGCTACAAACACAATATCACAAATACCTACTGTATGCGTTTGCTTCTGCGCGTGAGCTTGCCAGGACGGGGTGCTTTAAAAAAAGAAATCTTATTTATTTTATTTTTTAATTTTGACACTGTTTTTTTTTTTTAATGGGTCACTGTTATACCTATTACAAGGCATGTAAACGTGCCTTGTTATTAAAAAAAAGCATGACAGGTCCTTTTAAATATGATATCTGGGGTCAAAAAGACCTCAGATCACATATGTAGACTAAAATTAAAAATAAATAAATGTAATGTCATTCTAAAAAAAATGGCCCTCTAAGAGCATTGGGCAGAAGTAATGTTTTGGGCTTCCGCCCTGCAGTGGTATGAAAATGGCCCACTCATCTCCAGGCCACTGACATGAGAGGATCTGATCACCTCCGCCACTGCCGATGGCTCCGGAAAGCGGCGAAAGGCACCGGAGAGGGATGGAAAGGGGGCCCCTCTCCCACCACCGATAAAAGTGATCTTGCGGCGTATCCGCAAAGTAACTAAGGCCTCATTCACATGGGCACCATCAGTTTAGCCACATTAAAAATGTATCAGTTGTTATCTGTTGCTTCACCCATCTTCCGTTCAGTTAATCTCCATTTTCTGCTGCTTTCTGTTCCATTAACATCCCAAAATTAACCCGTTTACATCCATTTTTACATCTGTTTTTGCATCCGTTTCGATCCGTTTACAGCAGTTTCTGTGGCTTTGATGAAATTACCCAGAAATAATTTCTCCTCCCATGTTGCATTGCAGTTTTCAGTGAGTGACTTGTCCTTGCTGTGTCCTTCATTTGTCCTTGTGTGTGCTATCTGCTTTGTGCGATGAATTCCAAAAAAAATTGGAACAGTGTGACATTGTTTGTCATATTTGCCTATATGTGGTGAAAGGAGAGCAGGAAAAAGCAGATTGTGACTAGGAGTTGCTCCTGGGAGACATCTCTGACCGTTGTTCTCCTTGGGTATTGACTTCCAAAGTACTTTCTATTGTCCAACTACTGCTTGGGTCATAGGTTGAGTTCACAATTATTTCTTCAAAACGGATCTTAACTGATCAGACGTTCATCGACATTGTCAGTTAACATCAGTTAATAATCGTTTTCATGGATCTCGACGTAACCTTGTATGTAAAAAAAACTGTAAATCGAAGGTTAACAGATGGTAGCGGATGGTCATCCGTTTGCCCATAGGAATGCATTGTCTGTTGACAGATGGAAGAAAAACAGATAGACGGTCCATTCGTGTGAAAGGGGCCTTACTCTTGTGTGAGATTATTAATCCTCTTCTTTGCTAAAAAGTAGAAAATTCCCTGAAAACATAAAAAGTCCATGTTTTTTTTCATATTAGGAGCCTGTTGTTCAATTCTAGAAAACAGAAGAAACCTAAAAGCAATACAGTTAATATTTAGCGGTTAACATTTATTAACCTTAGTAATTAAACCTTAAAAATAAAATGTTAATATGTGTAAACCATTTAAACCAATTTTGAGATGTAACTGAGTTTCACTTACACATTTTGGGCTGATTTAAAAAGTAGTGAATGTTCACTTAGCCAAGTGAATATGCCAAAACAGTTCACATGCAACATGAAATCATATACAAATATATCTTCTTTTCCAATTTCCCCAGCACATGACGATTATTGAAACGTTAACATGGCTTCACCCTATTCACTAAGTTAAAACTTTCACTACTAATTATGTAACTCAACCCCATTATCTATTAATTTATTAGCATTAATATGCTGCATTCATGTGTAATGGTTTTCTTTTCCCCTTTTAGGAAACAGAGGATGTTATAACAGCAAAAAAGCCACATGTGGAAAGCATATTGTCTAAGGGTTATCAGCTGCATACAGAGAAATCTGTGTCCTATCCTGTAAAGGTAAATGTCCAATATCAATATTATACTGTTATTGATTTCATTTTTAGAATGTAATGTTCACATGGACCAGCCTGAGCTTCACGGAGCAATCATCTTTACATGTCATAGCCATGGCCCCAATTGTAATTCCATTACACCTCATGACTAATTTTCTTACATCACAGAGACTTTCTTTACAAGTACACCTGTGTATAATGTCTTAAAGGGAATCTAATATATACATTACCAGTCAAAAGTTTTAGAACACGGTGAGCGGTGTTATTGGAGGAGAGAAGAGGTTCCTCCCGTGCAAATGTCCCCGCTCATCAAGTTTGCCAGGTATTCTGCATTACTGTTTGGGATTAGCTATGGCAGTTCATGATATGCATATTTAAAGCCAAAAGCTGAAGAAGAAAGAAGGATTGAGGCGGAAGAGAAAAAGAAAGAAAGAAGAAGAAGCTGCACGCATTGCAAGGGAGTTGGCAGAGCAAGAAGCTGCCATTCTGAAATTAGTCTTTTCTTTTTTTGTGATTAGAGAATTAGTCTTCTGGGCATTCTTCAAAACATAGCTATTCTGACCATCTTCTAAATCATTTTAAAATGTTTTTGAGGACTGGTTTGTACATTTGAAATACAGTGCCTTGTGAAAGTATTCGGCCCCCTTGAACTTTGCGACCTTTTGCCACATTTCAGGCTTCAAACATAAAGATATAAAACTGTAATTTTTTTTAAGAATCAACAATAAGTGGGACACAATCATGAAGTGGAACGAAATTTATTGGATATTTCAAACTTTTTTAACAAATAAAAAACTGAAAAATTGGGCGTGCATAATTATTCAGCCCCTTAAGTTAATACTTTGTAGCGCCACCTTTTGCTGCGATTACAGCTGTAAGTCGCTTGGGGTATGTCTCTATCAGTTTTGCACATCGAGAGACTGAAATTTTTGCCCATTCTCCCTTCCAAAACAGCTCGAGCTCAGTGAGGTTGGATGGAGAGCGTTTTGAACAGCAGTTTTCAGTTCTTTCCACAGATTCTCGATTGGATTCAGGTCTGGACTTTGACTTGGCCATTCTAACACCTGGATATGTTTATTTGTGAACCATTCCATTGTAGATTTTGCTTTATGTTTTGGATCATTGTCTTGTTGGAAGACAAATCTCCGTCCCAGTCTCAGGTCTTTTGCAGACTCCATCAGGTTTGTATTTGGCTCCATCCATCTTCCCATCAATTTTAACCATCTCCCCTGTCCCTGCTGAAGAAAAGCAGGCCCAAACCATGATGCTGTCACCACCATGTTTGACAGTGGGGATGGTGTGTTCAGGGTGATGAGCTGTGTTGCTTTTACGCCAAACATAACGTTTTGCATTGTTGCCAAAAAGTTCAATTTTGGTTTCATCTGACCAGAGCACCTTCTTCCACATGTTTGGTGTGTCTCCCAGGTGGCTTGTGGCAAACTTTAAACGACACTTTTTATTGATTTCTTTTAGAAATGGCTTTCTTCTTGCCACTCTTCCATAAAGGCCAGATTTGTGCAGTATACAACTGATTGTTGTCCTATGGACAGAGTCTCCCACCTCAGCTGTAGATCTCTGCAGTTCATCCAGAGTGATCATGGGCCTCTTGGCTGCATCTCTGATCAGTCTTCTCCTTGTATGAGCTGAAAGTTTAGAGGGACGGCCAGGTCTTCGTAGATTTGCAGTGGTCTGATACTCCCATTTCAATATTATCGCTTGCACAGTGCCCCTTGGGATGTTTAAAGCTTGGGAAATCTTTTTGTATCCAAATCTGGCTTTAAACTTCTCCACAACAGTATCTCGGACCTGCCTGGTGTGTTCCTTGTTCTTCATGATGCTCTCTGCGCTTTAAACGGACCTCTGAGGCTATCACAGTGCAGGTGCATTTATACGGAGACTTGATTACACACAGGTGGATTCTATTTATCATCATTAGTAATTTAGGTCAACATTGGATCATTCAGAGATCCTCACTGAACTTCTGGAGAGAGTTTGCTGCACTGAAAGTAAATGGGCTGAATAACTTTGCACGCCCAATTTTTGAGTTTTTTATTTGTTAAAAAAGTTTGAAATATCCAATAAATTTTGTTCCACTTCATGATTGTGTCCCACTTGTTATTGATTCTTCAAAAAAAATTACAGTTTTATATCTTTATGTTTGAATCCTGAAATGTGGCAAAAGGTCACAAAGTTCAAGGGGGCCGAATACTTTCGCAAGGCACTGTATATGTATGATAACAGTATATTTAATAACACAAAACAATAAAAGCTGGAACTTTTCATGATCGTTAAAAAAGTTTTAGAATACCACCTTTCTTTTAGTTTTTATAGGAATTTAAGCAGTTCAAATCCAGTTAATAACCTAAAATGGCACAGAGATATGCAGAAAATGCCAGAGGTTACAGTAAATGGAAGCACATTAAGCAGTGAATGTTCATGCAGCCAGTTCATACAGTTCGCCTAACTTTTGTTGATTAGTTAAAAACCCTCTGTTTGTAAAAAGGCTAAAATAATAATACTGCATTTTCTGAAGCATTAACTGGACAATATTGCACTGCAAGAAGTAGTATATTATTTTCATAAAAAGGCAATTAACAAAAGAAGACAGATTCACCATTGTAATTCTTAAAGGTTTGTGCATTTCCTACATTTGCAAGAACGTCAAGGTGTTAGTAAATAGTTTCCCCAAAACAAATTTGTGATTTAATTTTTCATCTCCAATTATTTATTTGCTCTAATTTGTCAATGTCATCATCATGCCATACATATTCATCACACTGTGTTAATGTGTCCAAAATGTTGTTTCTGTACATAGCTAATAATTAATTATTACATATGCTCTCTAACTACTTGAAAATGCACAGTGGGGTTGAAGTACTAAAGAAGTATAGACTGTTCATCTAGCAAAGTGAAAGCTCACTTGTTTGCAAAATTATTATTTTTTAAATTACTTTTTTTGCCCCAGAATAAATGTCTTATTCACTTTTAGTAAATCAACTCCTATGGCTCTACATTACTGCTTCTTGTATTCTGCAAGTCATTATATTCTGTCTTACCTGAATAAAAATGGCAGCCATTATATAAGACTAACTAAGCTTAATGCCCAATTGAACATTCAGTTTAAATTAGCTCAATACATTCCAGGTGAACTAAAACGCTGCTGTACGAAGTTTGTTTCTTTTCCTTAACCAGTTCATGGCCACTCACTGTGCAGATCACGTACCTAGTACATGATCCAACACTTCTGAGTCTGGGGCATGCATGCAGTGACCCACTCCCGCTGTGATTAGACGCAGGAGCTGATCTCCGGGTACCGGAGGCTCGATGTCCACCAGAACCCACCGATCATTAGGCAGAGAGCCAGAGCGGTGATCTGCCTATGTAAACAAGGCATGTCACTATTCTGTCAGTAAGGATAACTGTCTCTGTGGATTAATGCTATGATTAAGCACTAATTTATAGTGCGAAACGCGTCAGTTGTTTTACTCCTGTGTTGTGTGCTGTGACTTGTAGTGCATTTTCCTTTTTTAAATAAAGACAACCATCAAGTTTTTTTGGAGTGTGGCTGTCCATATTTTCTTTTTCCATTTGTGGATTAATGATTGGGCTGCTAAATCCATTTTGGATACGAAGGAGGCACTATATCTTCTACCGAGGGTACTGCGCACTCTGGTTCTATACATAGTACCTAAGATCCACAAAAATAGGACTAATCCCCCAGGTCGACCCATCATCAGTGGGATAGGGTCGCTGTATTCCAGAGTGCGGGAATACCTTGATATATTTTTCCAACCCATGGTCACACAGGGAAGATCGTATCTTAAAGACAACAGAGAGCTCATTAAATCCCTATCCTCCATAGTTGTCACCGTAGATACATGGTTGATGACAGTTGATATTGAATCATTATATACCAACATTAAACAGAAGGATGCCATTATAGCAGTAACTATGGCACTTAAGGAGGAATCTACACTCCAAGTGGCCCAAATTAACTTCTTGGTTGATGGACTCAAACAAGCTATGGGCAATAATTACTTTTGGGCTCAGGGAAAATTCTATAATCAAATCAACGGTGTCGCAATGGGGGCTCGTTATGCCCCCAGTTTAGCAAACCTGGTCCTAAATAAGTGGGAAGGTGAAACGATATACAAAGATAGCAATAGGTCTTTGATTTATTATAAGAGATACATTGATGACGTTATTTTGTTGTGCGAGGGGTCCCAGTCGACATTAGAACTCTTTTTATTTAATATGAATATTATTCAATATGGCCTTAGATTCACAGCAGAGTCCAGCCTGACCTCCACCAACTACTTAGATTTGACGCTAGTCAAAAAGGGTAACCATGTGGGCAAGAAGACTTTCTTCAAAACAACGGACAGAAATGGATTTGTGCCCACTACAAGTTGCCATCACACCAAGTGGTTAGGAGCCATACCCAAAGGACAATATATACGCATTCGCCGTAATTGTGACCAACTAACCGATTTTGATCAGCAGGCAAATATGCTGACTGAGAGGTTCATTGAAAAAGGTTACCCTCAGCCAGTATTAGTGAACACCAAAAATAAAGTTTTCAATATGGATAGGAAAACATTGCTGGTTTCCAGAAAGAGATCCCCCCATCACGGAGAAGTGGCGTTCCTTTCGGGATTCCATAGACAATATAAAAGTGTGGAGAAAATGTTTAAAAGATTCTGGCCTATCTTGCTCAAGGATACTGATCTGGTTAAGGTTTTACCACCAAAACCTAAATTCATCTACAGAAGGGCTCCGGGTTTGAGGAAGATGATAGCGCCTAATGTACCAGATCCCCCGAAAAAAACACTAATATTTTTAAATGGGTCTAGATTTCACTATTGCATGCATTGCATATCCTGTAAGACCACAAATAGACATGGGAAAAAAATCAGTAAATTTAAGTCCAATGTGACCCAACAAGAATTTACCATCAAGCCGCACATTACCTGTCACTCCAAGTATGTCACCTATGTACTGGAATGTCCCTGTTCCTTCCAGTATGTAGATAGGACCACAAGAGAGCTGAGGGTCAGGATAAATGAGCATGTGGCCAATATTATTAAAGGTTTCCCCAACCAAAGCGTTTCGAGGCACTTTGCCTTATGCGATGATAAGAACCCTCGTAAATTACCTTTTTATGGCATAGATAGGACCACCAGTCATTGGGGAGGTACTGAACTTAAAAAAGCTATATCCCAGAATGAGACCCAGTGGCTGTATCATTTAAGAACCATGCAGCCGTTGGGCCTCAATATTGAACTTGACTTAAATTGTTTCATAACCAATGAATAGACTATTCTGGCTGTATAGGGAGCCCCATGTGGTTCTTTTCATGATTTTATTATATTATATTATTAATATTATTTTAGAATGATTAATTTTAATTTGATATATTAATCTGTTTTTGTAAACCATTTGTGTAATTTAATGTAAGCTACACTAATGTATTATTATGTTTTTATAGCTGGGCTAATAATTTGATATGCAACCTGGTATATGACATTATATAGATTGCATTAGAATTTGCTATGGAGTAGTGTTTTGGCTGTTGGAACCAGGACAGAGGCTGACGTCAGTCTAATTCCCTCCCCTTAGCTGATTGAGGGACACATTTAAGCCTGTCCAGTGCGTGGCTAGGTACGCTTCCTGATGACGTGGTAACAAAATGTACGTCGAGGCGGTACCTGGTCACGCACAGCTACGTTACTTCCGGTCCCGCTGGCTCAACATTCTCAGAGGTGGAACGCACGCCAGCCTCTACAGCAAAGGGGCCATATCTCCACTAAATTAAGACGCCATTCAGCCTCAGTACCAGGTCCAGGGCACAGACACAAGTAAGCAGCCACTTGGCACCCTGTTTTTAACTTTAATTTGAAATAAAACGGAATTATACTATTGCAGTCTTTCTTTTATCCTATATATCGCTATTGGAGCCTGTTTGAACTCTATGGCCCGGATTCAGATACATTTGCGTATCTTTCGGCGGGCGTAGCGTATCTCAGATACACTACGCCGCCGTAACTTACAGCGGCAGGTCCTGTATTCAGAAAGAATTTGCGCTGTAAGTTACGGTGGCGTAGTGTAACTGGGCCGGCGTAAGCCCGCCTAATTCAAATGTGGAGGAGGTGGGCATGTTTTATGTTAATGAATCGGCGTATCTACCTTATTTGCATATTCTATGCGTAAATCTCCGGAAGCGCCAACTAGCAGCCAGCGTAAATATGCAACTAATATACGACGGCGTCAGTCGTATCTTAGCCAAATTTCGGCGTATCTTGCTTTCTGAATACAGAAAGAAGATACGCCGGCGCATGATAGAATTTACGCGGCGTATCAATAGATACGCCAACGTAAATCGTTTCTGAATCCGGGCCAATATGATTAACATTGCAGGATAGTTTTTGCAAAAGCTGGTATTTTTTGCACCAAATAAGCTTTGTTCTTGTGCATTACTGTAAAACAGATTTTTGCATATATTCCTGGAAATGTAATGCTTTACATAATAATGTATGATGCATAAATATTATAAACTACCTATTTAAAAGTTTAGTGCGGAGTTGAGAAATTAGAAAAACTTTTCTTTGTGCAAAATGTGATACATCATTGGTTTAATTTGTACAAGGCTCAGAGCTATGTTTTCATACCTTGGCAAAAAAAGTTTTTCATTTTTGCTCTTCTGTGCATTGTGCCAGTGCAGATGGGTAGTTATTGCAAATATAAAACATGAAAGACTGTGTTGTCATCAGTAAGAGCTGTAGCAGATTTATACTGTACATATGGCAAAATAAGTCATGGGAACAATATCATTATCAACTATAAAGAACATAGTCTATCTATCTATCTATCTATCTATCTATCTATCTATCTATCTATCTATCTATCTATCTATCTATCTATCTATCTATCACCTCTCATCCTTTTCCAATCATACAAATATACATGCACACCAAAAAGCAAGTTTCATTTAGAAAAATTGGTTTATTCACCTACAACATCTCTCTATTACTGTTATTTTTTATACACATTGGGGCAAATCCACAAAAACGTAGCCTAACTTAACTTTTACCATTTAAGTTACACTGGCGGAAAATTTCTACCTAAGTGCCCGATCCACAAAGCACTTACCTAGAAATTTTCGGCCGTGTAACTTAAATGTCTCCGGCGCAAGGCGGTCCTCTTCTGCAGGGGGCGATGACAATTTAAATGAGGCGCGCTCCCGTGCCGGCCGTACTGCGCATGCTCGTGACGTCATTTTCCCGACGGGCAGTGCGCGAAATTACGTTACGCCGGGCTTTGTGGATTGCGACGGGACAATAAAGTTGCGTCGGGTAAAAAAAAAGTTACGCGCCGAAAAATAAAATTCAAAATTTTAAAAAAATAGCGGCAATCGAAAAAAAAGGTCTGTTTTTACAAGGTGTAACTAGTTTACACTTTGTAAAAGCATCCCTAATTTTACGTATGCAAACGTAAACTTACGCCGCAAAAACAAAGCTGAAAAGCTTTGTGGATCTCCATAAGTCCTCATTTGCATACGCAAAGCGGCATTTCAACACGAAATGCCCCCAGCGGCGGATGCGGTACTGCATCCTAAGATCTGACAGTGTAAGTGTCTTACAGATGTCAGATCTTCTGCCTATCTTTGGAAAACTGCTTCTGAGGATCAGTTCCAAAGATAGGCACAGGGATACACAGGCTGAACAGCAGTTCCGCCTGCGTATCCCTTTTGAGGATTTGGCCCATTGTGTGCCAAAGTTGGCAAACTAAAGTTAGAAAAGTATTCAATTCCAAGACATGGAAGAAAGTGAGTGATTGTTCTTTTTTTGTTTTATAACATAAATCATGTGTGCTTCTGCTGTATTATCTTCTAGCTAGGTGACCTTGAGCTAGTTACTTCAGCTCCCTAAAAGAGACCTTTTAAAATAATGAATTGCTCATAGCAATTCAAAGTTCACAGAAAAGAATAAATATGGCATGTGCATTTAAAAGTCAGACTAGCCAATTTCAAGTTTGTCTCTATTGAGTAAAATAAAAATATTCTTTTTGTTTTTATGATTTTATTTAAAGATTTTTTTTATATATATTGACATCTAAATGCCTGCTTCTAAAAAGGCATTGTGAATTTTTGTAGCCTCTCTTTGTTCTCCTGAGCCTAGGAGGAAATAAATTGCCATCTAACAATGAGCTATGACAGTTTGGTATACTGTACACTTCAGTCCCAAGTGACTGGTATACTAAAACAACAAGGTAGAGCTGTTTGAAGATTCATGTGTAAATCATTTGAAATAAATGTCTTTGCTTTTTTCCAGATAAAGTTATAGTGTTATATACTCTGTACTTGTAGACTTTTGCTTACAGAATCCTGAAGTGGTTTATTTGGTACCTGTTCACATGTAAAGGAAGAATTGCAAATACACCTCTAAATGAGAGCAAGAACTGACTTCTAAATGAATGAGATTTCAAGTGGTCATGGCCTAAACATGCATGCTAACTGTACAACGTATATCCATAATAGCATGTATGGTGAAACAGTGCAGCGCAAACAAAATAAAAGGCAATAACAGTAAGAATAATATTGTCACAAGTCCATAAGTGATCATAGAAAGTGAACAAAAAAAATATTAAAAATATTAAAAATATTAATAATCAAGAGTCCAATCGGTGATTGTGTGAAAAAGAAATCCAGATGAATTTCATAAACGGTGCAGATTCCAATCAAGTGACCAAAGAAAGATCCTCCACCAAGAAAAAACAGATGGCCTCTCACTTCAATCATTCGACCCTCAAGGAGTCACATAGCGTGGTATACAATCAAGAATCCTGAATCTGGCAGACAGCAGATCAATAGACAGCTCCGGATGTCAATCACAGGCTCAGAAAGATATATAGTGTGGGACTCAGAACCGAGTGCAGGTACACAGGCAAGTAACGCTAACAAGCGTGTGCAGCATACGATAGAAGCGGTGATCGCGGGTGACGTCAGCATGTAACTCCTCCCCCTCGTACATTACGTCCCACGGGCGGGACTTCATCAGCATCGGGTATGGATATAGTGAAGGCGCCCCGCAATTGAGCATATATACCATGCTGGGACGTTGTTATGGCAACCACCATAAACGAATCAATCAAGTAACGGCCCGCATCGTATGCTCATAATAGCTAGAGCACAAAGCCACAAAGGGCCAGGCTCAGTACCAATTCAATAAATCAAGGATAAACACGCCCAACAATCTGGCCACTGACCGGACGTGAAGAACCTTGTAAATATATGGATTTAATTAATATTAAAAATATAAAAAAATATATATGACAAAATATAAAAAATAAAGGTAAAGGAGAGATATTCTCCATGATACACAAAACTGCATTTAACATGCCAATAGTGTGATCAACCACAAAATAGAAATTGATAAAAAGGTCAGATATCCAAATATGCCACATAAACCTGAAGCATATAGGAAAAAAGACGTCAGCTGCGATCACCCCTTCATAAAATTATAAATACAACAACTTCAATATATATATATAAAATACATATAAGAAATACATATAAAAGTACAGTATATACAAAAAACTGACATAATAGAATAGTATCAAAAATAATAATAGGATCACCTATTCGAAATAAAGCAATTCAAATCAAACTCAACATTTAACCCTGCTGGCGAGGTAACTTTGGTGTCATAAATCCAATAGGATTCACGGCGACTGAAATGTCGAATATAATGTCCACCTCGCCAATGCCTTGAGACTTTTTCTATTCCCCAGAATTTCAGGCTTTTAGGATCTCGTTGATGGTGAGTCCTGAAGTGTTTGGAGACACTGTGGGTTTTTATACCTCTCTAGATGTTGCTAACATGCTCACCTACCCTTATGTGAAGCGCACAAGAGGTGTGCGCTCCACATATTGGAGGCCACATCCACATTCAAGCATGTAAATGACACCCACTGTAGTACATGTAATCAACTGTTTGATGGGGTATTCAGTCTGTGTAACAGTGGAACAAAAGGATTTCCGCTTTTTAATATTGGCTTTAGCATGCTTACAAGTCGCACAGCGACCACAAGCATAAAAGCCAGACAAAAAATTTAAAAGTTTTGGTTGAGCCAAAGTAGGTGGGTCCACCAATCCAGGGGCCAAACAGTCCCTAAGAGAAGGGGCCTTCCTATAGATGAATTGAGGACGGTCAGGGAGGGCCGGACCCAAGACTCTATCACCCTTTAGAATGGGCCAATGTTTGGTCATAATTATTTCGAATTTCTTATGCTAGATGTTGTAGTCCAACACCATTTTATAATTGCTAACCATTTCCTCACCCAAAATATGGGGTTTATCTGCTATGATAATATTCCTTTCAATAGCCCTCACTTTCTCAATTTCCTGTGAGATGGAAGGTCGAGAGTAGCCCTTAGAGGTGAACCTAGTCGCCAGCTCTTGCGACTGTAACAAGAAGTCAGACTCAAGTGTACAATTTCTGCGGAGCCTGACAAATTGTCCTCTAGGAATGTTACACAACCACAACTTGTGATGACAGCTAGTAAGTGGAATGTAACCATTCCGATCAGTTACTTTGAAATGGTTTCTGGTATGTAATGTAGATTCTCTTTTGAATATTTCTAAATCAAGAAAAGTGACTTGCTCATGGGAAACTGTCCAGGTAAGGATGATATTCCTATTGTTGTTATTGAGTCTATTCATAAACTCCTGGAGGGTGGACATATCGCCCTCCCAAATCATTATGAAGTCATTGATGTATCTCCTATAACAAAGGAGCTGGGGTGGTCTCTCATGGAAAACAACATCCTGCTCCCAGTGAGCAATGAATAAATTGGCCACACTGGGTGCAAAATGGGCCCCCATAGCAATGCCGCATCGTTGCAAATAAAAATCTATATCGAACCAACAATAATTTTTTAAAAGGCAAAATCTAAGGCTCTCCAATAGAAATTGTACATGATCGTTACTAAGATCAGTGGATTCTAATGCCCAAAGGACAGAAGAAAGTGCCGCTTCATGACCAATGATCGTGTACAAAGACCCTACATCTGCTGTGACCAAAATGGTATTTGGTGTGCAGGAAATAGAGTCCGAAATCTGGATGATCTGCTTAGTGTCACGAAGATAAGCTGGCAATTTGCATACCAAAGGTTGCAGAAAAAAATCCAGATATTGGCCTAGGCGTGAAGTAACTGAATCTATGCAATTTACGATCGGACGACCAAGTGGCCGTTCTGCATCTTTGTGTAACTTCGATAGGAAATATATGTGTCATGATCTGTGTCATGGCTTTGGTCACCTGCTGGTGGCACTGTTTCTCCCAGTAACAGGGGTGCAGTTCTGGTGTCCACCAGCGGGTGTCTCCCATGGGATGACTCCTCTCAATTAAAGTGAACTGCTACAGGTATATAATCCCGCCCTTCACTACAGGTCAGTGCTTCAGTATTTTGCTTGTCAGCCTGTTCCCTGCTTGATCTGATAGCTGTAGCCAACCTGTTCCTGATTTGCTCCCTGCCCTGGACTCTGGTTCTCCCCTTTGTCGCTTATTGACCCCGGCTTGTACTTTTGGACTTTGCTGCTCTCTCCTATCCTGGACCCCCGGCTTGAACCTTGGACTTGCTTGTGTCTCATCCCTGCATTACCTGCTAGTTACGCTCTGATTTCTGGTATATATTCATTCACTAGTTCTGGTGGTTTATAGTTTGCTGTGTCTTGCTTGCTTGTCTTGGGGGTTTTCTATGATTGTTTTGCACGTGTGCTTAACCTTTAATAAACATATATCTTTCACTATCTTGGTGCCTATTTCCGTTAGTGCAGCCCATTGACCTGTTACCCAGTACTCAGATGCCTGCGTAGGCATCCCCTGACAATATGATAGGGGTGCGGCAATGAAAGGGGTCCAGATAAGCCACCTCCTTAGCATTAAGAACCCCCCTATCTATACCATCCTCTATCAAGGAATGTAACTCATTTTTAAATTTGACCATGGGGTTGCCAGGTAATAAAAGGTAAGTATTGCGGTCACTCCATCTCTTCGTGGTAATAGGTCTTACTGAGGACCACTAAACCGCCCCCCTTATCCACTGGGCGGATGACTATGTCATTACGTTTTTCCAATGACAGAATCCCGCGTTGAATTTGCTATTATAAAATGCATCTGGAAGATATTTTGTACCTGTCACTCCTGGCAACAGATGACAGAGATTTCTGCTATCAGGAATTAAGTGAATACACTAGAGAGGAGTTATTGGAATGTATCCGTATGGCTCATGTTTTTGTTGATCAGGGCAGTTTTTTGTTTGATGATGTGCAGCCATTGATTCGGGTCTGCACAGAGTTGGCTCAGTCTGATGTTGCTACTGGGCGTGATGATTACACACCTCCTTTTAGTGCAGCTCAGGTAGAGTCTTTGGTGTGGCTGTTGGAAGATGATTCAGCCTTTTTTCATGAGCAGTACTCAGCTTGTCCTCAACAGGTGATTGCAGCATGCATTGATTCTGTGCAGTCTCTGGTCAGACAAGCTGTGTGCAAACCTGATTTTGTGCAACCATTATTACAAGCTTGGTCTAGTTTGTTGTACTCAGCCCCTGTCAGCTCCCAACCATCCATTTCTAGTTACCAACCTGCTGGGATGTCTTTTTCTTTACCCCCAATTCCCACTTTTGCTGAACAATACACCCTGCTAACAACACAGTACCAGTCCTCTGTTTCCTCCTGCTGAACTTACCCTGCCTTTAACCCTTTTGCTGCTTCTCAACTGCCTCCGTTTGTTCCACCAAAATCCTCTTCAAGGTTGGGACCCTCTGTTTCACCACCCCTCCGCTCTTCACCCCTACCAGCTGTATCCATTACCTCCAACCCTATACCCATATACAAATCCTCAGTGGTGAAACCAAAGAAGAAGAAAAAGTTTTTTTCCAACCCACTTGATCCTGCCACTAACCCAATCTGCATCCACTTCAGCCAACCTGCTTCAGCCTGTTCCAGTGCCAGCCGCTCAGCTTGTTGTACCTGCTGCCCAGTTTAAAGTTACAGTACCTGCTATCCAGTCCGATGCACCTGCTGTTCTGTTTGATGTGCCAGTGCCTGTACCCGTTGCCCAGTCTACAGTTCCAGTACCTGCTGCCCAGTTTAAAGTTCCAGTACCTGCTATCCAGTCCGATGCACCTGCTGTTCTTCCTGTTGTGCCAGCACCTGCTGTTCTGTCTGATGTGCCAGTGCTTGTGCCCGTTGCCCAGTCTACAGTTCCAGTACCTTCTGTCCAGTTTAAAGTTCCAGTGCCTGCTATCCAGTCTGGAGCACCTGCTGTTCTGTCTGATGTGCCAGTGTCTGTGCCCGTTGCCCAGTCTACAGTTCCAGTACCTGCTGCCCAGTTTAAAGTTCCAGTACCTGCTATCCAGTCCGATGCACCTGCTGTTCTTTCTGTTGTGCCAGCACCTGCTGTTCTGTCTGATGTGCCAGTGTCTGTGCCCGTTGTCCAGTCCAGAGTTCCAGTACCTTCTGTCCAGTTTAACGTTCCAGTACCTGCTATCCAGTCCGATGCACCTGCTGTTCTTCCTGATCTGCCACCGTCTGCTGTCCAGTCTGATCTGCCATCGTCTGCTGTCCAGCCTGATCTGCCACCGTCTGCTGTCCAGCCTGATCTGCCACCGTCTGCTGTCCAGCCTGATCTGCCACCGTCTGCTGTCCAGCCTGATCTGCCACCGTCTGCTGTCGAGCATGATCTGCCACCGTCCGCTGTCCAGCCTGATCTGCCACCGTCTGCTGTCCAGCCTGATTTGCCACCATCTGCTGTCCAGCCTGATTTGCCACCGTCTGCTGTCCAGCCTGATTTGCCACCGTCTGCTGTCCAGCCTGATTTGCCACCGTCTGCTGTCCAGCCTGATCTGCCACCGTCTGCTGCCCAGCCTGGCGGCCCGGTTCCTGCCTTTCAGCCTGATGTGTCACCTTCCCAGCCTGATGTCTCGAGGCTCGCTACCAAGCCTTATGATCCGGTGCCCTCCGCCCAGCCTGATGTCTTGGTACCTGTTAAACCAGTTCCGGATGCTCAGCTTGCCGCTGATTCTTCCCTGTCCTATCATCAGTCTGATTATGATGCTCTCGTGTTGTCGGCCCCCGAGAGGTTTATACATGTTGCCCTGCCTGTTTTCACCGCTAGATCCAAACTTCCAGACCCTGGTGGTGGTAGGATGCATGCTCTGTTTATGGAGTCGGGGGGCTTGTCTCCCAATGGGTTAAGAGACTTTGACCGGAAGACTTTTTGGGACCTTTCCGCATCTACATGCACTACCAGGGCAAGGGCAGAATGGAGTGTCCAGAGGCCACTCCTTGGGGGGGGGGGGGAACTGTCATGATCTGTGTCATGGCTTTGGTCACCTGCTGGTGGCACTGTTTCTCCCAGTAACAGGGGTGCAGTTCTGGTGTCCACCAGCGGGTGTCTCCCATGGGATGACTCCTCTCAATTAAGGTGAACTGCTACAGGTATATAATCAGACCTTCACTACAGGTCAGTGCTTAAGTATTTTGCTTGTCAGCCTGTTCCCTGCCTGATCTGATAGCTGTAGCCAACCTGTTCCTGATTTGCTCCCTGCCCTGGACTCTGGTTCTCCCCTTTGTCGCTTATTGACCCCGGCTTGTACTTTTGGACTTTGCTGCTCTCTCCTATCCTGGACCCCCGGCTTGAACCTTGGACTTGCTTGTGTCTCATCCCTGCATTACCTGCTAGTTACGCTCTGATTTCTGGTATATATTCATTCACTAGTTCTGGTGGTTTATAGTTTGCTGTGTCTTGCTTGCTTGTCTTGGGGGTTTTCTATGATTGTTTTGCACGTGTGCTTAACCTTTAATAAACATATATTTTTCACTATCTTGGTGCCTATTTCCGTTAGTGCAGCCCATTGACCTGTTACCCAGTACTCAGATGCCTGCGTAGGCATCCCCTGACAATATGATAGGGGTGCGGCAATGAAAGGGGTCCAGATAAGCCACCTCCTTAGCATTAAGAACCCCCCTATCTATACCATCCTCTATCAAGGAATGTAACTCATTTTTAAATTTGACCATGGGGTTGCCAGGTAATAAAAGGTAAGTATTGCGGTCACTCCATCTCTTCGTGGTAATAGGTCTTACTGAGGACCACTAAACCGCCCCCCTTATCCACTGGGCGGATGACTATGTCATTACGTTTTTCCAATGACAGAATCCCGCGTTGAATATATTGAGAATCCCTGACTTTTTTAAAAGCTAGACCCTCAAGGTCATTACATACCAAATTTCTAAAGACATCCAAATGTCTGGTGTCATTATATTGAGGATTGAAAACAGATTTATTTCTAAGATTAGAATGTTTTGAAGTGGATGTGGAGAAGTTTCTCTGAATGGGATTTGAAAGAAAATACTTCTTCATATTTAAACCCCGAACATACTTCTGAACATTAACATATGTCTGAAATTTATTGAGATACTGAAGGCCTTTATCCAGCACACATGTCTCATCATCAGATAAAGGGACACCACTTAAATTAAAAATACCTGTGCCTTTGCCTTTTGGACTTGTCGCCCCCCCCCCCCCCTGATTCCTCTGGATTTTTTCTTTTTTGCCCTTTGGGAATCGGAGTCGGGGGGAAACAAGGTTCTCTCCAATCATTGGTCCATGCAGACAGATGTGGGGGCGAGCCCCTCCAAAGGGTCCTCCCCTGTCCTAAAAAATGCTGATTATTAGGAGGGGGCTCATCCCAATAATTCTGCAAAGGAGCATAGTAATTGTATGTGGGTAGGGGCTCTAGAGGGGAAGCCACCTCTCCCTCTTGGATCCCCATTACCCCTATTAGGTGGCGGTCTCCAAGGTGGGTGATCATGATAGGTAGATGGTTTAGGATAGGATTCCCTACCTGGTTGATGATTACCCCTCCCTCTAACCCTTCCCTTACCCCTAGATTTAGAAGTACCACTACCTCTACCTGTGGAAGTAGCTGATCTGATAGGTGTGGCGACAGAGACCCCTGGATTGGTCCTAGGTCCATGGGGGTCCTGAGTTGAGAGTATGGGGACTGGCTCAGTCGTGTCCATAGGTAACGAATGACCCTGTCCAGTAGAAGGAGTGGTCAGAGATTGCCATTTATACACATTAAGCACTCCAAAGTCATTTGTATCTCGCAAAAACTTTTTGCGTTTTTTCTCCTGAATTTCCTCATCCTATTTGACAAGTTTGGTTTTAAGTTCTCCAGAGAGATGAATACATTCAGGAGTGTATTTGAACTGTTCAATGCGATCATAAATGGCTTTAATCTGACTTTCTAACCACTTATTTTTCCGCTGTTTGCGGGACAACAGTAATCTAATTAAATCAAAACCTTTTTCGGTGAAGAAATCGCACCATTTTTAATAGATTCATCATCAGATAAGCAGTCATTTGGTGGAATTTATGTGGCATATTTGGATATCTGACCTTTTTATCAATTTCTATTTTGAGGTTGATCACACTATTGGCATGTTAAATTTTAGTAGTTTTGTGTATCATGGAGAATATCTCTCCTTTACCTTTTTTTTAATATTTTGTCATATATATTTGTTTATATTTTTAATATTAATTAATTAAATCCATAAATTTACAAGGTTCTTCACGTCCGGTCAGTGGCCAGATTGTTGGGCGTGTTTATCCTTGATTTATTGAATTGTTACTGAGCCTGGCCCTTTGTGGCTTTGTGCTCTAGCTATTTTGAGCATACGACGCGGGCCGTTACTTGATTGATTTGTTTATGGTGGTTGCCATAACGACGCCCCAGCATGGTATATATGCCCAATTGCGGGACGCCTTCACTATCTCCATACCCGACGCTGATGAAGTCCCGCCCATGGGACATAACCTATGAGGGGGAGAAGTTACGTGCTGACGTCACCCGCGATGACAGCTTCTATCGTATGCTGCACACGCTTGTTAGCGTTACTTGCCTGTTTACCTGCACTCGGTTCTGAGTGCCACACCATATATCTTTCTGAGCCTGTGATTGACATCCGGAGCTGTCTATTGATCTGCTGTCTGCCAGATTCAGGATTCTTGATTGTAATACCACGCTATGTGACTCCTTGAGGGTCGAATGATTGAGGTGAGAGGCCATCTGTTTTTTCTTGGTGGATGATCTTTCTTTGGTCACTTGATTGGAATCTGCACCGTTTTATGAAATTCATCTGGATTTCTTTTTCACACAATCACCGATTGAACTCTTGATTATTAATATTTTTAATATATTTATTTTTCACTTTCTATGATCACTTATGGACAAATGTGTCTGGGCCATATTCTCAGAGAAGTTACGATGGAGTATCTCAGGATACTCCATCGTAACTCCCTTTTTTGGCCAGTGTATCTATGCTCCTGATTCTCAGAATCATTTTTGCATAGATACACTTAAGATCCGCCATCTGTAAGTCACTTACACTGGCGGATCTTAAATGCAATGACGCCGGCCGCCGCTAGATGGCATTTACGTGAAGGAGTCATTTGCATATGCAAATGATCCTTCTACGCCGATTCCCGAACGAGTTCGCGTCGCTAACATCGTTTGCGTAAGCGGAAACTTACCCCTGCTATATGAGGGGTAAGTTTCCGCAAGTCTCGCGTAGGCCATGTTACGGATGGCGTCGGGTCCCCGTCGTGTTTTTTCGTCGGATACGTCGTTTACGTAAGTCGTTCTTGAATACGACTTTACGTCAATGACGCACACGTCGGCGTCATTGACGTTTTCCGCCGAGAACTGGAGCATGCGCACTGGGCTTTTTGCAGCCCGGCGCATGCCCAGTTCTTTTGCATCGGGGGCGCGCTTCATTTGAATAGAAGCCGCCCCCTTGGAGATCCGCCAGGCTACGCCGGGACACTTACACTCTGCTGTCCCAAGTTATGGAGCAAGTGGTTGGGGAATACAACACCTGCTCCAGTAAGTTGGGACAGCGGAGTGTAAGTGCCCTAAGCGAAGCAGGCGGAGATTCTTTCAGAATATGGCCCTCTGTCTGTAGAGACTGAGAGCTGACAATGCTGCAGACTCAATAGAGCAGTAATGTCATCCCTCCAGTGTCCATAGCTTTAAGGTGACAGCTCACCTCTCCTGATCTTGAACAGGTCTGCCTTTCACTACAGCTTATATTGCCTGAGTGTGCAAGATTATGTGCTGTGTAGACATCTCAAAAACACAAATTTTGATCTGTGTTATTTATTCCTCCCTTGAGGTTTATTGGTCAGGCAGTATAAGTTATTGTCTTGGAATTGCCCAGAGACATGCAGTTGTTTCCTAAACCAACTGTAATTGGTATGATTTGGTAACAATCTAGGGGTGTGGTTTGTTGATGGCTGTATGGAGATGTTCTCTGCTGTTCTTGCACCTAATCCAGACTTTCACAGCCCAGATCCTTTTCAGTACCTTCTTTTTACCTGCAATGGGTAAGACCAACATGAAAAAAATACAAACTACAGACTCTGTGGATCTCTTGGACACCACAATAGACATAAGGACTTTCTTTCACAGGTCTGAGGATAGTTCAACCTCCTGTCTCTTACCCAGAATCCTGCAGGGTTTTCATGGCTGCGTGGAGGCATTAGAGACTATAGTTTCAAAGTCCCTGACCTTACAATCAAAGCTTTAGCAAACAGCCCTGGCTCATGAAATCTAACTTCAGATGCTGTGGTCCCACATAGATTACATGGAGGACCGCCACATAAGGAATAATAATTACTTAATGAGCAACCCAGAGGGCTTCCTTTTCACCTTTTCCCTGTCCCTCCACCTTCCCGTCTCTGTTGCCTCCTTGACCTGCATTCACCCTATTCTTATTCCACACCCTTTTCTGTAGCATGCTAAGTTCTTCTTCCTTTCTTCCATGTGTTTTGCCTCTCCCTTGGGATCTCAGCCTGGGGTCATTACTTTGCACAAGCCTTGTTGATCCCTTTTTTGTTTACTATGACATTCGTTAAATTAGGATTTCTTAATGTGCAGGGATATAAAGTTCCACAAAAATAGTCCTAGGTGTAAACCTTTGATTTTTGTAAAAATAAAAATAACAAACATGCCTATACTTACATGCTCTGTGCAATGGTTTTGCACAGAGCAGCCCTAATCCTATTTTCCGGGGTGCCCGCACAGCGCTCCTGCCTCCTCCTCTTGATTGGGTGCCCCCACTGAAATCCACTTTTATGGGGGGCACCCGTGTGGGCTTGCTCCCAAGTCCCAAGTCCTGCTGATGCGTCCATTGACATAGACAGCAGGACTCTGCCTCTTACCATGCCCTGTTCTGTATTCTTATTGTACATGTTCTGTCCCTGTATTATGTCTCCTGTGGACTTCCATGTATGCTTTTTTGAGAGAAATGGTTACCTTCCACCTTACTATATATGTACTTTGTATGTTTTTCAAAATTTGAAACAGATGTATTATTTAAGAAAAAATACTTAGAGACAGGGCCAGATTCACGTAGAAGTGCGGCGGCGTAACGTATCGTAGATACGTTACAACGCCGCAAATTTTCATCGCAAGTGCCTGATTCACAAAGAACTTGCAATGAAAACCTACGCTGGCGGCCTCCGGCGTAAGCCCGCGTAATTCAAATGGGCGTGTGCCATTTAAATTAGGCGCGCTCCCGCCGTGCTTTGCGTGAAGTGACGTAATTTTTTCGAACGGCGACGACATGCGACGTGCGTAGCATACTTTCGTATTCCCGGATGTTTTACGCAAGACAAAATTTTTTTTACATTTCGACGCGGGGACGACGGCCATACTTTAACCTCCTGGGCGGTGTTCCCGAGTCTGACTCGGGGTGAGATTTTTGGGCTAGGATCGGTAACCCCGAGTCAGACTCGGGCTCGCCTCGCTGGATGTACAGGGAGTTTTACTTACCTTGTCCCTGGATCCAGCGATGCCACCGCGCTGTGTGAGCGAGCAGGACCTCGCTAGAATTCACACAGTGCCTCCGTGTGACGCCGATCTCCGTTCCCTGCGACGTTACGACGCACGGGGACGGAGAACGGCGCCAAATTCAAAAAAGTAAACAAACACTATACATACAGTATACTGTAATCTTATAGATTACAGTACTGTATGTAAAAAAAACACACCCCCCTTGTCCCTAGTGGTCTGTCCTGTGTCATGCATGTCATTTTATATAATAAAAACGTTTCTTTCTCCCTGCAAACTGTAGATTGTCCATAGCAACCAAAAGTGTCCCTTTATGTCAAAAATAGTTTTAGATCAGCTAAAAAACAGCGATAATAAATTATAATCACTTGCAGAATTGTGCGATAGCGATTTGTGGGGAAATTCGTCATAAAAAAAATAATAATGACAGCAACAATTCTGCAACTGAGCAAATTTCAGTGATTTTGATTTGATTACATTATTGAATAATTTTTATTATAATTATATTATTATTTGTTATAATTATTTATAATTATTTATTATATTATAATTTATAATTTTGTTTTTAAAAAAATGTCATACCCGGGATGCCTATTAGAAGCTTGTTTGGTCAGATTTAAGTGAGTTATTTCTAAAAATGACAGACCTACAATAGAAAATTCCAAATTTCCTTGCAAATAATGGTACCGCTTTCAGCATGTTTTTTCTGAAAGAATCATACCGCCAGGGAGGTTAAACAGCACATATGTGTGCTGTCTAAAGTTAGTGCAGGTCAAACGACGCCTAAAATTGCGACGGGAAACTATACTAGCGACAACGTACCGAACGCGAAAATCCGTCGTGGATCGCCGTAACTGCTAATTTGCATACCCGACGCTGGAATACGACGCAAACTCCCCCCAGCGGCGGCCGCGGTACTGCATCCTAAGATCCGACAGTGTAAAACAATTACACCTGTCGGATCTTAGGGCTATCTATGCGTAACTGATTCTATGAATCAGTCGCATAGATACTCTGAGAGATACGACGGAGTATCTGAGATACTCCGTCGTATCTCCGCTGTGAATCTGGCCCATACATCTTTTGGCTTTGGGTGCCTAAAGCCTAGTCATTCTATGAAGTTTGGGAGTGTTCCCTTACATTAAGAAAAAACAATAACTTGTTTTTCTTTTGTTTCTTACTAAACAAAACCTTTGTATGTTTGCATCGGGTGAAAATGCTGAATTCGTTTTCACATTATATTTAATAAAAGAGGAAAAATATAATATAAATAAAGCACCATATAATACAACGTTTGCTCACAGCAGCCTCCACTCCAATAAGGGTTGTCAGAACAGTAATAGTATAGTTAATAAATACAATTTGTATGCCCGTGGGTATTGTATGTTACACAGGCTTTGAGTTACAAATATTAGACAATCCCTAAATCCGTTTGTATAAGGCATTTCTAATAACAATGTATATTTCTAACATAATGTTCATGTAGATGAAAAATATTAGTGCTAATATTGTGTTTGCATTTAACAGAGAAAATTAGAAGATTTGAATAAAGAGTGGAATACAGTAAATCATTTACTAGAAGAACTAAAGAGGAGACCTGTGGTACCATCAACTGATCGTAAGTGCAGCCTCTAAATATAACATGTTTAAAAGCTGAGCTATACTAATCAGCATAGTCATCGTTTCAGTTCTTAAATAGAAATACGTTATAACCTTGTCTACATATTAGGAGGATGTCATAGATTACCCCTTCAGTGAACTTTGCAAGGTGGAGCAATAATGTGGACTAAACTCTAAAAAGTTTTGTGGATTTTATAATGAAAGACAAACATAGATGGGTAATTGCATAGTTGCAATACTTTGGTATGTCTGAACATAAAAATATTCTTGAACATTCGATAGCAGAGAAAATATCCATTGTTTTTAGATATCCAGAGCATCCAATCAAAAATGTTGTCAGCTTAGAGAGAGACCTAATGAATGCTGAATTCTGACTTTTTGCTTGTTTGGGTCACTGTACACTTTTAGTATTTGCAGTTTAGTGTTAAAAAAAATAGCATTTTTCTTTTCCAGTTTTCTCCTACCAAACGTTTTAAGCACTTTTGTCTTCATGGCTTTCTTTCTATTTTCTGTCTTATTTTCTGTCTTTATTTCTATTTATTTCTATATTAAAGTGTCTTTATTTCATAACAGTTTGTAATTTTCTAATGAATATATAAAAATTAACTGATTTACATTTTGTTAGATGAAGCACTATATCATAGACTATGGTATTTGTTTTAAAGTTTTAATGTAGAATTATAGGCAAAAATTATTTTATTTTGAATAGGGAGGGTACATTTGCCCTATTAGGGAGATTTACCTTCACTTCATGTCCCATAGCCAAAACAGGAAGTGTGAGGAAATATTTAAGGAAATCTCTAGGGGGGGGCAAGTCACCAGAACTAGTGTCCCCATTGGAATATTCTCTTTTTCCTCTATTATTTTTCCTATATCATTTTTCAGGGGACAACTAAAAATGTGGGGATTTTTTTTACTTTCACTTTCAATGATAGTAATAAACAGGTGTTCTAATACCTCCCTACTCTGTCCAAATACTTTAAGCCTTTTTTCATTGTTTTATGTATCTCAGTGCTTTTGATCTCCAGCAGCCTCTTTACATCATCTCTACAAGCATACACTCCAGTGACAGTTGAATGACATTTCTCAATTTCATAATGGTGAAAAACATCAACATTTGTGAAAGCTTGTATGACAGGGTTGAAATGTAGGAAACCAATTGGGAGACATTCATAGAGCACTGTCACCCTATAAGAGGAAATTAATGAACAAAGACACTTTAATTGAAAGATCCACAAGTATACTTTAAAAAAAAGCAGCAGATTTATACAGGAACATATCGAATAAGGTTTTAGTGATTTTGTTTACATATGCTAAAAACCCTGTTTAACGTTCTATATTGTATGTTATTCAATGATGACTGCATATCATTGTTCAGCACTAAATATGAATATGCAACTGTAAGACATTTAGCATATGATTTTTTAGGCAACAAATTGTAAATGAGACCAATTGTCTTTAAGAATACAACATTTTAAAAAGTTATGAAAAAAGTTAGTTCTTGCAAAGAGTAAATATCACATTCTCTTGGATGACCATTTTATTCATGCCACTCATTTTCATATAATCAAGTTTTATCAATTAGTAACTTGTCAAAACTGCACCTATGACATGTTATGGAAAATATGTGTAAATATAAGAATGTGATTTAATGAAGGCAAGATGACAAAGCTGCTGACATTGAACCTATTTAGAAATGCATCTTCTGCTTTTCTGACTGACATCTATTTGACACTTGTCTAACTGCCAATGTAGATTTGTGTGCACTACTCAGGGGGCTGAGCCTATAATAAATACATTTACTCTACTCTGAAACACATCACACATTCATCCTGCAGTACATCACATATTATAGTTTGTTTTGCTCTGTATCATGCATGCCCCTCATTCATGTTACCCTTATGTAGCCTGTGGTGCACCACATATAATTTTCAAGTACTTTTCAGCACATTGCACATCATCTTCATTCTCTCTCCAGTTAGCGTGCATTATCCTTATTCACTGTTATGCAACATCTCCAAGTACTTACCAATACATTATACAAAACATCATCTTCAGGTAATCTTCAGCACAATGCACATCATATTCATTCTCTCACTAGTCTAGGGTACATTAGCTTAATTTTCTCCGTAGTGCAACAAACATAATCTTCATTCTAGCCTGGTGTATATTACCATCATTCAAACTGTAGTGCAACAAAACCATATCTTAATTTTTGGTCTTTTAAAGTGAACATTGCTGGTATTCACATTATAGTGCAATAAACACTATATCCATTCCCTCTTTACTTTAGTGCACATTACCCTTATTAACTCCATAGTGTAAGAAACATTGGGGGTTATTTACTAAAGGCAAATCCACTTTGTACTACAAGTGCAAAGTGCACTTGAAATTGCACTGCAAGTGCACTTGGAAGTGCAGTCACTGTAGATCCGAAGGGGGGACATGCAAGGAAAATAAAAAAAACAGCATTTTAGCTTGCACATGATTGAATGATAAAATTAGCAGAGCTTAAGAATGGACCAACTTTAACGTATTCTGGTTTGGCCGCGCAGCCATAATCAAAATGGTCGTTCTCCCTCGCCTGCTATATCTGATGCAGACAATCCCAATCCATCTCCCCCTCTTTCTTTGCAACGTACAGGAAAGCATGTACAACTTTTTTATGGGAAAAACAGCCCCCCACGCATTAAATACTCACGCCTTACTCTCCCCAAGGCTTTGGGTAGGATTGGTCTACCGGACCTCCACAAACACTACCTTGCATGTCATCTGACTAGAATTGTGGACTGGAAGGTACATCATCTGGGAAAAGCATGGGTTACCTTATAAAAGCACTTCGTACATACTGCCACACACATACTCCCTTGGTTTCCTACCCACCATTGGCCCCAATCACTTAAATCACATCCATTGATATACCCCTCCCTAGTGGCCTTTAATAAAGCAGTTTCCCTCCACAAACTTTCCTCACATCTAGGTCCACTGACCCCTTTGGGAGGGAATCCGGACTTTCCTCCTGGGGGCTCTGCATTTCTCCAGAAGGAGTGGCCGCACAAAGAAATCCTTGCAAAACACCTTTTCCGGGGAGGTAACATTCGATCCTATGTGGACTTAGTATCTGAGTCGCATACGCAGACATTTCCCTTCTGGTCATACAGACAACTGAGACACTTTCTCACGTCTAAAGTCCCAAGTACAACATGGTCTAGACAACTTACTCCATTTGAAACTCTCTGATTACGCCTTACACCACAAAGACATCTCATATCCTTCATTTATGCTCTTCTTTAGGAAGACTCTCCCTCCCCAGCGACTATGCATATACGCGAGTCATGGGAAAAAGACTTGAAACTAACTCTTGCTGATGAAGACTGGGAAAGCATTTATACGCTAGAACGTAAGGGATCCAAGAAAATGGATATAAAATCATAACCAAATGGTACAGGACTCCATCTAGCTTGCACAAATTTTCGCCTGCAATCTCAAACATATGCTGGAGATGTAAGGCTGCAATAGGCTCCTTGATCCACATCTGGTGAGAATGCAGCTCCATCCAGTCTTTTTGGGCTGAGGTACACTCCTTCATAAAAAACTTCACCACCTACAAGTTAGACTACAACCCTGCACAATATCTCTTGCATCACACAACTCTTTCTAAATGTGACTATTATAAATCGCTAGCCATGCACATGGTTAATGTGACAAGACTTTGCATACCAGTACACTGGCATTCGTCAGACACACCCACCATTAGAGAATGGCTGTCTAGAGTAGCCAAGATAGCAGAAATGGAGGAACTGATTTACACCTCTCAGGAACGTTTTCAGAAATTCACACAAACCTGGGCGTGCTCGACTTACTTTAGAACATCGGACTGCTATAAATCCTACTTCCCTTCTTAAAATTTGAAATTCCTGGATGACTCAGAATTCCTATTTGTAATGTCTACCTCCACCCCAATTTAAAGTACTTTAGGGTGATGTGACCGAGGAGTGCCACCCCCTCTCCCACCACTTCACTTTCCCTTTCTACACCTTCTCTCTTTCCCTTTCTCTCTCTTTCTCCTCCCGCCTGTGCCTTCCCCTTTCTCCCCCGAACCCCTGATTCCTCACTCATTTCTTCCTTCTCTTTACACACCCCCCCCCCGCTTTTTCATTTTGTCTCCTTTTTTTCCCTCCCCTCTTTTTTTTCTTCCCTAGCCCCCTACCCCATCCCCAAAATGTTCACGCAATGACAGTGAACCCTTCTCCAACTGGTCGCCCTAACTTAATCACCCAGTTATTGTCTGATCTCTCAGGACTCAAATATTTTTTGCTGCCCCTCTTTAATGTCAAGTCTAGGCCTGATGTAAGTGGCCTACATTACACAGCCTAAAAATAGGATAGATTCTGTTATATTCGGGGTGACCTTTCCTTAAGAGATTGATTTGTCGGTTGTCCTTTTATATCCTATAACATGTACTGATTTCTTTTTTTTTTAAATCAGTAAAATGGTTTATTGTGCCAAAAATATAAGTACGGTACAGAAATATATGTCAGCATACAAAAAACGTTACAAAATAGAATTATTACAAAAAGACTTATACTGTACGCATGCCAGAACAGAGGCACCAGGAGGTTACCTAAACCAGGTTCCGCCATTAAAGGAGTTTGAACCATGCCGGGCAGGTGAGAAACCGCCTCTCCCCCCAACACTAACACACACTCGGCCAATGGGCCAAAACTGAAAGTCTGCATTCCACAGTCTGCTTAAGCATTCAGAGTCCTTGCCCAACCTTAAGTAGATTCTCCTGACCACATTATATAATCCCCACAGGCGCGTGCCTCAATCATGGTCTAGGTTTTATACATTCTTTGACTTAGTCAGACATAGTTTATCATTTTATGTTTTGTACTTCAGGAAGACAGTATCGACTACATCTGCAACAGCCGGGTCATAACCAATCTCGGAGGTGCTAGTCCAGGCGTTTCCAGCCAGGGCTGCCAAATGGAGTTACATTTCTTGGGGGCATTTCTATGCTGATATGTATAATGTTCTCTCACAATAATAAGGTTTACCTGATCAATCCATTGTTTCTTAGTCGGGACATGCGGGGACAGCCAGAATCTAGCTATCTGTTTCCTTGCTAGGTATAAGAGCCTGATCACCGCTATATTAATAGGTGGAGGGTATACCTCTTCGTCCACGGCACCTAGTATGCATACTATGGGGTCCAGTGGGACCCTAACTTGGAATACCGAGGAGATAACCTCTGTGACACTCCTCCAGAACCGATGTAGCTTGGGACATCGCCACATCAGGTGAATAAGCGACCCCTTCCCCTCACATAGCTTGGGACACAAGGAAGAGTCCCGTCTTCCCCATCGAAACAGTTGAATAGGCGTACGGTAAACCCTGTGTAGCAGGAACAGGTGAGACAACCTGTGTGACTGCGAGACAGAGGTGAGAGGGCCAGCCTGTAAACAAGTTTCCCAGGTCTCGCCATCAATGTCCCCCAGATCCTCTGTCCACCCTCTTCTGCATGGCAGAGTTGCTGAGTTTTGCACAGACGACAATAGGGAGGAGTATACATGGGATATCATACCCTTTCTTTCCGTGCCAGAGAATACCTCAGTTAATAGCCTGTGACTAGATAATTGGAGAACTGACACCCACCCCTGGGTCTGAAGGGCGTGCCTGAGTTGTAGATACCTATAGATTTGTTGTCTAGGTAGACCAAATTCATTTTGTAAATCCTGAAATGATTTAAGCACATTGTTACTATATATCTGGGCAATGTTCTTAATTCCTGCTAGTTTCCAAACCTGAAAACCTTCAAGCCTGAAGACCTCCATCAGGTTTAGGTTGTCCCACAAAGGAGTGTCTGCAAGAAATCCCGAGACACCCAAGGTGGATCTAACCATAGACCACAGCTTCCTAAGGAGGACCACGGTGGGTGCCGCCTGAGGCAGATGCGGAAAACCCGCCTCCAAATTTGCCAAGACCGATGCACTCCCTGAACCCGCTCGCATTAGAGTATCAATTGAGTCATTATCATTGGCCCGCCCCATGCCACACAGATGCTGCAATTGAGAATCTAAAAAGTAGAACTTAGGATTAGGGACAGCCGCTCCTCCCTGATCTTTATCATATTGTAACGTGGACAATCTAATATGGGCCACTTTTTTTTTCCAAATCAGTGATCTAAACAAGGAATCTATCCAGATGAACCAACGACGAGGTATCCACTGAGGGGAATTATGCATAATATATAGAAGTTGGGGGCCCCACACCATTTTTATTAAATTTATTCTACCTATTACTGATAACGGGAGTTTACACCAGGTATTACAGGTCGTTTGTAAGCGTTGGAAAAGGGGCAACAAATTCTCCTCCAAATATTTCTGTGGGTTAGCTGACACCTGAACCCCCAAGTACTTAAAAGATTCCACCACCTTCAATGACCCCGCCGCCTCCGGTAGAGAGGCAACCGGACCATCCACAGGTAAAATAACGGATTTACCCCAATTTATCGAGAACCCCGACAAGGAGCCAAACCGTTGGATCAATTCCATAGCTGCCGTAAGAGATGTATCCACATCTCCCAGATACAACAAAGTATCATCTGCGTAAAGAGAAATCTTCTCTATCTGTTCACCTCTCTCAAAACCAATTATCGCGGGGGAGGACCGTATCTGCGCTGCCAACGGCTCGAGGGCTAGTGCAAAAAGCAGGGGCGATAAAGGACACCCCTGCCTTGTGCCTCTGTAGAGAGGAAAGGGGTCCGATAGGTCCCCATTCACTCGAAGCCTGGCCGTGGGGGCAGCATAAAGCAGCCGAACCCACCTAATAAAACTGTCACCCAGTCCAAAGCGTCCCAGGACCTCCCATAAATAGGGACATTCGACGATGTCAAAGGCTTTGGCAGCGTCTAATGACAGGATCGCCCTCTGGTTCTCATTATCAGCAGGTATCTGTAAATTAAGGAAAAGGCGCCTAATGTTGAGGGCAGTTGACCGAGAAGGAATGAAACCTGATTGGTCTGTATGGATTAGTTTAGTTATTACTTTAGCTAGCCTGGTGGCCAGTACCCTAGCCAGTAGTTTAACGTCTGTTGTCAGTAGTGATATAGGTCTATAAGAGTCAGCACTTTGGGCATCCTTACCAGGCTTCAATAGGAGAACTATTATGGCCTCATTCATGGAGTGGGGCAGGGATCCCCGATCAAACGCATCTACAAACACTTCTTTCAAAAGAGGTATCAGGCCTTCAGAGTAGCGCCCATATACCTCCGCCGGCAAGCCATCCAAGCCCGGAGACTTCCCAGGAGCGGAAAGCGCCAATGCCTCCAGTATTTCATCAGTCGTGAGCGGCGCACTCAATTGCGCCACGTCTGCGGCCGACAAACGCGGGAGGTGACACTGATCCAAAAAGGAGGTAATCTCCTCAGTAGTAGGTGAGACTTTAGAGGAATACACATCAGCATAGAAATCTTTAAATGTGGACAGAACATCCGCATGGGATGAAACCAGTGACCCCGAGACATTAGTAATTGACTCTATGTGTGGTGAGCCCCTTTGTGTTCTCACCATCATAGCCAGCATATGACCCGTGCCCTCCCCGTCCTCAAAGTACTTCTGTTGAAGGAAAAATCTTTTATTCTCCGCCCTGGTCATAGTCACATGCTTAACCATATTCTGAGCCTCATTCCATGCCCTTTCGGTATGCTCAGAGGGGGAGTCCACATAAGCCGACTCAGCCCTCTCAGCCTCCCGAAGTACGAATTGTTCCCAAGACTTCGTCCCCGTTTTAATGGAGTTAATAGATCTAATAAACTGGCCCCTCAGAAAGGCCTTAAGAGCATCCCAGAGGACACCCAGGCCCGTGGAATTCCTGTTAACCCTAACAAAATTCACTAGTTCAGTATGAATAGGATCAGGGGTTGGGAACAGCGACATCCAGAAGGGATTAAGCCTCCAGCAAGTGCGCTTAGAGATTCCAGACGCCAGTATCTCAATACATAGAGGCGAGTGGTCAGAGACAGTCCTGGCCTCATACTTTACGGACGAAACCAGGGGAAGCATCTCACTGTTACCCAGGCCCAGATCAATTCTAGAAAGGCCCCTATGCGAGGCGGAGTGGCATGAGTAACATCTCTCCTGTGGGTGAGCGAGCCTCCAGACATCTCTTAACCCCAGCTCCTGCAGAAGCCGAGCAAAAGGCGTATGGCTCCTTCTTGGTGTGGCCGCCCGCGCCCCAGGAGAAAACTTATCAAGGTCGGCACACAAAAAATTGTTGAAGTCCCCCACTACGAGAGCGGGGACACCCGGGTGACATGACAAGAAGGTGGCCAGGGTCTTAAGGACCTCCGCCGAAAAAGGTGGCGGTATGTATATGTTGGCTATAATACATGGTATGCCATTTAGGGAACAGTGCAAAAAAACGAAACGACCTCCAGGGTCTATTAGGGAGGAGGTAAAAGTAAACGGTACATTTATGCCAATAAGTGTACTGACCCCTCTGGCATACGATGAAAAAGCAGAGTGGTACTGGTTGCTATACAGCCTAGAGGAAAATGGAGATTCCTGACCTGGTAGAATATGCGTCTCCTGCAGGCAAACCACTGAGGAGCCCAGACGTTTAAGCACATGACCTACTGCCAGGCGTTTCACCTTGTCACCCAGCCCCCTTACATTCCAGCTAGTTAACACAATCCGTACTGCCATGTCTTAGGTGTAAAATCATCTGCAGCAAACACCACATAAATGCACTTCAAGTCAATAGACCAGGACCGTCTTACAGAAAATAAAATAAAAACCATTCCATCCCGGTCGGGACAGAACACAAAAAAATAATAGCATGAGTAACCAGGTAGAGAGGAGAAAATCACATTTCTAATCTTGTGGGGAGCATTAAACACGGGAGGAAGTCTCCCTAATGACTCTGTCCAGGCGCATTGGGCACAACCTGTGGAAACAAAGGTCAAGCAGACTGTAGACATATCATCCAAAAGGACCATTATCAAGCTCAAAAAATTTAGAAAAGGAACAAAAAATAATAAAAAACAGTCAATGAGACTTCTTGTCCACGAGGGACTCAGTTCTAGTGGGCAAAGTTCACTAGCCAGCTCAAGGGCATCCGCCTCCAGCGGATCTTTTTTCAGTGTAGAACAAAACATGTTCAAACAGAACGAACACCTCCTGTGGAAACAGTTCTCCGCCTTGGAAGGAGGTTGAAATAGGACATCATTCCTGTCCCGCTGTTAGACAATGGAGCTGGTGCTTGTAAGTAAGGCATGTGGCGGTCACTCATTTCTGCGTCTTCTCCCCAAATCTTCACGCAGAGAGCGCTCCTCTCTGTCCATCCATTGCATGGCTTGGGCAGGTCTCTCAAAGAAGTGCACTTCATTTCTAGCTACAACACGGAGCTTAGCAGGATAAAGCATGGCATACTGCAATTCCAGGAAGCGCAACCGCTTCTTGACATCATTAAATTGAGCGCGCTGCTTTTGCACCTCCGCTGAAAAGTCTGGAAACAAGGATATCTTGGAATTGTCTATAACTAGAGCATCCCCCAGGGTGCGTGCCTTAGACAGGATGACATCCCTGTCCCTGTAGTGTAGTAGTTTAAATAGAAAGGCCCTGGGCGGGTTCCCAGGGGGTAAAGGCCTCAGAGGGACACGGTGTGCGCGTTCCACCGCAAACATTTGTGAAAAAGAGTCTTTTCCGAATTTCTCTGTCAGCCATTGCTCTATGAATGCCACCGGATTCTTTCCCTCCATTCTTTCCGGTATTCCAATGGCTCTAACATTATTGCGGCGCATTCTATTTTCAAGTTCATCAATTTTTGCCGCATGTTTAGCGACCATCAGTTGCTGGGCATGTGCCTCCCTCTGCATAGGGGCTAAGTCATCCTCCAATACACTAACACGGCCCTCAACATCAGTAGTGCGATCCCGCAGCTTCTGCATGTCCTGGCGCATGTATGTCATTTCTGCCTTTACCCCCTTGAGTTCTGATGCCAGGTGTGTCACTGAGGCATTGCAGGCCGTGATTGCTGCAAAGATGTCCCTTAGTGTGGGTTCAGGCCCGTCCGGGCCTGAGGCCTCCACCGCATCCAGCACATGGGACCCTGGTGATGTACTCACTGCGTTCCATGGCAGCACTGGCGCGGATGGGTCCTCCAGGGGCACAGTGTCGTCAGCGTCGGATTGGGACCCGCTCCGGTTATCTCCGACATCCCCAGGGACCTCCAGGAGCTCGCGGGTGCTGATCGGGGAGAACAGCTTCTGAGCAGCGGCCTTATATTTCTCTTTTCCCGACTGCGCGGCGCCACCATCTTGGATCACGTGGTCCGGAGCTGTGCGGCCTTGTGGATTGCGCCGGGACATCCTATCTATGCCCGATCCGGTACCGTCGAGGGTCGCTGTAGCAGCCAGGGGAGTCCAGGTATGTAGCGGGACCAAAGTAAAGCCACGAGCGGCTTGTCAGCAGGATAATCGAGCGGATGATCGGCGGAACTCACAGGACGTGCGACCGTCTACATCCCCAGCTAAGCCACGCCATGTACTGATTTCTATGTCTGTATTAATTCCCAACTGTTCTGTTTTTCATAACTTTTATTGTAATTTTGCATGCACCAATGTCACCCCTTTTAACAATATTTATCTATGTTCATTCTATAAAAAAAAAGGATTTCTGTCCATATCTCTGTCATTCCTCTCCAGTCCTCAGAAAACATTGACAGTAACGGAATGACTAGAGCGAGGTTGCAGTACATCTATGCAGACATGCTGAACATCCCACTCAGTCTGATTATAGCATATCATA
Source organism: Rana temporaria (assembly GCF_905171775.1). Taxonomy (NCBI): domain Eukaryota; kingdom Metazoa; phylum Chordata; class Amphibia; order Anura; family Ranidae; genus Rana; species Rana temporaria. The sequence continues at coordinate 223,722,894 of NC_053490.1, read as the reverse complement.
TAATATTTCCAAGTAAACTGAGTGGGTTTTCTAACCCAGGCATAGTCACAGCACCCTCTGAAAAGCATTAGCTAAGATTTTTACTTGCTACCTGTAGTTGCTTTTTAAAAGTTGATTTCAATAGCACAGTTTTACTGAAACTGAATTGTTCAGATCTGTATGCTTATTTAAAAAAAAAAATCACTTTGCGGTTTTAGATATTTGAAGGTCACAGCTCAGTTTTATGAGGTTTATTTTTAATGTAGCTGACACCGGGAAGTAGCTAAACAACAAACTTATCTAATAAAGCTTTCAGAATCAATGTATTCTCTGCATAAAACTTGAGCAATCTGTGGAGGTCATTCACAGCATGCTGTAAGACACCAGCAGGGAAAAGTAATGAAAAGAGCAGGGGTAATATTAACTAAAAAAAAAAAAGAAGTATGAGAAAGCGCTAAAGATATCCCTTTGAAATATTCTGAACAATAGCAAGTTTCAGCCTATTTTTATTCATAAATGTTAACATCCATGAATTCTGAAATCTAGCCCTTTGTCATGTTTTGACAGCAGCGCACTCACAACAAATTATTTAATATTATTCACAGCTGTGTATGTTTTTCCATTAACACCCCATGTGTCAACTTTAGATAGGAAGAAAGATGAGAGTATGTTATAGTTGACTATACAGATGTTTGTTTTCTTTTCAACCTCAATATAGAGCCAACCTGCATTGTAACATTTTATGACTTTTTTTTTATAAATGCCCCACAAATCACAGAATTGTGACTCGCAAACATCTTTAATACATAACATTTGTGAAAATTGAAGAATGCCAAAGTCACCAATCAGCATTCATTTTTAGTTATTTTGGCTGCTCTAAATGTATGAGAGATTAAATATGATTATTTGGATACTGAACAGTGCAGATTTTACAATAACGTTGAGCTGCTTTAACTTTGTTAGCTGTCCCTTTGATAAGGGGAAGTTATTCTCCTGTGTTGACTTCTGTAGTTCTTGTTGTTTCCTCTCTCTTATAATTGGTGAGGTTCCCTCCAGTAAGGGGACATAGAGAAAGAGAGAGCACTAGGGGCAGGATGTTAGCTGTCAGTTTGAACTTGACAATTTAATCACTTAAAACTGAACTTCACCTATCATAGTGCGATAACAATTCATGTTCTTTAACAAAAGAACGTACATTACACATTAATAATTTTGTCACCTAAATTTCTGATTAAAGTGCCACGTTAATGCAGGTCTGCGTATAGGGAAGGTGCTTTCTGCTTTAGCTCCATGTATGGAGAGAAATAACATCATCTTGAAGGCCTCTATTTTTTCCATGGGTTCAGGCTGAACTGAGTTTGGCCCAAACCTTAGCTCATTCTTACTCCCTATGTATTACTTCATACTCTCTTTAGGCATGCAAAATCTTTAATGTACACCTGTGATAAGACAGTATACATGAAAAATTAACTTCTCTAGTTGCAAAAACTATGACGTCATGTTTTAACTGCTGTGTATTTTTCAAAGAAAATAAAGGGCAAAAAGGAGATGTGACTTTATTCACTCTGTTGTGAATACCTATAGCTACATAGATAAAAGAGGACTTGTTTTCCACTTGTTCAGAATATATACATAGTTGGGGCACAGGTTCACTTTAAACACTTATTGATACTATTCTTCCTTCAGGTTTAAAGAATTCCTTGTTTAGTATATTATAGCATAGCTTCCATAGGACATGAAAGAAGTAAACCAATTAACTAATGCATATATTGCAGATATGGTGAATACATACTGTACATGATACATATTACTAATAATAATATTAAACAATGTTAAGGTATTCCTTTCAGCACAATAATATGCAAAATGACAGTTTATGCATGATCATTACTGCATAGGCAATCTTATAGATTTCCATAAGAGTTTATTGGAATTATGTCTAGCTCTATATTATTACATCTAAAATATATTACACTGAAAGAAAAATGATGGCTGCTCTCATAATCAGTAGCCTGCTATGCCATTAATATAAACTGAAAAAGTATACATCATTGTAAACCTCCAAAGGGCAGCTTTTTAATTGACTTCTCAGTTTACCTTGAGACTATTATCTAATCTGAAGTGAAGTGTAGCATCAGTGTAATTAATCTTGCAAATTCAACGGCAGTTGAGCCAGAGCTCAGTGCAAGAGTATAGCAATTCTAAGCAACTTGAGAGTTCTGGAGCTTTGCTATGAATTTAAAAATGAATGATTTATTATTCAATATATAGTCCGAATTCTGATAACCTTTTTTTTAATGTTACACTTATGAAATGTTTGCCTCATTTCTAGAGTTGAGCGGACACCTGGATGTTCGGGTTCGGGTCCGAACCCGAACTTTAAAAAAAAAGTTCGGGTTCGGGAACCCGAACCCGAACCCGAACTCCGAAACCCCATTGTAGTCAATGGGACACGGACTTTTAGAAAAAAAAATGCGCGGAGGTCCCCACAAATTCAATAACCAGACCCTTTAGGTCTGGTATGGATATTAAGGGGAACCCCGCCGTCAATAAAAAAAAAATGACATGCGGTTCCCCCTAAATATCCATAACCAGACCCCTCAGGTCTGGTATGGATATTCAGGGGAACCCCGCCGTCAATTTAAAACAAAAATGACGTGCGGTTCCCCCTAAATATCCATAACCAGACCCGTTATCCGAGCACGTTGACCTGGCCGGCCGCAGAAAAGAGGGGGGGACAGATTGCGGCCCCCCCCTCTCCTGAACCGCACCAGGCCACATGCCCTCAACATGGGGAGGATGTCCCCATGTTGATGGGGACAAGGGTCTCATCCCCACAACCCTTGCCCGGTGGTTGTGGGGGTATGCGGGCGGGAGGTTTATCAGAATCTGGAAGACCCCTTTAACAAAGGGGACCCTCAGATCCTGACCCCCCCCTGTGTGAAATGGTAATGGGGTACACTGTACCCCTACCATTTTACGAAGGAAGTGTAAAGTCTTGTAAAAAAAAAAAACACATGGACACCGTAGAATAAAGTCCTTTATTAATAAGAAAAAAACTCCAGCAGTGATAATCCACTCGTTCCCGGCTTCCTGCGTTGTCCTGATCCTGCGACGGCATGCGGGTGATCTCCAGCGATGAGAAGATCCTGCGTCGGGTGATCTCCGCTCCAGCGATGAGAAGATCCATCCAGCGCAGCAGCATCCCCGACCTCCTCTCACCGCTGGACACAGCCCAGCGAATGAGCGGCTGAAGCTGTGACATTATTTATATAGAGGAGGCAGGGCCACCCATCACGTGACCCTGCACCCTCTGACGTACCCTCTGCTACGTCACTGGGGAAGCCCACGAAGAGGAAAGACCCTATGCAAATCCCTATTCGCAAACGACTTACACAAACGACGTAAAAAATTCTAAATACGTACGTTCGTGGATCGCCGTAACTAGCTAATTTGCATACTCGACGCATAGTTCGACGGAAACGCCACCTAGCGGCCGGCGGAAACAATGCATCTACGATCCGACAGCATACTAAGACGTACGCCTGTCGGATCGATCAGAGATGCAGTCGTATCTTGCTTTGTAGATACAAAACAAAGATACGACGCGGGAAATTTAAAATTACGCGGTGTATCAATAGATACGCCGGCGTAATTTTTTTGTGGATCTGCCCCTATGTGTTTAATATTATTTTAAAATATATAAAGTGTATTACCTGCAAAGCACATATTTATTGCCTTTCAAACTCAGAAGAAATTGTTTTGGTTGCCAAAGGTTAAATCTAGTATCAGTTCTGAGAAAACCCTATTACAGACACCAATAATTAGAATATTACAGGGACTATATACAAATGGTTTTGTTTTATAACGAGCAACAATTTTTCAGAAAGATCTGATATGAGACTGCAGAGAAAAAAGGATAACATCATCATAAGCTATAACAGAGAGTACAAAGATGATAACTGAGGGAGATAATAATAAAGAAGATCATTCGATATGAATCAGTTGAAACTCCTAGTACAACATACTTGATTTAACCTTTGACTGGAACTATTCCGTTAGGTCATAGCCATCTCATGCTTGTTAAATTCATGCTTTCATGCTTCTATATTATCTTTTGCACAAAGCATTGACTCAAATGGCTTATCGTTTAAAAAGAAATTGCTAGAAGTGATACCTTTTGAAAGAGTAATATGTTACTTTATTATATACTTTATAGGCTTAATAACGTAGTAAGTTAAATAATGACAACAAACACAGGGAAGGCAAGGAAGATAAATGGCATACATTTCATCTATATGTGCAATAAGTAACCAGGTTAATATGTACAGAAAACCTACAAAAAGAAATATGTGGCTGCCATTGTCAACTTCTGAAAGTCAACTGACTGTAATACTCACCAGTTTAATTATTTTGGTTGATCTGGAAAAAAAACATGCACACAATCATATTTACTTGTTCAGAATGGCAAGAAGGCAACTAGCATTTTCACAGACAATAGTACAGCCAGTCTCAGAGGCTCTGTGATTGAATGTGACTGAACTGCCAGTGTGTCTCTCTGCAAGGCTCAGAAGACCTGAAGAATGAGCCAGTGTCAATGGGGCAATGGCATGGGTGTGGCTGGGGACACCTGCCACACCAACACTGCTGCCTTCCCTCTGCTCTCTTGTCCTTCTCATGTCTCATATAACACACCGGAACAGACCTTTTGTGGCTAACTGTGCAACTTTTTATACAGGAGTCAGTAGCATGTGAAAAACTGCACTTAAAATCTTGGATTGCACTGCCCATGCATCCCCATGATGCTGGCGCTACCATCATTGAAGCACTTTTACTAGGAGAAAGCATACCAAAATTAATTATGTTGATGTAGAAGATCATGTAGGCTGACATCACGAACACTGACCTTGTCTCAGTAATAAGGGTGTCCACCAAGAACAGTTACAATGCTTCTTTTTGACAGTATCAGGAGCTGCTCTTTAATGAAATTGTAAATGTTTAATGCTTAATTATAATCTTTAGATGGTATTTTTACACTGAGGATGCCAATCGATGGCAGAACAGTTTCCTTTGCCTTTTTGTGTGCATGCTTATAGCTTGGGAACATGTCAGATAGGCTTATTATCATTTATTTATGTGTATTAGAAATAAGTCAGATGGACCACAAGTAGCAAACTCCTAATTTGTTGTGCACAGACCTGGCACCCTTTATGTATTATTGCAATAGCATGAAGAAGTCTATAGCCAGTGTGAAAAGTAAATATTTTAGTAGCCACCATAAGACATGGGGGTTGATTTACAAAAGCCAAATAGGCTGTTCACCTCACAATGGATTTTTTACTTAGCTTAGTGGATGTAGTGAAATGCACTTTGCAAAGAATACCCAATCACATTCATTCAAAAAAAAAATTAGCAAAACTCTACTTAACCTAACTTCACCTAAAAACTTGCAAAGTGAACAGCTTATACAGTATGCCTTTATTAAGCCATCCTTTATATTAAATCTCACCAGGGCTTTTTTTCAGCGGGAACGCAGGGGAACACAGGGCCAAATTCTCAAAAGAGATACGCAGACTTAACTCCATTTTTCTAAATTTACACGGCGCGTATATTTGCGCACGATCGTCAAAACGACTCAAGCAAAGATTTCCGTATTTTCAGCCGTACTTAAATTAGTTACACCTGCGCATTCCCGGGCGCAAATTACGCTAGGCTCGCCGCTGTTTTTGATAGGCAAAGATGCAAATGAGGGAGTTAGGGCGATTCTCAGAATTAAGTGTGTGTGCCGTATTTTCCGCCCTGTGCAGACCTGTTAGTTTTTCTGACTAAATTTCCACATTATAAAACCAGCCCTAATTTTACACATGCTGTGGAAGGGTTTGCTGAAGGTAGTGACTAGAGGTTAGAGCTCTAGTTGTGAAGGTTTTTGTTTAAAAATGCCAGGACCAGCGATGATTTTGACGGCACTTGCTGCCTTACAGGCACAAAGGAGGAGGAGGGCACAGAGGAGGAGGATGAGGGCACAGGCGCGAGTTTATCGTCCACGGCGTGATATTTGGCAAATGCCAGCTTATGAGGTGATTGGCAACTACCGTTTTGATAGGGAGGCCATCCTGGAGATCACCCAACTCCTTCATGAGGATCTAATCGCCCCAACCCTACGTTCCCATGCCCTGACACCTCTTGAAAAAGTGATGGCAACCCTCCATTTTTTAGCGAGTGGCTCATTCCAGCGAGCATCTGGAGGTGTGGCTGGGATGGTGCAGTCAACCATGAGCAAATGTCTACATCAGGTGGTCCCTGCCATACTGCGGCGCATGAGCAACCAGTTTGTCATGCCCACCCAGGAGGACCAGCGTGTGCAAGCAATGACAGACTTTTATAATATTGCTGGCTTTCCTAAGACCATCGGGGCGATAGACTGCACCCATGTGGCACTACAGCCCCCCCATGATACTGAACACCTGTTCAGAAATAGGAAAGGCTGGCATTCGATAAATGTACAGGTTATCGTAGATGCACATGGCCTCATCTGGCACGTTTGTGCCAAGTTTCCCGGCTCGTGCCATGATAGTTACATCCTAAGGCAGACCAAGATCTACAGAGACTTTGAGATGAACGTTTATGGAGACAGCTGGCTGATTGGTGAGTGACATTGGTGTCAGGTATGCCCCCCCATGATGCAGACATCACAAGGGGCACATGCATGACTAATATCCTCCTGTCTTTTCCCTTACAGGTGACTCAGGATATGCCTTGGGACCCCACCTGATGACCCCCTTTAGGAACCCCCAAACACCCGGAGAATGAAAATTCAATGAGGTGCACATCCAGACCCGGGCTATAGTAGAGCGGACTTTTGGCCTGCTAAAGTCAAGATTCAGATGCCTTGACAAGACTGGGGGTACACTATTGTATTCCCCAGACTTTGTATGCCAAATTATTGGGGCATGTTGCATACTGCACAATTTTGCTTTAAGAAGGGGCATGCATGTGGAGATATGTCCTGACCTAACCCCCCACCCAGGCAATCCCCCCCCCCAAACCCCTCTACCCGGTCTGCTGAGGGCCAGGCAATCAGGAGACAACTGTCTGAAGGCATCTTTGCCCAGTAAATGGATCCTAATTATATTTTTGTTTTTGCTTTGCCCAGAACAAATCACAGAGATTATGTGACCTTTAAATCTTTACTTTGCAAAATAAATGCACATTACTTATATGCCAATGAGAATGTTTTTTTTTAGTTACAAAACGCACATTAATTATCTCACAATGAGAATGCATGAATGCACGTCACTGTGGTCCCTAGCACAGACACATCACATGCACATCGAATTGGATTAGATCCAAGTACCCCCCCCCTTTGGTACTTGGGAGCAGTAACGCCCCGCCACGGCTCCAATTATGTCACTGTGCATTCATACACCATTCAGGAACCTAGGATGACTTCTCCCTGGTCCTGGGGATCCCTACTCCACCAAAACTGAGGGTGACACCCTTATGTTTTCAGGAATGCCACCCCCCCACATTCACACATCATTCACACACATAAACCAAATCATAAGTACAGTGTAAAAAAAAAAAAAAAAAAAAGTACCCCTGCAAATTAAGGATGTTGCCGAGTGCTCCTTCTGGGCTGCCCACGGCCACGGGCACGGTCACGGGGACGGCCACGGCCGACTGGGGGATCTTCACGGGGGGGGGTCTGTGCAGGGGAGGGAGTATTTTCAGGGGGGGGGACTGTGCAGGGGAGGGAGTATTTTCAGGGGGGGGGGGACTGTGCAGGGGAGGGAGTATTTTCAGGGGGGGGGGACTGTACACGGGAGGAAGCAGCCTCCCCTGGTGTCTGTCCTCCTGCTGGCCTTCCCTCCAAGGCAACGGCTATCCTTGTCAGACAGGAAGTAATGTCAGCCGTATTGGCCTGCACAGCCCGGGTATTGGCCTGCACAGCCTGGGTGAGGGCAGTCACCTCCTGGGCCACACCTGTTGTGGCGTTCCTCAGGTCCCACAAACAGGTGATGACCCCCACGGAGTTGGTGGCCACGTCACCCAGTGACTCCCTCATTGCACCCAGGCTGCGCTCCACCTTGGTCATTGTTTTTTGTATTGCAGACAGACTGCGGGTCTGCCGGACATTGTCCCTCAACAGACTGACCGGCAGACGCACCAACCCCCCCCTGTTTTCAGGGGTCAGCATCCTACTTGCCCCTGAGGCTTGTGGCCTTGGAGGAGGAGTTGGAGTGAGCCATGGGTGCTGCTGCATGTTGGAGGAGGGTTGGAAGGGGCGACCCATGATGGTGGCCTGACTGCTGGGCGCCTGTGGGGTTCCCTCAGGGGATGATTCAAAGGTCATATCTTGGCCCATCATTATTTCCTGCCCAATCAGAATATTGTCATCTTCCTCCCCCTCATCCTCCTCCCACTCAACATCCAAATTAGGGGAGTTGTGGGCACTCCCCTCCCATGGCGAATCCTGCCCTTCTTGGGACTCTGCATGAGCCTGTCTTGGGGGTGGTGCAGCAGCCTGCCCTGATGGGCCTGCAACCTCCTGACCTGATGGGCCAGCCACCTCCTGACCTGATGGGCCAGCCACCTCCTGGGCTGATGGGGCTGCCACCTCCTGGGCTGATGGGGCTGCCACCTCCTGGGCTGATGGGGCTGCCACCTCCTGGGCTGATGGGGCTGCCACCTCCTGGGCTGATGGGGCTGCCACCTCCTGGGCTGATGGGGCTGCAACCTCCTGGCCATCTGGGGAGGACACAAAACAATCACAGGTTGTTGGATCCACACACTTGGCACATCTTCCCTTCCCCCACCCACACATGCTAATCACCAGATAGAAATTCAAAAAAATTACCTGTCCTCATAAGAGGATCATTGTCAAAGCCAGGCAGGCCCACCACCTGCTGTGGGTGGAAACACTGGGCCACTGCCCATTCCTCCTCACTCATCCTGACTGGGCAGGGTCCCCCTCCTCCAGTGCCCCTGGTATGGGCATGCAGCGTTGCCAGCTTGTTCCGGGACACGCTCCACAAGTCATTTATTTTTTTTGAACTCCAGCGATGGTCCTGGTCTCCCCCCCCCCCCCGCCGCATTGATCCGATCGGTGATCTTTTGAAGGATCTCCTTCCTCCTGGCCGGGGTGGTGGTGTGGCTCTCAGGGCCATGGAGAAATCGCCCAAATTTAATGACGCCCTGAGCAAGTATATGCTTCTCTGCCAGGGTAAAATTAAGCTTCCTGCGCTTGGGAGCCATGACAGACAACACCCAGCAACAGGGAACTCACCCAAAAAACAAACAACAATACACACACACAACAAAGAAAATACAAACAAGCAAAAATAAAAAATATACAGACAGCTACTATTAATTCGAAAACAAACAGGCAAAAAAGAAAAACAAAAAATATAAACACAACCAAAAAAAAACACTTATCAAAAACAAACACGCAAACAATCAAAACAAAGAACAAATTATCAAAAACAAACACCAACTATACCCTCCAACTCCACAAACACTTTTCTCACAAACAAATCTTACCAACAAACACTGACAAACGTTCAAAGCAGAAGCAACTTGCTTTAGGAAGGGAACACAGGGAAATACTTTTGCAATTGAAGTCTGTTTGACTGGGGCTATTTAGACACAGGGCGATCTTCAAACTAAGTACGCTTGGCCTTTTACCTATCTCACTGATTGCGCTGACCAAAGTTCTGCACATGCGCAGTGAGGTCCAGATTCGTGCGCGCATGCGCAGTACGGCCGGCACTTCATTTGCATGGGGTCACGGCTCATTACAATGAAGCACGCCCACTTCATTCCCACTTGCCATAACCACGCCTTACACATTGAAACTTAAGTTAAGGATGGCGCAGTTTTGTGCGCAAATGCACTGAGAATACGGTACTTACGACACCAACTTAGGGCGCCGTAACTTAAATGACATAAGTTAGATAATCCTAAATTTACACATGTTTTTGAGAATTTGGCCCACAGTTCCGGCACCTTCTGAACTGACTCTACGTAATAGCAAGGGATGTTGAGGTGTGCTGCAGGGTATTGATACTCACTGCTGAGGATCTATTTTTGCAGGGGGGTTCTATTGTTGCTGGTGGGGGACCTATTGTTTCTAGCGGGGTCTTATGTTGCTGGGGGGGGTTAGTTGTTGTTGACAGAGATCTACTGTTGGGGGAGGGGTCTATTGTTGATGGCAGCCAGAGAGTCTATTAATGCTGGATGTATGGAGATCTGTTGATGCTGCTGTGAGTCTATTGTTGCTGGCAGGGAAATTTTGTTGTGGGTGGTCCATTGTTGTTAGGGGGATCTATTGTTGCTGGCTACAGGGGATCTATTTTACTGCTTTTCTTGATATCATTACCAAATCCCATATAAATTACTTAGCACCACAAAATGATACTTGGTTCTATATTGTCTAAAAGGGGTGGTACTGGGAGGTGGATAGGGGGCGGAGAAAAGGGGTCACTCGGAAAGGGGGAGTTCCTGCACCTATTGTCTGAGAAAAAAAGCCCTGAGTCTCACCCATTATGGAAACATTTTGGTGGCCATATTGGGCATATCGCAGATACCACCAATGAAAAACAGGATCAAATCATATCTACTTTAAAATAACCAGTTTTATTTTTCTGAATTTAGGGAAGTCTCCACAAATGGACCCAGAATGCAGATTTGAATATGGGCATGGTAGAAAGAACTAGGTTAAAGTTATGATGACAGTTTCTTGACTTCACAAATGAGAAAATATGTGTGAAGCAGTTTTTAGTCTTCAAACTCTGCTGTCATATAAGTTTTCAATAATTTAAGCTATGTATTTTCTGGATCTCCTTTGACTCCACATACATGAACATTGTTTTGCTCAGTGCCAGAGTAAAATATTTATTATTAATGAACTATATTTGGTCCATCTGTTGGTAACAGTTCTGCTAATGATATGCAGTATGAGCTAACAGATTGTAGGGATGTACACTATATGTTAATAATTCAATATGAAAGGTAAAAACTAGTAAGGGGGACACGGTTGTTCTGTTCTTCTAAAAGGCATGTTAGGTTTGTTTGACTTAAGAAGCCTAATTTGTGTTATTGTATTATTTATGTATCCATTTGCAGGCTACATTTTTGTAATAATGGCAATATTTCAGTTTAATAATGTTACTGTCGTTTTCTGTAAACAGTTGTTGGGAAAACATGATTTTAAAACCCAATTACATGATAAACATGCACGTTTCTATTCTTCTTTTCATAAATGCTTTAATGCCTAATTAGGAACATATATGTTAAGTGGGCCAGATTCACGTAGAATCGCCCTATGCTGCGGCGGCGTAACGTATTACATTTACGTTACACCGCCGCAAGTTTTCAGCATAAGTGCTTGATTCACAAAGCACTTGCCTGTAAACTTGCGGCGGTGTAGCGTAAATCCGCCTGGCGCAAGCCCGCCTAATTCAAATGGGGCGGGGACCATTTAAATTAGGCGCGTTCCTGCGCCGAACGTACTGCGCATGCTCCGTCCCTAAAATTTCCCGACGTGCATTGCGCTAAATGACGTCGCAAGGACGTCATTGGTATCGACGTTAACGTAAATGGCGTCCAGCGCCATTCACGGACGACTTACGCAAACAACGTGAAATTTCAAATTTTGACGCGGGAACGACGGCCAGACTTAACATTGGCTAGACCACCTAGAGGGCAGCTTTAATTTTACACGGCATATCTCTACGGAAACTACGTAAATTTACAGCGACGAGCAAAGCGGACGTTCGTGAATCGGCGTAACTAGTCATTTGCATATTCTATGCCGACCGCAATGGAATCGCCACCTAGCGGCCGGCCTAGAATTGCCGCCTAAGATCCGACAGGTGTAAGTGACTTACACCGTCGGATCTTAGGGCTATCTATGCGTAACCTGATTCTATGAATCAGGCGCATAGATACGACAATCGTATCTCAGAGATACGATGGCGTATCAGGAGATACAACGGCGTATCAGGAGATACGCCGTTGTATCTCTTTTGTGAATCTGGCCCATATATGTTAAGTTTTTGTACAAGATTTTGCATAAATATGTCTAAGTAATTTGGAATACATGGTATATAGACAACATTCCTTTATTATTTCACTTGCATATACAAAAAAATAAATGTTACCACAATAATGTTAGAATACCCTTTGCTGGGGTATATTGCTTAATGGACGGAATCCACCTCCTCCATTCTCCACTGATTGGGAATAGTTTTGAAGCCACTCAGAACACCTTTCCTCCTTAGGTAAAGCAAAGCGATACCTAGAAATAGATAATATACATGTCAGGTAAATAGTATGAATTTTGTGGCAGTTGTTTTGGAGAGGTTGCAACTTACCAGTTCCATGGGTACAAACAAACAAACCCACCAACAGCACCCAAAAACGTGTGTGTTATATATATGTAAGTATTAATTATTGTATGTGTTTGACACACATTTATTTAGAGGGATCATGGCAAAAATATGGTGTATTTGACCATATAAAGGCAAAGTTAAAAACAAAAAAAATTGAGGGCAGAGTGCAGGTTAAGGGAAAGAATAAATATATATTTGTGGAAAAGGGAGACTGGATATCGGCAGGAATGGAATGCTGTTTTACCCCCTTCCCACCAGTACCCATTATTTTGTGTTATTTTTGCGGGTATGTTATCATTATTCTCTCCACTTCACTGACACTCTTTCTTTCCTTCTTCCTCTCTTACCCTTTCCTTCTTTTTGGTATTTTGCTACTTTCCATACACATCGTTCATATATTTCTGCTATGGTTTCTCTTGTACCCTGTGCTGAGTTTATATATCTTGGTAATATACTGTGTTACTATACCACTAATCATTTAATCATTTGTTATGAGATATATATACAGTATCTCACAAAAGTGAGTACACTCTTCACATTTTTGTAAATATTTTATTATATGACAACACTAAAGAAATGGCACTTTGCTACAATGTAAAATAGTGAATGTACAGCTTGTATAACATTGTACATTTGCAGTCCCCTCAAATAACTCAACACACTAAACCACTGGCAACAGAATTGAGTACACCCCTAAGTGAAAATTTCCAACTTGGGCCCAATTCGCCATTTTCCCTCCCCGGTATCATGTGACTCATTAGTGTTACAAGGTCTCAGGTGTGAATGGGGAGCGGGTGTGTTAAATTTGATGTTATCGCTCTTACTCTCTCATACTGGTCACTGGAAGTTCAACATGGCACCTCATGGCAAATAACTCTCTGAGGATCTGAAAATTGTTGCTCTACATAAAGATGGCCTAGGCTATAAGAAGATTGCCAAGACCCTGAAACTGAGCTTCAGCATGGTGGCCAAGACCATACAGCAGTTTAACAGTACAGGTTCCACTCAGAACAGACCTCGCCATGGTTGACCAAAAAAGTTGAGTGCACATGCCTAGCGTCATATCCAGAGGCTGTCTTTGGAATAGACATATGAGTTCTGCCAGCATTGCAACTTGAATGGGTGGGGGGGTCAGCCTGTAAGTGCTCAGTGCATATGCTGCACACTGCATCAAATTGGTCTGCATGGCTGTCATCCCAGAAGGAAGCCTCTTCTAAAGATGATGCACAAGAGTTTACTGAAGACAAGCAGACAAAGGACATGGATTACTGGAACCATGTCCTGTGGTCTGATGAAACCAAGATAAACGTATTTGGTTCAGATGGTGTAAAGCCTGTTTGGTGGCAACCAGGTGAGGAGTACAAATACAAGCGTGTCTTGCCTACAGTCAAGCATGGTGGTGGGAGTGTCATGGTCTGGGGCTGCATGAGTTCTGCTGGCACTGGGTACAATTTAATGAGGGAACCATGAATGCCAACATGTACTGTGACATACTGAAGCCGAGGAATAACCCCTTCCTGTGGAGACTGGGCTGCAGGGCAGTATTCCAACATGATAATGACCCCAAACACACCTCCAAGACGATAACTGTCTTGCTAAAGAAGCTGAGGGTGAAGATGATGGACTGGTCAAGCATGTCTCCAGACCTAAGCCCTATTGAGCATCTGTGGGGCATCCTCAAACAAAAAGTGGAGGAGCACAAGGTCTCTAACATCCACCAGCTCCGTGATGTTGTCATGGAGGAGTGGAACCTGTTAAGCTCTGGTGAAGACCATTCTCAAGAGGGTTAAGGCAGTGCTGGAAAATAATGATGGCCACACAAATAATAGACACTTTGGGCCAGATCCACAAAAACCTGGCGTAACTTAAAAAATCCGATTTAAGTTACACTGCCTTAAAGTTTCTACCTAAGTGCCTGATCCACAAAGCACTTATCTAGAAATTTCAGGCTGTGTAACTAAAATTCCGCCGGCGCAAGGCGTTCCTATTCAAATGGGGCGAGTCCCATTTAAATGAGGCGCGCTCCCGCGCCGGCCGTACTGCGCATGCGCGAAGTTACGTTACGCCGAGTTTTGAGGATCGCGACGGCTTAAAAAAGTTGCGTCGGGGAAAAAAAAATAAAAAATGACAGCGTCGCTCGGCATGCATTCCTGAGAGGGAGAACTCCATGCCAATTTTCAAAGAAAAAACCGGCATGGGTTCACCCCCCAGGAGCATACCAGGCCCTTAGGTCTGGTATGGGTTGTAAGGAGACCCCCCTACGCCGAAAAATCGACGTAGGGGGTCCCCCTACAATCCATACCAGACCCGTATCCAAAGCACGCTACCCGGCCGGTCAGGAATGGGAGTGGGGATGAGCGAGCGCCCCCCCCTCCTGAGCCGTGCCAGGCCGCATGCCCTCAACATGGGGGGGTTGGGTGCTCTGGGGCAGGGGGGCGCACTACGGGCCCCCCCACCTCAGAGCACCCTGTCCCCATGTTGATGAGGACAGGACCTCTTCCCGACAACCCTTGCCATTGGTTGTCGGGGTCTGCGGGCGGAGGCTTATCGGAATCTGGGAGTCCCCTCAAATAAGGGGGCCCCCAGATACCGGCCCCCCACCCTAAGTGAATGGATATGGGGTACATCGTACCCCTATCCATTCACCTGTAGGCAAAAAGTAAAAGTTAATAAACACACAACACAAGGCTTTTTAAAATATTTTATTATTCTGCTCTGGATGCCCCCCCTGTCTTCGTTATTAGCTCAATATGTACCCCATATCCATTCACTTAGGGTGGGGGGCCGGTATCTGGGGGCCCCCTTATTTGAGGGGACTCCCAGATTCCGATAAGCCTCCGCCCGCAGACCCCGACAACCAATGGCAAGGGTTGTCGGGAAGAGGTCCTGTCCTCATCAACATGGGGACAGGGTGCTCTGAGGTGGGGGGGCCCGTAGTGCGCCCCCCTGCCCCAGAGCACCCAACCCCCCCATGTTGAGGGCATGCGGCCTGGCACGGCTCAGGAGGGGGGGGGCGCTCGCTCGTCCCCACTCCCATTCCTGACCGGCCGGGTAGCGTGCTTTGGATACGGGTCTGGTATGGATTGTAGGGGGACCCCCTACGTCGATTTTTCGGCGTAGGGGGGGTCCCCTTACAACCCATACCAGACCTAAGGGCCTGGTATGCTCCTGGCGGGGAACCCATGCCGGTTTTGTTTTTACAAATTGCCGTGGAGTTCTCCCTCGGGAAAGCATACCAAATGCCGTCGCTGGAATGGGCTTTTACAAGGTGTGACTAGTTTACACTTTGTAGAACCAGCCCTAATTTTACACTTGCAAAATAACACTTACGGCGCAAAAACGAAGCTGGAAAGCTTTGTGGATCGCCTTAAGTGCTAATTTGCATACTAGAAACGGCATTTCGACTCGAAATGCCCCCAGTGGCGGATGCGGTACTGCATCCTAAGATTCGGCAGTGTAATTCAATTACACATGCCGGATCTTCTGCCTAACTTTGGAAAAAGCCTTTTGAGGATCGTTTCCAAAGTTACACACAGACTGAACAGCAGTTAAGTCGGAGTATCTCTTTTGTGGATCTGGCCCATTATGCCCAGTTTTGACATTTTCACTTAGGGGTGTACCCACTTTTTTTGCCAGCGTTTTAGAAATTAATGGCTGTGTGTTGAGTTATTTTGAGGGGACAACAAATGTACACTGTTATACGAGCTGTACACTCACTAATTTACATTGTAGCAAAGTGTAATTTCTTCAGTGTTGCTACATAAAAAGAACATATAAAATATTTTTTAAAAATTTGAGGGGTGCACTCACTTTTGTAAGATACTATGGGCCAGATTCACAGAGAACGGCGTATCTCTGTGCAGGCGTAGCGCATCTCATATGCGATACGCTGACGTAACATAGAGAGGCAAGTACAGTATTCACAAAGCACTTGCTCCCTAAGTTATGGCGACGTAGCATAAATGGGCCGGCGTAAGCCCGCCTAATTCAAAGTAGGCTGATAGTCGGCGTGTTGTATTGAAATGAATCGATGTAAATGAAGCGCCGTACGAACGGCGCATGCGCGCGCATGCTTAGAATCACGTCGAATTTACGCCCTAAGATACGACGGCTCAATGGCAACGACGTGAACATAACCTATGCCCAGCCCCATTCACGTTCGACTTACGTAAAATCCGACGGCTGTTCCGTCGTCCATACCTTAGCATTGGCTATGCCTCATATAGCAGGGGTAACTTTACGCCGGACATACGCATTATGTAAATGGTGTAGCTTACTGCGACGGGCGCAAGTACGTACGTGAATCGGCGTATCTAGCTCATTTACATATTCATTTACATATTCGATGTGTAAATCAACGGAAGCGCCCCTAGCTGCCAGCGTAAATATGCACCCAAGATACGACGGCGTAGGAGACTTTCGGCGGTCGTATCTTGGCAAAATTCAGGCGTATCTTGTTCCCTGAATACGGCGCATAGAGAGAGAGTAAATTATATAATATATTTTACACATTGATTATGCACAAAATTCTGGGCATGGATAATATGAGGATGGCTTTCGGTGAAATTTTTCTTTTTATATCTGTATTGATTTGTACCTCTTGCATATAATAATTCTAATATCTTCTAGTTCAGTGTTATGCGTTGCCTTATAGCTGAACTCAAGCTAAAAAAAACAACACAAAAAACAATAAAAACCATTAAAGATAAAAGAAATATATATCATTTTTAAATACTTTAAATTCAGATCTGTCCTCCTTGTTCCTGATTTTATTACCACAAGTTGTCCTCAGCTTTGGTTAAATGACTGCCAGGATTATTCAAAATACTTCCTCTGAGCTCAGATCACCATGGGCCCATCCCCAGCTCATGATGACTGAAAGAGGCTAGTTTTGAATCTTATTTGAGTACTTACACTGCACGTATTTAAAACATGCATTTATTACCGTATTAATGAATACAAAACTGAATTACTTTGTGTCTTTTATATCTGCCTAGAGTTCAACTTTAACTGTTATAAGTGGCCATCATCTGCGGCAGGGTTTATTACTGTGAATTACTTACCTATTTTCTACTTAATAATGCTATAGCTGAAATTGTTTTACAAAAGGACTGCTGTTGTTCAGCAAATCAAATCAAATCAAATCAACTGATACACTGAGCTTTGACAGAAACGTTATCCACATAATTGTCTTTCTCGTCAAATTACAAGGCCAACATTCATATATCATAGGCAACCTTGAAAAATGTTACCCTGAGGTTAATTAAGATTAGGGATTTGCATTTTTATTTTTGCAGAACTTGACTCTCTCCTAGCATAAACCTTCAAGATTAATTTTGTATGTGTACTATTATCTTTTTATCTGAGATGTATTACTTCAGTTAATAACATTCTTTGATTTTACATAGCTGAGACAAGCGGTTCAGGAAGTCTTCACAATTACATACCTCCAACTGATTGTGTTTGTTACAACCATTCTTTTTACTGCAAGCTTAGGGAACAGCTAATAAATAATGTTTGTAAGAGAGTTAAAAGAGAGCTGAAATCTCTCTCCTGGTGTTTTTATGAAGAGCTAAAGGTACCCAATAATCTAGCGCAGGAGGTCTAAACTATGACCCTTGAGCTTGCTATTGCATTTTATCCAGCCTACAGCTAGGGTCAGAAGTGTATCCTCAGACACAGTGCGCAGATTGAGGACTTGGATCAGGTGGTCTCTATTTGTGATGGGGGCCCTGATATATGGGGAAACTCTGATAGAGAACCTGATGTAAGGTGAGGAGTCTTTTGTTATTAAGTGCGTGTTCATTTATTTTAATTGTATTCATTCATGTATAAAGCTGGTTTTCTTTTCATAATACAAATATTTGTAAAATATATGATGTGGCCCTTATACCCATGCTTTTGGAGACCCCTGATCTAGTGCAAGAACCGTTTTTGAATATAGCCTCAGTTCTCATATTAGTCAAATTAACAACACAATGGGCCTGATCCACAAAAGGGATACGCCGGCGTATCTACTGATACGTCGTCGTATCCATGTTTCTATCTATGGAAATTGATCCACAGAATCAGTTTCTCATAGATAGGCAGAAGATCCGACATGTGTAAGGGACTTACACTGTCGGATCTTAGGATGCAGTACCGCAGCCGCCGCTGGGGGCATTTCTCGTCGAAATCCAGCGTCGGGTATGCAAATCAGCACTTACGGAGATCCACCAAGCTTTTACGCTTCGTTTTTTCTCCGTAAGTATTAGTTTGCCGTCGCAAAATTAGGGCTGCTTTTACAAGGTGTAAACTGTTTACACCTTGTAAAAGTATACCCTTCTATCCCGCATCGCTGTAATTTTTTTTAACCAGTTCCCGACCCCCGCATGTACATATACGTCCACAATATGGCACGTACAGGCACATGGGCGTACATGTACGTCCTCGCCTATTAGCGGGTGGGGGGTCAGATCGGGACCCCCCCCCGCTACATGCGGAGGTCGGGTCCGCTCGGGGAGCGATCAGGGACCACGGCGCGGCTATTTGTTTATAGCCGCTCCGTCGCGATCGCTCCCCGGAGCTGAAGAACGGCGAGAGCCGTGTGTAAACACGGCTTCCCCGTGCTTCACTGTGTCGGCGCATCGATCGTGTCATTCCCTTTATAGGGAAGACACGATTGATGACGTCATTCCTACAGCCACACCCCCCTACAGTTGTAAACACATACTAGGTGCACCCTAACTCCTACAGCGCCACCTGTGGTTAACTCCCAAACTGCAACTGTCATTTTCACAATAAAGAATGCAATTTAAATGCATTTTTTGCTGTGAAAATGACAATGGTCCCAAAAATGTGTCAACATTGTCCGAAGTGTCCGCCATAATGTCGCAGTCACGAAAAAAATTGCTGATCGCCGCCATTAGTAGTAAAAAAAAAAAAATTAATAAAAATGCAATAAAACTATCCCCTATTTTGTAAACGCTATAAATGTTGCGCAAACCAATCGATAAACGCTTATTGTGATTTTTTTTACTAAAAATATGTAGAAGAATACGTATCGGCCTAAACTGAGGGAAAAAAATGTTTTTATATATGTTTTTGGGGGATATTTATTATAGCAAAAAGTAAAAAATATTGCATTTTTTTCTAAATTGTCGCTCTATTTTTGTTTAAAAACTAAAAACCGCAGATGTGATCAAATACCACCAAAAGAAAGCTCTATTTGTGGGGAAAAAAGGACGCCAATTTTGTTTGGGAGCCACGTCGCACGACCGCGCAATTGTCTGTTAAAGCGACGCAGTCCCGAACTGTAAAAACACCTTGGGTCTTTAGGCTGCATATTGGTCCGGGGCTTAAGTGGTTAAAAAACATTTTTTTTCCCGCCGCAACTCTTTTTTTTTTTTTACGCCCGTCGCGATTCTCAAAACCCGGCGCAACGTAAAACCGCGCAAAGCACGTCGGGAAAATAACGTCGGGAGCATGCACATACGTCCTGCGTGGGAGCGCGCCTAATTTAAATGGGACTCGCCCTATTAGATTAGGAACGCCTTGCGCCGGACGGATTTAAGTTACACCGCTCAAAATTTCTAGGTAAGTGCTTTGTGGATCGGGCACTTAGGTAGAGATTTTGCGGCGGTGTAACTTAAATGGGAAAAATTAAGTTACGTCGGGTTTTTGTGGATCAGGCCCTATCTTCCCAATCTAGTTCTAGTCAAACTAACATAAGAAGCTTACTGACAGAATAAGAAAACACAGCAATGAATTCATAAGTGGGGTGGTGTCTGGCCAACATGAATTTATTTAACTACTGAATAAAAAAGTGAGGTCAGAAACTTGGTAATGCATTGTGACAACAAAGCCTAGATTACAAAACTAGTTCTTGGCAGGTGAGCCAGTTCACGCATATATATTTTAACTGTGACTTTACCTGTTTACCTAAAATCCTAGATATGAGACAATGGTTTAGTCTGAAAGCTGTTCAAGCGTTTGGAAAAATACCCAATCTTTTCCCCATTTAGCCCCCTGTTCAGCAGGAGCCAAACATCATATGCTGTATATAGGGATGTTCCTGCAGTACATATATGACATCTTTCCACTCTCAATAGTTGCTAAGGAAGCATCTCTAGTAAGCGCTGATATCACCAGACATCCAATCTAACCACAGAGGCAGGGACAGTGGTGATATCACTGCTCAAATATGGCCATTGGCAATGGCCATATTTGGTCAGTAATGTCAGCAATATCCCCTCCACTTCCCTTATATAGCTGATGACAACTTAGGAAGCTGTCATTCAGCTAAAGTACCATCAGAGTCAGTCATGTGCGCTGGATTGACGTTTTTTTGGGGGGGCGAGTCGGCAAAAGGTGACATTAGCCTTTAAAGTACATACCAAATTCAACGATGTGCTACAGCAAAGATGGCATTTGCACAGAAAACTAAATTGTACTGTTTAAATTGCTGGCAATTGAAACGTATTTGTTAAAAAAAAAAAAAAAAAAACAGCACACTGAGCCCCATATGTTTTTTGGGGAACCTTTGGTGTTTGCTTACCATTTTTTATTTAGAAAAAAATAAGAAGCTAGGATGGAGATGTCATGTGCTGGCAATTCAAAACTGTTTTTTTTTCTTGTATATGTTAGTGCTTTAAAAAATCAATGCCTTCAGGCAAACATAATAAACATTATTTTTTGCATTGGTACATGTTCTTCAAGAAAGTGCAAACCCCTTTTGACAATCTTTTCCTATTAGCCCACATGAGCATTTTTAATTAGACAGTCTTCAGATTCACATGGCCAGCTACTACCATCATGAGCCGTGAAAACAGGCATGAATAGCTGCAGCCACCAGCAGCCTGTCATTGCAGTGTACACTGCTATTTGCACACAGCTGTCAATCCCACCAGCAGAAACCAGTAGGTTTATGCAGCTCGGATTTGCAGTATGGCAAAACACCCATGTGAATAGGAACCTAGAATTAAGCAGAAAAATGGAGTAATTAAACAAAAACTGTTCTTTAATAAGACCTCTAAACAGTGTCTGTCAATGCCATAGAATATTAATATTGTGTTTTTTTATTATAATTGTGTGTTTTTGGGGCAAAAAAGCCATTTCATTTTTATAGAATAGATAGAATAGAATAGATTTTTTAAAAAAGTTTAATAATATTTAGGGTTGTCCCGATACTGATACTAGTATCGGTATCGGGACCGATACCAAGCATTTGCCCGAGTACTTCGGGCAAATGCTCCCGATGCTTCACCTGATACTTGTACTGTCAGCGGTGATCGGTGCATAGGGAAGTTACAGGCACCAATCACGCTATATAGTGTATTCCGGCGTGTATCCCGCCGTGTACTCCTCCGTGTATTCCCGCCGTGTACTCCTCCGTGTATTCCCGCCGTGTATTCCTCTGTGTATTCCTGTCGTGTATTCCTCCGTGTATTCCCGCTGTGTATTCCTCCGTGTATCCCTCCGTGTATCCCTCCGTGTTTCTCTTCCCTTCCGTGCTCCTCCTCCACCCCCTGGAACTGTCAGGATGAAGAGCGGGGTAGGAGCCGGTAAATTTGGCTCCTTACTGCTCCGAATGGACAGAGTCAGTAAACACTGACTCGGTCCATTCACATAACTGAAACATCGTAAACTGTGATTACAATGTTTCAGTTTATGAATGAAGAGAAGACGCTGTCTTCTCTCCATTCATTTTCAGCGCAGCTGATGCTGCTGAGAAAAGGACAGGGGAACATGTGTCCCTAGTCCCTTTCTCTGTCTCAAAGGGGAGATGTCAGAGGTCTGTTAAGACCCCTGATATCTCACCAAAGCCCCCTAACAGGGCTGAAAAAAAAAAAAAAAAGAATAATAATAATAAAAAAAAGAATAAAAAAATTATTGTAGAAAATAATAAAAAAAATAAAAGAAAAAACACACTGACACGGTCCACCCCCCCCTTAAAACAAAGAAAGAGTTATAAATAAAAAAAATTGTAAAAAAAAAAATATTGTAAAAAATTAAAAACAAATTGTTAAAGATAAAAAAAAAACGACTGACACATGTGCTGCTGTCACATGAGATTAAAAAAAATTATTGGTATTCGGTATCGGCGAGTACTTGAAAAAAAGTATCGGTACTTGTACTCGGTCTTAAAAAAGTGGTATTGGGACAACCCTAATAATATTATCAAAAACTGCAAAAACCACAGTACTTTACCACAGCATTTAAATCTTGGAAATACAAATGGAATATTTTTGTCTGAGGACAAAAACATATTTTGCTGCTTTACTACGTATAAAAAAATATTTTATTCAATCTTGGAGTCAGATTTTTAAAAAGATTTGCAAAGAGCTGGGTTTCATGATTGAAACTTAAAGTGTTATGACTTTATGGCATTTTCGGTCTTTTTAGCTGGCCAATAAAGTATACGATAACCTTTGGACCATACTACATATTATGTTTTTAGGGTGGAACGTGAAACATGTTCCCACTCCTGCAGCTGCTCTCTGACTTGCTGCCTCTAGTGACAGCAAGCTAGGGATCTTCTCCCCGAACTTGCTGTCACTATTTAAAAAAAACGAGGCTGTGCAGGGCTCCACCTGGGCAGGGCTCCACAGAGTTCTTTGAATGGGAGAACTACAACTACCATCGCCCTTTGCGGGTGTTGGCTTGTAGTTCTCAGGTAACCACCAGGGCACTGTTGAGCAGTCTTTGTAGTTCATTGTCTCTTCCTGTCAGTGTGTAACTGCCTGCCCGTACGAGGTATGAGCAGACGACTTACACATGCGGTCTGCAGGAGTCCTGCATGGCACCTGCGATCTGCTGATTGCGGGTGAAATGCTTTCCAGGTACCTAATAAAAAATAATAATAAATGTACATTTTTTTAACTGCACAAAGATGTGCATGAATTTTTTTATAAAGGTGAACTTATCCTTTAACTAAAAACATATTGTTTTCTGTAAATAAAAGATCATTACAAAGGTTAACGGAGCAATCTGAATTGTATGTACACAAATACTTTTTTCCAACCTTGTGGATACTTCAGAAATTATGCATATGAATACATACAATATGAAATTCAGGCAGATTATTTTTTTGCACTTACTAAAGGGCATCAACAATCTACCATCTATAATATAGCTTGCTTTACAGCAAAGCACATCATTTAAGTCATGGAACAAGCAGAGCAGCAAATCTAAATCTAACAAATATAAAATATCTTATTCATAAAATAAACTTGTCTAGGGTGCTTGAATTTTTAACATCTTTGCATATGATCTACATGTAAGAGACACTTTCTACAACAAGCAACTGTATGGCTGAATTGAGTGGAGTCAATACAATGTAAACTAGATACAGCCATTGATCCATCCAAGTTATGTTGAAAATGAATGTTAGTTACATTATTGAAAATGTATCTTAAAGTGCAGATCTACTGAATAGGGCAGGGGACCAGAAAAATAGGGGAGTTTACTTTTGGAATATTATTATTATATTATATGTGATGTGTACTGAAAGTACAGAAGTAAGGTAAATCAAGGGCAGGAAATAAAGAATATTTTTTTGTATATTGTTTATATATATACTGTATATATATTTTACCTGAACTGAACAACAATACAATATAAAGATTACCTATTTCATAAGTGCATGTTCCAAATGTGTTTGTTTAAAAATATTTAGTTTCAAGCTTGACCAAAAAATTAGGATCCTACATTTTTCAGAAAATATGAATGATAACACAAAAACATTTCTTTCACTCATGGTTAGTCTTTGGCTGAAGCCATTTATATCAATCAACTGTGTTTACCCTTTTTAAATCATAATGGGAACAGAAACTATCCAAATAATCCTGATCAAAAGTTTACATACCGTGGTGATTTTGGCCTGATAACATGCACACAAGTTGACACAAAGGGGTTTGAATGGCTATTAAAGGTAACCATCCTCACCTGTGATCTGTTTGCTTGTAATTAGTATGTGTGTATAAAAGGTCAATGAGCTTTTTGGCCACAATCATAAATGCTACATTTGAAGTCAACAAGGCCTATGATGAAAGGTACAGAGGTGGATCATTCCAACATGAAAATTATACAAAACACAAGGCCATGTCGACCTGTCATTGGCTGCAGCAGAATAAAGTGGAGGTTCTGGAGTGGCCATCTCAGTCTCCTGACCTCAATATCATTGAGCCACTCTTGGGAGATCTCAAGAGTGCAGTTCATGCAAGACAGACGAAGAATTTACAGGAACTGGAGGCTTTTTTGCCAAGAGGAATGGGCAGCTTTACCATCTGAGACGATAAAGAGCCTCATCCACAAATACCACAAAAGATTTCCAGCTGTCATTGATGTTAAAGGGGACAATACACTGTATTAAGAATTGGGGTTTGTAAACTTTTGATCAGGGTCATTTGGGTAGTTTTTCTTGTCATTATGATTATAAAAGAATAAACACAGTTGATTGATAATAAATGAAAAAAGGGTTGGTGATACTGCACTGTTTATTTAAATATTTATATAAACGAACACAAAGGGAGAAGCGGCATGCTGACGTCATCACTACACAACAATAGTCCCGGAAGGAACGGGCTGTGTTAGCTGGCCAGCTATACAATTTCACACACAATTTTTTTATCTTCACACTGTAAGTGTATTTTAACCCATATCTTTTTATTAAATGTTTACTGGATTACGCTATGTTGGCTTTTTTCTTTCCTCACCTGGCTGTGATTATATGTGACTATATGTGACTGTTTGTGAGTGGCTGAGGATCGATATTTTGCCGGAAAAGGGATATCCTGTCATACAGATACCCTGGCTGGGTTATAGGCCATACACCAACAGAAGATCTCTAGTTGGGATCTTCATCTTCAGTAAGAGGCAGTCATTTAGAAGGTGGAGGATCTCTTTCCTATAACGTCACTTTTCTTAGGTTTGCTCTGGTTTGATGTCACAAACTCTCCTATAGGAGGACTGTACACCTTCAAGTTTTGGCTACCAGTATCTGATGTTTTTCTGGAAAATATTTGATTATTCATTTGATAATTTTTTGGGACTCATTGGACTACTGTGCAGATAGGATACCCTATCTGTGTTGTGTCATTAGAATCGTTATTATTATTATTATTTTGTCACATACTTATGTTTAATGATTATACTGGCTCATTTGGATACTTTCACATCCATTGCGCAGCTTGTTTTTTCTGATTGATAATAAATGGCTTCAGTCAAACACTAACCATAAGTGAAAGAAAAGTTTTTGTGTTATTATTCATATTCTCTGAAAAATGGCCAAGAAATCATAAATTCTGCCTGGATATGTAAACTTATGAGCACAAATGTATATGTGTGTGTGTGTATATATATAATATATATATATACACTGGGTATATAAAATCTTGTGCATACAAGCTGAAGGATACACAAGTGGTACAATCTGTTTCTAGTCATAAATAAACACAAAATAAACGTTTTTTTTCAGGTCCTGAACAAACAGCCTCTGTGGTTACTCAGACTCTGCTAACAACAGGAACAGCGGATATGCCATCTTCACTTCTCTTAGAGGTCCCAGCCTTGGCTGAATTCAACAAGACATGTGCCGAACTTAAAGACTGGCTCACCCTTCTTGACCGTGTGATAAAGGCGCAAATTGTAACAGTAGGCGATGTGGAAGAAATTAATGAAATGATTATCAAACAAAAGGTACGTTTTATTAATGCAATTTTGTTTCTTTTTTTATAGAACATAAAATCTAGATCTATATCACATTTGAATCATGATGTTCAAATAGTTCAAGTATCCTTACTTTTAGTGATAACTTGAGATGTTTGATCTGCTCTCTTGTCCCTATTGCTAAAGAGCACTATTTTATCACCTATAAAAATTTGGTACAAAAACTCTGTGTTATTATTTATAAAATATAAACTACCATAAAAAAAAAAAAATCACCACACTAATATCAATAAATGTATACCTACTAACAATGAACAAATGTGGACTCAAAGGTGCATATAAACAACAAAGCTTTTGAATTTGTAAATTGTGTAAATTTAGGAGCTTTGTTGTTTATACGCACATTTGTGACCACATAATACAGACAGTTCCCTCTGAGCTACCAAACATTGATTCAGTTTGCCAGATTTGCAAATTATTGTCCCATAACCCATTTTAGCCTTAAAGTTGGCATTTCAGCAAGTTTACATGTCTCCATGAGTACATTTCTGTCATAATATACAGTAACATTATAATTCTCCAGAAAATCTGTGCCTTTTATCAGCTTTGAGATTCTGTCAAGTGATTACTAGTCTGATGCAGACCATGGGAAGCATTTCCTCAGTCTCTTCTCTCCCAGAGATCAGACAGCAGCACTGTAACTTTGTAGCAGGTACAACAGGGCTGATCTGTGTCAAATATTTTTGAAATCAGGCAGAACTGCACAGACACTCTGACTTATATTCGAGATGCTGATCCTAAACAACTCCTAAGTAAAGGTGGCTCTGTCCTTTTGGAGGGAAACACAGATGAATATACTGTGGTGTCAGGAGGATTATTGCAATCTATGGGCATGGAAGTAATTGCCTGTAAATAATATGATGCTAGTTCCACGTTAAAAATTAGAATCTCCATTTTGGAACTGTTGGGGTTCCTAATGTGTATTTTGCATACAGTGTTGGAACATTCAAAGAAAACGCTGGACGACCGCACTCTGTTAACACCTTTATTGAAGACGGTTTTAAAAATTCTTCTGGTACAAAGACATCAGAGGCACAGGATCAATGACTAGCTGACATGTTTCACACCACTATGGGGTGCTTAGTCAGCAATGACTAAGCACTCCATAGTGTGTGTGTGTCTGAGGGGTCATATTAAGGGGGAGGGCTTCCGTATTGGAGTTGGTTATTTTATAGCCTGAGAAAGAGCTGTAACAGTCTAGCTCTACGTGTAGGTTTGGGAGCAAGACACAAGGTTATTTAAGTGTGAGCAGGGCATATTTTCCACAAATAAGGAAATCTTAAATTCCCTAATACGGACTGGGATGCTGTGAATATTTGGATTTTGTCTAATATGGACTGCTAGGGGTTTAATACACAAGGCATAGAGGAGAGGGAACAGCGGGCAGCCTTGTTGGGTACCGTTGGTGATAGGGAAGGTGGGGAGGAGGCAAACTGAGTCCTAACTAGGGTCGAGGGGGTGAGTATATGCGAGTGATGCCTTGGAGGAAGGGGCTCTTTATGCCGACCCGGTGAAGGGTAGCAAACAGGAAATGCCAGCAAAGCCGATCAAGAAGCAATGCCTCAGACCTGTTCCTGTTTGCTACCTCTATGAGGTCAATAACTCTCATGGTGTTGTCCCCAGTCTGGCGGAGGGGAATAAACCTCACTTGATCCTTGTGGATCAGTGACGGCATGAAGTTGTTTAACCTATTTGCAAGTAGTTTAGTGAAAAACTTCAAGTCTGTAGTTAGGAGCACAATTGACCTGTAATTAGAGCACAGTGTGTGGTCCTTTCCCGGTTTGGGGTTTAACGTGAGGAAAGAGGTCTGCATGTCCCTCGAGATAGGTGTGTCGGTCAGGAAGGAGTTAAACAAAGGGGTGACGTGGGGAGAAGAAGCTGCAAAAAGGTATGGAAGGCCATCAGGCACAGGGGCCTTGTTATTTGGGAGACATTTAATTGTGTATGCTACTTCTTCTTTAGAAATAGAGGAGTTAAGGCTGGTTAGGGTAGAGGGGGAGAGATTAGGGAGTTCGCAGTCCGCTAGGTAAGAATGGATGACCTGGGATAGATTAGGAGATGGAGGATTATGTGGTACACTCGGATCATTATATAAAGTTGAATAACAATTGTGAAAGAGTTGGGCGATTTTAGTGGGATGGAAATGAAGGGTGCCCTTCGTGCCTTTGATAGAGGCAGTTGAGGCAGCTGCCGCCTGCTCGTGTAATTGTCTTGCTAGAAGGGTGTACGGTTTTTTGGCCTTGTCATAATAGGTTTGACGCAGCCAAAGGAGGACTTTCTCTGTCTTCCCCAGGTCAATGTCCCGTAGCCCAGCCCTGATACTCACCAGAGCCCTAAGAGTACTCAGGGAGGGAAAGGATAACAAGTGTGTCTCCAATTGTCAGAGCTGATCTAGCAGCAGCTGGCGGGCCACATCAGCATTGCGTTTTAGGGCAGTGTAGAGCGAAATGCACTGGCCACAGAAGCACGTTTTATGGCCTTCCCAGAGGGATGCAGAGGAGACCCCGGGAGAGATATTTTCAGCAAAGTACAACTTCACAGTTTGTTCCAGATCCATTTTCGAGGAATCATGTTTAAGCTACAACTTGTTTAAGCGCCAGTGACAGGTTCTAAAGGATCCCGGGGAAAGTGCTAAGGAGAGTTTAATCGGAGCATGATCCGACCATGATATTGCTTGGATATCCGAGCCCTTACAGTATCTCAGGGTTGGGGCATTAACAAAAAGTAGTCTAGACGTGAGTGAGACTTATGGGGGTGGGAGTAGAATGTAAATTGCTTAGGGTATAAGGTGCACAAGGTGTCATGTATCCTAGTTAATTGGTGAAAGAGGGTAGATTTCCTATTGGTAGCTAAGGGGGGGGTCTGCCGGTTGGTCTCCCAGGGGCGAAAAATTGACAGAGGTGCTAACCATTCCAAATTTAGTTAAAAACTTGTCTTTACAGTATTTTTGGTTAGATCGGTTTGTAGGAATGCAATTATATCGATGTTTAAGCATGCAAACAACATTAACACATTTTCATGTTTTTAAAAGTTTAAAAAAACTTGAACTTTTTCAAAATGATTCTATATGCCGAGGAAAAACATTCATTTGTGCCAGTAAGGTGTACCATCTTGGAAAAAAATTGACTTTTTGATTAAACGTTATGGGGACGTTAATATAAATATGTGTGCTTTAGGCCTGGTTCACACCTATGCATTTTTTTGTGCGTTTTCCATTTTTAAGAATGGGTCACGTTCACACCTGTGCATTCTATGGAAAGGGCCAGGGACTTTTTTTCTGATTTCTGTTTCCATAGACTTCAATGGATCAAAAATGTGGATTGAAAAACACAAAATGCACCGGAATATGCAAACCGAGGTGTGAACCAGGCCTTGGATTTGTTATATTACATTTTACAAGCAGATTTGCTCCTTGTGCTTAGCAAGCTTGTTTTGTGATTTTAATACTCTAATGTAAATAGGAGCATGAATGTTTATCTCAAATTGCTAGCATTGGGTTATTATATACCATTATTCTTTGCTTGACTCCTGCCATAAAACTTTTTAAAATACCTCAAAGTCAAGTTTATGCACAACATTTACAAAGCATTGCCCACATTTGCAAAGTCAGCAAAGAGAGGGTTTTTTTCTATTCCTAGACCACAAAGAAAATGTAATGTTTAATGATGTATTAAATAACTATGCTTTCATAAAATTTTTAATTATTTTTTTCTATAGGATTATGTTTGCATCTAGCCACTTCATCAGTTGTTATTTGTCTATTTCTTATACAATTTTTTCTAAAAGATTTTTACTAAGATATAATGTAATGTTTTTTCCCATATTTAACATCACTTTTAGTCATGTGATTGAAATGTTGCTGGAAATAAATGGTCATTATGGCGAATCACGATCATTAAAGCTTAGTGAGTTAATCCTAATGACATGTATTAAATTGCACATTTCTCAAAATTACTAATTCTGGCAGGCAGTATTTTTTTTACCTCAATCCCACTGCCTCATTCATTGCACAAGCAAAGGCTGTAGCAGTTTCATAAGATGCAATTAAAATGACCTTTTCCTCCGTTAAGGTTTATATCTCAGGTAATTTGTAATACTGGAGGAGCCTTGAGAAACACATTGACAATAAGGTCACGTAAGGGTCTTTTACACATGATTTGCAGTAGAGTATACCAGTCTCACTGATTTGCCATGTTGTTAACAAAAATGTTCTATTTGAACCTCTCACCTTATTGTAAGTATGGTATTGTGGAGACTACTGATGCATGCCCCACTGCTAGTAATACAAACTGTCTTGTTCTCTTGCATGATGCATCCAACTGAAATTGTCACACATTTATGCTGCATAGTAATAATATGTCCTTAGGTATTTTGAAATGTAGTAGTTAGTACATTTTCTAATCATTTTTAAAACCAATACATTTACATGCATTATCTTACATTGGTATTCATTCATGGACAGTCCAGGAGCACAAACAGTTGTGATTGAGAGCTGTGATGTTTATAGGGGACTCACTAAAAAATTATTTTTCATAAGGATTAACCGAAATCCATAATTCTTCAAAACCTCTCCTACATCATGTTTGCTGTCCACTAGAACCTGTATCAACCTACTCAGAGCTGCACAGTGGCACAATTGTCCTATGGGGCTATTTCACTATTTTCCAGTGCAATGAATGGCTACTTATCTTGAATGACATCCAAACCAATGCACATGTGTTACAGAGCACCAAAATGCATGGTAATGCCAAAAATAGTTTATGCCTAGTTACTGTATGCTTGGATGTTTTAGTGTGTTGGCTGCCCAATAATGTAAGTGGACTGCCCTAATGCAATGCATGCTAACATGAAAAATCACTATGAACAGGTGTCTATTAAAAAAATATTACTTGTATTTTGAATGCAGCCATTGTAAGTACCCAATTTTGAATTAGTATCAATCTTTTGTAATGACTGCTTTGTCTCTGCCTAGTCACAGGCTAGCAACAGGGAGATGACCTACAGTAGCAATATTTATTGACTGTGGTGGAGAAAATTTAGGTCACCAACATGATTTTTTTCATGTGAAATTTAAAATGTCCCCCTTTTTGTATTTATCCATTCACCTCAAGTTCATTTTTGAAGTAAATCTTTACTTTAATAATTGTACATGCTTTCCATTCCATGCTTTTATTATTATATTACATATATTGACTTTAATATTATGCTCTGATATATACTATGGTACTACTGTCCACTGATCACCTTCAACCATACCTAGTCCAAAACAAAATACTTTTGCTGTCACTGGTGTTTTTAAATATACTTGCGCAGAGTTATTTTAACACATATCGAACTGCAGTCAGTTGTCTTTCCTGCTTAACAATTGGTATGGTGAGATGTAGGCCTCATTTGAAATTTCATTGTCTTCAGGGGTTATCATGCGATGAGCTAATATGGATATATATATATATATATATATATATATATATATATATATATATATATATATATATATATATATATATATATATATAACACAACAAACATGTTTTCAGGTGCTAATTATTTACATCAAATTGATTTCTTTCAAATATTCAATTGATTCCGGAAACACTAACAACACTTCTGTACAATCAGATTTGCTTTGAAGATATGTACCACATTTGTTGTACTATAAATTGGACAAATTATTATAATTATTATTATTATAAGCAACAAATGTAGCTTCAAACAACATAAAAAGTGGACAAAAAGCATAAAAGTTTTGTTCGATTCTGCCATTTTATTAGAGAGTTGTTGTTTTTTTTTAATATCCACTGCAACTGAAATATACTATAACTACAATATTCTGTTAGCACTGCATAAATAATTTCATTTGTGAAATGTACTTTTAAGATGAAAAATTTCAGGCAGTATAAGAGAACACTCAAATGTACTGAGAAATGCTTTACAGAGGCCATGGTGTGCTACTGCTTAAAGCGGAGTTCCACCCAAAAGGGGAACCTCCGCTTTTCTGCTGCCTCATGTGTGCCTAGCTAGTGTTTCTGTGTACTATAAGAGGTGCTTTTACTAGGGGAATTCATGGATCCATGTCCCTGCTTTACTTCCCTACTGACAGAACGGCAATCTGCCTTGTTTACATAGGAAGACTGCCTTTCCACCTGTGTAACAAACGATTGGCAGGTGCTAGCAGACCCTGAGATTGGCTCCCACTGTGTATAATCACAGCGGGAGCAAGGTACCAGTGGCGGGCTTGTGTGCCCCCTAACTGAAAGAACCAAATCACTTATATATATATGTGATCCGGGGCACAGCTGCCACCCGGTAGCACTAAAATTGCTATAGGTCAGACAGCAAGTTGGTAAACCCAATATGCTCTATAAGAAACCTGAAATATAATAATTTATAAAAATTATAATAAAAATAAGCCATGTAACATCCACTGTTTGGCAGTGTGTTTTAATAAACTGTGATACCTAATAAGCAACAACACATATTCATTTACACTTGGAAAATTAGAGTTGATTAATTTTTATTTCCATTTTAATACACATAGTTCATGCTGAGTTTGAGTACTGTAAATATGAATGTCACATAGCATTATTACTAATGATATTAATAATGTGATATTGATGCAGTTTGCTCTGTACTGATGTGTTTTATAACAAAACTTTTAATACTTAAAGTTTCAAAAGGACATATGCTTAAAAATATAAAACAGATAAAACCAGGAGCTTTATTGTATGATAATGTTTTTCAGTAATTAGAATTAATGTGTTTGCACATTTACAGCAAACACTCCCAAAGAGCATTATAATTAAGCAGCCTAGAGAAAAAGTAATGACTCTACTTATTGCTTTGAAAGTTATTAATCTTTACAAATGTAAAGAAATTCATTGAGGTTATTTTAGGTAACAAGATAGATATTTTACAACTTTAATCAGTGTCTATAAATTGCCTTCACATAACCCTTTTAATAAAAGGATGGGTTTCTTGGATGATATCATATCATATATACAGTACAGGTCTTAACTACAATGATTTTAAACATAGTACTGTAGATGCAAAGACTGCATCCACAGGTCTGTTACTATGTATGCAATGTATGTATTTGCCTAGAAGCTTCTTCTGCATATACATTATATACACATCACAAGTCCACTCATTTGTGCTAAATATTTGAATTAAAAAGCTGGCTATGATATTATCATTTACCCATTTGATGAAATGCTCTGGGAATAAATACTCTTAAGCCTCGTACACACGACCAAGGAACTCGACGGGCGAAACACATCGTTTTCCTCGTCGAGTTCCTTGTTAGGCTGTCGAGAAACTCGACAAGACAAGTTTCTCTATTCCCGTCAAGGAAAAAGAAGACATGCTCTCTTTTTGGCTCGACGGGATCCTCGACAGTTTCCTCGTCGAAAAATGTACACACAGCCGGTTTCCTCTGCAAAAAAAAAAATCCCAGCAAGTTTCTTGCTGGTTTTTGCCGAGAAACTCGGTCGTGTGTACGAGGCCTTACAGTGGGGCACCCCAGCCATGCAAGGGTACTGGAAAGGGTACAGTAATTTGTTTCCCTATAGCTCAGTTTTAAATATAATGACCTTTTTTTAAAAAGAGAAATAATTCATATGGTACATTTGGTTTAACTTGTCCAAACAGAAAGAGTTCTTTACATTAACAGCTGTGAAAACATGCAGGAGAGCATAGATATATATATATTTTTTTAATTAAAAAATATGAATGGCTATTGATATTTATAAAATATAACACTGACAAAGGTTGATCCAGGGCCATTCATTTATTTTTCGTGATCAAGATCAAGAGGAAAAACTGACCAATTATCACACTGTCTGACTGAGCCCCAGTCTTAAAGTGATTGTAAAGCTTATTTTAATTTTTTTATATATATGTATATACATATATAAATAACAAACATTGTATTCATACCTGCTCTGTGCAATGGTATTGCACTGAACAGCCCTGAATCGTTCTAAATGTAATGAGGTACAGCATCACCCATGGAAGCCTCCAAATGGCTAGATACTATACACAAGTATTAAACATTGTTTGGCTTTTTTGCCCAATTTGGTTCTCAGTATGGCTTTTCACTATAAGCTCTCACTACTAGTTTCTGCTCTTGTATTTAAGGAGCTATCTTCTGTGGGACCATGGAGGCTATCTATATGTCTTTTGGGAAACCTTAGGGGAACAACACTGAGGGTTCCACCAAGTCCAACTGTGACGCCCATAATTGTATAGCAGTGCCTTGGATCTCTAGCCTCTTCATTTCCAAGCATTCATTAATGTCTACTTCAGACCCTGGTGCTGGGAAACAACAAGGGAGTGTTTTGTTTTCATCAAGTTTGTTTTTTGAGCCTGTCTCTTACCTGTCTGATGTGCTTCTCATAATTTACTGTACATGTACTACTCTGCACTGGGGAAGCATGGTGTTATGTAGGAACGTACCTGGTAATCAGAGCCTAGTTGCTGGAGAAGGCCTCTCTTATAGCCCTGGCTCGTGAGCTGCTGGGATGGGAACAGCAAGCTCAGGAGCACAGTGAGGTAGGAGTGCCGGAGTGATGGCAGTAGTCGGCACTGGATGCTGATCCCTCTGGAGCGGCTGAACTGGAGACCGCTGGAACGGAAGAAGTGGGTCAGCGACCCGGAGCAGGTGATGCTGGTACAGTGGCAGCGGAATCTGGTGAAGTAAGCTGGATTAGGACACAGCAGGCAATGGCGGAGTCAGACAGGCCGGGTCACAACGGGTAATCAGGTGGCAGGTGCGGAGGGATGGAGCGTAGTCACAGGTTCAGGCAGAGAGGTCTGGCAATGGGTAATCAATCAGAGCAAGGTCAACAACACGCCAAGGGTCAACAGGTCGGAGAGATTCGGGTGGTCAGGAAAGCCATGTCAGTAACGGTAACAGATAACAGATTTCAGATGCAGGTTTTCAGACACAAGCTGCAGATCAGACAGCATTGTGTTGGTGCAGCTGGTGGCCTATTAAAGGGGAATTGGGGCCAAAACCCGTATTAGCGTGCACGTGCGCGCTCCCACCATTGGCGCATGCACGAGCGCATTAGACAGACAGGTGCTGCTGGTTTGTGTGGTGGTATGCGTGCACATGCACGCACGCCGGGATCGAGAGGCAGGTCCCTGACATATGGTATGTGATAGTACATATTGGCCATACTTCTCCTTTAAAGTGAGGGAACAGATGTTGCTCATCGCTAACAGCCACTGTCTCAGGATGACGTATCCTTATGTTGCTGATTACAGGAGATGGTATACCTCTTCTTTGGGAGGGTGGTTATGCTGCTACCATGCAGAGGCTAAAGTGTATATCAATTTTTATCTGTATATTTTAAAAGACAACAGTGTTTTGTATTGGCCACCACTAACCACAAGTGGTTAAAGCCCACCATTCTGTGGAGAAATTTAGCATATGGGGGCCTCATTTTCCTAGGGCCCAAATGTGTCTTAGACTGGCATTGTGTTCAGTCAGACAGCATGGTAAGTTTACTGGAGTTCTGAGAGATTTTGTAGAAAACCTGGCCAAATATATTGTATATAAATTATGCATTTTCT
Source organism: Rana temporaria (assembly GCF_905171775.1). NCBI lineage: Eukaryota > Metazoa > Chordata > Amphibia > Anura > Ranidae > Rana > Rana temporaria. The sequence continues at coordinate 223,687,240 of NC_053490.1, read as the reverse complement.
TCACCTTACAAAAGCTGGAGCAATGGATTATTTACTTGACACATTAACCACTTAACCACCAGCCGCCGTCATATAACGGCGGCAAGGTGGTTGCTTAACTGGGGGTCGCCGTTATTTAACGGCGCCCACCAGAAGCAGTAATGCGCGCCGCCTCGGGCGCGCACACTGAAAATTCTGTGCGCGCCGGGTCTATGAGACCCGGCGCTACACAGATCTCGGTAATTGACCGACAACCGCGGTCTTTTACCATGTAATCGCGCCGTCCAATGACGGCGCGATCACAGGTAAACAAACCAGCGTCATTTGATGACGCCGGTTCCTCCCTCCTCTCGCTGTACCGATCGGTACAGTGTGAGAGGAGAGCGCGGATGGCAGCAGCAGTGTGGGATGGATCTGTGACTATTGCAGTCACAGATCCATCCATCCCTGCTCAGCCATCCCTGCATTAACCCCTGCAATACTCTGCCTTCCCTGTGCAATACTCTGCAATGCTCTGCCTTCCCTGCGCAATTACTCTGCAATACCCCCTGCGCGATACTCTGCAAAAACCCCGCGCGATACTCTGCAAAAAACCCGCGCGATACTCTGCAAAACCCCCGCGCGATACTCTGCAAAACCCCCGCGCGATACTCTGCAAAACCCCCGCGCGATACTCTGCAGTACCCCTTGCGCAATACTCTGCAGTACCCCTTGCGCAATACTCTGCAATACCCCCCACACAATACTCTGCAATACCCCCCACACAATACTCTGCAATACCCCCGCACCAATACTTTGCAATACCCCGGCCAATACTTTGCAATACCCCCGCACCAATACTCTGCAATACCCCCCACACAATACTCTGCAATACCCCCGCACCAATGCTTTGCAATACCCCCGCACCAATACTCTGCAATACCCCGGCCAATACTCTGCAATACCCCAACACCAATACTCTGCAATACCCCAACACCAATACTTTGCAATACCCCGGCCAATACTCTGCAATACCCCCCACACAATACTCTGCAATACCCCCCGCACAATACTCTGCAATACCCCCGCACCATACTCTGCAATACCCCCGCACCAATACTTTGCAATACCCCCCGCACAAAACTCTGCAATACCTCCCGCACCATACTCTGCAATACCCCCGCACCATACTCTGCAATACCCCCCACACAATACACTGCAATACCCCCGCACCATACTCTGCAATACCCTCCGCACCATACTCTGCAATACCCTCCACACAATACTCTGCAATACCCCCCACACAATACTCTGCAATACCCCCCACACAATACTCTGCAATACCCCCCACACAATACTCTGCAATACCCCCGCACCAATACTTTGCAATACCCCGGCCAATACTTTGCAATACCCCGGCCAATACTTTGCAATACCCCCGCACCAATACTCTGCAATACCCCCCACACAATACTCTGCAATACCCCCGCACCAATGCTTTGCAATACCCCCGCACCAATACTCTGCAATACCCCGGCCAATACTCTGCAATACCCCCGCACCAATACTCTGCAATACCCCAACACCAATACTTTGCAATACCCCGGCCAATACTCTGCAATACCCAGAAAATACTCTGGGGAAAAAAATGTGTTTTAACCACTTGCCGCCCACGTCATATGAGGTCCTTGACTTTGTGCAGGGATATCTAAATGATGCCTGCAGCTACAGGCATCATTCAGATATAATTTTTTTCAGCCAGCGATTCTCTACACCATAAGAACGATCATGGCGGCTGTTCCGCCTCTTGATCGTTCTTACGGGAGGCAAAAGTGGACGTCCCCACTCCCTTCGCCCTCCGGTGCTTCTTCTGACTCACCGCTGCGATCGAAGCCAGGATCGTTTTTTTTTTTTTTTTTTTTTTCAGGCTTCCCAGCCTAGAGGTGAGATGTGGGGTCTTATTGACCCCACATCTCACTGTAAAGAGGACCTGTCATGCTATATTCCTATTACAAGGGATGTTTCCATTCCTTGTAATTGGAATAAAAGTGATCAAAACATTAATTTTTGGGGAAAAACGTGTCAAACTAAAATAAATAAAGTAAAATGAACAATAAAAATAAAAAATAAATATTTAAAGCGCCCCTGTTCCCGCGTGCTCGTATACAGAAGCGAATGTGCACGTAAGTCCCGCCCACATATGAAAACGGTGTTCAAACCACACATGTGGGGTATCGCTGCGAACGTTAGAGCGAGAGCAATCATTTTGGCCCCAGACCTCTTCTCCAACTAAAAAGATGTAACCAGTAAAAACATTTAAAACGTCGCCTATGGGTTTTTTTAAGTAGCGAAGTTTGGCGCCATTCCACAAGCGTGTGCAATTTTGAAGGATGACATGTTGGGTATCTATTTACTCGGCGTAACTTCATCTTTCATATTATGCAAAAACATTGGGCTAACTTTAATGTTTTTTTTTTAAAAAAGCACAAAACTGTTTTATTTCCCAAAAAAATGCGTTCGAAAAATTGCTGTGCAAATACCATGCGCGATAAAAAGTTGCAACGACCGCCATTGTATTCTCTAGGGTCTTTGCTAAAAAAGCATATATAATGTTTTGGGGTTCTATGTAATTTTCTAGCAAATAAATGATGATTTTTACATGTAGGAGAGAAATGTCAGAACTGGTCTGGGTGCTCCAGAACGCCTGATGGTGCTCCCTGCATGTTGGGCCTCTGTATGTGGCCACGCTGTGTAAAAGTCTCACACATGTGGTATCGCCATACTCGGGAGGAATAGCAGAATGTGTTTTGGGGTGTATTTTGTGGTATGAATATGCTGTGTGCGAGAAATAACCTGCTAATATGAAACTTTTGTGGAAAAAAAATAAAAATAAAAAAAACCTTGATTTTGCAAAGAATTGTGGGAAAAAATTACAACTTCAAAAAACTCACCATGCCTCTTTCTAAATACTTTGGAATGTCTTCTTTCCAAAAAGGGGTCATTTAGGGGGTATTTTTACTTTTCTGGCATGTTAGGGTCTCAAGAAATGAGAAAGGCCGTCAGTACTTCAGATGTGATCAAATTGATAAATTTTCAGTAATTGGTACCATAGCTTGTAGACCCTATAACTTTCACCCAGACTAAATAATAACCCAATTTTTTTTTTTTTAACCAAAGATATGTAGCAGTATACATTTTAGGCCAAATTTATGAAGAAAAATTCATTTTTTGCAAAAGTTTATAATACAAAAGAAAAAAAATTCATTTTTTTACAAAATTTTCGTTCTTTTTTCATTATTAGCGGAAAAAATAAAAACCGCAGAGGTGATCAAATACCACCAAAAGAAAGCTCTATTTGTGGGAAAAAAAGGACAAAAATTTCATTTGGTTACAGTGTTGTATGACTGAGTTATTGTCATTCAAAATGTGAGAGCACCAAAAGCTGAAAATTGGTCTGGTTATTAAGGGTGTTTAAGTGCCCAGTTGTCAAGTGGTTAAAGAGGACCTTTCATACTACTAAATGTTGGTAATGAATCATTAAACTATCTGTCATTTGTTATGTATCAGTGGCAATTTATAACATATTACCAACTCATTATTAGAAGCAATTAAATTTTACTTAAACAATTAAATTCTTACATCCATCTATCTACATCCTTCAACAGACATACAATGGCATAGGGCATTTTCTCCTGAATAACCTACGATCACATTTTGGATAAAAAGGAGTTGATTCCTTAAAGACAAATAAGATTGTGCACTTTGCATAGGGCTTTTCACTTTATAAGGGGATTTTCCCTTAGCTTAAGAATGCAGATACAGCACTGCTGACTTCTATTATCCAACCACATGCGAGCAAAAATAAAAATGTTTATTATTTTATTTGCAACAGGTGAAATGCCATTGCTCTTTAACAAACAGTAAAAACTGACTTTGCATGAAACCTTAAAGAGGAACTACAGTCTGCTCACATAATTTGTAATAAAAACATCTTTGCCATTCTGAAGTTTCCCTCCGACCACTTTGCATATTATGTTGTATATACTGTGATTCTGTACTTGCCAAATATGCTGCAGAAATCTCCCTCCCACTAAGTCTTGCTGCAGCCATTTTAACTGTGGGCAGTTGAAGCTTCTGCCTGTTCACTTCCTGGATTTACACAGACACACAGAGGCACACAGACACACACACAGCCCCCTCCCGCTCTGAAGCTCTCCTTGGCTTTCCTATAACCTATCCCCCCTCGACTCTCCAGCGACTCTCCAGCCCCCCCTTGGTGACAAACTGTCACAAGAGTGAGAGACAGAGCTGTGCATGATGTCATAGGCAATAATTAGGAAGTGGGCTGTATAAGGTATTTACTGGCAGAAAAAAAATGTTTTACTATCCAAAGTTAAAACAACAAGGGCAGAAGATTTAATAGATGGAAATATGAAAAAATTACTAAAGGTCCACTTTATGCAGGTAGACTGTAAAGCCACCTAAATAGTCACATAAAGTGACCTGAATTTTAAAATGCTAACCACAACATACAAGGCCAATCACAACATCGCCCCCAGCTACATCACCAACCTCATCTGCAGATATCGCCCAAATCGTCCCCTCTGCTCCTCCCAGGACCTCCTGCTCTCTAGCTCCCTTGTTACCTCCTCCCATGCTTGCCTTCAGGTCTTCTCCAGAGCCTCTCCCATCCTCTGGAACTACCTGACCTGGTATGTCTAATCATCCCCTACCCTGTCCACCTTTAGGAGATCCATGAAAAATCATTTATTCAGGGAAGCCTGGGGGGTGTGGCCAGCACGGCATGTGAGCAGACATGTGTTCACAGAGCTCCTGCGGTGATCCTAAATAGATCCGGTTTTCGGCACCTCTAAACACCCGGATTTTCGCTGCCTTAGATGGGGAACACTCCTTCAACACTCGGCCGACATCTGAACGCTGCTGGAGGGCATGATGACCCGTGGACAGAAACAAGATGGCTCGAGCCTGGACTCCCAAAATGGCGCCGCTCCACCATCAACTCAGAAGGCACGCAGTGGAGACAAAACGAAGGAGGGGATGAGTAAACACCTGAAATACCCCAAAGAGCTTCCCGGGGACCCTCCCAAAGATATGAGGTACTATGCCCAGAAACTGGCAGGGAAACCGAGCACAGTGAACATACAGCCCCTGGATGATTGTGCTGCGCCTAGTGATACTGAAATGGAGGAGGGGGAGAGTGTGCAGGGAGCTGGGGCCATGATGGATTAGGCTGAGGGCAGCTCTAACTCAGTGGAGGTGACGGATGATACTGAAGTGGAGGGGGAGAGCAGCCTACGCTTGCTGCCATACTGAGAGCAGTGAATAAATGTACAGCGTCTGTGAATGGCTTGCAGGTCAGATTTGGGAGCCTGGAGGAGGAGGTGTGCCTGATCAGACAGGACATTCAGAAAATGAGGGAGAGAACCACCTTGCGGAAAGCAGGATCAGTGACATAGAAGACAAGCTTCCCACGCAGTACAGAAGAGCTGAGCGCGGTTCACTGAGATAAAAAAACGCCTGCAGAAGTTGCAGGCGCCATATGCAATGTTGTACCCAGCGAGACTCAGAGTCATCCTGAGAGGCCAGGCCCACTTTTTTGAACATCCTGCTGAAGCCTCGGACTGGCTGGATGCTAATGAAGGGGCACTTCGTCAAGCCCAGAGACCCCCCTGCAGTTGATGATTGACACACCTGCTGAATACCATTTGGGCTGCCTTGCTGTTCCCTCGGCTGAGGAAACTGCCGGAAACATACAATAATTTTTTTCATGCAATGCGAGTTGCCTCAACCCCCCTGATGGCATCGGTTACTGTGTTATCATGGAACGTTCGGGGGCTGCAAGACCCGCTGAAGCACACTATGGTGTCATCCCTGATGAGGAAACGTTTGCAGGCTATCTGTGCCCTACATGTTTGGGTGGGCGTGGCGTATCATTCCACTCACACTTTGCATTCCAGGGGGGGGGGTGTGATGATACATAGTTCTCTGGATTATGAGGAGCTGAGTACTGACATTGATGCTAATGGGAGATATGTTTTTTTTTAATGCAAGCTGTTTGCTTTTAAATGTATCCTTGCTTTTGTGTATGTACCCCCCCCCCCCCCGTACAGTAACCAGGTAATGAGGACTTTGGTGGATTTCCAGGTGCGGTTCCCGGAGGTGGCATTGTTTGCCTTCAGGGACTTCAACTGCTACACGGACCCTCTGTTGGATAAACATCCACCGGGAGGTAGGGGGAGGGGGGTGTGCCGCACTGCCCTAAGGAAGGTTATAGAGGAGGTGGGGTGGAAGGACCCATGGAGAGCTAGAAACCCGGGGGAGAAACAATTCTCCTGTTTTTCCAAGAGTTATTCCTCCTTATCTAGGATAGATCTATGCCTATGTTCATATGCAGCTGAGCTGTATATCTCGGATGTGGTGTATGCTCCGAGAAGCGTTTCGGATCACTCTCCACTGATTGTGGCCCTGGAGGTTCGCCCCCCTTCCGCGGTGGCCAAGGCCCTGTGGAAGATCAACGCATTCTGGCTGAGCCCTTTCCCTTCCCATTAACATATAGAGGCCTGTATAGTGGAGTTTTGGCGCATTCATGCTGCCCAGGGAAGCCTAGCCCACACCCACCTAACAACTGTCCACGAGCCACCCCCAAAAAATCATTCTCTGCAGCTATTACCTTTTGTACCACCCCCCCCCCTCCTTTAGAATGTAATCTCTATAAGCAGGGCCCTCCTATACCTTGTATTGTACTGTAATTGTGATCTCCCCCCTCTACATTGTAAAGCACAGTGTTAACTGTTGGCTCTATATAAATCATGTATAATAATAATAATAATAATAATAATAATAATAATAGTGTATAAGATTCTATTAATTCTTTCCTATTTTTCTTCAATATCAGACATAATGTATATGTTCTCATATCACTGTAAATTCAGGGTCAAATAATATTGCCTGTTGCATTTTCTATAGCTTCACATTCTTGTTTCAATAAAAGCTGCCCATTTTGTCCAAAGATAAGCGATTCCTTGAAAAATACAATTACACTGCTTTGCGTCTTTTTGCAGCTGATTCAGTGTCTAAATGGCTACAAGATGAATAATTTATTTATGGATAAAAATAGTTTAGATAATAGTTAGGTTATCCTACTTTTCAGTTCTGAAACTATAACAACAGGACATCAATTGTAAATTGCTATGAAATTTAGCAACAGCTAAAATTTCCCTGTTGCTAGACAACAATGTTCTACTAAGTATTGTTACTATGGCTATAGCTGAAATGAGTTCAGTCATTGCAATAAAGATGTGACAATAGAGCTTTGTAACCGTGGGCTAATTTAACCATTTTAACTTTTTAATAGTGCCTTTGTCATCTTTCAATTCTGTTTTATTAGAGTTTTCAAGCATGCCTCTTTTTGCTAAACCTTTGATGAAGAATGTGGAAAATATAGTGCTGAAAACACATAAGTTTAACCCTCCCTGCTTGTCCTGTGAATTGACATATAAACCAACTATGTAGAAAATATCTATACGCTATGACCTATTTTATTTCCTTATTGATGCAAATGTTCTTAACCACTTAAGGCCCGGACCATTTGACTGATCGAAGACCAGGCCACTTTTTGCGATTCGGCACTGCATCGCTTTAACTGACAATTGCGCGGTCGTGCGACGTGGCTCCCAAACAAATTTGACGTCCTTTTTTTCCCATAAATAGAGTTTCTTTTGGTGGTATTTGATCACCTCTGCGGTTTTTATTTGTTGTGCTATAAACAAAAATAGAGCGGCAATTTTGAAAAAAAATCAATATTTTGTACTTTTTGTTATAATAAATATCACCATTTCTTTTTTTAAAAAAGCTAAAAGCTCAGTTTAGGCCAATATGTATTCTTCGACATATTTTTGGTAAAAAAAAAAACGCAATAAGCGTACATATTGATTGATTTGCGCAAAAGTTAAAGCGTCTACAAAATAGTTTATGCCATTTTTAATATTATTATTTTTTACTAGTAATAGCGGTGATCTGCGATTTTGTGGTAATTAAGTAGTAGTCAAGGCTTTTGGTATTTAAAGGAGTTGTAAAGGAAAAAAATGTTTTCCCCTTAATGCAATCTATGCATTAAGGTGAAAAAACATCTGATGACCCGTAGAAAGTCCCGTGCTCGGTCCAGAGATCCTCTTCGCCGCTCAGCCTGGCCGCTGATTGGCTAGAGCGGATGGATTGAGAGCAGCGTAGCCATTGGCTGGCGCTGCTGTCAATCACATCCAGTGATGCGGCGCGCCGCGGGGCGGGGCAGAGTGATACAGTGAGCGGCTATGGCCACTCGCTGTATCATGGGAGAGTGCCCGCAAGGACTCATCACCATGCGAGCTCTCTCGCATGCATGTGGTGAGTTATTGCGGGGAGGACCAGAGACAGCCGCCGAGGGACCCCAGAAGACGTGGATCGGGGTCACTCTGTGCAAAACTAACTGCACAGTGGAGGTAAGTTTAACATGTTTGTTATTTTAAAGATTTTTTTTTTCCTTTAGTAACCCTTTAAAGCGGGGGTTTACCCTAAAAAAAATTCTAACATTACATTCAGCTCACTACCCACATTGACAGTATGCAGATCTTTTTTTTTTTTTGCCGTACATACCGTTTTTTTTCGTTATTTTCCCCCGGCTTCCGGGTAGTGAATCCCGCAGGAGTGGGCGTTCCTATGCACAGGCTAAGTGATTTACGTATGACAAAAGCTTCCCCTCGGCGCATAAGGCCGCGGCACGAGTTGCCAAAAGAAGCCGGACTGCGAGTCGGCTCTATACGGCGCTATACGGCGCCTGCGCACCGACTTTCGGCTTCTTTCGGCAACTCGTGACGTGGCCGTATGCGCCGAGGGGAACCTTTTGTCATATGTCAATCACTTAGCCTGTGCATAGGAACGCCCACTCTCGCGGGATTCGCTACCCGGAAACGGGGGGAAAATAACGAAAAAAACGGTATGTACGGCAAAAAAAAAAAAAAAAAGATCTGCATACTGTCAATGTGGTTAGTGAGCTGAATGTAATGTTAGAATTTTTTTTTAGGGTGAACCCCGCTTTAAGTAATGTAAAAATACAATAGCCAATTTTGAGTAGTCTCTGCCTTTTTGGATCAGTTCCCTCAACAGTAATGCGTAGAAACCGAAATATGGAAATACTGTATGGAAATCATTGGGGTTGATTTACTTAACCACTTACGGACCGCTCACTGCATATATACTGCGGCAGGGTGGCCCTAGTGCCCATACGTTGTTTCGTGCACGGGTCACTGTGGGTGATTGCATGCACCCGCTGCACAGCAGGAGAGCTGGTGAGCATGTCCGATGGCGGTGATGTCCGCCGGCCTCCAGCGATCGCTCCTCAGAGAGGCAGAACGGGATCTGCCAATGTAAACAAAGCAGATCCCCGTCCTGACAGGAGAGTTCAGTGAGCTTGTCTGTTCCTAGTGATCAGCTATCTCTCTGTACTCCCAATCAGTCCACTCCCCTAACAGTTAGAAACAGCTCCTTGGACACATTTAGCCCCTTAAAGCGGTTGTAAAGGAATTTTTTTTTTCATAATAAGCATCCTTTACCTGCAGACATTCCTCTTTTCACTTCCTCATTGTTCGTTTTTGCTCAGAAGTTGCTCTATTTCTTCTCTGTTCTGTTCACTTCCTGCTTGTCTGATTTTACTGACCACCGTGAAGGGAGGCTTTACTGCGGTGGTCAGTGACGTGCTCGCCCCCTCCTGGGAACTACATTTGTGTGGCAGGACGCTCTCTACGAGTTAGAGACTTCAATGAGGTGTGAATTACTGGGTGTGCTGCAATTCATACTGGGAATTGTAGTTCTTACATGAACGAGCGATGCAAACCAGGAAGTAAATGAGAGAACAGAAACTAGAATGCCGGAGGTGATATAGATGAAGGAATTTAATAGGTATTTACTCATTTTTTAACAGAATCATTACACTATTCTGTCTGTCTACCTTGCAGACATTCATTTTAGGCAAAACATTTTTTTCCTTTACAACTCCTTTAATCTCCCCCTTGTGTAAACCCCTTCCCTGCCAGTGTCATTTATACAGTGATCAGTAGATATTTTTGCTCTGATCACTGTAATAATGTCACTGGTCCCAAAAAAGTGTCAAAAATGTCCGATCTGTCTGCCGCAATGTCGCAGTCCTGCTAAAAATCGCTTATCACCGCCAATACTAGTAAAAAAAAAAAATAATAATAAAAATTACATAAATCTTTCCCTTATTTTGTGGACACTATAACTTTTGTGCAATCAGTATACACTTATTTTTACCAAAAATATGTAGAAGAATACATATTGGCCTAAACTGATGAAAAAAGGTTTTTTACATTTTTGGGAATATTTATTATAGCAAAAAGTATATATTTTTTCTAAATTGTTGGTCTTTTTTTGATTATAGCGCAAAAAAACATTGCAGAGGTGATCAAATACCGCCAAAAGAAAGTTCTGTTTGTGGGAAAAAAAGGACATAATTTTTGTTTCGATAAAACGTTGCACGACTGCGCAATTGTTATTTAAATCGACGCAGTGCCGTATCACAAGACATGGCCTGGTCATTAAGGGGGGAAATACTTCTGGTCCTAAGTGGTTAAAGCAAGAAAATACCACATTTGGGTTGTCCCCAGATATGTTATAGAGAGGATATCTTCCCAAGGGGACACAGATTGCAAACAAAAAAAATTAATAGGCGTCCCTTAACCACTTCAGCTCTGGAAGATATGTCCCCTAATGGTGGTTAAAGGTGCCTCTCTTCTCTTTTATACTCAATTGTGACGTGACACTACTTTTATATCAAGACATTGCTTGTATATCAAGTCAAATTTTATTTAAAACTGTTGCTTGTCTTGCAAAACTCTCCCAAACCAAGTTAATCTCAAACCAAAGTTTTACTGTAGTAGCTTTTATCAGGGGTTTCCTATGTGGAAACATATTTTTGACTGGAAATAATGCGTTCCTACTTTAACGTAACATTTGCTGGTGTGAATATTCACTCTCCTAACCCACTGTGTTATAATGCTTTCAATTAGATTTTTTAAATGTTAGTGGGGGGAATCCAGCACATTGATTGGTGCTAGATACAACAGGGCTTTAGAAATATGCTTCTACGTGTCATTTTTACTGTCACTGTCCAATCTTACAATATAAAATTAAAAATCAACATAGTAATACTTTCAGAAAAGCTTTGGTAGGATTGAGAACTTGAGGTGCACAAACCTAAAAACAACTCTTCAGGCATTAAAAAATAAATACTGGTTCATACATCCATGTTAAAAAAAAACGTTTTGCCTCTTCAGTAAAACACTAAGGCCTCGTACACACGATCGGAATTTCAGATGGAAAAAGTCTGACAGACTTTTTCCATCGGAAATTCCGACCGTGTGTATGCCCCATCAAAGAAATTCCATCGGAAATTCCGATGAATTTCATCGGAGTTTACATAGAGAACATGTTCTCTTTTCCTCCAATGGAATTCTGTCGGAAGTCCGATGTGAATTTGGTAGGACAAAGGTCCGATCGTGTGTACAGGACATAATAGATTGTTAATAAAATCTCTTTTTAGTTCTTGTATTTTTGCCTGTCAGCACCTCTTCTGCCAAAAACCCAACTTGTAGGCATTAGTATCATTGAGCTAAGGCAGAGCTCAGTTGTGTTTTCCCCACCCCCTGTTAGGCATGCATGCCTGTCTGGTAAATAACATTAGTCACACTGCCCAAAGCCAAGCTCCCTCTCCCCTGGTATGGTATGACTGTAACTCCAACACCTAGCTCCCCTGTTCTGCCCCTCTTTGTCTTTTCAAGCATCAACAAGCTAAGCTCGACCCACCACCTGGTCATCCAGAATCATTTGTTGCCTGGATAGGCAGAAGAGTAACACAGCATCATTCATGTCTACAGTTCAAGTGGGCTGGCAGCACAATGTCACTGGTTGGTATAGTTTGAATGCACCTCTCATGGAGACCTACATGCCCCCTTTCCGGGAAATCCTGGTGATGGTGCTTGTCTAGGGCAAGCACCTAGTGCCACAGACAAGCACTGTCAACCAGTGTTTACTACATACGTATTTGGCCCCTTGTTAGTTGCGTTGTGGGACAGCAGTGGGAGAGGGTGTGCTGCTAACCACACTAACTCAGAATCCAGATCACATAGAAAGATAGTGCTACATGTACCTTGCCCTCTGGTATACAGAAATAATTAGTAAAAAGTTTGTTAATATTCCTGATAATCTGATGGTATCCTTTTTTGAAAAACGTGCCTTTCGTTAATAAATTACTAGTTCACAAAATATTCACTATACAAAACTGTCTTTTCTGATGAATCATTGCTTGACAAAGAGCTTTAAGTCTGCAGATGCAACAGAATTGCTCTACTCTCAAAGGCTTAATAGTCTAGAGAATTGCAATCCCTACCATTTGTCATTGAGGAGATTTCCACAATATTCATAAAAGCTATATAGAATGATGTCTTCTCACTGCAGAGCTGCCATTTGATATTGTTGAACAGTCAAATAAATTTTCTTGGCATGTTATAGGACATTTATTTGGTTTATTACAGACAGAGTGAGAAATCTACAACGTATATATAACCTGTATAATGTGATATAATGTTTCTTTAGCCAACTTATAAAACATGCTCTTATGCTGTCAAATAGTGTATTACTTGAAATGACATCTGCAATGTTATGGCTTGTGTTTCACACAGGTCTTATTAATTAGATATGTATGGTTATTAATGAGATGAGTCACTCCAGAGACAACCCATCACACCTCACCAGAATTATAATATGTTTTATTGTATGCTACAGAGATTTCAAAAAACATCCAATAATCAAATGCAATTATTTGCAATGGGCACAGCACTTTTTCTACAAGAAATATATTTAGGATATATACAGCATATATAAAGAGAGAAAGAAACAGAGAGGGAGAGCATCTGAAAAACGTCTTAAAGTAAATCTAATGCCTTTTTTTTTTTTAATTGCATAGAATAGGGCATGTTTGATATGTATTTCCACCTTTGAAGCCAAATTGGAAAAGCTAGGGCTTGGTTCCTGTTTGCGGTTTTGGTCACTTTCAGGCAATTGGCTGTCCCCTAGCTGTAGCTGCTTTAGTTCTGGGGTTAAGTGGTGGTAAATTGAGTGTTGCCCTGGTATTACTCCTTAAATATAGTAGTTACCACTCTTTGGCTGTAGTGGTAGTTAGGTTCAATGTTAAGTGGCCAGCCTCTTTGTCTAATAATTGTTATTCAACCAATGTAACTGTAGTCTCTTGGTCTAATCCATAACCCTCCATGTAGTGGGTGACACATATTGTGTCCACTTGTGGTGTTTTACTATATGCACATTCAGCTCTGTCGGGTTCTTTATTCAGCAGTGGTCACAGTGTTTAACTGTAATTACTCAGCCTTACTGACTTGTTATGTGAAATGGAACAGTTAAATAAAACCACTGTTTAGCACTGCAAAATAGGAAGCTGGATGTGCGTAGAATGAAAATATATGGATGCTTGGGTGTATCTGTGTAATTACAAACTATCCACAGAAGCAACATTTTTAAAAACATTGACAAACATCTACTAGATTTAATAAAGCAACATTTTACTTGAATATGTACATAAGTATTTTCCCCTTTGTTGTACCTTGCAAAGACTTAGGCCCCGTACACACGACCGAGGAACTCGACGTGCCAAACACATCGAGTTCCTCGTCGAGTTCAGTGTGGAAGCCGCCGAGGAACTCGGCGGGCCGACTTTTCCCATTGACTAACGAGAAAATAGAGAACATGTTCTCTTTTCGGCCCGACGAGTTCCTCGTCGGCTTCCTCGCTGAAAAGTGTACACACGACCGAGTTTCTCGCCAGAATCCAGCTCCAACCGAGTTTCTGGCTGAATTCTGCCGAGAAACTCGGTCGTGTGTACGGGGCCTGATGGTGTATAGGAACCCATTCCATGTGAATGCAGTACATATTACAATTTCTAATAAAAGGAAAATCCTATTATACCATGATTTGACAAATAAAGATTATATATTCAGCGAGTATACAAAAGAATCAATCCACTTTAAAATAATCCCATTTTGTTGCTTTACAGCCTGAAATTAAGATATACACTGTTTTTGTTTTATCCAGCTGTATGTACTAGTGCAACTTATAACATATAAGTGAAAGTTATAACACCCACATGTAATTTTTTTTTTCAAAAACAGAATCACTGGGAAAAGGAAAGTTGGGAAAATGATCCCCTCCCCCTTGTGTCAATATTTTGTTGGCCCACTTGCTTTAATTCCAGCCTTTAGTCGTTTTTTTTTCTGTATGCTTTGGGTCATTGTCATATTGGATGGTAAACCTTCTTCCCATTGAAGTTTAGGGTGGAGGAACTTGACTGGTCTCCACAGAGTCCTGACTTAAACCCAATAGAACACCTTTGGGATGAATTAGAGTGCAGACTGTGAGCCTGGTCTTCTAGTCCAACATCAGTACCTGAGCTCACAAATGTGCTTCTGGAAAAATGGTCAAACATTCCCATAGACACACTCAGTGTCGGCTGGTGCTCAAAATTTTTGGGGGGCGCAAACGAAAAAAAAAATTGCAGCCTCACTGTGCCTGTCAAATGCAGCCACTGTGCCATCAATTGTCACCACTGTGCCATGCCATCAAACGCAGCCACTGTGCCATCAATTGTCACCACTGTGCCATGCCATCAAACGCAGCAACTGTGCCATTAATTGTCACCACTGTGCCATGCCATCAAACGCAGTCACTGTGCCATGCCATCAAATGCAGCCACTGTGCCATGCCATCAAACGCAGTCACTGTGCCATGCCATCAAACACAGCCACTGTGCCCCTCAAATGTCGCCACTGTGCCCTTTAATTGTCACCACTGTGCCCATTGTTGCCACTGTGCATGTCATTGTGCCCTTTAATTGTTGCCACCGTGCCCATTGTCACCACTGTGCCCATTGATGCCACTGTGCATGTCACTGTGCCCTTTAATTGTTGCCACTGTGCCCATTGTCACCACTGTGCCCATGTTTGCCACTGTGCATGTCACTGTGCCCTTTAATTGTTGCCACTGTGCCCATTGTCACCACTGTGCCCATTTTTGCCACTGTGCATGTCACTGTGCCCTTTAATTGTTGCCACTGTGCCCATTGTCACCACTGTGCCCTTTTTTGCCACTGTGCCCTTTGTCACCACTGTACCCATTGACGCCACTGTGCCCTTTGTCACCTCTGTGCCCATTGTCGCTGCTGTGCCCTGTAAAATGCTCCTTCCACGTCCCTCGATGTCTTCTCCCACCTTGGTGATGCTTCAGCCAATCAGGTTACCAATAACCAGAATCGGGGAACCTGATTGGCTGAGACGACCGTCAGTCTTATCCAATGAACGCACCCCCCGTACATTCCGAGGATAAGACATCCGGGAGACGAGGGCTGTACTGATAGGCACTTCCGCACTGCCGTTATTCAGTTAGCCGGCACCCAAGGTCCGGCCATCTGAATAGACCAGTGGCAGCTGGCCACAATAACATACATTCATGCAAAACATGAATGTATGTTATTTGCGAGAGCCAGAGGGGGCGGTGCATTTTAAGGGAAAAAAAATTCTTAAAGGGCCCGTTTTTTTTTTTTTGTGACTACAGGAGGGGGGGCGGCGCCCGGGCGTCCCCTATGGACGGGACACCACTGGACAGACTCCTAAACCTTGTGGACAGCCTTCCCAGAAGAGTTGAAGCTGTTATAGCTGCAAAGGGTGGGCCAACTCAAAATTAAACCCTACAGACTAAGACTGGGATGATATTAAAGTTCATGTGTGTGTGTAAAGGCAGGTGTCCCTTATCTATTTTTGGTAATCATGTGTATATATAATATATACAGTATATATATATATATATATATATATATATATATATATATATATATATATATATATCTGTTAGAACTTCTGACTTCACTTCTCTTAACCTCCCTGGCGGTATGATTATTTCAGATTTTAGGTGCTGAAAGCAGTACCATTATGTGCAAGGAAATTTTGGGCGTTTTATACTGTAGGCCTGTAATTCTTAGGAATAACTCACTTAAATCTGACCAAACAAGAGTCTAGTAGGCATCCCTGGTATGACATTTTAAAAAAAACAAAATTATAAATTATAATATAATAAATAATTATAAATAATTATAACACATAAAAATATATAATTATAATAAAAATTATTCAATAATGTAATCAAATCAAAATCACTGAAATTTGCTCAGTTGCAGAATTGTCGCTGTCATTACTTTTATTTTTTTATGACGAATTTTCCCACAAATCCCTATCGCTCAATTCTGCAAGTAATTATAATTTATTATCGCTGTTTTCTAGCTGCTAGCTCTAAAATCATTTTTGACATAAAGGGACACTTTTGGTTGCTATGGACAATCTACAGTTTGCAGGCAGAAAGAATAGTTTTTATTTTACAAAAGTACATGTAGGGCACTGGGCAGACCACTAGGGACAAAGGGGATGTGTATCTTTTACATACAGTACTGTAATCTGTAAGATTACAGTATACTGTATGTAATGTGTTTGTTTACTTTTTTGAATTTGTCACCGTTCTCCGCCCCCGTGGGTCGTAACGTCACAGGGAACAGAGATCGGTGGCACACAGGCACTGTGAATCGAGCAAGGAGGACATCGCTCGCTCACACAGCGCGGCAGCATCGCAGGATCCAGGGACAAGGTAAGTAAACCCTGCCTGTGAATGCTGCGAGGCGAGCCTGAGTCTGACTCGGGGTTACCGATCACAGCACAAAAATGTAACCCCGAGTCAGACTCGGGAATACCGCCCAGAGGGTTAAGGGAGTAATGATTTATAAAGTGTAACATCACACCTTGACAGGGAAAATCTACATCTATTAATAAAACTGCACATAGATGATGACAAAACATTAAAAAAAATTGTTATCTGAACTGAGCAGAATCAGACAAAACCTCAAATCAGAATCAGACAAAACCTGGTTTTAAACCTCAAACCCCCAAAATATATTATTTTTCAGCTTACCAATCATTAGATGTTGAGGCTGCATTAGCTTTCTTTTCTTTGGCTTTTTCAGTTAACACACCTCCTGTATTAGTGGGACACAACTCTGGAGGAATAATAAAAAGAGGAAAGGCAGGTGGGGGGGGGGTGTTAAATGTATTAGCAGATTTTAAATACACTAACAAATTGAAGCCAAACCCCAGTTACAACATAATGTTTTTATTCCTTTTTTTTGGATGAAGATTTTACATGAAAAAGCTGATCATTTTAATCATCCCTGACAATGTTAAAGTGGTTGTAAAGGCTATATTAAGGCTTACCTGTAGCTACTTTGGATATCTCCTAAACTTGCACGGTTTAGGAGATATCCCCTGTGTCTGCATGTGCCGAAGTGATCAGCACATGCGCACTAAAGCAATGGAACGATGTGCCGTTGCTTTCAGTGACTGTGCCGTTACCGGCAGCTCTTGCGCGCATGCGCAGGAGTGACGTCATCGCAGCTCCGGCCAATCATAGCGCCGGAGCCGCAATACCCAGAAGTAAGCTCTGGGAGAGATGTCCGCAGCCAGAGGGGGGGTCAAGGATGGCTGTGGGGGCTTCCATCTAAGGTAAGCAATACATACTGAGCTTTTTTTAAGGGTTTACAACCACTTTAAGTGGTTTATCCCAACCATGAAAACATTTTCCTGGAGAGCTTGTGCTTTTGAAAAACAACAGACCTGCTGGCTGAATCACTAGATGAAAATAGCAGAAAGAAAGCCTAAAAAAGAAAATAAATGCAGCCATCACATTTAAGAATAGGTAAACTGCAATATAATAAATGTTTGCTTTTTTTTTATTTAATACCACTTTAAATATCCTAGACCAGGGAAATGCAATTAGCGGACCTCCAGCTGTTGCAGAAATACAAGTCCCATGAGGCATAGCAAGACTCTGACAGCTACAAGCATGACACCCAGAGGCATGATGGGACTTGTAGTTTTGCAACAGCTGGAGGTCCACTAATTGCATATCCCTGTCCTAGACCATGGGTCCTCAAACTACGGCCCTCCAGTTGTTCAGGAAGTACAATTCCCATCATGCCTAGTCATGTCTGTGAATGTCAGAGTTTTACAATGCCTCATGGGACTTGTAGTTCGGCAACAGCTGGAGGGCCATAGTTTGAAGATCCCTGTCCTAGACAAACTGCACATTCTGAGTCTTTGGTGATATAAATCCATGTACATACTATACTCAGGTATTGTAAGACTGTACTATATATATACCAGCACAAAGCTGGATAAACAGTACATAATTATTATAAATAAAATTCTCCAGTTGCATATGTGTTTCACATGGTAAAATACACAATAAAAATGTGTTACTCCCTACATGCAGTGAAAAATAGCAAAGTAGAAAAAACTTTGCTCTGTCCTATAACATATAAAGCCATAATCCCGATGCACTCAAGTGCAATATGAGGTAAGTGAACACAAAGATACATGGGCTTCAGTTTGAAGAAAATGTTTCTCTTGACTGTGTTTTGTTGTTTGAATGAAAGTTCATGTCACTGCCCTTCACCTCACTTTACACTTTAGTAAGTCCGGACTTAACACTTGTGTTTAGTAAAGTTTCATGGTAACTGTTCATATAAACTGTTGTTTTCATGTAATTGTTTATTTGACAATAATCCTTTACATAATTCTTTGTTATGTATATTTAGGGCAAGTCGTAGAATACATTTACAGCACAAGGTACAAAAATAGCTTTGGCTAAATTGAGAAATCTAGGTCATCCCATTGAAGCACATTGAGATGCATGAATAAATACTGAATGCCACTGTGTTTTCCTATCTGTCCTTTTGGCTTCTCTCTATTTATATGCACAGAGCAAACAAATGCTTTCCATGTGCATATACAGTTTTGCATGTATTTTTAGTTGTGCTTAACATTATGTAATAATGAGCCATTGACATTGACAAGCTATATTTTTGGAAACCTCTGTCCAGAAACACAAGCAACCTTTTGCATAGTAAATAAAATATGGTCTATGTAGCAAATGGCAGAAGTACACCTGCTACATAGCATGTTGTCCTTTTACATCTTCATATAGTTCATAATTTAGCTCCTAGACAGATAAATGAATGAAAGACTATGACTTTGTTTAGCTGATGGGAGTAAAGTAAACAGCCTGCAACTTTCAAGAAATGGGTGACACTGCAATTCATTCAGTTTTCCACGTGACAATGATGGTGTTTCTTTATTGGGCTGTCACTTGTGGCTGGAAAAGGGTCCCCTGACCTTGTGTAAGCTCCAGCAACCTCAATTTGATTTAAAGCAGAACTAAATTTGCAATGCAGCACCTGCAAGCTCTCCTTTGACCTCTGATCCCTCTTCCAGGCTTGGTTCTTTGGGCATGTTGATTGACAAGCCTAGCATGGCATAGCTCCCATACATGCACGTAAGACTTAATTCATCCCTATTCATTCCTGCACCAAGAGCATTCCACAGATTGTAGACTGAGCTGTGCATGTATGGATCAGTGTGCATTTTTTAGAAATTTTCTAGAAGGCAGGAAAGAATCTTTAATTGCAGAAGATGGATGCAGTTTTTCCTGCAATAAAACTAGTACTTTTTTATGTCAAAGCTCAATTTTAATTGTAGCCCCACATTCCCTAAAAAGTGATTTTTGAACAGAATTCCATGACTAAGCTCCAAGGGACAGAGTATAATGCATTGGGGGCATGGCCTGGCTGGGGTCCAGGCGGAGGTTGTCAGTCTCACACTGATTCTAGGGGCTACATGGACGTGCGGCTACAGGGGTCCATTCTGTACCATAGCAGATGATGGGACAAGCTCCATCCTGTGCTAGCACTCCCAGGTGCTCAAAGATCTATACACACCCCACTTCAACAAGCCTCAGCCGCACACTAAGTTTGCATTGGGTTACAGGTTAGTAAGTCAGAGTAGGGAGGTAAGGTAAAACATTTGGAACTATAACACAAGTCCTTGCTGGACACAGGTATTGCACAGGTTGCTTTTTTTTTTTTTTAAATTAGCCTTTAATTTTGTTAATTTTTTAATGTAACACTGCTAGTGTCAGGGTGTGCATGCCAGTTAACAAGATGACTTCTCTGGGTGGAATTCTGTGCATCTTCAAAAAAGCTAATCCACATTCCTTCTCGTTGATGTAGGAATTTGGCACATACTAATTCGTATGTGCATGCTATCATATATCTGGTAGTATTTCTGATTTAGGGCCCCTGGTAGTGTGAACAGAAGACGCCGGAGTGCGGAGTGGCACAAGTGCCTGTAAGTTATGGTAGCACACCTGGTATCCATGCCAGGCAGAGCTCTTCAGTGAAGGCTGGGTGGCAGCTGGTGGGCAGTAGGCTGAAGCAGGCTGGTACTGGTAATAGCAGGCAGGTGAGATGTATACTGGTAGCAAACAATGGGTAAGCAGGCCCAGTCGGTTGACAGGTAGGTTTGGAAACAGCAGGAGGAATACCAGAGTCAGGCAAGCTATGTCATACACTGGCAAGACAGATCAGGTACTGGGGCACAGCCAAAAACATGGTCAATGTACAAGCCAGGTTAGGGTCTGGTCAGTGGAACAGTAGCAAATGGATCAGGCAAAAGCAGTGGTCAGAAGGCAAGCTGAGGTCAGGGAATAGTCAGAGGAGCCAGGTCAGTAACTGGAGACAGGATACATGATCACAGGTTCTCAGGACACAGAATGCTAAAGACAAAGCAGCACTGAACCTGAGCACTGACTCAGTTTAAATAACCCATTTGGTGCCTCTATTTGCCACGGGTGCAAGTGAGCATGTAGACATGCATGTGTATATGCACGGAAAAGTATTAGCGTGAAGCTGCCCAGAAGTCCACCCAGAGGAGCCATCTTGTCTACTGGCATGCCCATCCTGACAGCTAGGTGAAATGTGCTTTTTTTTTTTTTATTAGCAAAGCATTATAATAAATACCGTATTCATAAATATAGGTTTAGTAATAGGGTTAAAGTCCATCTCTTGTCCTGATCACCTAACCTTAAATTCCCAGTTAATTGGGGGGGGGGGTTGGTGCAAGAACAGGTGCAGGACAGTTGATAGGAGCTTCTCTGACCCACAAGAGACAGTTTACGGTCCTTACACCATACATCTACATGAATCTCCTGATGGCCTCTAATGCATTTCCATCCTTTTGCCATCTAACAATTTTACAAAAATGGTACCAAATAAATTAAATCTGATTAACACCCAAGCTGAAATTCCAACTGTTTTGGGTATGCCCTCTTCTCCGCTGAGACTAATATAAGCACAACTGAAAAAAAATGTATATATGTTTGTTCATATGAAGATATTCTAGCTCAAGCCTTTTCTTTACACCATTTTTTTAGATGACAAGGCATTTTAACAATCATTTACAAATGTGATTAGCGTCCTAATTATATTAACATAAAAGCTTTTTGTTTGATTATTTTTATAGATAGCGAGCCGAATAAAGCAATTTATGCTGTTGACTAAAAGTTAATGGCCATAACTATTAAAATCACATATCTCACATTGAATCAATAAAGGCCTTTCTGTATAAAAATGTATTCTTGTCACTTCTGCCCCATGCAGCAAAATGCAGACCTGTCTTTGTGAACACATTTGATAATTACAACTACACATTTTGTTTTGCTTCATCACACTTAACTATAGGCAGCTCAAATTGAACCAACAGAATAAAAAAAAAACAGCACAGTATCTTCCATCTGTTTTTAATTAAAAACTGGATATGTCGCCTACTGTTTTCTCTAAATTCTGTTTGCAAACAGTAGGAGGAAACTTTTCAATTACTTACACTGGGTTCCCATTTACTTGCTCAAGTGGAAAGCACATTATAGAACACCCCTTAAAATAGTAATTTGTTTCAGTATAAATGCAGAGCAGAATGATATCAATACCGGTATGGTCATTTATGATGCTAGAGACATGTTATCCACTGATTAAAATATATTTATACCCAAGAACAAAAGTTGTGTATACTGCTGCTTACCAATCTGTGGTGGCTGGATAAGTTTTATTTTTTCAGGCTAACAATATTTTCAACAAGTCCAAAAAGTATTGCATGTTGGTCTTGCCTGAAATGCAGTGTTGATGTTCTCTAAGATGATCTGGAAGCATAAAACCACAATAGCTTTCTTCCATAAACAAGTCATCTTCTTATCCCTTTAACAGAATGAGCGATGGCCAAACTATCAGATAGGAAGTAACTGTAATTTTACTAAATAGCAATAGTGCAAAACAGGTAATGGCAAAGAGTGGCAAAGAACATACATACACTACAGAACAATCCAAAAAATGGTCTGCTCATGAAAGCTTCAAAAACTTGGATTCTTCAAAGCAATGTCTCTGTGGCTCAATCAGGGTAATGTGGCTGCATAGCATAGTCTCAATAAGAGGTTGATTTACTAAAGGCAAATAGACTATGCACTCTGCAAGCGTAGTTGCTCCAGAGCAATAATAAATGAGCAGAAGCTCTGCTGACGTCCATCATCCAATCACATGCAAGCAAAAATGTTTTTATTTTTATTTTCCTTGCACGTGATTGGGTGTTGCTTAAAAAGCTTTACCGCATTTTCTAAGCTTTGGAGCAACTGCATTTGCATTAGTAAATCAACCCCCATACAACAACAGATTGCCTAGCTGAGAATCATTTCTTCAGTAAAATAGTTCATAACACAAACAGCTATTCCGGCCTAACCCTAATATGATAATAATAAGAAGAAGACAAAGAATATAAAAGCATCCCTCTCAGTGAGATACAACAAGAGCAAATAGCTGGAGGGATTCAAGGACCCCTTGGTTTCCTGCAAGGCTGCTCACATGCTGCATATCACTTGCTCGGCTACCTCTGCCTTTATCAAGTATGACCTTCCTGAGCTACCAAGGGATGGAAGCTGAGGAGTTTATACCACCTGACCTTGTCTAGGAAACCAGGGTGTTGTGTGAAATCGAGATAAAGGGACATGTGTTTGCATTTGAGCATAGTGAGTAAATGGGCACTCTGTTACACTCTTTAGTAATAAAGATGAAAAAAGTCAGACATGTTTCATGTCAAGTCTGGGTGACAATGTCAGTTTCCCCATAGATACAGTAAAGAAGGGATTTGTAGAATCAGAGGGCGAAGTTAAAGGAAAAAGCATAAAAAACAAGGACTTCTAAGCTGAAACATTTGTTTTTGGGTTCAAATAAGCTTTATATAAACATTTACCACAGTACAGTTTTTTTTTTTAGAATGCTACAGTATTTGAAAGCTTGAACAAACTTCCTTACAGTACACACTGATTACAAAGTGTACATAGGCAGATAGAACATGTTATCCTCATGTCTCAATTTCTGAATTCTTCAGAGCCCCCCCAACCCAAAGCACCCCCCCCATGTTGAGGGCATGTGGTCTGGAATGGTTTAGGAGGGGGGGCACTTTCTCACCCCCCCCCCTTTCCTGACCTGCCAGGCTGCTTGCTCGGATAGGGGTCTGGTATAGATTTTGGGGGGCCACATAGTTTTTGCCTTTATTTTTTTCAAAAGCCGGGAGTTGGCAGTTGTTACCTTGAGTCATTTAAAATGTAATTTGATTTTATTTTCTTTAGAAATGTCATGTTTGCTGCAACATGTCCTATATATGCTACAGATGCACCACTTTACAGGCAGACTAAGGGGACCCCCAAGCACTATATTTAAAGGAACTTTTCCTATAGACTTCAATGGGGTTCGGGTTAGAACATTTCCTCTGTTCAGAAGTTTTGCTGCAAACCGAACAGGGGGGGGGTGTTCTGCCCATCTCTACTTAACACCAAGTTCACTATATGGACCACCTATTTATACATGTTGATCATATCCCTCCTCAATCTCCTCTTCTCAAGAGAGAATAAATTCAGCTCCTGAAATCTTTCCTCATAGCTGACCTCTGGCATGCCTCTTATCAGTTTGGTTGCCCTTCTCTGCACTTTCTCCAGTTCCCCAATATCCCTTTTGTGAACTGGTGCCCAAAACTGAACTGCATATTTCAGATGGGATCTTGCTAATGATTTGTCAGGGACAAAATGATATCCTTCTCTCAGGAGTCGATACCTCTCTTAATATAAAATAGTATAAAATCAATAAATAAATAAATAAATATTCCAGTATATATACCATTGCTTGTAAATGCTATAAATTTTGCGCAAAAAAATCAATATACACTTATTGGGATTTTTTTAACCAAAACTATGTAGCAGAATGTATATTTGACTAAATTCATGAAGACATTTGATTTTTTATATGATATGTTTTACAGCAGAATGTAATATATATATATATATATATATATATATATATATATATATATATATTCAAAAAATGAAATACAATTGTTGGGTACAGCATTGCATGACCACGTAATTAGTAACTCAGTAAAAAAAATAACTCAGTGCCCTGTCACAAAAAAATGGCCTGGTCATGAAATTGTGATAGGTACATGCATTGTGTCTTTGGGATATCCAGGCCTATGGATACACTCATACAGTGGTAAATTTAATGGTGCTGATGGTACCAGGACAGGGACTTCAGACACTCATGATCAGGAAACAAAAGGATAGAGTTTTCACTTTATTCAGGAGAATAAAAATCTGTATGAAAAATATATAGAGTAAACCAAGGTCTGCTTATATAATTATTGTTAAAGGCATACATGAGTTTCCAGAAAGTATCTGCCTAAACTGCATTTTTACATTATTACACCCCAAATAAGCTATCACAGCTTGTAAAAAGCAGTCTACCTTGCAGTTCTCAGATGAAAAATAGTATATGTACATTAGCAAGCAACACTCTGGGTGTAAATTCAGTCAAGAATAAAATGCTGTTACGTGCAAACATCTCCCTAGCTGGTGCAAGGGTAATGGAGCATACAGTATACATATCTACAAATAGCTAAGAGTCAGAGGAGATCTGTGCATTTCAGCAAATCTTAGATAATATCGCTCTATTACATATGAAAAGATGCTATTTTTGTACTGAATTACATTGCATTTTTAATACATGCATTCATATTAAACCATATAAAGGCATTTAAAGCTGACTGGCTGCCTTGTTCATTTTAGACTTGCTCCTTGTAGCTAAAAACTGAATTTCTAATTTCTCATTATCAGCTCCTATATATGGTATGTTATTATGTAATAGAATGGAAAGAGACAGTGTACTAACATGAACTGATTATTCATGTTTAGAAAAGCAAATGTGCAAAATCACAGGTGCTAAATTAAATTTCGAATCATTTTTCACTACATCAATATTTTCTTCTTTAATGTTTGCATGTAAGCTGCTGTGCCTAAGGACCAAAGATACAATTTAAAGAAAGACTGGAATGGCTTTGAGAGAATATGACATTGTTGGCCAATGCTATAAGCTTAAAGGCTCTGATTTACTAAAAACAAATTGACTGTTCACTAAGCAAGGGAGTTTTCACTCTGCAAAGGAACTTTCCCCAGAGCTTAGAGAATGAGATGACACTCTTCTGACTTCCAACATCCAATCATGTGCAAGCTAAAATTCTGTATTTCCTATTTCCTTTGAATTGGATTGGGTATTCTCTATAAAGTAAAATTGCACCACATTCACTAAGCTCTAAGATTTCCTTGCAAATGAACTGCCTATTTGTCTTAAGAAATCAACCCCAAATTAAAAGGTTAAAAACCTTCTGTGTGCAGCAGCCCCTCAGACCCTAATACTCACCTGAACCCCTATTGATCCAGCAGTGTCCACGAGAGCCTTGCCTCTCTGGGGACTCACACTCCTGATTGGCTTTTGTAGCAGTGGGAGTCACTGTCAATCCCAGCCTGTGAGCCAATCAGGAGATGGAGGGAATGGGACCAATCCGTGGCTCCATGTGTGAATTGTACACACAGCTCTGCTGGTCGGGAGCGTGCCTGCTTGGGTGCCCTCAGAGCAAGCTGCTTGCTTTGGGGACAGGAGGGAGGAGCCAGGAACACTAGCGTGGGACCAGAGAAGAGGAGAATACAGAATCGCTTTACAAAAATCGCTTTAAAGTACACTATATGGCAAAGGGTATATGGACACCCCTCCAAATAATTCAGTGGTTCAAAGACAGGTCCATAAAGGCATTAGTCAATGTGTTTGTGTGAAGGAACTCAAGTGGTGTGCACAAAGCCCTGACCTCAAATCTATTGAACACATTCAGGATAAATAAGAACTTGTTTAACATTAGTATCTGATGTCACAATGTTATTTTGGCTGAATGGGAAAAATAATTGCTCCTAGACACATTCCAAAATCTTCTTCCCAGAGAGTGAAGATTGTTATAACAGCAAGGTGTCAGGGAGTTAACTTGGGGACTTGCAGTGAACTGTCCAAAAAGCTCATATAGTTGTGATGGTTAGTTGTTCACAAACTTTTGGCTTTTAGTGTATATGTAAACACAAATACTAAAATAACGTATATGCTGTCACATATAAAGTAATTTTCAGTATATCTAAATTTGCAGCATTCAGTTAAGTAATACCTAGTGAAGGTCCTTGTGCATCCATTTCCAACTATAGAATGACAATGGTCTGTGTCGCCCACAAAATGTATATCACTATTTTCACCCTGTCATCTGCATTCCCAATGTCTTTTCTACAAGTGGCTGTGCTAACACAAATTACACAGACATGGAACACCATCGTTAAACAACCCTTAGAAATTATATGCAGCAGTTGTTGGAGTGCATGTATGTAGACAGAAAATTGATGAAGAAATTAGGCTGATATTTACCAAAAGATGAAAAAAAATGCCAATTATTTATGAGACACAATATCTTGGGTACAGTATGGTCACAATCTAGAACATCATTAAATATTCAGCCATAATCTAGGAAGTTGATTTACTAAAGGAAAAAAGGCTTTTCTCGTTTTAAGGTAGGTTGTAGTTTGCAAGGGAATATTCCCCAGAGCTTAGTGAATGAGGAATGAGGAGTTCTATAGAGTGCAGATAATGCCTCTCAAAAATGAGTCATGCCAACAAACAAAAATTTTTTAGAAAGCCCCTTCCCATGTAGTCCTTACAGTGTTCTTCTCCTTGAAAACAGTGAAGGTAAGTGCACTTCAACCATATACTATGCCCAATCTGCTCACCTGCAGGTCTGTGTCCAGTTTTGCATATGCAGAGTGGATACGGACACAGCCCACTATACTTTTTTTTTGTGGATCGGATTGGAGATAGAACACACGTTGGTTTACATCTGCCACTCCTTAGGGGTGAACGCAGGGTCCAATTGGGTCGAACTGACCGTGTGAAGGGGGCCCAAGGCTGCTTTCACACTGATGCGCTGTGGTTTACCTGCACTGTGGGTCCAATGCAGTGTACCTTTGGCTTCCCTGCACTTTGCAATAGACTTCTATTATATTCTGCAGGTTTGGTGCACTTTCAGAGAGCTCACCAAACTCAGTGCAGGTAACCCGCAGGTGCATTGCTCTGCATCTGCCGGTCAGTTTGAAAGCAGCCCAGTAACCACTGCAGAACAGATATGCCCATGTATACACTGTGATTTTAGTAATAAACTGAACTTTAATAACAGTATTCTATTCCATCTTAGAGCATAAGTTCTTGGACACATCAGAGGGCTCTGCGGGCCACATGTGGCCCCCGGGCCACTGGTTGGGCACCCCTGCCTTAGGTAATAAAGGTCAGGTTCCACTATATCTGTGTATGAAAAGAGGTTAAATCTCCAATTCCATCCAACAAACATACACTCATGAGTAAGTAAGATCTCTTCCTCCTGTCACCAGAAGGTTGTCTAACCAGGAGAGCTGCTACATGTGAGCTGCCATGTTTATTATCTACTGCCTAGGTGTGAGAAACACATGGGGAGATGCTTTTCAAGAATCTCTGGTGTGTTGGCACAAATGTTTTTTGAGCATTATTATCTTCACTTTACATGATAGAGATGTGTATGTTTGTGAATTGTGACTTGAACAGTACAGTGAGCACTATGATATTATTTTTTTTCTCTGTGTCATATTGGATAAAAGGAAGATATGGCATTTGTCATGCTGGTATTCCTGTGGATGTGGAGGAGTGATGACACACAGTCCTTTATTTATTACCAAGTGTGTGATAGACCTCCTTCAAACTAAGAGGTTGCGGGTGAGTCAAGTGAGCACAGTGTGCATAGTGAAGACATGTTTGAAGATTGTTCACAGTTTTCTTTTTTTTTTCATTGAAGATTGCACTATTAGGTCTTTATAAATTCTGGACTATGTTTTGAACTGCTTGAGTTTTGTAGGATGTTCAATGAGTTTTCTTTGGACATTTTGGACTTTTTTTAGGCAAATTGTCTAAATTTACTTTGGATATTTTTCTTAGTGCTTCACTATTTTGTCAGTTTCTATTATCTGTCTGGGGTGTGAATCACCTGTTAGTGCTGGCTTGTTTTACCTGGATTTTTAGGGATGTAGACATAATTGACCATACAGCTATCTCTATACGTATATGTCAGCACATCTGCAGTGCTGGAGCAGTAAAGTGTTAACGGGGCCAAATGATAACTTATTTAGTTAACATCTGATTATTTTCATTTGGTGGCGGGGTTCTATGGGGGTTGGAGGTCTGCAACCTATGAGTTTGTGGTGAACTGGTAAGGATCATGAAGACACTTCTACTAGTTTACATTGGATGGAAGTGGTGTGTTTTATAGGGTAAGTTCACTTTTAATGCACTTGACCTCATTAGTCCTCACTGCCTCTTTCAGTATATATAAATATATATATATATATATATATATATATATATATATATATATACACACACAAAGAATAAACTTATAAAATAGAATAGAAATAATAGAGATCATGGTATGCTTGTGTGGGAACAGCAGAACCCAACACTGAGGATTTTCCAAAGGTGGCGGTGCTGTACCAAGCAACAGTTGACACAGAAAATCTCAGCACAGTTAGGAAGGTAAGTATGTGGCTGTTTAGTAATGATGTACTGCATTCATTTTATAATTATTCTTATGCTATTGTTGCCAGAGTATATTATTATACACCTAGACAAAAGTAGGCTTTCTGCTTTTCTTGACATCATATCTGTCTATTTCTTTGTTTTGGAATGTTGAAGGCTATGTAGCTAAGCTTCAACTTTCTGTATTGTGATTGTAATACAATACTGTCTAGTCTGAAGATGTATTATATTGAATGTAATTATTTGTTAAAATACATTATTACATAATTGATTGTATCAGCTTAGTATATAAGCTGAAGTAAAATGCTAGGACACAGGGTTATTATGTTACATGGGTGAAATGTGACAGTGGCAGTGCCATATGATTGGCTTTGCTTGGCTAATTTATTAAATGTTTCATTTTGTTGTATTATGGTTTTCTTTAATTAACCGCTTGCCTACTGCCTCATGCACATTTATGTTGGCAGAATGGCACGGGCAGGCAATGCAGTGTATATATACATTGCTTTGAATCCTGCCCCCTAGCGGGCACACACACCCACCGTGGTCTCCGTGACCGTGCTTGCGGGACCCGTGGACTCGATGTCCGCCGGTGTCCCATGATAGGGTCACGGAACGGCAGAATAGGGGGGTCTTTGTTCTGCCTGGTGACACAGCACTGATCGTCTTCTCCCTCTCATCGGGGGCAGCGATCAGTGACATATCAATAGTAAGCCATGCCCCCTAATAGTTAGAATCACTCCCTAGGATACACATAACCCATTCCCTGCCCCCTAGTGGTTAAACCCTTCACTGCCATTCACATTTATACAGCAATCAGTGCATTTTTGCAAAAAAAAAACACAACACACCATATAAATACCTGGAATGTTAGATATGTTCGAGCTAGAGGGAGACCAAAAGTAAATTCTGTACCTTGCAAGTATGGTGCATAAAAGGACCCAAACAACATGTATCCTAGCTTTTCCAAAATATAGGGCGACCTAATGTGTATAAACAACCCCAAAGGGGAACAAAAGAGAAAGGTCTCATAACTAAAAACTGCCAACAATATTGCAAGGTAAATAGAAACAGAGAAAGTGACCTAAGGTGTAAACAGTCATTACTGCACTAACCTGTATAGGAAATATTTCTTTATGGGACAATGCAAAGCAAATTCAAAGCATTAGAAAGTAGAGTTCCAGGCAGGATTCAAAGTCTGTCTAAACCAAAAATGTCCAAAAGGAAGGGCACTTAGATGGTATACAAAGTAAGATGCATATAAGGATACAACCTCCCTATAAGTTGCACATAGATTCCAGTATTTAAGTAAGTAATAAGTACTGTATTTATTGGCGTATAACACTCACTTTTTTACTCTGAAAATAGAGGGTAAACTGTGCCTGCGTGTTATACGCAGGGGGCTGTGGAAGTTTTTTTTCCTGAAACTTCCCTCTTAAATTTTGGGTGAGTGTTATACACCTGTGTGTGTTATACGCCGATAAATACGGTATGTATCTTACTCCGATACAGGTCGTATTCAATTAAATTTTCACCAGGTCTGTTATGTCTGAAAGATCGCTGCAACCAAAAAACACATCAAGGAAATCTACAGGGAGTGTCTAAGTCTCCCGAGAGCGCATTCATCCAGCACACGATCTCTGCACAGACCAGCCCTTAAGAGGACAAAAGGGGCGGTCACTGGGGAGCTGGATGAGCCCTCTCTCAATTGGCCAATTATCCATAGCGTATTAATATGGCATAATAAGCCCAATACAAAGAAGAGCACCAAAATGGTGCCAAACATTCCACAGTTGTTTATGTTGCTTACGTATTGTGATAACCAAATCTGGTAACCCCATAATGTATAGAGCTCAAAATAATTAGGGGATGGATTTAGGTTTAACATGGTAATTATTTTTTTCAGATTTATCCAAAAAAAGGATACTCCTCCATTGCATGAAAAACAGACTGGGAACATATCATGCCACATGACTGTAGATTTAGATATGTGTTTTCAACATTTAGAATAGCTTTATTCTTTCAACTAATCCTATTAGTTGAAGTGATGAGGGGGCACGGGGTGGGGGATAGGGGAATGCTCCATTCACAGCTCCATTCTAATCAAAACATATTTATGTATATTACTTTCTTTTGCATAGGCTTGGAATAAGTAAATACTTCCTTCAAGCTTCAAGTATTGCTGTCCTTGACCCTACTGGTGACACTTCACCTCAATTCCTGTCACTGTGATAGTCTGTGACATACTGTAGGATAATAAATAGAGGGATACAGTATCACCGGAGAGGAAGACATGATTATTGCAACAGAGGTTATAACCCTTTCCCAACTTTATTGAAAACATTTGTTTTTGTATTTTCAGTCTCTGCTAGAGAGTTTCCAACCATGGAAATGGGCTTCAAATATGTATGTGCATATGTGTTTGAGCGTAAATGCATACTATTGGCCATCATATTAATTTATTCTTGCCATCGGAATATATTTACATGAATCGGGTCGGCATAGTGTTTAACGTCACCGCGTTTTGGACGGTCGGAATTTGGGGTGACAGTGTGTATGCAAGACAGCTTGAGCAGAATTCCGATGAAAAATTCCTTCGGATTTTATCCCATCGGAAATTCCGAACGCGTGTACAGGGCATTACACTACCCTCTCCCCAGACTGACAATGCTGCTGTCCACAGGTGTCTTCTTTACTACTTCATCCAGGATGCGGCCACCCTAAAACAAGAAGTGTGTTACTGGCTGGATTACCAGATGGAATAAAGGAAAAAAGCCTAAAAAAACAAGCAAATTCAGCCACCACATCTAAGAATTGTCAAGCTGCAATATCTTACATTTTGTTTTTTGGGTTTAATACCTCTTCAACTATAATTTACTTTAATAATTCCCATATAAGCAGCACACATTTTGGTTGTGAATATGTATTTATTTATTTATTTATTTAATTTTTAATAGGTAACTCTACAGGATTTAGAACAAAAGCACCCTCATTTGGAAGAACTCATAACAGCAGCACAAAATCTGAAAAACAAAACAAGCAATCCAGAAGCTCGTGCAGTGGTAACAGATCGCAGTAAGTGCTCCATATTGGTTATAACAGCAGGAAACTTTGAAAGCTGTTTTGTCATGGTCCTATAGGGTCCTATGAGCTCATACCTGCTGATTCTTGATACTGAAAGGTATATGGGCTGATATTAAAGTGGTAGTTAACTCAGCTCTATTTTTTTTTTCTTTTTAGGGGCCCCCAGATAGGTTATGCCAAAAATGCTAGTATGCACAGCATATTAACGCATAATGGCAGACATACCTGTCGAATGGTGCCCTTCAGTGCTGCGATGTGATTGAGCTGGTGGGCCCCCATTGCTTCTATTTTCACCAAGTCTTTCTTCTGGGTTCTGTGCCTTTGGCCGTTTGAATTACCGGACTGCAATGATGTCACTTCCACACATGTGCACGGGATTCACATCGCCATGGCACAGATTATGAATGATGTTATCGGCAAGACCTGAGTACCTGAGTATCTTAGTACTCGCTGTGTAATACACATTTGAAAGCAAGATGCAAGGAGTAACTGCCTAATGTACACTATATATTAGTACATTTACTAAAATTATTGTTAAATTATCATTTTATTAAATTTTTTCAAATATTTCATTTAGAATATATACTTGCTAATTTTATATGCGACTACAGCAGAGGAAAATATTAGGTTAGGGATTAAATAATGTTTAGACGGTTGATTTGTTTATCTCTACCTTTTACAGAGTGTCAGTCATCTCTTATGTAAACAATGGCTTAAACCATGCCTAAAGCATTGTTAAATAGGGTAAACTGTTTTGCCTCTTTGTATCAGCGTGATGGTACCTGTTAATCCTGAAGAATCCTGTAATGCTGTGAGAAGCAGCAACATGCTGAATCCAAGAGTAAATCCTAAATACATTTATTTTCAGGAAAGTCACTACACCAAAACCAATATTTTAGCTAAATTTGACACTTTTGCATAATGCTCTGTATTTTTTACATTACCCAAGCATACATCACACTAGAGTCGTACCCTATCAGCTAATTAAGAGATGACTGATCTCTCTTTTATTTGCATTAAGTTTACATTGAATATTTATGTTACCAATTTCAGCTACTTCAAGAATCAACTTTTAAAAGGGTAACAAAACTCTATTGGCTGAGACTAATAAAACAACACTTAAATGAATAAATTTCCTGTCCATAATGACTCAGGGGAACATTATTGTCCTGTGTTTAGAATTTGAAATCATTAAAGCAGAACTCCAGGAAAGTTTTTTTTTTTTCCATGCAGCAGGGCTGCATTTTCTTTACTATGTCACAATTCATTGGACAGCTAATGGCCCTAATACAGTTATCTTTATCAGGGTTAAAAAGAAAAGCCACATCCCTTCATTCGGCTCCTCTGTTCCTACCGGGGCCTATTCAGTGGAAAAGGGGTTCCTTAAAAAGTGATCTGTCCCAAAACTGCTTGTTTTGTGAAGGGTTGAGCGCAAAGGTTATACTCACCTAATCCACTGATCCTCCGGAAAACTGCACTCCCTCATGTCAAGTGGTGGACTGTTCCTGCTATCCTCACATCCAGAGCTGGTCTATGGGGTTGATGATGTCAGGAACAGTCCACTGCACAAGACTAGGGGGGGCAAGAGCGGCAGAGACTGGTCTTGCTCTGGGAGGATAAGCGGATTAGGTACGTGTACCTCTGCTCTGCAATCCCCTAGATAAGAATGAGCAGTTAACCTATGCAGTGAGGCTCGCTGCATGGTGAAAAAAATCCCAGAATTGTGCTTTAAGAAGAGTCATTTTCCTTAAACCACACATCTTGCACCTACAGGTAAGCCTAGATTAAGGTTTACCTGTAGGTGCAAGAAATATCTGCACGGGTTTAGGAGATATTTACTGTAATTACAGACACCGATGTCTACGGTGCATGCGCGCCGTAGGCAACGGCAAAGGCGCACTGAAAGTGTCATTTTTCTTAATGGCATAACCAGGGTTAATGCCGTATTTTCGTGCATGTACTGGGACCTGCCGTCATCGCCGCTCCGGCCAATTACAGCGCCAGAGCGGCAAAAACAGGAAGTATCTGCGAGGGGACATGGTGGCAGCGGGGAACGAGGAGGACTTCGGGGGCTTTGATATCAGGTAAGCACCACATAATGAGCTAGTATGCTATGCATACTAGCTTATTATGCCTTTCTCTTGCAGTTTTTTTTCCCCGTTATTCGAGGGGGGTGGGGGTTTACTTCCTCTTTAAGCAATAAAAATGACAGATTTTTGTAAGCTTTTTTTGTATTAATAGGTACAGTATAAAGAGGAAGGTTAATGTTATTTTAATATCTCTACCCCCCCCCCCCGTGATTTGACAACAATTCACACCAGAATTTTTAAAGCTTGTCTAAGCTGTCAGAAAAAAGGGGGGAAATTACATTCTGCAGAGCTCAGTGAGTGCTGATTGGCGGTAAGAGAGACCCCCTCTTCACACAACACACAGGAACAGAGCTGAGGCTGTCAATCTGCAGGAGGTCCCTTCCCTGTCACCTTTTTTCTCTTGGTGTCAGGAAAACTTGTGCAAAGTGACTCATGCAGATAGCAAATGAACAAATCAGCAGACATAAATTAAACGTCGGGCTCTGGATTGAGACAAGTACACACTATAGCAGGATATGCTTTGTTCATATTTCATGTCTAAGGTTTATAACCACCTAATAGCACCATGGTGTTTTACCATATTTTTGCACCATAAGACACACCTAACCATAAGACGCACCTAGGTTTTGAAGGAGGAAAACAAGAAAAAAAATCAGAACCAAATGGTGTACCAAAATATTTACCAGTGCCCATGAAATGCAGCCTGAACATTGCCATTAATGCAGCCTGACCTGTGCCATTAATGCAGCCTGAACATTGTCATTAATGAATAACATTCAATTTAATTAAATACACAGTCCACTTTGCTGCAAATATAGTCACTGGCTGCCTGCAGGAAGAGAACGGACAGAGCTGCAAATGGAGGGAGGGAGGAGAGGAGCAGGTGGATGGGTTTTCCACACACAGGAACTTATTTATGTTCCCCTCACTTACTTCTCATGACGTATGGCGGCGTGGGGGCGGGACCGGCAGTGGTGGGGGGCGGGGCCTAATGTATATTCGTTCTATAAGACGCAGGGACATTTTCCCCCCACATTTTTGGAGGGAAAAAGTGCGTCTTATAGTCCGAAAAATACGGTAATTATGTAATTAGAACACCTACCGTCCTTGGACAATCAGCATTAGTCTTGATGCATTCCATGGTAATTGGATTTAGGTGACTAGGTAACCCATGTAACTATTGCATTAATGCTGCACTATGTTCCTGAGATTCATTAGAAGTGAGAAAGTCACTTGAATGAGTGCTACCTCTTCAAATTTCAGAAAAGGTCCACTTAAATGTGACTAACTATTGCTGGCTATGCTATTTCCTGGATAAATGAACACCTTTACAGACATACAGTTGATGTGAATACAGTTTTGGGATACTACAGGGTTTATTTAAAGTGTAAGTTCACCTTTGTACATTGTATTTCTAAATTCCATCTCCCCTATGCACCAATATAGCATTCATGTACTTGTATTGCAAAAATATCAAAGCTTTCCATTAAATCTACAGCCACTTACTTTTCTTGTCCTAATCCACATTTACAGACATTTCCATTAGTAATATCTTCTTCCTGATCAGAGTTTAGGTCATAACACAGGAAGTAATTGACTAGCTGATCTCATTGGCACACACCCTGCATCATCTACCCTCCAATTCCCATGTGTATGTTTTTTAAATGAAATTCAATCAAATAGTGATCACTCTTCTCACTAAATACACAATATACAATCAGATTGCATAGTGTATGGCCATGTTTGTGCACCTAAAATTACTAGTAGAGCTTTCAGTGCCATCAATTGTTAACGGCACACCAAACACAGAAGCAAACACACATTTTGTTATGTGAAAAAACGAGGGGCAAATGCTGCAAAATGCACAGTAAAAAACACACAACCCACAAAACGCCAAAATGTCCCATTAACCACATGTAGTGCAGCCAATTGAAATCAACAGGCTGCCCTATGTGTGTCACAGGAAAAACGAGACACAACATGTACACTCCCACTATGCTAAATGTGAATGGGGCCTGAAAGTGAAATTGGTGCCATAACACAAGAACAACGAGGCTCCATTCACATCTGTGTGTTTCCATGCATTTGAGAAGTGCTCTGCACCAAAACTTGCAGTAAATAATGCACTAAGGTCCACTCTAAAAAATAGTTCTGAAACTTCTTTGGGACGATTGATGTGTGTAGGGCATCCCATTTAGGTGGATGGGCTGCCCTACGTGTGATGAGTGAAAATGCTCCAAAACACCTCCTCACCTTGCTAAAAAAAAAAAAAAAAAATGCATGTGGAAGTGTTTCTCTCCACTCCCTTCTATGTACTTGTATAAAGATGGCCATGCACTATGCAATCTGATTGTGTATTTGGGTGTCCGTTTATGGAGCAGTGAAGAGCGGTGATCCCAGGGATCACCAGTGATCACAGCCCATAAACAGTTTATGAAACAGAGATAATCGGGGGAGAAGATGTTTGAATTTGTTCTCCCGCCGATTATCTCTTCACACAGTGAAGTCTCATAGACTGACACAGAAACGGCCAGTTTATGAAGCTGTGATCTGAGCACTTCACTGGCGATCTGTGTCAGAATTCACATGCCCCGATTCACCATCTCAGAGCTGGTGAAGCGGGGAGTGAAGAGGGAATCCCGGGGGTTCTGAGGAGGAAGGAGGAAGATTTTTAACTTCCTTCTACCTCGTTCTGACCCCCCAACACTGTAACCATGCCCCTCTGTAATATCTATGTGTATACATATATATATATATACACACATATATATAATGTGTACATGTATATATATATATATATATATATATATATATATATATATATATATAATGTGTGTGTATATACATGTATATATAGTGTATGTGTGTGTATACATATATATATTATGTAGGGGACTCGTTATTTTAATTACATTGACCACGCGGTCTGTCAGTGTAATGAGCGGTTATAATTTATCACCGCTCAATAAACTGACATCTCTGTGTTTCTGTGAATTTCTGGTACTGTAATCTCGTAGGGTCTCACGAGATTCCAGTGTCAGGGGCCGTTCTCCAGTGTTAGAAGCGTTGGAAGATCACTTCGCTCCTCCGAGGGTGAAGCGATCTTCTCCGCTTGATAAACCGGCACACAGAGGAGAAAAATCTTCACTGTGATAGCCGGAGAACGGAGCAGTGAATAGAATTCACTGCTTCATAAACGGACACATTAGTGAGAAGGGTGATCACTGATTGATTGCATTTAATAAATGTGCAGCTGGGAATGGGAGGGTGGATGATGCAGGGTGCTAATGAGGTCAGCTGGTCAATGTCTTCCTGTGTCATGACCTACAGTCTGATCAGGAAAAAGACATTACTAATGCAAATGTCTGGAAATGTGAATTAGGACAAGACAAGTAAATGACTGTAGATTTAAAAGAACGCTTTGATACATTGGTGCATAGAGCTGGAATTTAGAAAAAAAAAAGTGTACAAAGGTGAACTTACCCTTTAACAACAGCAACTTGCTGACCATAATACGAATATATACGTTGCAGTTTTCAAGTGGTTTACCCTGGTAATGGCTGAAGCTATAACCCCATTTTTTCAGCCAGCGGCTGGCTTTCTCATGAAATTACCGTTTTTACTGGCACTCCCAAGAAATTATGCGACAGTGCGGCTGGCTGGCCACAAAGGTAATACAAGACTAGATCATCTTTGATCACCTTCATGGCCCTGGAGGACTGGACCAGGGTGGAATTAAACTTTTTTTTTTTAGCAAAAGATCAAAAAAATTGGGGATCTTTTGCTTTTAAAGGTAAAGGGAGACTTGGGGTCTTTTTGATACCCGATCTCTTCATAAAGAGGACATATCATTCTTATTTATATTACAAAGGAAATTTACATTCCTTGTATTCTGTGTGAATAGATACAGATGCAGGACTCGGGAGCACGCCCGCACAGGTGTCCACCTTAGGAGAGCCTTCTCCAACATGAACACTTGATGCGGGGAGGAGCTACCAGCGCTGCCGGGGGACCCCGAAGTCGAGAATCGGGAGCCACTCTGTGCAAAAAGAACTGCACAGTGGAGGTAAGTATTACATGTTTTTTTGTTTATTGTAATAGCCAAGTGCATTTAGATTGTTAATTTTGCTGCTTTTTCCCACCAAAATATATTTAAAAATTTATTTTGACAACTTTCTGTTTTTATTGTTTTACATGTGTCTTTAGCAATTCTGTTAGAACATTTGATTTGGTACCTGTTTTTATTTGTGGATGCTCTAAATAAGTATAACAGTGTTTCGATCAGCATCTCCTGAACCATTTCTTCTATTTACTTCATGTCTGCAAAATGTAAAGTGCTGCTGTGTGCAGTTAAAGCCATCTCCACCATATCTTGCAATAGGTAAAATGACAGCAAAACAGAACAAATGTCAGTTTTATGGTCATCGGAGTGCTGAGGCTATTAAATGGTGTGCTATAACTGTGTCGTTTTTGCAGCTACATCATTAAACTGACAGTTGTTTTAGCAGTCAAATGATACCATAGTAACTCTGTTATATTGCCTCTCAAAACCTGAGAATTATATTTGTTGCACAGTTATTGTTTCTTATCATACAGAATATAGTAAATTTTAAAGTGATGTATTAGAGTGTTTCACAAAACTTATATGACAATGCTTATGGGGTTACGTGGCTATAAAGAACAACACATTTGGTAAAAATATCTCAATATGTGCTATTAAATGCTTCATAAAACACAATGAAAAAGTCTAATTAATTATAATGAATTAGATAGTCTCCAGATGTATGGGTTGCATATATATTTCTATGAGTAGTTAAGAGAATGTAGGAAATGGTTATGCCATACTGGTTATATGGCGAACCATTTAAATGGACTTTACATTTTTAATTCTGGGACTGTTCACTAAAAATGTAGCTTTATATGTGACTAGTGCTAGTGTACTAGTAAATTATATTTGCCTTGTAATTGTGGTTTAGAAAAAAAGGAAAGCTGTGATTTGGTACTGATTTTATTCTGTTCTGGCTGTTACACGTTTAGCTATAATCTTTTTTTTTTCCACTTCAGACTCCGCTCACACTTGACAGCGAGACTTGCTCACGGTTAGACCGCCCTTAACGTCTCTCTAGTGGCTTCGCATCATGCGTGGGTTTTTTTTTTTTTTTAAACAGTTGCAAATTTGTCATTTTTTGAACCTTTAGTTATACTTTTTACGTTTAACTACTTAACCCCCGGACCATATTGCTGGTCAAAGACCAGAGCACTTTTTGCGATTCGGGACTGCGACGCTTTAACTGACAATTGCGCGGTCGTGCGACGTGGCTCCCAAACAAAATTGGCGTCCTTTTTTTCCCACAAATAGAGCTTTCTTTTGGTGGTATTTGATCACCTCTGCGGTTTTTATTTTTTGCGCCATAAACAAAAATAGAGCGCCAATTTTGAAAAAAAATAATATTTTTTACATTTTGCTGTAATAAATATCCCCCAAAAATATATAAAAAAAAAATTTTTTCCTTAGTTTAGGCCGATACGTATTCTTCTACATATTTTTCGTAAAAAAAAATCGCAATAAGCGTTTATTGATTGGTTTGCGCAAAAGTTATAGCGTTTACAAAATAGGGGGTATTTTTATGGCATTTTTATTAATATATTTTTTTTACTAGTAATGGCGGTGATCAGCGATTTTTTTTCATTACTGCGACATTATGGCGGACACTTCGGACACTTTTGACAAATTTTTTGGACCATTGGCATTTTTATAGCGATCAGTGCTATAAAAATGCATTAGCTTACTATAAAAATGCCACTGGCAGTGAAGGGGTTAACACTAGGGGGCGGGGAAGGGGTTAAGTATGTCCCTTGTGTGTTCTTACTGTGGGGGGGGGTGGCCTCACTAGGGGAAACACTGATCTTCTGTTCATACATTGTATGAACAGAAAATCAGCATTTCCCCCGCTGACAGGACCGAGAGCTGTGTGTTTACACACACAGCTCCCGGTCCCCGCTCTGTAACGAGCGATCGCGTGTGCCCGGTGGCGATCGCGCCCGCCGGGCACACGCACGGGAGTCGGGGGCGAGCGGGTGGCACGCGCGCCCGCCTCCGGCGGCGCGCACGCGCCCCCTAGTGGCGGCTATACGATAGGACGTATAGCTACGGGCTCTCGCCCAGGAGAGCCGACCTGCCGCCGTATAATGACGGTGGCTGGTCGGCTAGTGGTTAACAAGTCTAACTACTTACTTAATACGCTGACTTGACTAGCCCCTTTTTTTTTTTTTTTTTTTTCCCCCCCTTCTTTCTTCCCCCTTTTTTTTCCCCAGCCCCCCTCCCCCCCCCCCCGCCCCGGATCTGTGTGCCTTGCAATCTTCTTTTTGTTTCCTCACTTATCCACTTCTGTCATTCCTTGAACAAATTTTTCCGAAAATTTAAAAACTTTCCATTTTTCCCACACCTCATTATATCTATCCACTCCTCCTGTGTCTCCACAGGCCAGGTACTCCATCTCTTCTATGTATTCCACCCTTTCTATCAATTCTTTAATTGATGGCCTTTTTGGGTGTAGCCAGTTTTTTGGGATCAGGGCCTTTGCTGCATTTAGCAGCACTGGAACCAAAGTTATTGCGTATTGTTTTTTTGTTTTTTCAGTTCCATGAAATAGACAGGTCAGTGGGCTACACGGGATCCTCTCCCCTGTTATTTTTTCGATATATTCCAGGACTTCTTTCCAAAATTCCTGTATTCTCGGGCAGTCCCACCATATGTGCATAGTTGTTCCTTTTTGCTTACAATTCCTCCAACAAAGCTCTGAGTTTTTTGGATGGATTTTATTCATTCTTGATGGGGTCAGGTGCCATCGAACCATACACTTATAGTTTGCTTCTATGGAAGTTATATCTGAGGCATAATTATAAACTGCACCTATCATTTGTGATTTGTCAATCCTTTTACCCAAATCGCTTTCCCATTTTTCTAGACAGGGCAGTGTTTCCTGGGTCTCGAGCTCCGTTAATATTCCATATGCTTTTGATATACCATGTGTCAGTGGCCCATCTATATTGCATATTTTTTCTATTGGGTTTAATGTTTTTTCTTCCCGAATCGGTTGCGGTAGTGTGCTCACAAAGTGATTTAACTGTAAATACTCCCATTCACTCATCCGTTGATCCCCTTCTCCCACTATTATATCCTGTCTTGCTTTTATTTTTCCCCGTGTGACAATATCTTTTAATTTTTTCTCACCCAATTGCTTTCCGAAACGTGTTCCATTGCCTGGTGGGAAGAAATTTGTGCCTGCTAATGGGATTAATGGAGAGTTATACTCCCATTTTTCCCGTCTAAATAAAGTGTCCCATATTTTAAAAACATTCTTTGTTATGCTATGTGTGTTTGTGCCCAATTTCCTCGTCTTAGGTGGTATCCAAATGTTTCTGTTTAATTGTGCATTACTTATTTTATCTTCCATGCGTGCCCATTTTTTTTTGGTATGTGTGTTTGTCCATTCTACTAACCTAGCTAAATTAACGGCAAAATAATATCTTTTTATGTCGGGGAGCCCCAACCCGCCTCCTTTTTTTTTCAAGCTCAGCTGTGTATAGCTTATTATGGCCTTTTTACCTGCCCATATATATTTCAAGATTATTGTTTTAATTACCTTAAAGAAGCTTTGCGGTATCTTTATTGGGAGCATTTGAAGTTTATATGTTATCTTCGGTAGTATCATCATTTTAAACGCATTTATCTTACCTATCCAGGAGATGTGTTTTCTTGCGAGATTTTTCAAGTCTTGGTTAATGTCATTAATTAAGGGGACAAAGTTGGCTATGTAGAGTTTTTCAACTGTTGGTGTGATCTTTATTCCTAAATATGTAATAGCTTCCTTTTCCCATGTAAATGGGAAATCCTTCTGAAGCTCTTCTGCTTCTTTTTTTTCTATCCCCACATTTAGGATTACTGTTTTTATCGGGTTTATTTTAAAGTTGGAAAGTTCACCGTATCTTTTTATTTCCTTTATAACGTTATGGAGGGAAACTCTAGGTTTAGTCAGATATAGGAGTATGTCGTCTGCGTACGCCGCCACCTTGTGTTCATCGTCTCCCACTCTCACCCCCCTCTATGTCCGGATTTTCCCGGATTTTTGCTAACAGTGGTTCCAGTGCTATTACATATAGGAGGGGTGAGAGCGGGCACCCCTGTCTGGTTCCATTTTTCATTTCGAACGCAGACGACATACTCCCATTGACCTTCACCCTTGCCGTCGGGTGGCTATATAGGTTTTTTACCCATTTCAAAAACCTTGGTCCCAGACCTATATTTTGTAAAGTTTCCATCATAAACCCCCAGTCGACTCTGTCAAATGCTTTTTCAGCATCTAAAGACATGAGTACGACTGGGGGTTTCTTTTTTGGATCCTGTTGTAGTAGCAGCAGGGTCCTTATGCTATTATCTCTCCCTTCTCTGCCTGTTACAAAGCCTGCCTGATCTATATTTATTAATTCCGGCATTAAACTTTTTATCCTAGTTGCTAGTATTTTCGCATAAACCTTCAGGTCTGCATTTAACAATGCTATTGGTCGATAGTTAGAACACAACGTTCCATCTTTTCCTGTTTTAGGGATTATAGAAATACTTGCTAGCAGCAATTCTTTTCTTATTTCCTCTTCCTCTCCTATTTTATTGAAGTAATTACACATCTCTGGGACCAAAAGTTCTCTAAATTTTTTATAATATTTAATCGGCAAGCTGTCGGGGCCTGGACTCTTACCACCCGGTGTTTCCTGGAGGGCTCTATAAATCTCCTCCTGAGTTATAGAGGCATCCAGGGATTCCCTGTCGTTTTGAGTTATTTTAGGTAAGTTCACTTCTTTTAGG
Organism: Rana temporaria; assembly: GCF_905171775.1. Taxonomy (NCBI): domain Eukaryota; kingdom Metazoa; phylum Chordata; class Amphibia; order Anura; family Ranidae; genus Rana; species Rana temporaria. Next base: position 223,644,216 of record NC_053490.1, on the reverse strand, counting down.
TATTCCTTGATTTTCCTTATTCTAATATTTTGTTGCTCTTGAGTTTCGTTGATTCTTATTGAATATAATGTACTATAATAAGTCTGAAAAGCTTCCGCAATTTCAGATGTCTTGTATTTCATAAGGCCGTCTTGGTTTTTTATTTTTTCTATGTAATTTTTTATTTTTTTTCCCCTTGATATTCTGGCTAGATATTTCCCTGGTTTGTTCCCCCATTTATACCTCTCTTTTCTGACATTTTTGAATATCTTCCTTGTTTCTACCTTCATCAAGTCTCTAAGCTGGGCCCTCTTTATCACTATTTCTTGATATACCTCGTTTTCTCCTCGCTCTTTATGCGTTTGTTCCAGTTCAAATAATTCAGCTGTTAATTTTTTCATGTTTAATTTTCTTGTCTTTTTTTTCCCTGCTCCAATTGAGATTAATTTCCCTCTAATGTATGCCTTATGGGCCTCCCAAACAGTTGCCACCCTTACTTCTGGTGTATTATTAAGAGTGAAATATTGTTCCAAGTCGATTTTTACTGTATTGTTTACCTCTGTGTCCTCTATGAGTTCTTCGTTTAAGTTCCACGTTCCTTTTCTTTGCTCTATCTCTTTGAATCTTATTTTCACTATTACCGGAGCGTGATCTGAGATTGTGGTTACCCCTATTGATGTTTTAACTACGTCTTCCAACGACTCATGGTCTACCATTATATAATCCAATCTTGAATATGTTCCGTGCACAGAAGAGTAATATGTATAGTCCTTTTTGTTTGGATATGTAATCCTCCAAGGATCTATTAAACAGTGACTGTGCATTTTTTTTCCTAATATTCTTAGCTGTTTAATATTTCGTCTCTGTGCTCCGGACATATTATCCAGATGATAGTCCATTGAAAGATTGAGGTCTCCTGCTAAAATTACTTGACCTTGCTTGAAGTCCATTAAAACGTTCAAGAGCCCCCTCAGATATTTATGAGGTTGTCTGTTTGGACAGTATATGTTTGCGAGCGTATATTTTTTCCCTTGGAGTACCCCTCTCAGAAACAAATAACGTCCATCTGGGTCAACTTTCCTATCTTCTACTGTAAAAGTGATGTTCTTCCCTATTCCTATAGCAACCCCCTTAGATCTCTTCTTTGGGGAGTCCCCGTAGTACCAAGTGGGGACTGCCCGAGAATACAGTCTAACATTAGAGTCCAAAGTTATATGTGTCTCTTGCAGAAAGACTATTTCAGCGGAGTACCTTTCAACCTCTCTTAATACCATATGCCTTTTTTCCGGGCAACTGAGACCTCTTACATTATATGTTATAAAATTTATATTTGTCATTTCTTTCTCTTTTTTTTTTTATCTTTCTCTGATAAGTATATTTTTTTCCGTTGCAAGACACACAGATCTAAGTCCCCTTTCCCCCCCTCCTAATCTTCCCCTCCCCCCTCTCCCCCCTCCTCCCTTCTCCTCCCTCCCTCCCTCCCCTCCAATCGTACTTTGCCCCATTGGTCTTCATGTAGGGCTTTCTCCCCCCCTCCCCCTCCCCTTCTTTCTCCTGGTCGATCCTTGACCCTATGGTTGATTAGAGCTTTTTTCCCCCCTTTGGCGCTATTGGCGCTCTTTTGCTCCTCTGGCTAAGGTGGAGTTCTATTTTAGCCCGGTCTCTTATCCCCCAATAATGGGGGACTGGTGTAAGAGCGCTCTCCGGGTCCCCCCTCTCCCCTATCCCTTGCTGATTGCTTACTGTATTGACCCCTCCCATCCCCGTCCCCCCACACGCCACCCCCCCCCCAAAAAAAAAAAAAAAAAAAGATTTATCGAGCGGCCCAGATCATCAATGATTTTTTGGTATTGGGATGCCCAAACCATTGCAAAATTCTGGTATTTCCTCAATAAACCTCAGTCTTGCCGAACTCCCGTTTTTCCTCCCTATTAAACACGCTGGGAATCCCCAATTATACTGAATATCATTTTCCTGCAGAATCCCCAACAGTGGTTTTAAGCTTCTTCTTCTTTTTAACGTCTCTTGGGACAGATCTTGGTAGATTTGAATATTATGTTGATCGTATTCTAATGGCGACTTCCCTCTCAGATTTCTCCAAAGTTGATTTTTCTCCTCCCAGCTTTCAAATCGAACAATAATGTCTCTTGGATATTCCTGTGATCTTTCTCTAGCTCATCTTATCCTGTGCGCTCGTTCTATTCTTAAAGGGGCAGTTGTTTCTCTTTCTAATATTGGATTACAAATTTTCCTTATTATTTCTGGCAAGTCCTCAGCCTGTGTTGTTTCTGGAACTCCACGTATTCTAATATTCTTCCTTCTATCTCTATTTTCCTGATCTTCTAGTTTGTACGCCTGTTCTCGTTGATTCATTTTGAGTGCTTTTATTTCCTCTTCTAGTTTTTTAACTGAGGTTACATTATAATCGACTTTTTTTTCCACTTCTTCAACTCTTTCCAATATGTGCCCCATATTTCTCTCCATTCTTTCCATTTGCGATTTGAGTGATCTTTCTAAGGCGGCGAACATTCCTTCCATTTCCATTTTTGTTGGTAGAAGTGTCATATCCTGTGTTTCCTCCTTATTGCCCAGATCTAGTTCAATTTCTCCATCCTGGTCAGTTCTAGTCTCTGCAAATGTTTCTGAGAGTGTTTCTAAATCTGCTGGTGTATTAGTAGCCCCCTTTTTCTTGTCCTTCTTCTTATCTTTTTCTGCTTGGCCACCTCTACCAGTTAGTAGTTTTTCAACGGGCTGGCTATCTCCATTTGCCCCATGTGTCACAAATTTACACATCGGGCCTGGGCTTTGGCTTAACCTGGGGACCTTTGGGGTTGCCCCACCTTTCGCTACCTTTCCCCTTGTAGTCATCTTTCGCCCCTCTTGGTCTTATTTTCCCGTGCTTCTTAACGTGCCCAGGCTGTGATTACTAAAAATGTACGACCTTTTTATAGTAATTCCGCTTTAAGCCTGCGGGGGCTTGTCTATGTCTATTTGCTTCCTTTCTCTCTCTCTTTTTTTTCCCCTTTCCCTCCTTCCCTCTCTCCTCTCCTCCATACACCCAAAAGAAACAAGGGGGGAGAGAAAAGGACAAGCGATAGAGAACTCCAAGTGGCCTTTCCTTGTGTAAAGTTACCGACCGGCTGGGGAAATTCTGGGAATAATGACCCAACAAAGTCCCGCCGGGTCTGCAACTCAAATGAGCCACCTAGCGGCAAAGCACTTTTGCAGTTTAGTTGAGCTGTATCTTTTTACCAAGGCTTATCAGGGTATTCTCCTTATCTGAGTACTATTCACTGCCAGAGCATGGGTACATCTCCTACGAGGGGGTATGACTGTGAGCCGTATGGCTTTTCTTCCCGCTGGCAGGCTTTCGGGCTTGTTCTAACCGAACCTTGAATACCGCACTCATACACTTCCAATGTGCGATTCAACTGATTAAGTTGCCCATAGCATCCATGTGCAAATATTCACTGCTGCCTGTTTATGTACAGCCTGTTTGTGGCTCTCTTTATGGCTTTTGTCAAGTTTCTCATTGATTTTACTCTTTAGGCACTTTTATTCAGCATGCTCTCCTTTTATTGCAGTTTTCTTATGACCCAGGTAAAAGTTGCTGTGATATTTCTGTCCTTACCGTTATGTTGGAAATATTTGGAGAAATTAGATGCTGATCCCTTTTATCCTATACCAAAGCATAATTTAAACCAAGAAAAGCATCATAAGTCTTCCCGTCGGATTCCACAAATGTTCACCATATTCCAAAAAAAAACAAAGTCTCACTGTGTCTTAATTAATTAATTGTCCTAATAGAGAAAGAACGAAGGCAAGAGGGGGGGCCGCCAATAGTCAAAACAATATAGTTATGCAAACTGGGAGCACACTGGGAGCACATATCCCCTATGTCGCTTATTACTTATATTCTTTTCAGTCCCATAATGGTTGTTAACTCCTATATTACAAATGTCCCATTGATATTTTTCTATTAGTTCTTGAAAAAGCGTTTTACTCACCACTCTGTTGAATGCAGTGTGCTCACCTCTTTGTTTGCTTTCAGGAGACACAATAGACCCAGTTGAAACTGCTACAATTCATCTCTGATCTTACCCTCCTGTTGGTAGTACTCGTGGGGCCAGTAACAGACAAAAATCTTCTCATTCATTAGTTAACCAAAGCTGCTTAGGCTGCAAAGCTGTGAGGAGCCGAATCTCCCTCTCATCAGCCTCTGCTCCCCATATGGGGACGGTGCTGGCACCCTCGCGCCACGGTCCGGCGTAACACAGCGCAGCTGCCTCAGCTCTCCGTAGAACGAGGGGGGCTACAGAGCAACAGACTAGTCTGCTATCTCGGGGGGCACGAGCCCCAACTCGCCTCGCTGCAGCCCCTCCCGCTCTGTACTCCAAACGCCGTCCTCGCCACGCTGCACGCCACCTCCGCTGCTCCGCTGGGAGCGCCGCACGCGCTGCAGGTAATGGGGGTCTCGTACGGCCATGACCTGGAAGAGGAGGGTGAGGTTTCAGAACGGGAACAGCATCTCCAGGCGGGGGGGGGGGGATCGAGCGGGGATCAAGCGGGGGGGAGTAAGAGGCCGTTCACTTCGCCTCACATCTCCGTGGGTCAGCGCAGGGTTGGAGAGCAAGGGCTCCCGTCTAGCTGCTCCTCCACTCCGACCGCGCCATTCCAAGACTCCTCCCTCCTCAGCTATAATCTTTTTTTGGTAAAATTTAAAGAAAAATAGGAAAATTTTGCAAAGTCCTGTGTACATACGCATATTCAAAAGAACCGCCGTTCTTTTGAATGGCAAGAACGCGGTAACGTCATCGACTACGATTAACAATGCACTCATCACATTCGATGCCGTCATCTTACTTCACCTTACCTATGCCTTGGAAGCTACCACGCATGCGTCAAAGTCTCATCAAGCATGCACGGGTTTCCATGGAGGCAGGTAAGCATGCACACGCACGGGTTTCTCGGCAGGAAAACCCTGCCGAGAATCCCGACGAGAAAAAAGAGAGCAGGTTCTCTATTTTTCTCGTCGAGATTCCTGGCAGTTTTCTCGATGAAAAACCATACACACGAACGGTTTTCTCGGCAAAGAGATCTGCCAGCAGTTTTCTTGCCTGTTTCTTGGCGAGAAAACCATTCGTGTGTACTAAAATATTGGCCAAACCTCCCCAACTTTTCTCCCTTCATAAAGCTTGTATCCAATCTGCAGGAATATCAGCTAATCATATAATGTGTCTGGAAAAGTACAACTTCCTGGTATTTTATTGAGTGGTAAACATTTTTTTTTTAAATAGAAAATTACACTCTATTGTACAAATAGACTTGTGCTGGATTGCACTGATGTCATGATTGAAGAACATATTATACATTTGGAATACACCTTGATGCATGGATATTTACATACAGTACATATGTGCACTATTAAAAAATACATTTGTGTTTTCTATCCTCTTTGCCCACGTGGAGAAGCCATAGGTTGGAGGCTATGTAAGGTACATAAAGACCACTATATGCAGGAGATTACATTGGGAAGCTGGCTGTTGTCATCTTCAGAAGTGATGAACTCAAGGTTCAGTCTGAACACAAGTTCGGATTATACTTTGGCTATTTGGGCATTTGTCTAAACCTGGACTTTTAGCCCAATTGGAGGGAGCCGAACATCATATATAGTATCAGTATTTCTATTCTAATATCTATGACAGCTTCCTATCTGATAATGGCTGCTAAGGACATCCTTAACGACTAGTGACTTCACTTGGCCCCATTTATTTACTAGTTGGGAATCCCCAGTCAAATATACAAAGGGTGTGCATATATAGAAGGAGTGCCAGACCAAAAAATACGAGTCTAAATTCATGTATTGATGTTGTGTTAAAAGACAGCCAACATGTTTTGGGGGTCAAAGGAACTCCCCCTTCATCAGGGCTTCAGTTAAAAATATAAACCTTAATTGGACTCAAAAGAAGGCTTTCCTGTTTTAATCTGTGCATGGAAGCTGATTGCTGGATTAGGATTTATGACCAGCACAATCTGCATCATCAGTCAAAATTATTTTTTTCCTTCATTTATGCAGTCATGATAGAGAAGATATTGACACTCTTTATACAGCAAGGGCTCATTTACACTTGCTTCGGGTTCAACACATATTGCTTTTGCTTTGCTTTGCTTCGGCTTCGCTTCAAAAATTATACCCCATGTAGCTTTAGTGGTGCTTCAAAGCATATTCAAAGATTCCTTAGAAGTCTATGGCAAAGCTTGCATGAAGCCCCACTAAAGCCTCATCGAAGACCCACCGAAGCCCCACTAGAGGCTCATCTTTGCACTAAGCAAAAGCAAGGTGTAAACAGGACTGTAAGCTAACCATTTTATTTAGTGACAGGAGCTTTGACTGGTGCTCAGAGAGCTTTAACAAAGCGTGTCTGAAGCCATGTTTTGAAGCAAGTGTAAACTAGCCTTAAGGGCTGGTGTCTGATATATGAGTTTGAAGGCAAAACACAGCAGAAGGCTACAGTTGAACTATTTTTCCTGTAATGTAAATACATATGAAAAAGACATGCTGCACCCAAAGAAATGTAAAACATAGCAGGTCAAATGCAGCTTCATGACAGTCATCCACACTATAATATTGAGGTAAATGGAAATGTTATGACCTGTGTTTGATGTTCTTTCCTAACACACATCAAATATGGGAAAACAATGTCTGTCTATACATTGCCATAATTATTTAATTAATTTATATAACTGTTCAGGTAAACATGTCTGAGCTGTGTTTGTTATGGTAAACATTACCAAGCCATTCAGTCAAAAGAGACAAGGCTTAGGCTTATACATGATTGTATATAAATATACCTGTGTGAACAAGGTCTAAAACCTAACTTTAGCTAAATATTTAACTTTAATTGTTGATAGAGTGGGGAAGTGTTAAAGCAGATCTCCAGGCTAGTAGCCAAATTCACAGATGAAATGCAGGTATTGGTTCTGAGATTTAAACAAATTTGCCACACAGCAACCCTGGCTGAAAGGACAGAAGACCTTTTTCTCAACAGACTGCTCCTTGTGCTGCTTCTCTCACCTTCAGTCTGGACTGTGCTGTATAGTGGGCTGCAAGAGGCTGATACAAGGTCAAATAATGGCACTTGCATTTGAAAAAAATGCATTTAATCATGTATTAATTAATACAAATTTACATAAATTTGTGTCTTCATGTCTGCCTGTCTGCAGCTTTAATTTTTTTTTTTTTTTTTGAGAAATGTCTGTCCTGATGAAGTCTGTACAATACATTAACCAGGACAGGAAGGCATATGCAGCATTAAAAACATTGTCAGAAGTTTCAGCTTTTGCTCTTGCTATTAAACATTTTTTTTTCAGTCCATACCTTCTTTGGAGAAATGTTCTTTACTTCCTGTCCTGAAAGAACGTGAGAGAAAATCTCCTCAGCAGTATTGCAGCAATAAAAAATCCAACACTCTTCACTCTATTCGAAACAAAATTCAACAACTATTTTAACCGGAGTCTCGCTTTTACATACTTCTGAGGTGTGGAGTGTAGAATATAGAATTATAAATCCATTCTAATAAATTCTTCTGTAAGTACATGCACAGGACCAAATGACCCTTATTTGTAATAGGTTAAGCATTATGTTGATCAAATGTTCTGAGATCTTGAGTCTTGCACACAATGTAATAACTATTAACTAGCTTATAGTAGGTGGTTCTGAGAAGAAAGTTAAGGCAGTGTAGGGGTTAATGGCATCTTACAGAGAAGCAGAATTTAATTTCATTGGTTCTTCAGTGGTTAAATACCAACAATCAAACTGTGACCATATAAGCTAATAGTCAAACATAGGGGCATAGGATGTGACCATAAGATTGTACACCCCATTAACACCCACCATACCAACATCAAAACACCATCATAACAACTAGGGATGAGCTTTATGTTCGGGTCGAACATGAGTTGGACTCGAACATTGGCTGTTCATCTGTTCGTTGAATAGCAAACAATTTGGGATGTTTGCGGCAAATTCGAGAGCAGAACACCCTTCAAAAGTCTATGGGAGAAATTAAAAGTGCTAATCTTAAAGGTTAATATGCAAGTTATTGTCATAAAAAGTGTTTGGGGACCTGGGTCCTGCCCCAGGGGACGTGTGTCAATGCAAAAAAAGTTTTAAAAACCACTGTTTTTTCGGGAGAAGTGGTTTTAATAATGCTTAAAGTGAAACAATAAAAGTGAAATATTCCTTTCAATTTCATACCCAGACCCGCCGCCACGAACGATACAGCCTCCATAGGAGGCGCCCGGCCAAATGACGTGTGACCCGTCTGACAGTTCTTAAATAACCGAGGACAGGGTCACCCAAGGGTTGTGGGGATGAGGCCCTTGTCCCCATCAACATGGGAACATCCTCCCCATGTTGAGGGCATGTGGCTTGGTACAGTTCAGGAGGGGGGGTGCTCTCTCGTCCCCCTCTTTTCCTGTGGCCTGCCAGGTTGCGTGCTCGGATAAGGGTCTGGCATGGATTTTTGGGGGGAACCCCATGCCATTTTTTTTATTTTGCCACGGGGTTCCCTTTTAATTCCATACCAGACCTGAAGGGTCTGATATGGATTTTGAGTGGGACCCCTACACCATTTTTTTTTATTTGGCGCAGGGTTCCCCTTAATATCCATACCAGACCTGAAGGGCCTGGTAATGGAATTTGGAGGGACCCCCATGTCGTTGTTTTCACTGACTTTTATCTGTATTGCCGGAACCCGACAATTCATTATAGCCGCAAATAGTTTTAAATGACTTTTTTCCTTTAGAAATGTCATTTTGTGCAAGGACTTTTCTAAGCACGGGAAACATGCGCTACTTTACATGCATACTATAGACACCCCCCAGGTAGGAAATTTAAAGGAATATTTCACTCTTATTGTTTCACTTTAGGCATTATTAAAATCACTGCTCCTGAAAAAATTGAAGTTTTTAAAACTTTTTTTGCATTGATACATGTCCCCTGGGGCAGGACCCAGGTCCCCAAACACTTTTTATGACAATAACTTGCATATTAACCTTTAAAATTAGCACTTTTGATTTTCCATGTTCGTGTCCCATAGACTTAAACGGTGTTCGCGTGTTCAAACACATTGTTTTGCCTGTTCGCATGTTCTGCTGCAAACCGAATCGGGGGGTGTTCGACTCATCCCTAATAACAACATAACTAAATAATACAGTAAACACATGATAAAGATTGTGGGGAAACTTTAAGCCATGGCTCCCTTATTGAGTTTAAATAGATTTTATGCAATAAACTTTAACCATTATTACCAATCAAAAGTGCTGTTAACCATTAATAACTATTAATAATAGAATTTGTTTAAAAGCAAATAGGCCACTTTTCTCGTTTTTTTCTTTCATGGCTCTAACAGTCTCAGATCATGGTTGATATGGACCAGAGGATCTGCAGTCTGGAGCCCATTTGGGTGATGCAAAATTGTTATATACAGTATATGCCTGGAATGTGTAGATAATCTAAATAATGGGGATAATGACAGATTACTAGGCTTTCCACTGGTGTCACCAAAAAATAAACAAAGGGTTCCTGGCTGCAACACTTAAGCCTAGTACACGCGGAACGAATGCTGGGCGGCAACAGCCGGTTTAGTAAAAACTGTCCGACAATCAGTAGGTGTGTACTACAGCTGGCCAACGTCTGTAGAAAGGGCACGACTGGCCAATGGCTTAAAGCACTGACCTGAGTGTTCTGGCTGGGGAGGGGGGTGCAGTCCCCCTGTCAGAACACAATAGCACAGCAGAGGAGATTGATGTACTAACATTGTGTAGTTAGTACATCATCTCCTCTTGAGCTGTGTGTGTTTTTTTTTTTAATTCAGCATTAATGGGTTGAATGAAAAAAAAAACTAGTAGTGTATACCAGGCTTTAGTGCAACGTTGACTGCTGAGTTGTAAAAGGAATCATGTCCTTCAAAATAACCAGTATTAGTAATCAAAAAAATGAAAGGAGCAAAATAAAGTAGTGAAACTAGTCAGATGGGGACAGTGAGAAAAAAAAGCAGAATTGTGAGAAACTGAGCTAAAAAAAATGAAGAAAGACTACAGAAAAGAAATGGCAAATATGTTGTATAAAGAGGAAGATAACAAAAAAATATATAACAAAAAGGGGGGAGGTGGGTGAAAGTAACAGAAATAAGAAAAAAGTAAGCCAAGTAATAATTTCATGTACATTTCTCATCCAGCTCAAAAAGGGGATAAAGAGCGCAAATAATAAGTCTCCCATTTTACAAAAGTTTGATTGTTAAATCTTGAGAATTTGTCATTGAGGTCAATGCCTAGGAACATATATACCTCCTGTGAGAAAATAATGATGATGTGCCAGATTCCTGGTGTCAAACGCACACATGTATAAAATCTTGCAATCTGTAGAGAGGTGGATTGATAGTAACAGTCCTACAGTGGACTATATAATAATAATAATTTGCTCCTATAGTAGGTATAATAATGATAATAATAATATGCTCCTTTAAACAAACACTGATGACTTGTAAACATGTAGACAAAAGCTGTCAATTCTGACAGTGTGCACCATGTGCAATAAATGGGCAATTGTACAACATGTGGATTACAAATGGCAATAATCATAATACGTAATGACAATAACAGTGACTATAAATATAGCTCACGTTCCACCCATCTTTCCCCTTTTCTTCAAGCCGCTAGTAGGTTGTAGTTTTCACATTCCTATGGCCCTGCATGTCCTCAGTGGCTACAGAAATTTGCTGGTGGAGGAAAGAAAACATTTGGCATCTCCTCGTGGCTCTATGCTCTTTTGCAGTGCCACCTGACCACTATGGCTCCTGGGTAACTGGAATAGAAATGCTGACATTAATAACCCAGTAACCCAGCCTGTGCCAAAGGGAACTTTTGTCAACTTGGAGACCCAGTAAAATTGTTGTTTAGTTGAAATCTGTGACCAAAATCTAGAGGGTTCTCAGTAGGGTTGTCCCGATACCACTTTTTTAGGACCGAGTACAAGTACCGATACTTTTTTTCAAGTAGTCGCCGATACCGAATACCGATACTTTTTTTAAATGTGTCCCCAAATGCAGCCATGTCCCCCACATATGCAGTCATGTCCCTCACATATGCAGCCATGTCCCTCTAGCCATGTCCCTCACATATGCAGCCATGTCCCTCTAGCCATGTCCCTCACATATGCAGCAATGTCCCTCTAGCCATGTCCCTCACATATGCAGCCATGTCCCTCACATATGCAGCAATGTCCCTCTAGCCATGTCCCTCACATATGCAGCAATGTCCCTCTAGCCATGTCCCTCACATATGCAGCCATGTCCCTCTAGCCATGTCCCTCACATATGCAGCCATGTCCCTCACATATGCAGCAATGTCCCTCTAGCCATGTCCCTCACATATGCAGCAATGTCCCTCTAGCCATGTCCCTCGATGCAGCGGCGCGATGCGGCGGCAGCGACGGGGGGGGGGGGAAGGGGGGGGAAAGTATTCTATTTAGGTATCGGGTATTTGCGCGAGTACGAGTACTCCCGCAAATACTCGGTATCGGTCCCGATACCGATACTGGTACAACCCTAGTTCTCAGCTATTAATATATTATTATACAGGATTTATATAGCACCGACAGTTTGCACAGTGCTTTACAACAGTAGGGCAGACAGTACAATTACAATACAATTCAATGCAGAAGGAATCAGAGGGCCCTGCTCGTCAGAGCTTACAATCTAGGAATAGTGGTGAACTTCACCAGTACCATTACTATTTTCCCTGCAAGGGGTACTTTAGGATTTTCCATAATTTCTTTGGGTATTTATGGTAATTATTCTTTGATAATTGTGAAAACCTCCAATTACTGCATTACTTAACTGATAATTGTAACTGACAATTATATCCAAATACAATTGATGTCCCATTTTCCTCACAAATAGAGCTTTCTTTTGGTGGTGTTTGATCACCACTGGAGGTTTTTATTTTTTGCGCTAGAAACCAAAAGAAATTGACAATTAAAAAAAATGTTTACTTTGTGCTATAAAGCATATCCAATAAAAAATTAAAAAAATCGAATGTCTTCATCAATTTAGGTCAATATGTAGTCTGCTACATATTTTTGGTTAAAAAATCCCAATAAGCGTATATATTGATTAGTTTGCGCAAAAGTTATAGCATCTACAAAATAGGGGATAGATTTATTGCATTACATTTTTTTTTTTTACTAGTAATGGCAGCGAACTGCGACATTGCAGCGGACAGATTGGACACCTAACTGACACTTGACATTATTACAGTGATCAGTGCTAAAAATATGTATGATACAATATAAATGACACTGGCAGGGAAGAGGTTAACATGTGGGGTGATCAAGGGGTTAACTGTGTTCGCTGTTTGTGCTTTCTTACTGTGGGGGATAGGCTCACTGCATGCACAGTGATTCATGTTCCTGATTAGCAGGAACACAAGATCACAGTGTCCATGCTTGACAGAATGGTGGTCTGCCTTATTTACATCGGCAGACCACCATTCTACCTCTCTGGGGAACGATCAGTGGGTTCCGGCAATCATCACGCCCATTGACCTGTGGCCAATGGGCGTGTGCACCACCCAGTGGCTATTGCACGGAACGTCATTTTGCGCAGCCATGCCACCTTTCCGCAGTATAACTGCGGCGGGTGGTCGGCAAGTGGTTAAACAGATATGGGTCCAGCAGCTTGTCTTTCCTATGCATATTTTGCAGAATGAGAGGTCAGAAGTGTTTTATTTGAAAGGTCTTTTATTGCTTTTTAGGTATATGTAAATATTTTAATGTTCATAGTATAAGCACAGGCGTGCTGTAAAAATTGAAATTGCTCTGACTTTGTTATACTTTTAAATAGATGGTTAGAAATAATGATTACAATGCCTCCTAAATGACTAATATAAAGAGATAATGGCAAGAGAGAGGCTTAAAGGATCACTAAAGGATTTTTTTTTTTTTAGCTAAATAGCTTCCATTACCTTACTGCAGTACTGGTTTCATGTCCTCATTGTTCGTTTTTGCGTTGAAGTTGCTGTAATTCTGCTGTGATCTCCACACTTCCTGCTTGTCTGGCTCCTTATGAAAAATCTCATGGCAGCTTTTCACTGTGGTCCAAGCTGTGTGTCTAAAACTCCTCAGATTCATTTAAAAAACAAAACACTGCCCTGGATTTGTTTGTTTTTGTTCTGTGGGTCTCTTTACTTCACAGAAACATGAAACCAGTTTAAAAACGAAAGTGAAACTAGAGGCACATTATATGATTGAATTTAATCTATTTTTAATCATTTTTAAAAGGAATCAGTTAACTTTTATGTCTCTATACCCTGTAAACAGTAATTTCAGCAAAAAAAAATGTTTTCCTTTAGTGACCCTTTAAAGAAAACTTATGCGGATGTCCGCTGAAAAAAAAATATTAAAAGCCAGCAGCTACAAATACTGCAGCTGCTGACTTTTAATATTAGGACACTAACCTGTCCTGGAGTCCAACGCCGTCCACAGCAGGGGACGAGCGATCGCTCGTCACTCTGCTGCCCCCCCGCCATCCTCGGTGAGGGAACCAGGAAGTGAAGCGCTCCGGCATGTGCGAGTCACGCTACACCTGCCGATTGGCTCCTGCTATGTACTGGGAGCCGAGTGGGGGGGACGGGAGGTGACGTCATGCCCGCAGTCTGCCCGAGACTGTGTTGCCGGAAGTTTGTGCAAATACCTGTCTTTAGACAGGTATCTGCACCCCCCTCCCCCCTGAAAGGTGTCAAATGTGACACCGGAGGGGGGGAGGGTTCCAATCAGCGGGAGTTCCACTTTAGGTTGGAGCTCTGCTTTAAAGAGTCCATAAGAGATCCCACGAGTTAAACAACTGCACAGGTGGAGGTTCAAATTGCACAAACTATAAAACGTTAGCTAAGTTTTGCATCCAGCAAATCTACCCAATCAAAGACAAACATCCCTGTTTGATTTACTCATCACTATTTGAAAATCAAAGCTTTTGCTAAGGTATGAGAAAAACATAAATGTTCACTAAATATTATTATGTAAAATATACCAAATTCTACACATTTAGAGCACTTAAACCATGTTTATATACATATAAAAATATTTCTTAGTGAAGAAATGTTCTAACATTATTTTTGTATTAGATATCACAATATGTACATTTTCACTTACAGTACCTTCAAAGTAATGACAAGTAACCAATGCTTTATTTTATCTAACTTTCAAAGTAAGGATAAGTAACCAATGCTTTATTTTATCTAACTTTTGAGTTCTGTCCAGTAATTTAAGTGTGATATGTGACAAACGCAACAGTTTAACTAGACAGGTCAATATACAGGCCCAGTAGACCATCAAGCATCCAAAGACATTGCCCGCATCCTTGCAGAATAACATCTTTCAGGAATAGTGGGTGGGTGCCAAGTTTGCATGTCTGCTGTACTGAGTGCATTCAATTAGAATAATGTGTGTCTGCAATAACAGAGTAATGGGTTTAAAATTTTTCCTTAAGGGCATTCTTCTATGCAAAACAACTTGACACCAATTTTCAAAGCAACGTGTTTCTCTACAGCAGGAGGGAATCAAGTAATAACATGAGCTATTGTTCACTGAAATATAAGTTGTTTAGAGATGTCCTCTTGCTGTTTATCAAGATCAACACTTATTCAAATAAGCTTTCTAGAAGCTAGTTAGTAAAATGAATAGCAAACAATGCATTTTTATTTATTTTTTGCAGGGTAGTGTATAATTAATGATACTTAGAAAAGTCAAACAATCTATTAACTAGAAGATCTGCATTTGACTTAGAACTCTTCTGTAAAGTTGCATAAACATTTCATAATGAAAATAAAAAAGCTCAAGCAATGTCCCTCAAAGCATAATTCCTTTAATGCAGACCTTGTAATAATTTGCAAACTCCAAATACACTGTGTGGACCCTCTTCCCCATCATAACTCATATGTTATTGCTATTTGTGAAATGTACCTGTAAAGAAAGAAATCAGGGCGTCGTTAGGGGTGGGCTGGGGAGGCATGTGGTATTTAATTATTAGCCCCCGAGTGCCGCCGAGCAGGGGCCATTCTGATTCCGACAGCCGCTGAGCGCCGCCGAGTGTGGCCGAGAGACATAGCAGGTCCCGCCTTCTGGAGCCTGCAGCGCCTATGATGGATGTCCCTCAATGTCCCTGAGATCCCTTCATTGATTGCCAGTAAAAGACAGAATCACTTTCAAGGCACTCTGCCTAATGCATAAGTGTATTCAAGGAAACGCCCCCAAATATCTATGCGAAAAAATAAAAGCCCTTAACCCCAATCGCATTCTGCGATCCTCCAATCAAAACCTACTCCAGATACCTAAAGCCAGAAACAAGTCCAAAGGAGATCGAAGATTTGAAGTCCAGGGACCTCGACTGTGGATTGCTCTACCAACCACCATCCGACTGGAGTCGGACCACTTGGCCTTCAGGAGACCGCGGGACGTGTGACGTCCATCATAGGCGCTGCAAGCTCCAGAAGGCAGGAATTACAATCTTGCCCGCCGCTCCACACCATATCCCCGCTCCCTGATCGGTGCTCGGTTCGGCGTCTCTCCTCTCCTCCTCTGGCTGTAGCTATATGACTATGATGGGCACATTGGGTGCGCTGGCGCCACACACCGCACACCACAGCTGAGGTAGATCAGTGAGTGTGTATGTAGGTCATGTCAGTGTATGTAGGTCAGGTCGCTGTATGTAGGTCAGGTTACTGTATGTAGGACATGTCAGTGTATGTAGGTCATGTCAGTAGGCCATGTCAGTGTATGTAGGTCATGTCAGTGTATGTAGGTCATGTCAGTAGGTCATGTCAGTGTATGTAGGTCATGTCAGTGTATGTAGGTCATGTCAGAAGGTCATGTCAGTAGGTCATGTCAGTGTATGTAGGTCATGTCACTGTATGTAGGTCAGGTCATGGTATGTAGGTCATGTCACTGTATGTAGGTCAGGTCATGGTATGTAGGTCATGTCACTGTATGTAGGTCATGTCAGTGTATGTAGGTCATGTCATTGTATGTAGGTCAGGTCACTGTATGTAGGTCAGGCAGGACAGTGTATGTAGGTCATGTCAGTAGGCCATGTCTGTGTATGTAAGTCATGTCAGTGTAGAAGATTGTTTTCACCTGCTCTGCATTCATGAAGAATCTTCTTGTAGGGATGATGACATTTAGCATTGTGGAAGGCTAGGGTAAATTAGCTATAAATCTAACTTTTTTTACAGGTATGTTTTACACCTACAAACAGTAGGTGTTTTGTGAAGGGGGAGTGGGTCTGGGTAGTATGAACAGACGTTACATTTTACTGTAAGGTCTTCCTTAATATTACACTTCTTTCATATATACTGTAGAGCTGTGGATGACCAATGAAAAAAGAACATTTGTAGTACTACTTTTTGAAGGTATCTGCAGGTCCCAGCAGTGGAGTGCACCAAGAATTGCTAGTATGGTTAGTGTTAGGGGTCTAGCTTGTGAATATGATTAACGTCTTCTACACACACAACTTGATCGCTACATCATGTATTTTTTCAAGAACTCTACAGTTTTCTTTCATTTACACAAAGCCAAATTCCTGTTTAGAACCCTTACCTATCCTGTTTGAGCAGGGCCGTAATTAAGGCAGGGCAAAGGGGGCAGTTTTAGTCCCATGCTGTGTCCCGATATCTCAGTGTGAAGTTATGTTACCAATGCTGCCTCACCTGCAGACCTTGTGTTTACATGTAAATAACCTGCATTGATATGTAAATAGCGGCTGCATTAATATGTACATAGCCATGGACTGACGCCATTGATATGTAAATAGATAAAGCATTCATATGTATATAATACCCCCTGGGGTCATATCCATCATCACTTCTGCTGAATGCTGCCCACTGGGGCTGTAAAGGGGCATGCTTCAAAAGTCAATTTGTGGTCAGTTTTGAATCTTCCCTTACATTGGTGGTTCATGTAGAAGCCCTGTTTAAATTGGTGGGGAGTGTAAATCCTGTCCTTACATTGGTGGCCAGTGTATAAATCACCCTTTATTGGTTGTTGATGTAAAACCCCCATTACATGGGGGATTGACATTGGTTGTCAGTGTAAATGCTTAATTACATTGGTGATTAGTGTACATTTCCCTTTACATTGGTGGCAAGTACAGAATTGCCCTTACACTGGTGGTCAGTGTAAATCCCCCTAACATTGGTGGTTGATGTAGAAGTGTCACCTTACATTGGTGGTCAGTATAAATCTCCTTGACAATGGTTGTCAGTGTAAATTCTCCCTTACATGGAGGTCATTGTATATTCACCCTTACACTGGTGGTTGGTGTAAATCCGTGAGCCACAATGTGTGCTGTAACCTCTAGCAGCCGGTCAGCGAGCTGTAATGATACACTGTAACCTCTGGCAACCCATCACAATTGCTGCCTGATCTGATTCAGTAAACACATTTTCATTCTAGCTGCTATTTATTCTATGTCTCAGAGTAGGTGGAGAGCGAAATTGCATGGGGGGGGGGGGGGAGCTGCCACAAGAATATGTTTGCCCAGGCTCCAATCAATTTTAAAGACGGTCCTGTGTTTGAGTGATATCTTGGCACTGGTAGGAGACTTAAGAGTTAAGTGAAAGTTAGGTTTTTGCCTTTATTTTGTCAATCCAATTTATAATTTACCTTTAGTTCTTCATAATACGAATACAACCAACTAGCCTAACATAAATTGCTAGTACATGTATAATAGCAAGTATACATTAAGGGATGTTATGTAAGGTGGTTGAGGAATAGCACAATTAAAGTATAATTACAACAATTCCAAAATGCACAAAAAGCTTTATAATATAAACCATTGAGAGAGAGAGCCTGCTTTGTTTAGCTTCCAGCAAAGTTACATTTTTTTTAAGCTGTTGTGTGCTTTGATGCAACGGAAAAAAAAATTAATTAAGCCTACTTATTATGTGTAATGGCTTAACGGGAGAAGGAATTAAAGCCTAAAAGAAAAACTTTTATTTAGAGTTTTGGGTAGAGCAAGGAAGTATTAGAACCTTTGTCAGGTTTTTTTGCTGTCAGGTGCTTTGTGGGAGATATTTCCCTCCACTTCCTCTCCAGGGGACAACCTTTTTATCAGACAGAAGGTGAACAGCTACCCACAGACAGAAGTATTTTTATTTTTTTTGTTTTTGTTTTTGTTTTGTTAAAACGGGAATGCTAGAAACCCTGTCAGCTTTTTATTGCTGTTCCTGTCTGATAAAAGGTTGTCCCCAAAACAGAAAATGAGGGAAACCTTCTCCTACAGAACCCCAGAAATTTAACTTTACAGTATTTCTTATCCTTCCCCACACTATCCAAATAATTATTATTTTTTGGCTATGGATACACTTTAACTTCAGGAGATTGTAGACAGGGAAAATAACATAAAGGGGCTGTTTATAGGAGTCATGTCTTCAATGATTGGTGAACATTCATATTTGTTTTTATAGTTGAAAGGCCCATTCCTAGCAGTATGTAGGTCCCCCTTCTAGCAAAAAGTCCATTTAGGCTTAGGCAGAGCCTTTGGTGCACTATTTGTGTCCTGTGTGCTCTACCGGCCATGGTGTGAATGTACAATATACTGTATATATGTAAAGTGTTGCATAAATTGATGGCACTATATACAGTATGTCTATATAATTGTTCCACAGCACTATCACTTTAAATCATCTCCTTACAATCTGGACCACTGCTGTTCACCAAGCGCCCACACACTAGCCCTTGTTCTCAATACTCCACTCTATTCACAGCGGTGTACTGAGATAACAATCCACTTACTTCACTTATGAATTGATAAAGTGCAATAAACTTATTTTACAAAACAAATTATACATATAGTACAGTATGTGCATATATGGTGAACCGACTTATAATACTGCTACTATAAGTTCAGAAATTAATGTTCATCCATGCAATGCTTCCAAAAAAACTAACAAAAAACATTTATATTAAAGTGCTTCAAATATTCTTCATATGGTGTTCCATATACAAAGTGCCTCTGTGCAGCTTCTATACATTTTCTATGCTTCATGCAACACTCTGTGCTTTATAACACTCACTGGATGTCTTTAACTTTGTGCTTTTCAGCTACAACGTCTCCATATGCTTGTGGATATTACCCTCTTGGGTCTTTGCAGGAATAAGGAAGTGCCTCCTCTTCTCTGTTGGTCCACTCCTCCAGCACCCCCCTTCAACCTCTGTGCATCCAATCCTTACACCTCAGAAATCATGCAAAAGGACAGAAGGGGAGTCCGCATAGCATAATTAAATTTTTTAAATAAATCTTTACAACACTTGTACAGGATTGAAAAGAACCACTCACCTGTATGATGTACTATAGCAATAGTAACCTGTAGAAAGAAAAAAAGAACATTGTAACTAAATGGCATTTCCTAGCTGTTTCATTATGTTTGTTCACAAAATGGCTGGATAACCTCAACATTCACACTAGACCTTTTCCTTGATGAGAGTGTAATATGGGTTTTACTAAAAAAAAAAAAAAAAACTGTGTGCAATGCCCCCCAAATCTATATCAGATCCTTACCCTTTTTTTTTAAGATTTCTTTATTAATTTTCCAACATTACATACAAATAAATATATAAATAAATAAATAAATAAATATACATTATTTAAAAGACAAACATTATACAAACACACATATCTATCTCATATTTATAATAATTACACTTCTTATAGTTACATATCCCCTTGTCACATATACATCGTCCCTGGCTCTAAACCTTCTACCTTCTCTTTTCTAGAGTAGACAAAATATCGATAAATAAGAGGCCAGGGAGAGATAGAGCCTTGAGGATATGGCACTATGGGAAGAGGTAGCTGGATGACGAGATGTCGGGGAAAGAGAACCCTTCTTCCCCCAAAAAATAAAAAATCCTCATTATCAGTGCCAAAGTATAAGACAAAAAATAAAGGATGATAGAGGGACATCGTATTACATCCTAAATAGTTCCTATCAAGTGAGCTCTATAATGTGTGAAGGAAAAAAAAAAGGGGGAAAATTCCTTATTGTCAGTGCCAAAGTGTAGAAAAAAAATAAAAGAAGATAGAGGGCCAACATATTACCCTCTAAAAAGTACCTATCAAGTGAGCTCTATAATGTGTGAAGGGAGAGGGAGAAGAAAGGAAGAAAAAAACAAAAAAAACAAACCCTACACATTATCAGTGCCAAAGTATAAGACAAAAAAATAAAGGATGATAGAGGGACATCGTATTACACTCTAAAAAGTATCTATCAAGTGAGCTCTATAATGTGAGAGAAAAAAATAAAAATAAAATAATTTTCTCCTTTTTTCTTTTTTTTTCTTTTCTTCCCATTACCCAGTGTCAAAATGTAAAACAAAAAATAAGAGAAGATAGAGGGACATCATATTACCCTCTAAAATGTACCTATCAAGTGAGCTCTATAATGTGTGAAGGGAGAGGGAGAAGAAAAAGAACAACAAAAAATGTATAAAAAAATTCTCATTATCAGTGCCAAAGTGTATAACGAAAAGTGAAAAAAAAGATAGGGGGACATTGTATTACCCTCTAGGGAATACCTTTCATGTGAGCTCTATAATGTGTGAAGGGAGAGGGGAAAAAAAAGAGGGAAACACATGCAACCCCTAAAAAATTTCCTCTCAAGTAAACTATATTGAGAAAAAAAAACTTAGGCCGTGTACACACGGTCGGTCCAAACCAATGAAAACGGCCTGAAGTCCAGTTTCATCGGTTCAAACCGACTGTTTGTACGGCCCATCTATCTGTTGTCCCTCGGACAAAAATGATAGAACTTGCTTTAAAATCGAACCGATGGACGGCTGACCATCGGTCAAAACCGATGGTTAGTACACGAAAGCATTGGTTCAAAACCCGCGCATGGTCAGAATCAAGTCGACGCATGCTTAGAAGCATTGATATTCGTTTTTTTTCAGCACGTCGTGTGTTTTATGTCACCTCGCTCTGACCCGATCGGGTTTTGAACTGATGGTGTGTACGCACATCAGCCCATCGGTCTGCTTCAGCGGTGAACCGATGAAAACGGTCTGTCGGACCATTCTCATCGGATGGATCGACCGTGTGCAGGCGGCCTAAGGGGAGGGGTGAAGGGAAATCTCCATCCACATCCACCTAAGCATCCAGCTCCTTGAATTCTTTCCATTTAGTCCATATCTTGTTATATCCTAATCTACTTTCATTACGAATTGATATTAATTCCTCCATCCTACTACTTCTATCTATTTATTTTATCCATTCTCCCACTGATGGAGCTTTCTTTTCCTTCCAGTTCTTTGGAATTAATGCTTTAGCTCCATTCAGTAGGTAAGGGACCAAAGACCTTCTATACTGTTTCCTTACCATACCCATATTATGGAACAGGCAATGCCAGGGATCTTGTTTGACCTCCCAACCACTTATCCTCTTAATCTCTACCCAATATGCCTGTATCAGGGGGAATTGCCACCAAATATGAGCATGTGTCCCCTCCATCCCACACTCTCTCCAGCATAAAGATGATATCTCAGGCCGCGAACACACAATCGGTCTAAACCGATGAAAACGGACTGAAGGACCGGTTCATCGGTCCAAACCGATCGTGTGTGGGCCCCATCGGTCTGTTATCCTTCAGTCAAAAAAAAGAGAACTTGCTTTAAAATTGAACCGATGGACGCCTAACCGATAGGTCAAAACCGATCGTTAGTATGCAAAAGCATCGGTCAAAAAGCCGTGCATGCTCAGAATCAAATCGACGCATGCTTGGAAGCATTTAACTTCGTTTTTTCAGCACGTTGTGTGTTTAACCGATGGTGTGTAGGAACATCAGACCATCAGTCAGCTTCATCGGTTAACCAATGAAACGGTCCTTCAGTCCTTTTTCATCGGTTTTGACCGATCGTGTGTACGCGGCCTAATTGTTGATTCTACGGAGTTTCGTTGGGACATAGTACCATTTGGTAAGGAGTTTATAATTCATCTCTTATACTTTTGCATCTGTTGATGTAGAATGGACAAGATCTAATACCTCTCTCTTCCTTTCTTTCGATATGGTTTGATTTAATTCTTCTTCCCACCCTTCCAATATTTTCCGTGTACCCCTCTCTCCATTGGGTGTCAATATTCTATTTGCATTTGATATCCCCTGTCTTCCTGTTCCTCCCCGCTCTATAAGTTTTTCCCATGGGTTTAATTCTTTCATATCACGCAGGGGTTTCTGAAGTGTGCCTACAAAGTGTTGAACCTGTCTATACCTCCATTCATCTCCATATTTTCCTCTTAGTTCTAATAAAGAGCACAAGATATTATCCTTTATTAAATCCTTCAGTCTTAATGTGTCCGAAATTGTCCATCTCAGGTACACTCCACCCTCCTTACCTGGCGGGAAGTAGTCTGTACCCGTAAGGGGCAACAACAAACTATTATAGGGCCATTTTTTCCTTTTACATACTGTACTGCGTCCCAGATTCTAAAGGTTTATTTTTTTATTGATGGTATCTCCTTAGGGAGGCTTCTATATTGCTTTGGAACCCATATTCTCTTTCCCAGATCCTTTTTTGCTTAGATTTTCCTCTATTTCTACCTTTGTCCCTCTTCCTGAAACCAGTTATCAGTTATCCTCTTTAATACTGCTGCCTCATAATATCTTTTAAAGTCTGGTAGATATAACCCTCCCTCACATCTTGGTCTAGTCAGGGTCTCAGCTGATATTCAAGTTTTTTTCTCCTTCCATATAAACCTCCTTATTATCTTCCCCAGAATGTTAAAATATATATCTGGAATCTTTATCAGAATTGTTTGAAAAACATACAGGACTTTAGGTTGTGTCATCATCAGATCCATACACTTGATAAGGGTCTGGTATATAATTTAAGGGAGAGCCCCACAAAAACTGTCATGCAGTCACTCCCATAATCCTTACCAGACATTAATCTAGGCATGTAGCAAAAAAAGGGGGGCAACGAATGTGTGACCCTGAACCATACCAGGCAAAATGCCCTCATCATGAGGAGAATACTTTGATAGGGGGCCCTAGCAAAGCCCATTGTGACATATATCAGGCCACATTCACCTCCCCTGGCAAGCAAAGCATCAGCCTCCATGTTGATGGGGAGGACAAAGGCCAAAAAAATTTACAATATAAATAAACACACAAACACTGTTGACAAAGTATTCTTCTGAAAAATAAATAACATGCCACATAGTGTAAATCCATTGTCAATAACATAATACAGTGATGTAGATCCATTATCAATCTTGATGAATGATGCCCGATGAGCCCATGCAAAAACACGACCCACGCTCATAATCCTTTCCCAAGGCACTCTCACTGCAAATTAAATTTTCCCAGAATGCTGCTGAACAAACCAGCCAAGGGAGTGACATCACTGACTATATATTTCTGTGACCATGTATCATCAATGACATTGCCCAGGATCCCCACTAGCTTTTGCTAAAAGCTTATCTGCAGGAAAGCATTCATTTTTTGGAGGTAGTGATACCAAAACTAAATTAATGACTTCTGAAGTTCTGTCTGCAGTAGTAGACATAGGTTTGGTACAGGTGAACAGGCCAAATCTGACCATTTAGTTTGCCCTTTAGGAAAACCTCAGATAGCTAGATTTCAAGCTCTCCATCAACCTGAACCTAAAGTTCATCCCTAGTAGAGGCTAGGTAGTATCTGTATCTGTTATATCTGACCCAGCAAATAATAATTAAATCAGCACAGCTTTTAAGAAAGTATATACAATTTTCTATGTTTTACCACACCATAGTTGTCAACATTTTAAAGTAATTAGGAGGGATACCTTAACCTGCCTAGCGGTATTCTCGAGTCAGGCTCAGGGTGAATTTTACATACCAAAAGCGGTAACCCTAAACCAGACTCGGGAGCGCATTGCAGGATACAGCAGGGGTTACTTACCTTGTCCCTGTATCCTGCGATGTGTCCTCGCTGTGTGTGCAAGCTGTCATCTTGCTTGATTCACACATTAGTGACTGCCGAGTGCCACCGAGCTTCATTACCGAGTGGCCCGACGCATGGGGGCGGAGTTCGGCACCAAATTCAAAAAAGTAAAAACACAGTATAGATACAGTATACTATAATCTTACAGATTACAGTACTGTATCAAATAATTACATACCCCCTTTGTCCTTAGTGGTCTGGCCAGTGTCCTACATGCATTTTTATATTATAAAAGCTGTTCTTTCTGCCTGGAAACGGGAGATTGTCCATAGCAACCAAAAAGTGTCCGTTTATGTCAAAAGTGGTTTTAGACCAGCTAGAAAACAGCGATAACAAATTAGAATTACTTGCAGAATTGAGCAATAGTGATTTGTGGGGAAATTCATCACTAAAAGTAATGACAGCGACAATTCTGCAACTGAGCAAATTCCAGTGTTTTTGATTTGATTATGTTATTTATTATATTATAATTTATGATTTTGTGTTTCAAACTTTGTCATACCCGGGATGTCTACTAGACTCTTGTTTGGACAGATTTAAGTGAGTTATTTCTAAGAATTACAGGTCTGCAATATAAAATGCAAAATAATCGTACCGCTTTCAGCACCAAAAATCTGAAAGAATCATACCGCCAGGGAGGTTAAATGGTTAGAAAAGAAACATGAGGTGCACTATACAAAAAAACAACATACAGTAGGATAAGACCTAAAATGGGTGTAGCCAATAATTTGGTAGCCACTTCAAATCTTATGGTTTGCAGTGACCCATCTTTAACCTATGCTTTAGACAAAATAGAGCCTGTGGATATGTTGAAAAGGGAAAATATTGCACTCAGTATTATGTACAATAAAAAATAAGTGAAAGTCTTATAGACACATAAACTTTGGGACAGAATTAGGCTCGCTGTGAGGCTGAGTCAGGTGCCCGTCCAGGCTGTTGGGTGAATCCCGATCATATGGTCACAATCTTTCCCCAGCCTGGACCAACTCTGTGAAGTCAGCCAAAAGCGGGCTTCAGTTTTAGCTGTTGGCTGAAAACAGGTCACAGGAGTCTTCTCTCTCAAACACCCTTCCACAGACTAGCTAGTTCAGGGATCCAGTGCAGCTCCTCGTTCAAGACTTTCCTGAACTTACAGAAAAATGCTGATTCATATCATTATTTGGAGACCCTTTTTCTGTAGCATTCAGGATCCACCATTCACAATAAAACGAGAGGGTGAAGAGGACCAGTGACATCACTAGCCTAATCCCACGATCACTGAATGTTGGGAGACTTACTTTTTCCAGTTGTCACTAATTACCAATGTAAGGTAAATCCAAAATTTTAAGCTGCCACCAGGACAGAAATAGAAATAAAATATTCAGACACTTGTTCCCATGACAACTGTTCAAGGGGGGATTTCATTCAAATTAGAAAAGTATCAGCTCACATTCTGTCAAGTCTACAGGGAAGGAAATGAAAGGAAATCTCCCTAATGGGACAGAGGTCATTTTTAACCCTCCCCTACTCTATCAAAGAAATACATTTTGGCTTGGGATATCATTTTAACAGTTCTGTTGTATATTAATACAACAGGTAGCACAGAAATATCTCAGAGGTGGAACTTTTACAAAACTATTATGTGTATGGTGATTGCAATTTTTAGCTCTCTTGGATTAAGTAAACTCTATTTTACATTGTACATTGGGAAATCTGTGTGGATCAATGTGTAATGTATAGGTTTAATTATAATTCCTCTAAAATAATAAATTAAGACAGAAATTAATGAAGAACTTTGGATGGGAAAATGTATGAATAATTCATATTTCGAATATTTATAGTTTAACATCACTAATTGAAACATTTATTCAGTATGAAAATTTCATTTGAATATAAATAAGATGATGTCCCGTATATCTTTATGTCAGATGGTATTACCATAAAATTGTGAAAACATAACCATGATGCAAAAAAAAGTATTTATTTTATTTCTCTGTAAAAATGAGTTGTCATTTTTTGTGAAAAGGAAATGTTTGAAAAAGATAAAGATTTGTATTAATTTGGGCCCTTTAGAATGTTCTATCACATCCATTGAATACATAAAATCAGTTGGTGGTGATATATTTTGATATTCAAAAATAACTGTTTGCAATGTTGTTTTATATAACCCTTTTATATAACAAAATAATGTACCTTTTTGTCTGTTTTTGTCTCAATATGCATCAAAATTATTCAGAAAACGTGTTCAGGGATAAGTGTAGCTCTTTTAGTTTATCAGCGTATATAAAATGAACTTTTTACAAATTGTATTTTGCAGTTGAAAAAATACAAAATCAGTGGGAGGAAGTACAATGTCATCTCCAAAATCGAAGACAACAGCTACAGGAAATGCTGAAGGATTCTGCCCAGTGGATTGAAGCTCGTCATGAGGCAGAACAGATGTTAGAAAAAGCAAAAGGAAGGGTTGTATCTTGGAAAGAAATCTCATATACTGTTGAAGCACTGAAGAAACAAAATACTGACCTTAAGGTATGCTTTCTGCTTTACTCTAACCATTAGGATGAGTGTTCATTTTACAGGCAGATTTTTCAGTACTGCTGATAGCTAATTATTAGTCATATAAACTAACCAGCAGATCATTTAAAGGGGTTGTAAAGGTTCGTTTTTTTATTTTCTAAATAGGTTCCCTTGTAAAAAAAAATTTCTTTGTTTTCTTTGTCTGAATTTCTCACTTCCTGTTCCTCCTCAGTAAGGTGTTCAGTAAGCTGTTCTAAATGACTTTCCACCTCTCGAATGATGGTGGAAAGCTTACTGAGGAGAAACAGGAAGTGGGAAATTCAAACAAACGAAAAAAACATTTAGAAGGGAAATCGAAGGAAAAGATAAGTGAACCAACAATGCACTAGCTTAAAGGAACCAATTTAGAAAATAAAAGATGAACCTTTACAACCTTTAATCTCTTTTCCAGAATTTATTAGGGACTCCAAAATCTTTTTTTTTTTGCAGGCAGGCAGGCAGGCAGAAGAAATGGATAGTTTTGCAGTGACCATGCAAGATATGGTCAACATTTTTGTATTCTCTGTTACTCAGATCTACTGCCAGCCTAAAACCCTAAATGTATCTGCAGGTTTGAATATGGTGAGGGGTGATAATTGGGACAAACGCATCTGAAGCATCAAAAAAATGTTTGCAGCTGCATAAATGACTCAAAAAAGATGATTTTCTTAACCACTTAAGGACCGCCTAATGCCGATATACGTCGGTAGAATGGCACGGCTGGGCACAATCACGTAAGGGTACGTCCCCTTTAAGTGCCCAGCCGTGGGTCGTTAGCACCGCGGGCGTGCACCCACGACCCGGTCCGTAGCTCCGTGACCGCGGGACCCGTGGACCCGATCGCCGCCGGTGTCCTGCGATCGGTCACAGGACCTGAAGAACGGGGAGAGGTGTGTTCAATTATACCTTCCCCGTTCTTTACAGTGGCAGTGTCACTGATCATCTGTTCCCTGATATAGGGAAATACGATCAATGATGTCACAAGTCCAGCCCCGCCCCCTACAGTTAGAAACACATATGAGGTCACACATAACCCCTACAGCGCCCCCTAGTGGTTAACTCCTAAACTGCAATTGTCATTTTCACAGTAATCAATGCATTTTTATAGCACTTTTTGCTGTGAAAATGACAATGGTCCCAAAAATGTGTCAAAATTGTCCGATGTGTCTGCCATAATGTCGCAGTCACGAAAAAAATCGCTGTTTTTGGGGGATATTTATTATAGCAAAAAGTAAAAAATATTGAATTTTTTTCAAAATTGTCGCTATATTTTTGTTTATAGCGCAAAAAATAAAAACCGCAGAGGTGATCAAATACCACCAAAAGAAAGCTCTATTTGTGGGAAAAAAAGGACGCCAATTTTGTTTGGAAGCCACGTCGCACGACCGCGCAATCATCAGTTAAAGCGACGCAGTGCTGAATCGCAAAAAGAGGCAAGGTCCTTTAGCTGCATAATGGTCCGGGTCTTAAGTGGTTAAAGTATATCTGAAATGGAATAATGCACCTTTTCCTCCTCTGTCATGCAGAGCGGAGAACAACTATGAAAAGCCATGACCATTTAAAGCTTAGCAGCTAATCAGCCAGAAGACATATTTTAGGCAGAAAAAACACTGGCTGAAAGACCGTCCATTCATCCATAACTGTGTCTTTGATATGTACTGTATAGTGTATGCAGAATGTTTTAATGCTTATTATTCTGATAGTTCCTCTAGTCAGTTATAAAACTATAATACAGCAGCCTTTCTCAACCTTTTTATCTCAAATGAACTCTTAAACTCATTTGATAGTCGGTGGTTGAAGTAGCCCCTTACATTGGTGGTCAAAGAAAATGGGTTTCCTTAGATTTTTAGTTAGTGGGGAAAAAGCTAAAGATTGAGTAGAAATTCCAGCTTACAACTAACTAGTCTTAAAACTTCCCCCACCACCATTCTAACACCTATGCCACCCAAAAAAAAAGATGTATATACCCACCAATTTTAAGACCTCTCCAGTCAACGCAGGCTCACTGTGAACTTTGAATATTAATTTCTTCACAATGCTTAAAGATACAGAAATGGGTGAGGGTTTGTTTTAAAGAGATTTTTAGAATATGTAGAGTTTAGTGAGCTGACACAGGTTCACTTAAATAAGCTCAATACTATCCCTGCTTTGATAATAGACTGAGTAAACCACATTCTAACATATGTCCCAACACCTGGTCATTAATAGTTTACAATCATAACTACAGGGACTTAAGAAAATATGTATAAATCACCTGCACGGCCATCTACACAGCCATCACCAAAACTCATTAGGAACAGGTCACCATTGCAGCTGTAAATAATATGGGAATAGTATATGCAGAGGATGTAATATTCTTTACATGATCGACCTGGCTAAACTACAAGTAGTCAAGAAGGTCAAAAACGTATTTCTTTGTCCGCAAATAGCTCAATTTTGCAGAACCAAAATGGAGCCTTGAGGCAGAGCTCTTCATCACAAGATGAGAGCGAGCAAGAGTAACAGGTCACTTATTAACATGGTTGAGGGATAAATGAGTGACCCAAAGTTTGTCATAGTGAAGGTCTGTATTGAATAACTTCACTGTGTCCTTCACTTCACTAGACACTTAAATCAAGGTATGTGGTCACTTGACTTTAAACCATGAAGGGTTTAACCGGGTTGCTTTAAGTTACATTGTATGTGTCATCTTAAGAATATGTAAATTTGAAAAGTGTTGCGCAACTTTCTGAGAAAAAAAATACTCAATGTATGACAATTTACCTCTATATACATAAAAAATTAAATTACAGTGACCAACCATGAATACCATTTTTAATATACTGTACAGTAGGTACCATATATAACCACTTAAGCCCCGGACCAATATGCTGCTAAATGCCCAAAGGCGTTTTTACAATTCGGCACTGCGTCGCTTTAACAGACAATTGCACGGTCGTGCGATGTGGCTCCCAAAGAAAATTGACGTCCTTTTTTCCCCACAAATAGAGCTTTCTTTTGGTGGTATTTGATCACCTCTGCGGTTTTTATTTTTTGCGCTATAAACAAAAATAGAGCGTCAATTTTGAAAAAAATGCAATATTTTTTACTTTTTGCTGTAATAAATATCCCCCAAAAACATATATAACATTTTTTTCCCTCAGTTTAGGTCGATATGTATTCTTCTACCTATTTCTGGTAAAAAAAATCGCAATAAGCGTTTATCGATTGGTTTGCACAAAATTTATAGCATTTACAAAATAGGGGATAGTTTTATTATTATTTTTTTTTTTACTACTAATGGCGGCGATCAGCGATTTTTTCCGTGACTGCGGCATTATGGCGGACACTTCGGACAATTTTGACACATGTTTGGGACCATTGTCATTTTCACAGCAAAAAATGCATTTAAATTGCATTGTTTATTGTGAAAATGACAGTTGCAGTTTGGGAGTTAACCACAGGGGGCGCTGTAGGAGTTAGGGTTCACCTAGTGTGTGTTTACAACTGTAGGGGGTGTGGCTGTAGGACTGACGTCATCGATCGAGTCTCCCTATAAAAGGGATCACTCGATCGATGCAGCCGCCACAGTGAAGCACGGGAAGCCGTGTTTACATATGGCTCTCCCGGTTCTTCAGCTCCGGGGAGCGATCGCGATGGAGCAGCTATAAACGAATAGCCGCGCCGTCGTCCCGGATCGCTCCCCGCGGGAATCCGACCGCCGCATGTAGCGGGGGGGTCCCGATCGGACCCCTGACCCGCGGAAAGGCAAGGACGTACCTGTATGCCCATTTGCCTGTACGTGCCATTCTGTGGACGTACATATACATGCAGTGGTCGGCAAGTGGATAATACCTGTGGGTGATCTTAAAATAGTGCATGAATAAATGCATGTAAACTCTTTTATGTTAACTCAAATCAAATCATAAAATGGAAATAACCTGAGAATTTGCTCCAAACCAACCTTCAAACTGTGCATGAAGCAAACATATATTAAAGTGCATAAATGATATATCATGTGTTAAAATATAACATAAAGTCCAATGTAAATGTCCTTTCAAGAGAACACTCTGCCAATCCAGTGCTCTTGCTAGGATCAATGTGAAGAAGAATAAAGAAAAAGCAAAGAAAAAGCAGAGGGTCCATTGCCATTCACACACCATGCTCACCTTAATGAATGGACCTATCTAACTAAAAATAGGCCAAGTGCGCATTCCCCTTTAAAGGGGGTTGACTTCAAGTAAACTCTGTTTCCTACGCTTAAGATCCTCTATTGTAGTTTGAGAATATTAATTTGTAGGTGAAACACTTCTCCAAGGCTCCTCAGCTCAGAAATAAATGGGAGGGAACTTAGATAGTGTAGTATGGTTAAAAATTGATAAAATCTTTATTATAAAAGCATAAACTTATTGCACTCTCAAGAAAAGAGCACTAGAGAAGTAGTGCACCACTTGAAACACAATAGTGTATTTATAGGAGTATGTTTCCAACTGGAACTTATCTCTCACAGTTACCCTTTTAATCCAGTAGGATCAACCCATTTCACCCATAAATGCTAACTTAATGTCTCCTTCTTGAAGCATTATTCCTTGCTTTGTTTAAACTGATTATCACCTTATAACTCACTCCCAGGCTGAGCGTAATTTACCCTGTTTTGGCTAAGTGACAGCAATGACCCACCAGCTTTTGTCTTTTTCAATACAAGACATATTTGACAATGTTTTATGTTGGTTAAGTCAGTGTGTGACCTGAAGGCTATGGAGCAGAAATTAAAATTGTCATTCACTGCCTCCATATTGGTGCTCAAATTTGGAATGCTCTGAACCGTTTGGCATTGCAGTTGTATAAGCTCTTGGAAATGGATACTTGGGTGTGTCAACTGAGTTATAAACAATCCTTTTACTTGTTTGGATGCAACGATAACTGCTCTATTTCTTTACATCTTTCTCTTTCCTTTGCAGACATATGTAACAAATATGAGATCTTTATTATTTAGGGATTTCCACCTTTTCAAAATGTTTTATTTTAATGGAAAGCAATATACTCTACCTTGAAAGCAGGTTATATTATTACATCAAATTTAAAAAAAATTCACTTAGTAAAAAAAAAAGTTAATTAATTAACAGAGTGGGTTGGATAAACTGTTTGGACCAGGGGTCTCAAACTAGTGGCCCTCCAGCTGTTGTGAAACTACAAGTCCTATGAGGCATTGCAAGGCTGACAGTTACAAGCATGACTCTCAGGCCCCGTACACACGACCGAGGAACTCGACGTGCCAAACACATCGAGTTCCTCGTCGAGTTCAGTGTGGAAGCCGCCGAGGAACTCGGCGGGCCGACTTTTGCCATTGAACAACGAGGAAATAGAGAACATGTTCTCTATTTCCTCGCCGAGGTCCTCGTCGGCTTCCTCGGCCGAAAGTGTACACACGGCCGGGTTTCTCGGCAGAATTCAGCTCTGAACCGAGTTTCTGGCTGAATTCTGCCGAGAAACTCGGTCGTGTGTACGGGGCCTCACAGGCAGAGACATGATGGGTCTTGTAGGTTCAGAACAGCTGGAGGGCCACCAGTTTGAGACCCCTGGTTTAGATATAGGTATTGGCAAGTATACACTGGGGATGATATTCTGGTTTTCTACCACCATGGCTTGGAGGTGGACCCTGCGTGTTCAAGGTTTGCAATCTCGGCACATTGATGTAGCTGATTGAATTCTTTGTAACCATACAGTAATTCAGTACCTGGTCTTTGAACTTAAGTCAACTGCTTTGGAAAGGTCAATAAGGGGGCTTTTGGATAAGCCAATCTTGTCACTAAAAAAAGGGAAGATCATAGCAGGCATATTGGAAATGAGCCTTAGCTGTGTTAGGACAGCAAATGAAGTGCTGCTGAAAAAAATCATAGAAAGAGATTTCTGTAGAGCTTGTAGGCACTGACAGGCCTGTTGAAATAGATGTAAACTCTTTGCTGATGTCATGTAGGAAGCAAAAATACTTTGTATCACAGATAATTGGGATATAAGGAAGGGAAGGGTTTTTTAAATTGTTTTCATCTTTTGTTACACTGTAATGCAGCAGCTGTTTATTACACTCTTTACAGCCTGTCCTTCTTTGCATGTATGATAGAGATGGCAGGCTGAGGATGTTTTTTTTCTTCATTGGGCATGTTTCCTAATTTTGCTGGCTGTAATTGTTTTTCTTTTTAAGATTGGTGACAATATTGGAATATTTTAAATTTTTTCCATATAGTCCTTCTTTCTGGTTTGGCTTCCTTGCTAAAACACTTTTTCTATATATGCAGTTAAGGACTGGAAATCTGACATATTTACATATGTTCCATACTACAAGCCTCATATCTTCAAACCTGTTATACAATATTGGAATATGCCTGGGCAATGTGCATCAGCACAGCAACTTTTCTTTTCTTTTGGTAGAGCATGTGACAGGCAGGAGATTGAGGAAGACAGGGCTAGGGTCCACAAAATCCTGCACCTGGCTCTAAACCCCATTAAAGTGTATAAGAGGATTTTTTTTATTTAGTTTTCCCCATTTTTAGGCTAATTTGCAAGCTATTGTTGAAAAAAAAGGCACATGTTTATGGGGACAAGGGCCTCATCCCCACAACCTTTGCACAGTGGTTGTGTGGGTCTGTGGGCGGGATGCTTATCGGAATCTGGAAGCCCCCTTTAACAAAGGGGACACCCAGATCCCGCCCCCCATGTAATTTGGTAAGGGGAAAAAAGTGACAAAAATTGTAAAAAAAACACACACAGCTTGGGACAAATCCTTTAATAAAAAAGAAAAAAATATTCCAGCAATGTAATCCTTCAATAACCCGACAATACATGCCACCACGATCAATTCTGCCTCTATGGGAAATGACACAAGACCCATCGTGACAGCTTTTAAATAGCCAAGGGCGGGGCCGCCCATGATATGCGTGGGTGACCCCGCACCCCTCTGACGCAACGGGGGTTCCGGCGGTTTCCCTGTGGCATCACGGGTGACCCCGCCTCCCTCTGACGCAACGGGAAACAGGGGGGCTGGGGGGCTGGATACTGCAAGGTGTTTTTCAACTTAATGCATAGGATGCATTAAGGTGAAAAAACACTTAGGTTTACAACCGCTTTAAGGATCCAGGAGAATTTGAATAAATGTGTTATTATTATGATTTTGTTTCAGTTTGCGCAGCACTTTACAACATGAGGGCAGACAGTACAGTTACAACACAATTTAATACAGTGGGAATCAGAGGGCCCTACCCATTAGAGCTTACAATCTAATGTTTCAAGCCAGTCTATGTTCATTTTATGTGATAGATCCCTCTTCAGCAAGTGACTAAATTTAAATATCCAGGCACTGGAATTCAACTTTCTATATGCCAAGGCTTTAAATACTAATTTACCATTAAATAATTTAACATAAGAGGCCAGAGGCAATTAAAATGCCATAGCATTTGGGAATAGTGTGCTGAATCTCCTTCTACTGTGAATGCAATACATAAGACCCAAAGCCAAGTTGTTAGTTGAAATAAATACTTTTATTTTTTTAACTCAAAAGTTTTCCTTTTCTATCTATAAATTAAGTAGATTGAGATTGATTTGGGGGTCATCCTATACTGGATATATTTTTCTGTGGACTATTCTATGAGAATGAACCTTATATTGGTATTAGGGTTGCACCAATACCACTTTTTTTTACAAAACATCTTTTGTAAAAATTCCCCATGCAATGTTCTTTTGTGATCAAATTCGTAGGGTGGGACCTACGACAGTGACGTCATCACGCTTTTACTTTCCAAGAGGTTGACAAACGAGCAAACTAGGAAGTGAAATGAAGCATGTAGGGATGCTGCAATCGCATTCCATTACATGCTGTGTGGATACATTTGTCTTGTAAGTGCAATCATTATTAACCGCTTGCCGACCGCCGCACGCCAATGTACGTTGGCAGAATGGCACAGCTGCGCATATTGGCGTACAGGTACGTCCCATTTAATAGGCAGAGTTGTGGGTCGTGCGCGAGCCGCCAGTGGTCGCATACTCCGTGACTGTGACCGCGGGACCCACGGATCCGATCACCGCCGGTGTCCCGTGATCAGGTCACAGAACTGAAGAACGGGGAGAGGTAAGTGTAAACAAACCTCTCCCCGTGCTTCCTAGTCAGACTGTCCCTGATCGTCTGTTCTCTGTCATAGGGAACGACGATCATTGACATCATACGCCAAGCCACGCCCCTACACAGTAAGAATCACTCCCTTAGGTCACACTTAACACCTTCAGCGCCCCCTACAGGTTAACCCCCTCACTGCCAGTGTCATTTTCACAGTAAACAGTGCATTTTTATAGCACTGATCACTGTGTAAATGAAATGGTCCCAAAATGGTGTCAAAAGTGTCCGATGTGTCCGCCATAATGTCGCAGTCATGATAAAAATCTCTGATCACCACCATTACTAGTAAAAAAATATTAATAAAAATGTCATAAAACCATCCCCTTTTTTTGTAGACGCTATAACTTTTGCGCAAACCAATCAATAAACGCTTATTGCAATATTTCTTTACAAAGATATGTAGAAGAATACGTATCGGCCTAAACCGAGGACATATATATATATATATATATATATATATATATTGGGGATATTTATTAAAGCAACAAGTAAAAAATATTGATTTTTTTTTCAAAATTGTCGCTCTATTTTTGTTTATAGTGCAAAAAATTAAAACCGCAGAGGTAATGAAATACAACCAAAAGAAAGCTCTATTTGACCGCGCAATTGCCAGTTAAAGCGACGCAGTGCCGAATCGCAAAAAGGGGCCTGGTCCTTTAGCAACAAAATGGACTGGGCTTTAGTGGTTAAAAATACATTTGGATTTTTTAAGTTCTGCACTATGGGAGCATTTTTTCAGAAAAGCTATGCAAGGAGATTGGTGCTTATAACTGCCCCCACTGCTGCACCGATCATCCCTGAGGCTGCACAAGTATCTGGTCAAGCTTTGGAGATTTGCATGAGTACAAGTACATTTTTATATCACATTAACTTTTGGTTTTAACTGTTTTCTTCTTTTTAAAAAAAAAATTTGGTGGTAGGAAATTGGTAAAAGCATGAGACACACTACTAATAACAGTATTTGAAGCCACTACGAAAAACGTAGGGTTTGGCAGTGTAGGTGTATACATTGAGAGTTTTGGACTCCACTCCAGACTAAGTACTGTATATGTTTTACACAACACCATATGCTCTGGTCTTTTTGTTTGTGTGTAAGGCATTGTTAACACAACCTTGCAAATATCCAACTCATTCAAAATCAATTCATTTATTTTACTTCATATTTTATTAAAAATTTCCAAAGAGTGACACTTTTGTCACTTAAGTATACATTGCTATATTGTATTGTCATATGTAACCTAACTTTCAATCAAAAAATAATTAACAATTATAATTGGCCTTTTTTACTATGTGTTGAAAATTTCCAACAGACTAAATAGAACAGTCACTAACATGATATATGCTTTTTTTTTTTTTTTTTTTTTTTCAAAAGCACTATGCATTTTTAATAAATAGGATTGTTCAATGTACCTGTCACCTACATCTTTTGTTGTTACATTAAACTTATGTAGATAGGGTAAGTTGAGGTATGTTTCATTTCATTTTAATATAATTATTATAATAAAACACAATGGCATCTCCATAATTGATCGTTTTGCTGTGCTGGTTGTTCTCTGTAAATGTTATTCCATTTGGGAAATTTAGCCATAATGAGACCCGAGAGAATGTGCCTAGAATCTTTAATTATGGCTCTAATTCTCATAACTTATCCTCTTTGTACCTATTACTATAATCATTCTTTATTGAAAATAAAAGTAGATTAGTATCGAGATAAGTATACATTATGTTAAGCTTTGTAAAATCCATGATTACAAATTAATGACAAGAAAACAACTGGCCCAGTTGGTGAGGGGAGAATGTAGCAAAAGTCAGCTTTGATTAAGGCATCGCAAATAATGAATTAATGTATATAGTGTCAACATAGTCCATGCCACATTTCAAAGAACACAGAATTATTCATATCAGCCCTGCCCCTGAAGCACATTTATTTTCAAGAATCCTACCAGTGGTGTATGAAATCATCTAACAGCCTTTACGGAAGACATGTATATTGTTCCTCTAGTCAACCATCAGACGTGTAAAAATGACAGACAGAAATTTGTGGGAGGGGACCCAGCACCCATATTTAGTATAAATGGATCCTTAAGTGGAAGTAGAGAATGTAGTAGGATAAAACTGGACCAAATAGAGGAAACCCACATGAGGAGTCCACACTCTGATTAATTTTAAAGTCTAAAGTATTTTAAAAATGGGGATGTCTAAGCTAGTCCATTGGACCTAGAGCTATTCCTAGATGTTTTTATTGTTATACTTATTATTATCATACAGGATTGATATAGTACCAACTGTTTGTGCAGCAGTTTACGAACATGAGAGTACAGTTACAATAAAATTCAATACCGTAGGAAACAGAGAGCCCTGCTCATTAGATTTTACATTCTCAAAGGGAGGGTAAAGGGATACAAAAGGCAATCACTGTAGGGGGTGAGCTGATGGAGAAAATAAAAGTACAGTTGTTAGGTGGGGGCAGAAAAAGGGTTTTCAGGGATCTCCTAAAAGTGGACAAAGTAGTATCTAGCTAGTCAGATTGGGGTAGGGTCTTCCAAAGGCTGGAAGAGATTAAGAGAAATCCTGGAGGCGAGCATGAGAGGAGGTGACAAGGGAGGTAGACACCAGGAGGCCTTGGGAGGAATGATGAGAATGATTTGGTTGGTGTTTTGAAACTAGGCTAGTGATGTAGCTGGGGCACAGATATGGATGGCTTTGTAAGTTGTTGTTAGTATTTAGAATTTAATGCGTTGGGTGAGTGGAAGACAAAGTTACATATGACAAAAAAATATAATAAAAACAACATAGGGATGTGGGAAAAATAATGGGTCTTGCTCATCCTTCAATGTTGCAACTTCACAGAAAAAAGATCTATATCTTCTGCTTTTTGCAGAGAAAATAACACGTTCAAATTTTGTATTAATGTTTGTAAATTCTGTACTTATAGGTTAATGAGTTACATTAAAGCTGAACTGTTGCTAAATATAAATGACACACATTATTGCAGCTTTGTGTTCATTATTGCATCATTATATCTATTTTTTAAATACAAGCAGTGTAAATATGTACATTTTGACATGGTATCCAATTTTTGCAGTCCCTGTAGAGCAGGACTGGAGTGTGAGGCCCCGTACACACGGCCGAGGAACTCGACGTGCCAAACACGTCGAGTTCCTCGGTGAGTTCAGGGATGAAGCCGCCGAGGAGCTTGGCGGGACGCCTTTTCCCATAGAACAACGAGAAAATAGAGAACATGTTCTCTATTTTCTCGACGAGTTCCTCGGCGGCTCCATCGGGCCAAAAGTGTACAGACGACAGAGTTTCTCGGCAGAATCCGGGTTTGACCGAGTTTCTCGGTGAATTCTGCCGAGAAACTCTGTCGTGTGTACGAGGCCTGAGAAGAGCACAAGGAGCCAATAATGTTCTTGTAGGAAGCATTCTATGCAGAGAGATCAGTTCATCACTGTGCTGTTTCTCCTTTCATTGCTAGGGCAGGTTTAGGCTGACCTGGGCTCAGTAGACGTGGGTTGAACAATGTTGGCCATCTGACTAAGGACATCTAGTGGAAGAAAAATGTGTGAAAAATCCCACAGCAAAAGATGGTTTTACTAGATTATCTTTTAATCATGTTTCTGTCTGCAGCTGCAGGGAAAGTCACATGGAGGATTGTATAATCAGAACCACTGATAAAAGGACATATGGAAGTGGGGGAGAGAAGCAGGAAAATGAGGGACACAATCTACAGCCACACTAAATGCAGAAACATAGGCCTCAACAGATGGCGGAGCAGCAGAAGTAGCGGTGGGGGAGAGGTCAATTTTTTATAAATAGCTTTAACCCATGGCTTGTCAGGCACTCCTCGCAGCTACACTTTTGATCATCAGCATCCGGGGCACTGTTTTTTTTTTATAAGTTCATGGTCACTGAAGCAACCATGAGCTTTTAGCAAAAGGAGAAATGCAGCTGAGGTAAGGCATACTGACCTGGTCAGCTGGAAATAGCTCTGTTATGTTGTATGCCTTCATGGCAGCGTCAGTGAAAGGGTTAATCTGCAATTTATTTTACCATGGTATTTTTGGCTGGAGTTCTGCTTAAAGGGGTTGTAAAGGTAAAAAAAATGTTTCCTTAAATAACTTCCTTTACTGTACCTTAGTGCAGTCCTCCTTCACTTACCTCATCCTTCGATTTTGCTTTTAAATGTCCTTATTTCTTCTGAAAAATCCTCACTTCCTGTTCTTCTGTATGTAACTACACACAGTAATGCTAGGCTTTCTCCCTGGTGTGGAGAAAGCCTCTTGAGGGGGGAGGGGGCAAGCAGGAGTGTCAGGACGCCCACTAACACACAGCTCCTTTCTCTATCCTCAAAGTAGAGAGTGTTCTGACTTCCCTGATCGCCCCCTCAAAAGGCTTTCTCCACACCAGGGAGAAAGCCTCCCATTACTGTGTGTAGTTGCCAAAATCGATGCCAAAAGCCGTTGTATCTTGGTTTGAGAATTCAAACTAAAGATACGACGCGGCAAATTTGAAAATACGCCGGAGTATCAGTAGATACGCCGGCGTATTTCTTCTGTGAATCTGCCCCAATGTTTTCCCAACTTCATCATTAAAACGATGTTGCCCACACACCATCGTTTTAAAAAAATGATCTAGCAAAGCACCGGGGCGTACACCACGTACGACGGCACTATAAAGGGGAAGTTCCATTCGCCTTTGGGCTGCTTTAGCTGATTTTGTGTTAGTAAAAGACGATTTGCGCTTTTTTGTCTGTTACAGCATGATGAATGTGCTTACTTCATTATGAACGGTAGTTTTACTAGAATGAGCGCTCCTGTCTCATAACTTGCTGCTGAGCATGCGCAGGTTTTTTACGTTGTTTTAGCCCACACACGATCATTTTTTACAACCCAAAAAACGACATAGTTTAAAACGACGTTAAAAAATGCAGCATGTTCGATTTTTTTTTTTGTCGTTTTTCAGAACCTGAAAAAATATGTGAAGCCCACACACGATCATTTTAAATGACGTTTTTGAAAAACAAAGTTTTTTTCATGCCGAAAAATGATCGTGTTTACGCGGCATTACAATTTTGGAGGTTCTATACCATGACAATTGTACCAATAAAACCCGTTATTTCTGCATAAAATTGTTGAATAAGCTTATGGTACTGTATAATTGTCCCCCCTAATAATAGCTTCAGGAATTTTTCTGCATAATCATGTCAAACACTGTCTCCTGATTATTATTGTAATCTACTTACATCTACTGAGCATTATTATGATTTATTGGGATGGCATTTATTGTTGTTTAGGGGATTTAGGTCTAAAGCTAACTAATTAAATTTTTTTATTTTTTTATGTGATTGTGAAAGGGATATTCTAAATCTCAGGACCTAAAATGTAGTTCTTTTATCAGCATTGCCAACATAACTATATGTAATTAGAGTTGCTCTCCAGCAGATGGCACTAATTACACAACCATTTGGATGCATGTTACATTAAAAAACTGAATATGCAAGGCTGTGTGGCTATGATTCATTTTAACAATAGCTATAATGAATATCCAAAATTATGAATAATATCCAAAATCAGCTATCTTTCTCTATAACAACTAATGTAATTTTATGAAGAAAATTTTTAAATAGTTTTCAGCATTTTTGCAAAGGCTCTGTAGGGTAAGCTTCGATATTTCAATATATCAATATTTTTGTCTGTCTGCATTTTTCCTTCTAATTTTCTAGTAGCTGTGTTGTACAACTATTAATACAAATGTATTTTTCAGTGATTTTTTTTTTAACATTTTAATGGTATCTGATAACTGGACAAAAAATGTTTTTTTTTTACCCACAGCAATTTTCCAAAGAACTTCGTCAGTGGCAGATAAATGTTGATGTAGCAAATGATTTGGCCTTCAAGCTTCTGCGGGACTATTCGGCTGATGACACCAGAAAAGTGGAACTAATGAAAGACAACATTAATATTACATGGACAAAAATTAATAAAAGGTATTGTGTTTTTTCAGACATTTACATTTTAATGGTGGTCAATGAAAATTTGAATCTCCTTTTAAAAAGATGAAATGCATGGTGACGTGCAGAGTGACAGAAACATACAGAACTAGAATACTAAAAGCATAGAAAAGACATATACTATCCATTCCTTAATATTTACCATTAATTATATTATAGTTAATTGCTAATTAAAGTATCATGTTTTCAGTGCAAACATTGTGATCCTCTAACTGAAGGTTAGATTCAATTACAGGAAGCTTATCTCCCCCTTCAGCTGTGGATTTCCCATAGGCTAAAAGAGAAATTACTTGAATTTCCATGCATGGAAGTATTGCCTCTGGTGAGCATACGTCATGTGATGTTCTTACAAAGATTAGACATCTTCATACACAGTGAACTAGTAGATAGGTGCTTATTTTCCAGAGAATTATATTAAAAATATTTTTAATGTTCCAGCTTCTATTACCAGCAGAGGTTTAATCTTCCAATTTCTTGTCTTGACTGAAGCTAATTCCGTGGGTTGGTGGGTGGATATGAGTGAATGACTATATTTGCTATTCTGTGGAGTTGACAAAGACAAATAGGCTCTTCACTTTGCAAGGGAAGTTACATCCTGCATGGGACATTTCCCCCACAGCGTAGTGAATGTGAGAATATTTACCTTTAAAAAGAATACCCAATTATGCTCAAGGAAAATAATTGAATGATGGGAGTCAGCACAACTTCACTCATTCACTAAGCTCTGGAGAAGCTTTCCTTGCAAAGTAAACAGTCGTTTTGACTTTACTAAATCAACCCCATTGCACCCCTTATTAGGTACACATTGCTAGTGCCAGGTTGGAGCCCATTTTGCCTTCAAAACTGCCTTAATTCCTCGTGGCGAAGAGTTGGAAAAATTCCTCAGAGATTTTGGTCCATATTGACATGATAGCATCACGCATTTGCTGCAGATTTTTCCGCTGCACAACCGTGATGCAAATCTCTCATTCCACCAGATCCCAAAGGTGCTCTACTGGATTAAGAACTGGTGACTGTGGGAGCTATTGAAGTACAGTGTACTCATTGTCATGTTCAAAAAAACAGTTTGAGATTATTTAAGCTTTGTGACATGGTGCATCATCATGTTGGAAGTAGCTATCAGAAGATGGGTACACTGTAGTCATAAAGAGATGGACATGGTGAGCAACAATACTCAGGTACAGAGGTGTATTTAGGTTTTGTGCTGCCCTAGGCCTGACTAAATTCATGCACCCCCTAATTTAAATACGACCCACACTTCCTGTCAAAGCCACACCCCTTCCAATTTAAGACCCGCCCTATCATATGTAAACCACACCCCTTCCAGACCCCCGCCCCCTCCATCTCCCCCTAGCTGCATAATTACCCTCTTTCAGCACAAATCCTCCCCCTCATATAACCCCTTCCAGTGAATATAATCCTTCCCAGCACAAATTACATCTCTCGGCACAAATCCTCCCCATCTCCCCCTTCCAGCATAAATCTTCACGTTCAGAAAAAAAATCCCCCCTCACCTCAAACCTGTGCCTCCTTCTCTCCCCTCCCAGTACAACCCCCCCAGCTCCTTCTCTGTAAGAGCAGCCTGCTCTGCTTGGACTTTTAGTGCCCTCTGGGGGGCTGAAATATGGCAGGCTCTTATGCTGGAACTTATAGTGCACTCTGGGGGGCTGAGATATGGCAGCCTCCTATGCTGGGACTTGTAGTGCACTCTGGGGGGCTGAGATATGGAAGCCTCCTATGCTGGGACTTGTAGTGCACTCTGGGGGGCTGAGATATGGCAGCATCCTATGCTGGGACTTGTAGTGCACTCTGGGGGGGCTGAGATATGGCAGCCTCCTATGCTGGGACTTGTAGTGCACTCTGGGGGGCTGAGAAATGGCAGCCTCCTATGTTGGAACTTGTAGTACCCTAGACTACAGGGGATGGAAGAATGGCAGCCCACTCTGCTGGGACTTGTAGTGCACTGTGGGGGCTGAGATATGGCAGCCCACTCTGCTGGGACTTGTAGTGCCTTCAGTGACAGAATGAGGATTCCTCAGTCACCCCACAGTCTAAGGCACTACAAGTCCCAGCATAGGAGGCTGCCATATCTCAGCCCCCACAGTGCACTACAAGTCCCAGCAAAAACGGAGCTGCCATATTTCAGCCCCCACACAGTGCACTACAAGTCCCAGCAAAACGGAGCTGCCACACTAGCCTGTATGTATTCACATGTAAAAAGGTTAGGCAGCAGACAGACATCATGCTGTATTTAAAAAAAAGTTAATAAGGGGGGGGGGGGTGATGGGTTATACAAGCTGTTCACATGTAAAAAGAGGGTTAGGTTGGACAGCAGACAGCCATCATGCTGATAATAAGCAGGGGGGGGGGGTTAGACATCAGACAGTCACAGCTCTCTGAGCGCTCGTCGATTTGTACCTGTTGGTGAAGCTTTGAGTGCTGCTTGGTTACATCGTCCACATGCTTCTCCTCTCTCTCGTGCTCCTCCTCCTCCCGTCCCGACCAGATGCTAGGATGCCGCGCAGGGGCTGGGAGGCGGGAGCATCCACCAACCACACAACGTGCATGCCGTGCACCAGATCTATGGGGGGGCGGCACTGGCAGTCGCTCCCCACAGTATGCAGCAATGACATTGACACATACAGAACGGCAGCCACCCGCGGGAGGCGGCAGCTCCGCAGCAATCTCTGCGGGTGGCTGCCTCTGTATTCAGAAAGACATTTGGGGGGTTTTTCGTGCGGAGGGGCGTGAAACGCAGCTGCCCCCGCAAAGTTCCGCCCTAGGCCTAGGCCTTGTCAGCCTAGGCCAAGATACATCTCTGCTCAGGTAGGCCGTGGCATTTAAACAATGCTCAAATGGTACTTAGGGGCCCAAAGTGTGCCAAAGAAAATATTCCCCACCCCATTACACCACCACCAGCCTGAACCATTGATACAAAGCTGAAATCGAAAATCATCAGACCAGGCAACCTTTTTCTAATCTTCTATTGCCCAATTTTGGTGAGCCTGTGCTAATTGTAACCTCAGTTTCCTGTTCTTAGCTGACAGGAGTGGCACCTGGTGTGGTCTTCTGCTGCTGAAGTCCATCTGATTCAAGGTGCGTTAGATGGTATTCTGCATACCTTGGTTGTAATGAGTGGTTATTTGAGTTACTGTTGCCTTTCTATCATCTCAATGTCTGCCCATTCTCCTCTGACCTCAACACAGGGTTTTCATCCACACAACTGCAGCTCACTGAATATTTTCTCTTTTTTGGATCATACTCTGTACATTCTGTAAATCTCTAGATGGCTGTGAGTAAAAATCCCAGCAGATCAGCAGTTTTGGAAATACTCAGATCAGCCTATCTGGCAATAACAACCAAGCCTCATTCAAAGTCACTTACATCCCCTTTTCTTCCCAAATCTGATGCTCAGTTTGAACTTCAGCAAGTCATCTTCACAATGTCTAGATGCCTAGATGCATTGAGTTGCTGCCATGTGAATGGCTGATTGGCAATTTGCAATTAAACAGGTGTACCTAATAAGGTGGCTGGTGAGTGTATGTGCCATATTTGTCAACATATACTATGTGCATGGTTAAACTTGCTAAGAACAGATCGCTTATCCCAGTTCAGGGTTATACTTGCAATGCCAACAGATATGGCCATAGATATCATAGCATGGATTACAGCATGTAAACTCCATTAGATAATATTAAGATATATTTAGAAGACACATATTCAAAAGTTTACCAGCTGTACATGGTAAGCAATGAATACAAGCAATATCTGGTAGAGATGGACGAATAGATAAAAATCTTGTGACATAAAGCTGAAAAACATCTTTGGCGAGGACCATGTTTGCCTGCACA
Source organism: Rana temporaria (assembly GCF_905171775.1). Classification (NCBI taxonomy): domain Eukaryota; kingdom Metazoa; phylum Chordata; class Amphibia; order Anura; family Ranidae; genus Rana; species Rana temporaria. The sequence continues at coordinate 223,599,659 of NC_053490.1, read as the reverse complement.
AGGATGATTAGGTGTTCCAAGCACTCCAGTGCAAACAGCTCCATTCAAGTGAAATTGGACACAGCAAATCCTAAATTGTGGGTGCGGGTGCATGCAGATGCAGACCTTTAATACTTGAAATGTATTTTTTAAATGCAAGCTGTGAAAGTACATAAATTTTACTTTGCATCAGCCTCACTGCAGTTTACTTAATCAAGTATAAAGCTGAGTTTAGAAAGGGGGAGGGAGAAGCAGCACATTAAGTCAAAAAGGTGTTTTGTAGTGCAAGAAGTAGAGAAAGATGAGCTCATCAGTGTGGTGGTTCTGCTTTTATCATGCAGTCATGGGATGGAGGTATATGTGAATAAATCCATTGCAGAGGAAGATCAGGTCCCTTCTGATAGCGTTGTGCTGTGGGGCAGAGCTGTGTAAATCCCAGGACTGACTGGACAAACATACAAATCCTTTGGCAGATAAAACAGCTCTAATATATATATATACAGTATTTATCATATATTTATCCTTTTGTCTGGAGTTCCAATTTAAGTACAGTTAAGTAGGTTTAATGTTAGGTATTAATTCTCAAGGTGTTATGTTTCAGTGCTGAGAGAAGAGTAAATGTTAGGGGTTGATTTTAGAGGACAGCTTTAAGTAACAATGACACTGTAAAAATGTAAAAAAAAAAAAAAAATCCCATTAGGGCAATAATAATACAGTAAAACCTTGGTTTGAGAGTAACTTGGTTTGAGAGCGTTTTGCAAAACAAACAAACTGTTTTAATAAATCTTGCCTTGATATACAAGCGATGTCTTGATATAAGAGTAGTCTCATGTCACAACTGAGTATAAAAGAGAAGAGAGGAGACTCTAAGTGTAGCAATATGGTTACATTTAATGAAGGTAGTGTACAACATTTAGCAACTTATTGCTACACTGAGGGGTGCCTCTTTTCTCTTTTACATCCTGTAAAAAAAATACTTTGATATACAAGTTCTTTGGATTACAAGCATGTTTCTGGAACAAATTATGCTTGCAAACCAAGGTTTTACTGTACTTACTGTTCCTTTTATTGGTAAATTCAAACATCGCTATTTTGAAAAGCTACATACACCCTCTGCAAACATCTTTAGCATATGATAATTCTTGGTGTATCGGGTGCCTTTATCCCCCTGATGTGGTTCCACCCACTGGCCACTTTGTTCCTGCACATTCTGCACATGAGTGCACGACACAGCCACTCATTCTAATTTAAATGTGGAAAAATCCACGCTACCCCCACTATGATCAAAAAGACTAATGATCTGCAAAAAAAGTGCCACAATGTGCAAAAGGGTGAAACTACTCTTAAAAAGTATATAGTGAATAATAAGGGAGAAACCTCCTGAAAACACAAAAAATCTGTATGGCTGGTGCTGCATTTAACAGTTTAGCCAGAATATACAGCCAAAAGGAAAAATGTCAAAAGTAAGGTACAAATGTGCAACCTTTTATGTGCAAACAAAGGTGCAAGTGAATAAACTTTATTTACTTAAAACGTTCAGTGTGATACAACAAAAGACACACAGACAAAGTCCAATAAATGGTGGCTGAAAGCACAGCTAACTGTGATCAGAGGTATGTGTAAAAAGCACTCTTCGTCCAGAATCTGCAGAAATGGTGTATAAAGAGGCTTCTTACCGGATCTGCTGGATCCCTATCACAGAGATCATAAAGGCTCAGCAAGTCTCTACAGGACTCCACAGCAACTGATCGTTTCTCATCTAACCCAATCCGATCTTCCTCCACCAAAGGCGTCTGGACCAAGTGCATGCGATCGTACCACGGACAGGATTACTCCTGGCTAATGGAAATCACTCCCAGCACAGGATGTATTGTAGAAGGGTAAACAAAACATGTCAGATAGTGTTGCTCCGCCCGACGCTGCGTTTCTCCATACGAGGCTTCGACAGGGATATCCGTATCCCTGTCGAAGCCTCGTATGGAGAAACGCAGCGTTGGGCAGGGGAAAACACTATCTGACGTCACCACGCCCCCAGCTGACTGACTCGAGCCATGGCTGGATGACAGCAGTGTTTTTTAAACTGTTTTTCCACTTGGAAAGTTTGTTTGGATGTCAGTACCCTGAATATCAAATTAAAGGGGCATTTTATCTTTGATATACTGCACCAAGAAGCTTTTTAATTTCGTCCCCCTACCATACCCTTCTACAATACGTCCTGTGCTGGGAGTGATTTCCATTCGTCGGGAGTAATCCTGTCCGTAGTACGATCGTATGCACTTGCTGTGGAGTCCTTTGGAGACTTGCTGAGCCTTTATGATCTCTGTGTTAGGGATCCAGCAGATCTGGTAAGCGGCCTCTTTATACACTATTTCTGCAGATTCTGGACGAAGAGTGCTTTTTACACATACCTCTGATCACAGTTAGCTGTGCTTTCAGCCACCATTTATTGAACTTTGTCTGTGTGTCTTTTGTTGTGTCACACTGAACGTTTTAAGTTAATTAAGTTTATTCACTTGCACCTTTGTTTGCACATAAAAGGTTGCGCATTCGTACCTTACTTTTGATTCATTCTAATTTGACAGGTATGCTGGGGCATGTGAGCATTCGGGACCACTCACCCACTCCTGCATGGTTCTGAGGAAGAGGCTGGTCCTCGAAATGCGTTAGCCTACTGGATCTTTACTTTCTCTTACCACATGACATTATGCAGTGTGGATTGGATAACGTTGTACCATGTGATGAGCTTAATACATTTGGTATATTGTGAGTATAATGCCGCGTACACACGGTCGTTTTTTGTTGTGATGAAAAAAAAAAACATTTTTAAAAAAATCATTTAAAATTACCGTGTGTGGGGAAAACGTCGTTTTAGGTCTTCTGAAAAACGACAAAATTCGAACATGCTTCAATTTTTTATGTCGTTTTTGTGTCATTTAAAATGATAGTGTGTGGGCTAAAACAACGTTTAAAACAAAGATTTAAACCCGCACATGCTCAGAAGCAAGTTATGACGTGAGCTTGGATGGAACAGAGTGCCGTCGTACGTGCTGAACGTAACCGCGCTTTGCTAGAGCATTTTGAAAAAATGATGGTGTGTAGGCAACGTCGTTTTTTAAAATGAAGTTTGAAAAACGTTGTTTTGTTTCATGATAAAAAACGTTGTTTTATTTCATCACAAAAAACGACCGTGTGTACCAGGAATTATATTTACCATTTTTATTAATAAAGCAATGTTTTGAGCTAATGCACTAGGCCTATGCGCTTCTCTTTCTTTTTGTGGCACCGACCCTGCATGCCTGTCAAATTAGGAGGAGCAGTTGTGTCAATAATGCAGCTGAATGCCCATAGAGTTACATAGGCTGTCTGCACACAGCTCTTGTTGCTCCAGCTGCATAAACAATTCCTGCTGTATGGGCCATCGTGTCCTGGTAAATGAGGCCTTACCTTTCTCTGTGAAAACTGTATCAATGGCAGAGCTATAGTTTCTTTGGTGATAAATTGTATTAGGGGAAAACGGGTAAAACAGAAAGCTGTTTTGGTTTAAAAGTGGAGTATGCCTCTTTCTCCAGCGATAAAAACCCTTAATTACAATGGTAGCAACAGACCTCTCAAGGTATAAACCAATCTATGTGTTGTGCTACAGTATAAGCTTTACTTTTACTTTTATGTACATATTGTAGAGGAATGAGAATAATCTATTAGAAGAGATTTTAGAAGCTTGAAACAGTGATGAGTACGTTTGAGATTCTCTCTGAAGATATCAATGTGGGAGATGTAGTTGGTACTCTCTTTAATTACATTGGTGGTGACAGATCTCCCCTGGCATAAAGCTATCAGTGTATGTTTCACATAAAGATTGTAGGGGATGGATGTGATTTCAGAAACCTGAAAAAGTGACAAGAGAGCATTTTAGGTTCTCTGTAAAGATGATATCAATGTGGGAAATGTAGCTTGTACTTTCTTTCTCGGTGTAAGGAGTTATTAAACAGGAAACTGCTCTTGGTTCATTGTGGAGTATATCAGTTAAGGCAGCATTTTGATAATCTCCAATTGCACAGCATATTGCCATTGTCACTCCTGTTATGTTCACTGCTTTTAAACATAACTAATAGTGTAGACTATCCCTCCAGCACCAATGAGTTTTTGTATGACATTTCTGAAAGTGTAAGGGATTTGCACATAGAATTTGAATTAGAAAACTGCATAATGGTAAAATGGGATATAATGTTTATCTCGAAAAAATGGGAAAAACAGCGCTAAAAGTACTAAAAAGGGAAAATAAACAACTGTAACACAGATTACAGTATATTCATTTTGGGAGCTGCGATTAGCATGTAAACAATCAGTACAAGAGCAAAAATAATAGAAAAGGAAAAATCGCGCTTCCCCTTAACCAAGTGAAAACCAAAATCAAAAATCACCAAATTAAGAGTGTCAAAGGAACAAAACAGTGATATGTAGATGTGTGACCAAGGACTTATGATAACATGTCAAATGTGTCACTAATAAATGAATAAGTAGTGAAAAACATCAATTGCCATAAAAATCACATACCAAACAATAAACGTGTCAATAGTGATATGTTGCAGAAAACAAAAACTTGGCATAAAAATCAGTATACAGTATATGAATACTATATTAAAAAATATATACAAAATTATAGTCCATAAATGCTATGTCAATATGCTGTACACCCGTGTTCTGTGCAAAGATCCAAAATCTGATGAAAACAGCATGTCCAAACAAAAAGTGATTAATTCTCCACCAGTGAATAATGATGGCTCCTTACCGACTTACCTTGATCCCTTATGACAGGGGATCGTTAAGCGCGTATAATTAGAAGTCTCACTCCCACAATGTAGATCAGGAAAAATCAATCTTAAATCAGTGGATCTCATCCAGCGTGACGTTGAAAATCACCAGTATAAGTACCCAACATGTAAAAGATAATGACAGCTCCACATAGCACATTAAAAGTATAAAAAATGTATTAATAAAAGTTGTATTGCACTTACAACATAGCAATGCCTTAATCTGACACCCATCCTGCTGGGGGATCGTATTGTAGCTAGAGGTGACGACAGCGCACCGCTCCGCCCTATGTCCGTTTCGTAATATCTTACTTCTTCCAGGGGCCCCATGTTGTAAGTGCAATACAACTTTTATTAATAAATGATTTATACTTTTAATGCGCTATGTGGAGCTGTCATTATCTTTTACATGTTGGGTACTTATGTTAGTTATTTGCAACTTCACGCTGGATGAGATCCACTGATTTAAGATTGATTTTTCCTGATCTACATTGTGGTAGTGAGACTTCTAATTATATGCGCCTAACGATCCCCTGTCATTTGACACTCTTAATTTGGTGATTTTTGATTTTAGTTTTCACTTGGTTAAGGGGCAGCATGATTTTTCCTTTTCTATAATGTATATCTCGTCATGATGAACAAGACCTTATAAATTATGGCTGAAATAGTATCTAAACTTTAAGGCCTTGTTCAAATGGGTATACTTAAGCATGCGGCTGTGTGAGAGCCGCCATGTCCCAATTGACATGAATAGGACTGCCTGCACAGAGATGCATAGAACACCTGTGCATTCCCATGTGGGCAAATATGGCTATATTACAGTGGGAATGGAACCGAGCACCCACAACTAATATAAATGTATCCTTAAAGCGGAGTTCCAGCCTTTTAGTGTTTATTAAAAGTCAGCAGCTACAAAAAGTGGAGCTGCTGACTTTTAATAAACAGACACTTAGCTGCTCCGTGGTCCAGCGATGCGCCCGCCTGGAGCTCTGCTCCTCTCCCCCCCTCTCCGGCCGGCGCCTCTATTCATAGTGTGGGCACCCAGCCGTGACTGCTTTTGGGAGTCGCGCTGTGCTCTATGAGTGGAACCTGTCACGTGTCCCTGGAGACCGGCTAAAGGGAGGGGCCACCTAAGGTGAGAAGAGAAGTTGCCGAGGCGGTCCCTGGGCAGAAGCACCGAAGCCCCCACTGCCCCCCCTAAAATTACATGCCAAATGTGGCATGTAAGAGTGCTTAAAGCGGAAGTTCCACTTTTGGGTGGAACTCCGCTTTAAGTGGAAGCAGTAGGGTAAGACTGGAGCAACCAATGGAAACCCACTTGAGAAATCCATACTCTTTCCAAATATTTTTTATTTTTGCGCTATAAAAAATTCAATATTTTTTACTTTTTGCTATAATAATAATCCCCCAAAAACATATATATATAAAAAAAAAAATTCCTCATTTTAGGCCGATACGTATTCTTCTACCTTTTTTTGGTTTGCGCAAAATTTATAGCGTTTACAAAATAGGGGATAGTTTTATTGCATTTTTATTATTTTTTTTTTTACTACTAATGGCGGCGATCAGCGATTTTTTTCGTGACTGCGACATTATGGCGGACACTTCGGACAATTTTGACACATTTTTGGGACCATTGTCATTTTCACAGCAAAAAATGCATTTAAATTGCATTTTGTATTGTGAAAATGACAGTTGCAGTTTGGGAGTTAAACACAGGGGGCACTGTAGGATTTAGTGTTCACCTAGTGTGTGTTTACAACTGTAGGGGGGTGTGGCTGTAGGACTGACATCATCGATCGAGTCTCCCTATAAAAGGGATCACTCGATCGATGCAGCGCCACAGTGAAGCACGGGGAAGCCGTGTTTACATACGGCTCTCCCCGTTCTTCAGCTCCGGGGAACTGTGACAGTTTACTACATAAATTGTTCATTAATGCTCACGTCTATCAAAGACATCAAAGTGTAATAGCAAATGTGCATGAGGGCATTGAGCAACACAGCAATCGCACGTGTAAAAACTGCAGAAATAAATTCCTTCGGCCCAATATAAATATATATATATATATATAAATATATATTGTAAACACATAGAGGCATGCAAAGAGCCAACAACTATTAAACAAAATAAATAATCTGGATAAAACATGGTATCCTACAGTTTGTGATTGTCTAAGAAACATGCAAAAACAACATCCACCTATTAACAATGACAAGCCCCTGTATAGATGCCTGATTTTTTGCATGGAAGGAGCATGGAAGAGGAGGAATACTATGTCTGTCCGTGGCAGATTGGGAAATAGAACTGAACTTTCCACATATGTCTGGTATGCAACTCAATTTACAAAGCTGCTGCAAAGGACATCATAAGGGAGTGTGTGAAAAATTGCCTAGATTCTGTATTTTATTTGAGCTGGAGGCCTTTTTGTTTAGCCCATCTCACTTGTAATGATTGTTGACTGCAGCCAAGCTCCTATTTATTTTGCTTTGATGGCTTCCTTCTGTGTGGAACTATGTGCAGTTTTCTTACGTGAGAGCAAACAATATTTAGCACATGATAAATGTTTTTATTAAGCATCTCATTTTGGTATTTGTGGTTGGAAATATAATTGTGGCCATGGAATGTAATATACTGTATGTGTTGATTTAGTAAAATTGGGGAGTGCAAAATCTGGTGCAGCTTTGCATGGTAGCTAATTAGCTTCTAACTTCAGCTTGTTCAGGTAATCTTTGACATAAAAACCTGGAAGCTGATTGGCCTCTATGCACCAGATTGCACTCTCCAACTTTAGTAAATCCACCCCATAGTGCATGGGATTCTTTAAGCCACCTAGCTGCGCAAAGGATCTATTTTTTTCTTCTTGATGGAACTGAAAGTTTTGAGGTTCATGTGAAGAGCAGTTGTGTGCCCGGATAGTGTCCTGATCACAAACAAAGAATGAGAGCTGTTGGCAACAGCCCAGTCGGTGTTTTGGCAGTGTATCATGAGCTCTCTCCCAGCACACAACCTCAGACCGACCCCCATCAAAATCAGAAGAATGCATTATTATTTTTCATTTAAGAAAATCATAAAATGAAACACAGATATATCCCCTCACAGAGGAAATCATATACCTCACATAAAATACAGTCTATCTAGCATTCAGACCCTGGGAAAAAGGTAATTTGTAGGTTGGTGCTACAACAGAGAATATTCCTAAATTGTCTACCAGAAGATAATACTGTAAAAAAAACAGCCTCAGGGTGTGAGCTATCCTTCAATATATTACTCTCCGAGAACACCTCCCTTCCCCCATTACTTGGTAAAACTATCCCTGTAATAATCATCTGCTCTGTTTTCATTACCCTCTATAAGGCATTTCTGTTGTGAAATGTGCACAATCCCTGCCACAGGGAGATGTGGCAACCTCAGAACCCCATGAATGTATATGTGCAGTGGCTGGGAACTACTAGCTCACACTAGAGTACCAGTATATGCACTGGCCAGTTTTTACCAGAACTATAGAGCCTCTCAGACACCTACAGTGTTCCATACTTTAAATAATATAGAGTTAAATAGATATCATTTAAAAAATCATGACTCAAGTAAAAAAAAAAAGTTATGACAGTGTGTGAACTTCTGTAATCTATAACATCCAGTGAATTTATTCTTATTGACTGCTTTTGACTGCTCTAAATTGGTAAAATTGAAATCTGATTTGTTTCTAAAGACTCATGCACAACAAAATTGCTATTTTCATTGCCATTGTTTCTCTGACTGATCAGTTAATAGGACACACATATGAGTTTTTGTTTACCCTTATAATATGATCGTGTGCCATCCATCATAATTTGTATGATATTTTGCATTTATGTAATTTACATTTCATGGAAATCCTATCTCAAATACTCAGTGAACGGTCTTTTAAATGGCCTTATTGTTCACTGTCTTACCATTTACAGTTGTGTGAACCTTTATATTTCCTCATTCTAACAAAGCTATAAATGTAGGGCATGTCTCACACCCAAATTCTACAGCCCTTTTGCTGACAGTAAGAGAGGAGTGAGCTACTGTATGATCTGCATCACACATGGTTTATCTAACTCAGTAATGTTATATGTGACATTCACATAAATCAGCTCATTACAGGTCAGTTAGGAAAAAATACATGTCTAAGTCAGAATAAGCATGTCCTAAGCAAAAGATTCTTTGTTATAGAGTTAAACAACACATAGTCATTCCAGATCAGTCAACTACATTTATAAAAGATTACATTTATCAAAGTGACAAGTAATTAAAATTAAAATTATATCAACCCCTTAGCCTAAGAATATTTTGAGCCAAGCAGAAAGATAGTAATGGCGTTTTATCTCAAAATGTCAGCAAGCTTATCTTAGAAGTTTTGTTCATAATTCTTTTTATTTTGGGTCGACATACCAAAAGCATGCCATATCCATCTGTTATTGGTATGAAATTAAAAACACCCAGGTGTGTATGGTCTTAATGTATAAAAAGAGTTTAGTCTAAAAAAAAATTGATAAAACATACCTGCAGCAAGATTTTAAGACTTTTAATGGCCAAATGCAAGGTTTTTCTAACAGGATATCCTTTGACACTTCTAGTTCACCTCACACCAAACCCATTTCTATTAGCTCATTACCATATTGGGATATCTCATCATCCAACAGAAATGTGCAAGAGGCAGTTGTGGTCAAGCTTCAACATATAGAGGAAGTGCTAAAGCTTTTTCTACCAGAACAGGCTTCTAGGTGCCTGAAAATATAGGTACCTTCACTTTTTACCCACAGTGTTTTTTTTTTTTTTAGGACTTGGCTAAAGTAAATATTACTATTTTTTCTCAAAAAAACACTTCAGATCTACTGTAAAAAGAGATAACTAAAGGGGTTTAAACTAAAGTAAGGTTAAAGCTGAACTCCAGGCCAGTAAAATGGAAATAGAGATAGGAAAGCTATATTTCCTGACAGAAATAAAATGTTAATTATGTTCTGCCAGTCTTATGCACCAATCACTGTAACTAGTTGGTGACATTGACCATCTTCACTGCAATTAAAGTGTATTTGAATAAAAAACAAATAAATAATGCATTAAAGCTTATTATCCCTAAGGCCCCGTACACACGACCGAGTTTCTCGGCAGAATTCAGCCAGAAACTCGGTCGGAGCTGAATTCTGCAGAGAAACCCGGCCGTGTGTACACTTTTGGCCGAGGAAGCCGACGAGGATCTCGGCGAGGAGATAGAGAACATGTTCTCTATTTCCTTGTTGTTCAATGGGAAATTTCAGCTCGCCGAGATCCTCCGCGGCTTCACAAGGAACTCAACGAGCAAAACGATGTGTTTTGCCCGTCGAGTTCCTCGGACGTGTGTACGGGGCCTTAGATGTGGTGCCTGTGTTGTTTTTTTAGGCTTATATTTCTTTTCACCTAGTGATCTGGCCAGTACCACAGTTTCTATTTTAGAGTGGTTTAATTCTCCCAATGTGCAATAAAGCCACTATTGGACAGCAACATTATCAAACCATTGAGATGGTAGTTTTAGATGGACTAGTAGAATTGGATTGACTTTACATAAGTGACTAACAAATTAAAACCCAACTCCTGTTAACACTTTTTTTTAGCAGATACAGAAACATTTTTTGGGGATAACGGTTTTAACTAAATTATTAAAAGCTAACCTTTGTAATCACCCTGTCAGTGTTAAATAGTTTGTTTGAACTGTCATGTTTTGCTGGAGAGCTTGATCTGTTAAAGGAGGTCAAAGACTAACAGAGTTACTGATCAATAACAAGTGTAAAAAAAAAAGGAAAAAAAATGCAGACACCTCATATAAGGACTGGTAATCTTCAATATACTGTATAACTTTTTATTGGTGGGGGGGGGGAGGGGGTAGATCCATTGTAAGCATTACAGCTCTTCCACCAACCCATCCTAGCCTGCTGATTGTATATTGAAGGAGCAATACCATACTTATCAGAGCTTCACTTTTCTATGTCTGCATAAGTGGACTTTGTGACCCACTACTGAATACATCTATTTTTTATTTTATCTGTGTTTTTTGACAGTCACCTTTATCTTGTACAGATCATGATGTATGAAATAAAAACTGCTTAACTGATGTAAGATAGCCCGACAAACAATCCAAAAATCCAGTTTTTATGCTGGAACAATGGAATGGATATTGTTTTGCAAACCACATTTGTAGGTAAACAGCCATGGGTATACTGTCAGTTGTTTGTAATTATGTAAGGACAAGCTCCCGAAAAAAAAAAGTGAGAAACATTCAATAGTGAATAAACCAACAAATACACATATAGCTCAACAAGAAGAATGCATAGAGAGAAAATTGCTGCAATATATTACAATTAATAAATGCTTTTTATGATATTTTTAAAGCAATTGAAAGAAGTTGGGTATCTAATTTATGATAGAACTGATTTAAAGTTTAGACTATATATCAAGTTCCTCTACCCCAAACTCACTCATCCATGTCTTTATGGACCTTGCTTTGTGCACTGGTCCAAATCATTTGGTATGGGGTTGTTTTTCAGGAGTTGGTGCTTGGCCCCTTTGTTCCAGTGAAGGGAACGCTTAAGGCCAAGACATTTTGGACAATTTCATGCTCCCAACTTTGTGGGAACAGTTTTCGCATGGCCCCTTCCTGTTCCAACATATATCTATATCTAGATATAGATAGTATCTCACATTTTTGTAAATATTTTATTATATCTTTTCATGTGACAACACTGAAGAACTGACACTTTGCTACAATGTAAAGTAGTGAGTGTACAATAAATTAAATTAAATTAAATTAAAATAACTCAACACACATCCATTAATGTCTAAACTGCTGGCAACAAAAGTGAGTTCACCCCTAAGTGGAAATGTCCAAGTTGGGTCTAATTAGCCATTTTCCCTCCCGGTGTCATGTGACTTGTTAGTGTTATAAGGTCTCAGGTGTGAATGGGGAGTAGGTGTGTTAAATCTGGTGTTATTGCTCTCACTCTCTAATATTGGTGGGACTTCATGGCAAAAAAACTCTCTGAAGATCTAAAAAAAAGAATTGTTGTTCTACATAAAGATGACCTAGGCTATAAGAAGTTTGCCAAAACCCTGAAACTGAGCTGCAGCATGGTGGCCAAGACCATACAGGGGTTTAACAGGACAGGTTCGACTCAGAACAGGCCTCGTTATGTTCGACTAAAGAAGTTCAGTGCACATGCTCAGCGTCATATCCAGAGGTTGTCTTTGGGAAATAGGCTTTTGAGTGTTGCCAGCATTGCTTTGAAGGGGTAGGGGGTCAGCCTGTCAGTACTCAGACCATATGCTGCACACTGCATGTCTGTCATCCCAGAAGGAAGCCTTCTCTAAAGATAATGCACAAGAAAGCCTGCAAACAGTTTGCTGAAGACATGCAGACTAAGGACATGGATTACTGGAACCATGTCCTGTGGTCTCATGAGACCAAGATAAACTTATTTGGTACAGATGGTGTCAAGCGTGTGTGGTGGCAACCAGGTAAAAGAAGGAGGAGTGCAAGGTCTCTAACATCCACCAGCTCTATGATGTCGTTATGGAGGAGTAGAAGAGGACTCCAGTGGCAAGTGTGTTGAGTTATTTTTAAAGGACAGCAAATTTACACTATTCTACAAGCTGCACACTCACTACTTTACATTGTAACAAAGTGTAATTTCTTCAGTGTTGTCACATGAAAAGATATAATAAAATATGTACAAAAATGTGTGGGGTGTACTCACGTTTGTGAGATACTGTATATACAATATATATATATATATATATATATATATATATATATATATATATATATATATATATATATATATATATATATATATATATATATACATATATATATATATATATGTGTGTGTAGATATTACTTTTTGCAATTTTATGCAATTGTTAATGCACTGTGCAACTTTGTAATTCAGGTAGGCCACTTTCTATTTTTAAAGCTTACCATTCCATCAACCTGTTCAACTTGGGCAAGTTTCCATATTATACTGCAGCAAACCAGATAAAAGGTTACATTTAACCAGGCTATTTGCCTGGCATAATTTCCTAATGAATTCCACAAAAATGTCAGAGTTAAATTGTCTCAAACTGTATGCCCTTTTGTGGTTTTGCACTGGATTCATTAAATGAGCACTCCAGTTATTAATATGGTCTAAAATTCTGAAACATTTCAAAACCTTTGCACTTTTCCTACATTAAGCACAATATTTAAAATGCTGCCGCACTGTGTATTTCTGTAAAGTATAAGGAATAAAATTCATGACTAACAATTTCCATAAAATAACACTTAGCAATTTGTTGCTCTAAGGGCACATGAGCAATGTTAACATTTAATGCTATCTCAGTTTTTTCCCACACTTTTCAAAGAGCATCAGTATGACAGAAAGTGATTTTGGAAACATAAAATCTCATTCAGAAAAAATGTCAAAGTCTGGCTAATGTTTACACTCTAATGCCACGTACACACGATCGGTTCATCCGATGAAAACAGACCGATGGATTTTTTCATCAGATATCCAATGAAGCTGACTTTCATCAGTCTTGCCTACACACCATCAGTTAAAAATCCGATCGTGTCTAACGCAGTGACGTAAAACACAACGACGTGCAGAGAAAAATGAAGTTCAATGCTTCCGAGCATGCATCGACTTGATTCTGAGCATGCATGGATTTTTGACGGATGGATTTCCCCACAGAAGATCTTTTTTTTTCTATCGGTTTTTAACCATCAGAAAATTTTAAAACAGGTTCTATTTTTTTTTACCGATGGGAAAAAAACGATGGGGCCCACACGATCGGTTCGCCCGATGAAAAGGGTCCATCGGACCGTTTTCATCAGACAAACCGATCGTGTGTACAGGGCATTAGTGAATCTTTAAAGAAAATCAAATACTGTATATTGCATTTTTAACCAATTTATATTTATGCAATATATATATACAATACATTGTTTGATGTGATCCTATAGTAATTGAGGAATATTAACTTAAAATACTAAATAAAAAAAAAACAGATGTATTGAAATATGAAGTCTTTGCTAAATTATTATGGACAAATATTGTTTGAGGTACATCATAACAGGACATTTTTTTGTTATTCAGCACTGCGCTACTTTAACTGGCAAGTGAAATTTTTATAATTTTGTTCACACAATTCGAGCTTTCTTTTGGTGGTATTTGATCACCACTGTTTTTTTTTTTTGTGATGTAAATGAAAAAAGATCAAACAATAATAAAAAAATGTATATGTTTTCTATTTTCCGTCATTAAACATATCCAGTCGAATAAAATGTCATAATAAATTTAGACCAAAATGTATTCTGCTACATGTCTTGGATAAAAAAAAAGTGTATACTAATTGGTTTATTGGAAAGTTATAGCATCTACAAACTATGGTATTAATTTTTGAAAATTGATCAATTCTGATGTACTGACTGATTATTTTATTTCTGAGGCCCTAAAATGCAGGACAGTGCAAATTCCCCCCAAATAACATTTTTTTGGGAAAGTGGCCAATCTGATGCATTTAGTAGGAAACATGGTGAGATTTTTGAAGCTGTACGTTTTTGTCACAATTATTTTGAAAATGAAGAAATTTAATGAAATTCATGTTTTTTACTTTTGTTTGACACACTGTCACCAGTGAGGAACAGTGTCATCATATGACTGATATGGCGGTGATCAGGGACACTGACTGGTGACAGTATGTTAAAAGAAAATATTTGTATTTTCAATTTATTTCTCAACTTTTTTTTGGTTTTTATGGGTTTTTTTTTACATGCTTTCATCAAAGTAGTTCAGTCTCACGCTAGTAACACAGCACTACTCTTGGGGGGGGGTGTTATTTTTTAATTTTTTTTGGTTATTACAAAGAAAGGTTATTATAACAACAACGTTTTTTACTGTCATGAATGGGTTCATTTTTCATGACAGGTTTAATCACTATTGATCTGTGATTGGCTACAGTTAATCACATGGTACAGGGTTGCTGTGATTGGCCCAGGTACCATGTAATAGATGTTGGGCAATCACAGCATAGGCAACACAGCTGTTATGAGTATTGGGATCCTGTGGACATAGCGGTTGCAGGAGGGAGGCATGCTGTGTACTCCTAACCCAGGTGCATGATGTAAATGTACGTTATTGTGCCTGCACGTGCCGCCCCACCAAAGTATATGAACTGTGGTGGGTCGGCAAGTGGTTAAATAAACTTTTGTAGGGCTGGGTAGTTTTATTTCTACAGTATATATTGTTGGAATTAGCTGAGGTTCAGGTAAAATGTTAACTCTGCAGTGTTTTTTCAATCTCCTCTATAAGTAAACATACTTTATTCACTTGCCTCCTGGCTTGCTCTTGCAGCACTTCTACTCTGATCACAATACTCTGACCCTTGTCTTGAGTTCTTTATTGGACAGAAAACAAAAAGAGTTCTGTAGTGTGGGCCTTTATTATTGTACATTCCCCCGATAGCACCATTGTGGTCAGCAGTGAATCATCCATGGTGAAAGTTCCAGACATCTGGGTAGAACATGTATTAGGAAACACACGTCTTTGTCTTTTTGAACTTATTTCTTATAGACTGCCATATACTTAACTTGATGCACGTAGAGTAAAATCAGAAGTGAAATTGTCTACATAAAGTGTTAATTTATGTATACTAGATGTAGATTATGTAATAGAGGTGAGCAGGTGCTGCAGTTGGTGTATGATTGCATGTGGTGAATTATTTAAAGGCACAGTATGTCTTATTGTGGCATAACCACCTTGGGGGATTTTGTTCAATAGTTAGCAAACATTTAAGTGTGGACTGGATGTTTTACTTATTTATTTCCATATATAGTATGTCACTTAGCAGACATAATTTCATTGGGGGGTTACCGTTGTTCATATACTATAAAAAATAAAAATAAGTGCAGTGCAATAATAAAAAGTCAATGAACCACGTTCACTACTACACTACTACACGTTCACTACCATGTTCTCTACCCTTTCTGGGACTACAAGTCCCAGGAAGAGGAGATGAAGAAACCACATGATAAATTTCAGATTTTTGTGTGACACCACCTTCACCAACTGATAAAAATTGGGCGATTACCAGCTCCTATGGACCTCTGAACTAACAGAAGGTCAAACGAGCGTGTATCCACAGTGGGATAAAGGAAACCAGCACTCCAATGGACCAGATCAGCCAAAGATAGTGTGAAAGAAAGGAACACAATCTAAGTGCTCTCCGTCAAAAATAGTATTTTATTTAAAAGCTGTACTTTCAGGCTCCATACAACAAGTTACTATAAAATCAATGACATCCAGCGTGGACATCCAGTATTAGCAGCAGTATTAGCAGCATGTAAGGTATGATGGCATTGGGTGATGTCCACAAGGACATCACCCAATGTTACGTCCTACAGGAGCAAGGGCGGGGCTACTATGTCACCCATGAGTCTAAATAGGCAGCTCGTCTCCATAAAGATCGCAGACAACAGGATGTTTTCAGCTCTGAAGATTTTTTTTTTTAAACTGACAGAAATGGTTATATCCCATTAGAAAGCTGTCACCATAAGTCTTAGCTCTGTAATATACCTAGAGGTCAAGTCATTTGTCTTAGGCGAAACTGTACCCAGGAATCTGATTATTATACACAGTCTAATGTGTAAAAGGTATGCTTTTTACAGAAGGGATATCTGAGAGAACAAATCGAGAGTGAGGTTCAGAGTATAGAGAACCTAGATAGATCTCAGTTGGTAGTGGATTCTAATAAAAACAAAAAAATAATAAATATGAATATAAAATCGTACTTTCAACATAAGAAATTAGAAAAGGGGCTGCCCAGAAAGGGGAACAATGGCCCATTTGTGGTGGACCTGTCCTAAAATCCAAATGTATTGGGATCTTATCTTGAGGCAAATAAAGGAGATCACAGGAGACGAGATTAAAAAAGATCCCTGGGTAATTCTCTTCCATAGTACCCACGAGGGTATTAAAAGATACAGGCAATCACTCACACCACATCTGCTTAACGGGGCAAAGTGGCTGGAGGTTGAATGTCCGCAGGTATGGGAATGGATTGACGCCGTTGAGGAGACATATAGGATGGAAGAACTAAAGGATAGGGTAGTGGAGAGGAACAAGGAAGTAGGGAAAAATGGAAAAAGTGGCGAGAGTACAAGAAAACGTGGAGTTATGTGGAAAAACTGAGAGTAGGCCATTGAAACATGGGGAGAATATGGTGACTTAGATCTAATTAATGGAGAGACCTTTATGGGTTAAGCTTAATTTGCTCAATATAACAGTGAAAAATAACTACGTAAACAAGTAAATTATAACGGTTATAGTGTCCCGAGAGCCTGGGGGGGGGGTGGTGGGGGGAGGGAGGGGGCTAAATATATAACTTTGTTGGGAGGGCTTAAAAGTTAGCTCGTCTGTTGTTAAGGTTAGGCATATGATTCTTTGTAAAAAAAAAAAAAAAAAAAAATTATATATATAACAAACAAGGCATTAAACAAATCACAATTCTACAGATGATGCGAAATTGCAAACGGAGATGGTGGCAAGCATTCGACCATGAGCTGGTCTCCAGTACTCGGTTGGAAGAAAAAAAAAAAAGAAATTAGAAAAAATGATCATTAAACACTGGGAGGTTTTGAGAAAGGATAAGGTTTTAAGTACAGAGTTATCCCCGCGTCCAGGTTTTATTTATAGGTGCGCCCCCCACCTTTGTGAAAACTGTGTTCACTGACTTTTTATTATTGCGATGCACTCATTTTTATTTTGGATATTCTATGAGGTGATTAGCCTAAAGTGTCCAGCTTGCAACATTCCTGATACAACTTTGTTTGCGCTGATTGTTCCATGTTGTATATATTGTTGTTCATATACTGTTACCATTAAAATCACTTGAGTATTGCATTGAGTATTTATAACCGGTGTTTCTAGAGGCATACAATTAATTGTTGCATTACTGATTTAGTGGTGATTAGACATACCCTGTTTATCAGAGGGTGTCACTATTGGGTTATGTCATCACTGTTCATATAGAATAGATTAAGAGGTGTTTAGATACACCCTGCTCTGAAGAGGATGCCATGACAATTCATATACACAAATAATTTTTTTAATTGTAATTTATTTTTGTTAGTGGTACCTTAACTGCTTGCCGATCAGCCACCGCCGTTATATCGCCGGGCCACCGCCGGGCACCTGCAATCGCTCATGACAGTGAGAACCAGGATCTGTGTGTGTAAACACACAAATCCGGTTCTTTCAGGGGAGAGGAGACTGATCATGAGTTCATACAATGTATGGACACCTATCTCTCTCTCTTCCCCTAGTTAGTCCCATCCCCCCTACAGTTAGAACATAGTGAGGGAACACAGTTCACCCCTTGATCACCCCTAGTGTTAACCCCTTCCCTGCCAGTGACATTTTTACAGTAATCAGTGCATTTTTATAGAACTAATCACTGTATAATTGTCAATGGTTTCAAAAATGTGTCAAAAGTGTCCAATGTGTCCGCCACAATATCGCAGTCCCGATAAAAATCGCAGTTTGCCGCTATTACTAGTAAAAAAATAATAATAATAAACATGCCATAAATCTATCCCCTATTTTGTAGACGCTATAACTTTTACGAAAACCAATCAATATACGCTTATTGCAGTTTTTTTACCAAAAATATGTAGAAGACAACGTATCGGCCTAAACTGAGGAATTTTTAGTCTGTCCAGAGGGAAGGACAGACAACAGCAAAAATAAAGTTTGTAATCCCAAAATATTTCTTCAGCTCTTAGAAAATATAACAGAGAGGCAGAATGGAGAGGCAAGCTGGATGTTATTCCCCCTACCCCCTTTATAAACCCTCCCAGGCACAAAGCACCCACTTGCCTGCTAATGCTGCTAGTGCACCATATCCCTCCCCTCCCACAGGAACTCATATCAGCTATTTCCATTTACTCCTCTTCCTCCAATGGGGGCATAGCATTCATGTACAGTATTTTTTGCCTGCTGATGCACACTTTTTCTCCTCCTCCTCTCAGATTAGCAATGTTATATGGACTGCTAAAATTTGATTTTATTTCTCCTTCTCAAGACCACACCAATTGTATGGTATGTGCTATCCCACAGTGGCACATATCCAGCTTTACCTGCATGTGATATGCCATGAGGCAGTAGGAGGCATGAAGGGATACAAGGATCAGGACTGTTGTGCTGACAGTGATGGAGGGGGTGGCTTCAATAAGAACATTTCTTGTCTCCCCAGTAAAATGTGAACATATTTGGGGGATCTACTGCTACATCCAAGAGTAAGCCCAAAATAACCCACTCTAAGGAAGCTATGGGAAGCAACTGTTTCCTAATAGCATCTGTATTGACTAAATTTTAGGAATATCAGCAGAAGAAAAACTAAAGGCATAGGTGGGTCTCTTTATCACAAGGTGACTTTGGTTGCACACTTGTTGATAACACAGGCAGAGCTGTCCTGTGTGTGTTGCATGTGACCACATACTTATTTGGGACATTTGTGTGCACCAAAGCACCCACCTTTTTTCTTCCTTTTGCCATATCTGCTATTAAATTAAAGAAATCTTCTTAATTAAAAAAACAAGGTATGCAAGTCTTCAAGAATCGTTTCCTGAAGATGTAATCACAAAACGTAAGTCGAGGCGGTACCTGGTCACGCTACTCCACACCACTTCGGGTCCCTCTGGTTGTCGTACACAGTTGGTGGAATGCAGGCCATCCACGGAGATGGACGTGAGGTTGTTACAGACACACCACTTGTGTGACAGGCCAGCAGCCCCAGTGTCGGGACTAGGCACTTTTAAATATAAGGAGCCATTTGGCTGTATCTTTTCTTATACATTTATAAAATAAACAGTATTATGCTATGGATGTCTACCATTCTTTTCACATATCCTGCATTTAACTATGAGGGAGAAGGTTCCCATACATCTCCAGTCTTATCCCATGTGAGCAGACATCATCCTGCCAAAGCGTTTTTTGACTCTCTTTTTAATTAAAGATGTCAAATTCCTCTGGTAAGCAGATCACTTTTCTGATACACTTTGGGGGTCGTTTTCTAAGGTTTCTGGTGAAGGATCACTTATCATATGTTTTGAAGATAACATCACAGTTGCAAGACATTCTTGATTTGATATACAGTATATGAACTTTCAATTTCACTAGAATTTTGTTGGGATATAATTTTTTTTTATATGTTTTCTCACTGATGGACATTGAGTTGTTGTCATATGTCATATCAATATTTTGGTTTATGGTTTGATTATCACTGTTTTTTGATTAATTCTACTTGTGTTATATCACTAGCGCCCCCATCTCACTTTTTATGTTCTTAAAAAAATATATTTAAATCTACTTTGCCTCATTAGAACATGTTTTTAAATTTTCAGTATTAAGGCCTAGTTCACACCTATGCATTTTTTAGTGCATTTTCAGTTTTGCAGAAAAACACTACAGTCCATGTAACAAGGTTTCCTATGGATGTCTGTCAGGTTGTATTTTCTGGCTTCTGGTTCCATAGACTTCAATGGTTTAAAGATGTGTTTTGAAAAAAGAAAAATGCACCTGCAATATGCAACTGCAACCTGCAGAAATGTGAATTAGGCCTAAGTGACAGCAGATTAGAAATCAAAACATGTTGCATCTCAATATTTTCTGACAGGTTTGCTGTTAATGGTAAATTAAGCATTCCAGTTTATTAGCAATGGTAAAGTAAAGAATAATGTCTAAACTCTCCAAATTAGCCAATGCGATTAGACATTATTTTATAGGAGAAAGTTCCATTGCTAAACCCCAAACTCACATTCACATACTACTATATGTGTGCAGGTAATTAAAGTGACCCTAGACAGCTTACCTTCAGATCCACAAACATTGGGGCAGATCCACAGAGATCTGCACCCGCGCAGCGTATCAGAGATACGCTACGCCGCCGTATCTTACCTGGCTTTAGTTCGAATCCTGAAAGAATTCGCTCCGTATGTTACGGCGGCGTAGTCTATCTCTGGCAGCGGAATTCGAATCGGCGATTAGGGGGTGTGTTTCATTTAAATGAAGCACGTCCCCGCGCCGAATGAACTGCGCATGCTCCGTTTCTAAATTTACCACTGTGAGTTGCGCTAAATGACGGCGCAACGACGTAATTTTTTTTAACTTAGACGTGCATTACGTCCATCCCGATTCACAAACGACTTACGCAAAAAATAAAAATAAAATAAACGCAGGAACGAAGGCCATACTTAACATGGCAGGTCTAACTATACGCAACGAAATACCAGCTTTAACTATACGCCGGAAAAAGCCGACTAGAGATGCCGTAAAAAAATGCCCTGGCCGCTCGTACGTTCGTGGATCGACGGAAATAGCTAATTTTCATACCCGACGCGGAAAACGACGTGAACGCCACCCAGCAGACGCCGAAGTATTGCATCTTAGATCCCGAAGGCGTACGAGGACGTATACCTGTCGGATCTAACCCAGATGCCGTCATATCTTGGTTTGCGGATTCAAACCAAAGATACGACGCGGGTAATTTGAAAGTACGCCGGCGTATCAGTAGATACGCCGGCGTACTAGCTCTGTGGATCTGCCCCACAGTAGGTATTGTTGGATGGAATCTAATCTCTGAGACAAAAATAACATAGTCATGCTGTAGTAACAAATAGCACTTCTTATGCTACGTCTAGATAAAATTTTCATAACTCATTTGAAAAAACTACCATGTGTTTAATAATTTAGAATAATTGGTCATAGTTCAAGTATTACTCCACTGCAAACGTCCCTCCTACAAATGATGATCACTTGTCCTTTTGGAACAACAAGGAGCCAATGAATGCACAGAGTATATTGGACACAGTTGCTTGCACTTCCTTCTGTTGCATTGACCCCAGGCATTAATCTTTGTTGTTTCTATATTGAACTATGTCATTAGAAAAATAGATCTTTCTCTTTCTGGTTTCTAGAACCTAAAGTTATAAATGTGTCGTTTGATTAAATGCTAGCGCTTGGTGATGTGCATGAACATTCCATAACATACTCCAAAAGAAGACTAAAAAAAACGACTTCTGCTTTAAGGAAAAATTAATAAGAGCTCTTAGAATATGGTCTTTGCTGATCCTTTTATGATTTTAAGCAGAAGAACAGATTCTATACTTTTGCCTTTTAATGCAACTCGCTCTTTAAATTCTCTGTCCCCTTTTTCTTCTTTCACTTGTGAATTTTCCATTGCTCGTAAAAATAAATGCTCCTTGAAGAGGTAAATGAGTTAAGTTTAATGTATTGGCTAATGGTACTCCCACAGATCTTTCCTAGCTCCTTCATCTTGCACACAATCTGCATTGTTATATTGCAGTATAGAAACGGGAGGGTGGTGGAGAAAGAGTAATGAAGACTAGATAATTAAAGTGAAATAAGAAAAGACAAGGTGAATGAAAAATGTGCATGCCATTTTTATCTTTAATTAAAAATGGTAGATAAATTGAGCCAGTCTGTCAGCAGGGGGGATTTTTGTATGGTATTGCTTTATAAAGTTGGGGGTTTAGCTTTTTGAGAAAGAGAGTGGGAAGTCATGTTACATTTGGGAATCAGCATTTGAGATGAGCAGGAATGAGCAGAAAAAAAGATACAGTATAATAATGCTGAACCTATGAATACCATTTGTAAGGTATAGGAGATTTTGAAAATAGGAAGAGTTGACGATTTATTGGTCTTTAATTAAAGTAAGAACATTGCTGTCCTTTTCCATCTTAAATACCAGTAGCCTGGCTATCATGCTGATTCAATGGTTTAAATACTTCCTTAGACGTTGTCTCAGAACAAGTATGCATCTAAAGGCTTAACCAGTGTAGAGGGAATTATATTCCTTCAGCAACTTTCTCCGGAGGGTGGCCGAAAACCCTAAGGAAAAACTTTTAATCACCCAAAACGCATTGACTTTGAATAATGAATACAATTAAATATGTTTTTAATATGTTCTACTTTTGGTGGTTTGGTATCTCTCTTACACACTCAGTCCATCTTTATTGTTTTTAGTAAGATGTGTCTAAGTTAGAGACAAAAAGGCAACTAGTATTTTCAGAAGAAGCAATAGTAGCCTATGTATTCTTTTTCAGGATACATTATCTACCAGTAATAACATTGAGGCCTCTTTTGTCAAAACAAAAATAATTATTTTAAATAATCTGTGCACACACATTGGGGTTGCTTTACTAAAACTGGAGTGCACAATTTGGTGGAGCTGTGCTTGGTAGCCAACTAGTTTCTAACTTCAGCTTGTTCAATTAAGCTTTGAAGAAAAACAAATGGAAGTTGATTGGTTTCTATGCAGAGCTGCACCAGATTTTGCACTCTCAAGTTTTAGTAAATCACCCTATTGATTTCAAATAATTTTTTTATAGAAATCTATGAAATAATACAGACTATCTGAGGCAATTTTACCACCGTTGCTAACACGATCCACTGTTAAAACGGCAAAGATCAGTATAGTGCAGTTGTCAACAGCAACTAATCAGATAACAGCATTCAACAGGTTGGCGTGGGAATGCTTATCAAGGATGAGTTCAATTTTTGCATGGTTTACAGATCTATACAGTTTACCTTTTGCTTAAAGTGATACTGAAGCCTTGTTTTTAAAAAACAAAAAACAAACATGTTATGCTTATCTGTTCTGTGTAGATATCTGCTCTGTGCAGTGTTTTTTTGCATAGAGCAGCCTGTATCCTCCTTATCGCGGGGCCCTCTTCGGCCCTTCTGGCTCTGGCTCTTGCAGAGTGCCCACACAGCTTGTTATGGGGGCACACAAGCTGAGATGCAGCTCCATGTGTCCATTCAGACGTGGATCTGTGGCCTGGCTTTGCCCCCCCTCTCTCTTTATTGGCTCATTGGCCTGCCGTGTCTCTCGTGCAACATCACTGGATCGAGATGGGGCTCAGGTAATTATTAGAGGGGCTGAGGGGGCTGCTGCACACAGGTTTTTGTTTTTATCGTAATACATAGAATGCATTAAGATAAAAAAAACTTTCTGCCTTTAGAATCACTTTAACTCAGGTAAGTTTTTTGCAACAGTTTATTGTTTCCAAAATAATTTTCAAACCAATATTATAAGGGCGGCTATAAATAACAAGGAAACATGATAGAATATATATATATTTATTGTTTGAGTTCAATAGGGCTCCCAGTAATAGAAAACAAAGATTTCTCTACACATTATAATAGTTGCTTTTATAGCACTTAGAAAAACTTTTCTGGGCTAAATGTGTATCCATTTAACCTAGCTATTTGCCCCAATTGGATATATCTTTGTGCAGCCACACACAGAGAACCTTCAACGCCGTTTTTCTTTATATTCTATGTACTATAGAAATAACATGGCATGCTGTAGTTATCACTACATCATTCACTGTATAAAACACCAGAACATGAGTGGTTAAGTGCTTAATAGGTTATCGCTTATTACCCTGTGTAGATAATCTATAGACTCCAAAAATATGAATATTATATGGAAACTTAATTCACAGCACAATTTTTTGTATAATACATTAAAGTAAAGAAATGTATTCATACTGTATGTAAAATCATCATGAATATAAGATCATTAACATTAGTAAATTACACCACATTTTGCTTATTGAGTTATTCATTTACTACAGATTCAAATGCACAAGTCTGCAAAGTGACAAATGGACCGATTGCTCAAACTCACTGCAAAAGGAGGGGCACACAAACAGATTGTATGTGGCCTGCTAGCTAAACTTTTTATTTTGTTTTAGATTTAGCAGGTAAGGATTAGAACCTCTGACTGGTTTTATAGCTGGGGTGCTTTTCAGGCATTTTAGCGCTAACATATTTAGTTACTCCCGAAAATCATTTTGATGTATTTCGTTTTTCGTTGGGGAATAGCTTTCGTCCGAAAATCCAATAATACTTGGTTTCTGTCGAATGGTCAAAAGAATATTCGCCGGAAAGTCGAATCTGTGTTGGTTTCTGTCTAATGGTCAAAAAAAATATTCAACGGAACGTCGAATCTTTACGTCGAATCGTTCATTTCCGTTCGAATATTCCGCCTACAAGAATTCTAATGTTGTATGACTAGTAATAATGTCGAATCTATTCTCTATAATGTCGAATCTATTTTCTCATAAATCGAAATCTATTCTCTGTAATGTCGAATCTATTATTTCTATAGTGTCGAATCTTTTCTCTATAATGTCGAATCTTTTCTCTATGATGTCGAATCTTTTCCCTATAATGTCGAATCTCTCTATATAAAATTTTTACCGCAACGAAAACGAAAATAAAGCATTTTTTATGTCGGATCTTTCGGTTTTCGTTTCTTGCACTTTCGTTATCGTTTGTTAAAACGATAACAAAAAAAACAGATTTTCGGACGAAAATGCATTCTAACGAAAACGAATGCACATGTCTATAAAGCACCCTGAAAAGCGCCTCTCAAGCCACCCCAGTGTAAAAGCGGAGTGCTTTCACACTGGGGCGGTGCACTTGCAGGATGGGAAAAAAAGTTCTGCAAGCAGCATCTTTGGGCAGTTGATAGACCTCTCCCAAAACACCCTGCCCGTTAATTAAATTAAATGGGCAGCTCTACTGAAGCACTTGCAAAGCACTTCGGCAGCGCAGCAACATGGGCACTATTAACCCTTTCTTCGGCCACTAGCGAGGGGTTAAAGGCACCCCACTAGAGGCCACTATAACAGTGGTAAAGCACCGCTAAAACTAGTATCACTTTACCCCTAACGCCCACACTGCCCCAGTGTAGAAGAGATTGATCTTCACTTTTCATGACGGGATATTATAAGAAATGTGTTTAAAGAGGCAAACCATAGGCAGAAGGTCAAACCTCAAAAGAAAAAGGTGATCGATCACGTGGCTATCTCTGTTGCTTCAACACTTGGTCGGTTTCATCAGGAAGGATATTATAGCTAAGCATTTCTTAAAATGACCTGCAAGTATAAAAAGCATTGCTGAGTTGTCATACATACTGCTGAAAAATAAACATTACTTCAGCTATCTTTCTAAATCAGAATCCAATATTGTTTCTGCACAATCTGTGTAATCCTTTGAAAGTCAAAACAGAGTGCAGCTTAGGAATTTCAGCTGTGTCAAAAGGCATTCACTAGAGATGAGTGAATTTAAAAGAAATAGTTATTGTATAAGTTAGCAAGTTAAATTGCTACATCTACTGCATCACTTTTGCACCTCAGTGGAATTGTAAATGCAAACTTATTTCCTGCGAGATAAGCTGGGCTGCAATTTTCAGGTAATTGGAAGAAGCAGACACGAGTTGAGTTCTGTCACGCTGATTTCAGTCTTAAGATATGATGATGATTATTGTGTCAAATGCAATCAAGGATGTAGGCCTTGAACTGACAAGAGGGATGGTTGTTTTTAATTCAGGTTTTTATATAAAGTAGACCTCCTGTAAACGCATAGTCACAGCTAGTTAAAAGATAAAAAAAATAATAATGTGTGTACACACAGAGAATGGTAACAGTTCAGCAAACACTGAGAATCATTCTATATGTATTGTGTATAATTACCTTACGGTATTGTATTGCTGCAGCCTCAACATAGTGATAATTTTACAATTGTGAATTATTAATTCATTTAATTACCAAAAGAATTGTGACACGTTCATATTCATATTGTATTAGGTTACATTTCTACAATATTATTATAAATTGGTAGGAACTTTATAACCAACCGTGGCAAATCAAAACTGGCTAAAGTCATCTTGAAAACTGAAATTACATTTTTTATTGTTTATTTTAGTGAATACAGAGAAATGTCAATATTTTAGAGGGAAAACAGCAGCTTTATTGTAGGTCCCATAACAGCCCTTCTGCATGCTATAACAAACAAGCTATGGATACTACACAAACCTCTCCATAACTCATTAAGCCTTCTAATTAAATTCTAATGCTGTTCTTTTCAGCCATGGCATTGGGATGATTATCAGATTTGCATTCATGATCTAACCACTGAACAGTTTCTGCTGCATAAACATGTAAACTCAAATCAGGGTGAAATCCCCAAATCCTGATCCCAAAGTTATCAAAAACAATGCATATCAGTAGAACATAGATTACATTATTGCAATTCCCAAATCATCAAACCAGACTCTTTGAGGCTTGACATAGATTTTTTTCAGCCTTGCAAATCTTCACTGTCTGAGGAAAGCTGAAAGCTGCTCAAGCTCCTGCGCAAGCTATTTTATTTGACCAACTGGACATGCACTCAGGAAGTACAGCCACATTTCACAGTAACTAATCCTTCAATGTTGTTTATTACAGAGTGCCACACAAGGCCCAAAGCAGCACAAGTTTTGGCTTGTTCTTTTCTAAATTTTAGTTTCTTTGTAGATTATGTTTTGCCTTGGTTTTAAAAGTTGTTCACAGACTCTGACCTTGGCTTCTATCATGAACATTCTTCTGGGTTGTGTTTTCTACTGTGGTTTGGTTCATTGCTATAATTTCAGTTTATGTGATGGAGAATTAAAACACTGATTGGTCTTTTTATATGTCTCTCATGAGTGGCAGTAATTTATCTGTGTTTGAGATACAAGATCTGCAAATCTTTGTCATTTTAAATGTGGTTTATATTGAGCAAAAAAAAATAAAAAATATGGGAAGTAAGAATACCCCCCAAGGTGGACATGAAGACCCAATATGCAAGAGTGGATCTTGGAATAATAACAAATTATAACGAGTTAACAAATTATAAGAATATTTCATTCCTGGAGCCTGAAAATAACTTATGAGAGTACCCATGCATGCTCATTGTATTCAAAAATGTTGTAGTGCAAAGTGGATTTGACTTAGTGTCCATATTGTTCATTACTCAAAATCAACTGTGCAATACGTCTCAAAGACAACAATGTGATATGTCAACATAAATGTCCAAAAACAAATTGAAAAAAATAATTGTGTCCAAACGATTAAAAAAAAAGACAAACAGATGAGTAAAGGTGCACTGTTCCCAGTTTTCCTTATCAAAGTGCTTTTGTGTTCCACTAGTGCCAAAAATTGAAAAAAAGGCCTCTCACCAAATCTCCATGATCTCCAAATTATAAGAGAACCGTGTGAATTGCAGAGCTTCCTTCAACCTCCCAGTTTCAGCTGTACATCGGCACTGTGTGGAAGTGGATCATATGTTCAACCATAGCAAGATGGTTGAACAAGATAATTCACCAAGTTGATTTTACTGTAACTGTGGTCACTAATGAATTTGGCGCATGCTTGGAATCATTAAACTTAATTTTTCTTGGCTCGTCGTACTGTTGTACTTGACTGCGTTTTTGACGTTCGGAATTTCAGACATTTGTGTGACCATGTGTATGTAACACAAGTTTGAGCCAACATTCCGTCGGAAAAAAATCCACGGTTTTGTTGTCGGAATTTCCGATCGTGTGTACGCGGCAATAGAAGCAATATAAACAGCAATGCCACTCACAAGCGGATGTGGAGGGATCCCAGTGGATGGGAAATCCAAGTATAAACCGGGAATTATGGGCCAGATCCACAAAAACCTGGCGTAACTTAAAAAATCCCATTTAAGTTACACTGCCTTAAAGTTTCTACCTAAGTGCCTGATCCACAAAGCACTTATCTAGAAATTTAAGGCTGTGTAAAATTCCGCCGGCGCAAGGCGTTCCTATTCAAATGGGGCGAGTCCCATTTAAATGAGGCGCGCTCCCGCGCCGGCCGTACTGCGCATGCGCAAAGTTACGTTACGCCGAGTTTTGAGGATCGCGACGGCTTAAAAAAGTTGCGTCGGGGAAAAAAAAAAATGACAGCGGCATGCATTCCTGAGGGAGAACTCCATGCCAATTTTCAAAGAAAAAACCGGCATGGGTTCCCCCCCCAGGAGCATACCAGGCCCTTAGGTCTGGCATGGGTTGTAAGGAGACCCCCCCACGCCGAAAAATTGACGTAGGGGGTCCCCCTACAATCCATCCATGTAGGCAAAAAGTTAGTTAGTAAACACACAACACAAGGCTTTTTAAAATATTTTATTATTCTGCTCCGGATGCCCCCCCTGTCTTCGTTATTAGCTCAATTAGCAGGGGGGGCTTCTTCTTCCGCTCTCCGGGGGTCTTCCACTCTCCGGGGGTCTTCCGCTCTCCGGGGGTCTTCTCCGCTCTCCGGGGGGGGCTTCTCCGGACTCCGGGGGGCTTCTTCCATCTCCTCCCCTCTTCCGCTGTTGACTCGGCGAACCCCGGTTCTTCTGCAGCTCTCCGGTGCCTTCTTCTTCAGCGCTGGCTGCCTGCTATGTTTGTGTGTTAGCTCGATTTCAAACAGGCAGCCAGCGCGGTCTTCTGTGACGTCAGGGTCTTGTCTTCTGTTCTTCCGATGTTGCCTCGTCGCCTGTTGTCGCTGTAATGATGGAAGCGCGCCTTGCATCCCATTTATATAGGCATCACCGTCCCATCATGCTCCGGTAGGTACCCACGTGGCGGAAGAAGAAGCCCCCCCTGCTAATTGAGCTAATAACGAAGACAGGGGGGGCATCCGGAGCAGAATAATAAAATATTTTAAAAAGCCTTGTGTTGTGTGTTTACTAACTAACTTTTTGCCTACAGGTGAATGGATAGGGGTACGATGTACCCCATATCCATTCACTTAGGGTGGGGGGCCGGTATCTGGGGGCCCCCTTATTTGAGGGGACTCCCAGATTCCGATAAGCCTCCGCCCGCAGACCCCGACAACCAATGGCAAGGGTTGTCGGGAAGAGGTCCTGTCCTCATCAACATGGGGACAGGGTGCTCTGGGGTGGGGGGGCCCGCAGTGCGCCCCCCTGCCCCAGAGCACCCAACCCCCCCATGTTGAGGGCACGCGGCCTGGCACAGCTCAGGAGGGGGGGGGCGCTCGCTCGTCCCCACTCCTTTCCTGGCCGGCCGGGTAGCGTGCTTTGGATACGGGTCTGGTATGGATTGTAGGGGGACCCCCTACGTAAATTTTTCGGCGTGGGGAGGTCTCCTTACAACCCATGCCAGACCTAAGGGCCTGGTATGCTCCTGGGGGGAACCCATGCCGGTTTTGTTTTTTACAAATTGCCGTGGAGTTCTCCCTCGGGAAAGCATACCAAATGCCGTCGCTGGAATGGGCTTTTACATGGTGTGACTAGTTTACACTTTGTAGAACCAGCCCTAATTTTACACTTGCAAAATAACACTTACGGCGCAAAAAGGAAGCTGGAAAGCTTTGTGGATCGCCTTAAGTGCTAATTTGCATACTAGAAACGGCATTTCGACTCGAAATGCCCCCAGCGGCGGATGCGGTACTGCATCCTAAGATTCGGCAGTGTAATTCAATTACACGTGCCGGATCTTCTGCCTAACTTTGGAAAAAGCCTTTTGAGGATCGTTTCCAAAGTTACACACAGACTGAACAGCACTTAAGTCGGAGTATCTCTTTTGTGGATCTGGCCCTATGTTCTCTATCCATAAGGAAAAAGGCAAGCTGTATAGAGGTAGCTAGATCAGCCTGGAATCTGTCCAGAAGGAACTGGCATTGAACTGCCCTGTGTGGCCGTGATGGTCCATCCGTTGTTCCGATGTCCATCAAAAGTGTGCATTTCCAGGAGTGTGGAGAGGAGCTGTCAGTCCGTCCACCATGAGAGCTAATGGGAACGCATTTTGGAAGCAAGCCAAGCCTCTTTTATCATCCTGAGGTTGGGGATGCACACTTTGGACATACATCCAAACACAGGACGGACCATTATGAAAACACAGGGCAGCTTTATTCTCTTATTTTTATCTTTTTACAGATGCCTAGCACACATCGGGTCACACAAAAAATACTGGTGGACCATGTAGTCCCAATGGTTGTGCTTTAGTGGTCCTTCTGACAATGTAAGTCTGTGCATAATCTGATTCTTTTAAAACAATGCATTTGTTTCTTTTTTTATTGATATTATACAGTATCTCAACAATTGCTAAGTAGTTTGGCTGATTTATTGTAGTGACCTCTACAAATATCTATATTTGCTAAGTTTACATTTCAAGCAACATATGTTGCTAAGGAGAAAGATTTTAATTGCAGTGGTTATACCATTGAACTAGGAGCTGGTACTCTTACAGTGCCCTCTTATATATCTTTGATTTATAACTATATTGAAGCACAGGAAATTTGAAATAATTTCTTTTTACGTTAGAGCAACAGAAACATATGGACCATGGGGGATATGTAGGTGAAGGTAGAGGCGAAGGGGTAAATTATACACTTATTATTATTTTCTCAAGGATGGTGCCATTTTTTTTTCTTCTTTACCCTATAGCTGAAATTACCTTTTACTTAGACATAACCTCTTTCAAAATCATTGTTCAGTTGGTCAGATCCTAGCCATGTACAAAGCAATGTAAATATATTATGATTATTGCGTAGAGTAAAAAGAGAAGTCATAGTTTAGCTTTTTACAGCTGCAGGATTCAGGAACTATCAGTTCTACTAATAGCACATTTCACATAATCAGATGTTTAAAATTACTTTATTGTTAATGCAAATAAATGTTTCAAAATGAATTACTAGGTTTTGTTTAAAGATGGGTAACTGCTTTATAAAAGAAAAAGGAACATATCTGTCTTTACTATATTAAAAAAGTATGTTGAACAAAGAACCAAAACTGTTTCTTTAAAGTTTACATATTACTATGCAAAATACTTTACAATTTATCAGCTGAAGCAGCACTGTTGTGTATGTTTAGATTTCCTAATACTGCTTAATGAGCACCACATACTGTGGATGCAGGATAATTTGAAGCATGCCCTTCGTATTAATGAGCAAGTCATATTTAGCCAAACCTGAGCTCACAAATTATTGCTGACATTTTTGTTACAATATGTGTATGTGAATGTATTTATTTTGTCGTTAAAGATACTTGTTATACTTGGTCATATGTTTCTGTGAATTACTTATGGGGAACTAAAATGGGTGCTTTTCACCTCTCAAGATGCGTGTGTTCTAAAAATGTCAGTCAACATATTCAGAAGCTCTTCAAGCCACATGTGTGCCGTGCCCTTTTATTTAACATATTCAAATGCAACATACATTTCTGTAATTCATATTTTACATAGATGCACTAGATACAGTAAATGTTGGTTAATAAAAATGCAGAAATGCAGTTAAGAGCCAGGGTATAGGGCTGATAGCTTTCTTTACAGACCCTCAATTGGGCGCGCTTGACTCCGATCCTATCACATAACATTTAATGAAGTTACCGATAGCACTGTCATGATAGCTGTAATTTTATCCTGTTTTTTTAGATGTATAGCAAAGTAAATGTGCAGTTGTCAGGAAATTACTGCATGGTGGGTTATATGTGCTCTCTGTTCATTTGTCATAGTTACTGGCAATTACATAAACACATAAACAAAGTTAGAAAATATACTTCTCCTGGTATGTTCTGGGTTTAACATATTCACAGTATTCATATAATATGTGTGCAAAAATGAAAACTGCGCTGTATAGTAACCCTAAATATGGCCGCAGCTCAATTGTGAGATAGACACACAAATGGGCAGGACTTCTTCTGAAGAAGTACTGCCCATCGGGACGTAACGCGTACGGGGGGGAGGGGCTATGCATGACGTCACCCGCTATCGCTTTCCCATGTGTATTACGATCGGATACACTGTGTTTTATGCCTGTACCTTAGCACTCAGATGAGAGTGCCTTTTCATGTGAGTTGTTCTATGTTTTATCTTAATAAATGATCGGTTTGCTTCAGAGAGCACTAGATTTCCTCTTCCTTTTTTACATGCCCTGAATGCTCCACTGTGTCCGCTCATCTGGCTGCTGTTGTAAGATCGAGTCTTTACATATTGCTGACATCCCTGAGAGCAGGAAGCTTGCTGTGCTTTATCCATGCTTATTGACCTTTTGTTGGTCTGGGTAGTAAGGTGAGAGGCCATCCTTTCCATTTGGTGGAGGTTTCTTCTTTCTCGGACATCACTTTTTAATTGTTTTTTGCACTTACCTCTTCTGTTGGATTATTTATGTTGCACCAGAGCACATTATGGACTTTCTTCCTATTTTATGTTATTTTATCATGATTTAATTGCCCTTTTTGCGCTGCACTATTATTTACTGTATATTCTGTTGAGGTGTTTTTTTTTTAAATTTTACCTTAAGTGCTGGCTTGCATATATTTTTTTTTTATAGTTGTGTGTTGTTTTCCAGCGCTGAATAACTTTCTATTTACAATGTAAAACATAAGCCAGATCTCATTACTGCGTGTTTTGGTTTCACAAATTGTTTATCCTTTGGAGGACTCCCTGGTTCAATATATAATTTTTTGATTTTGGAGGACTCACTTGTTTTTCTTTTATATACTCATACACATGGGACTCTTTTGATATTCACTATCATTGTGACATTTGTCATTGTGTATTATATTTTTTGTAATTAGTGTGCAGCTCCTTTTTCTTGTTATATTCATATAATATGGTAGGTGACAAAAATTACACACAATGGGCCAGATCCAGAAAGAGAGTACGCCGGTGTATCTACTGATACGCCGGCGTACTTTCAAATTTGCCGCGTCGTATCTTTAGTTTGAATCCTCAAACCAAGATACGATGGCTTCTGGCTTCAATCCGACAGGCGTACGGCTTCATACGCCTTCGGATTGTAGGTGCAATACTTCGGCGCCCGCTGGGTAGAGTTTGCGTTGTTTTCCGCGTCGGGTATGCAAATTAGCTTTTTACGACGATCCACGAAGGTACGCGCGCCGTCGCATTCTCTTACGTCGTCGCTAGTCGGCTTTTTCCGGCATATAGTTAAAGCTGCTATTATCCGGCGTATAGATAGACTTGCCATGTTAAGTATGGCCGTCGTTCCCGCGTCAAAATTCGATTTTTTTTTTTGCGTAAGTCGTCCGTGAATAGGGATGGACGTAACTCACGTCTAAGTTCAAAAAATGACGTTGTTGCGACGTCATTTCGCGCAAAGCACAGCGGGAAATTTTGGAACGACGCATGCGCAGTTCATTCGGCGCGGGGACGCGCTTCATTTACATGAATCACGCCCCCTACCCGCTGATTTGAATTACGCGCTGAGAGATACACTACACCGCCGTAACTTTCGAAGTGCAAGCTTTCAGGATTCGAACCAAAGCCGGAAAAGTTACGGCGGCGTAGCGTATCTCTGATACGCGGCGCAGATGTAAAGGTATGTGGATCTGGCCCAATATTATTTGGATGTGTCTAGATGTGCATGAGCTTTAAGAAAAGTCTTGCTCCATCTGATAAGTGTACATGTGTAAGTGTCAAAAACATGACAGATGAGCTGCATGTACAATCTAGCATATAATAATTGCATGGCTACTATGCGTTGCAATACATTAGGAAATTATGTTAAAATTGAACTGCAGTCAGAGATAAAAGCACAGATTATGTAGCTCTGTATTCATTAATGCTTATTTTCTTTCATAAATACAAGCAGTGTAATTACCTTACTTTGACCTGTAATCAGCCTCTTGCAATCTCCTGTACAACAGAGTTTAGAGAGTTGGAGAGAGAATGTGTTTATTTGTTTTGACCTACTGCTGCATATCCACATATAGTCTCTTGCATTGTTATGCATATGTTACCATTGAGCTCTAGTCCCCAGGGGCTTTACACGCATTGGCTGTCGCTTTAAATTATAATGGTCTTGTACCTATATTTGTTCATTTCAAACGATAATTATCACGTGACAGCTCAGGTACAGTGTGTACTGACAACAAGATTTGATGTTTTGGGCTTTTGTGTTTCATGTTTGTTCTGTGTTCACTATACTGATGGTGCCTTGTGTTGATCTGAGTGACTTTGTGATGCTGGGAGTCAATTGTTTTTTTTGCGGAATAATTTTTTATATTTAGCCATAAATAAAGTTAAATATTTTTACTATTAATCCCTTTTATGACTTTGTTGTCACCAAAGTAACCTTGTAGGTTTCCCAGGTAGACTATTACCAGGGCTATGTAGAATAATTCATTGTTTGGTTATGGTGACAACACCCAAATGGGTGAGTGGTCTCTGGGAGTTCATGAATTTTGAAAATATACAGGGCCCTATGTCTATTATTTCTAGTTAGAGGGGGAGGGAGAAGCAGCACTTGGAGCAAAAAAAGTGCAATGTTGATAGATGTAGAGAGCAGACTAACAGGGGAATACACTCATCAGTGTCATGCTTCTCTTTTTACTGTTCAGTAACAGAATGTGGGCGAGGAGAGGATCTGCAAGTAAAAGTGAAACTGCAGGAGTAAAAGATCAGATCCTAGGCCCAGAATGTCTGACTGTGGCAGAGCTTCATACATCTCCCTTATATGTATTTAATCTGCATATTTATCTGTTTACCTGGAGTCCATGTTTAGCGGGAGCCAGCCACCACCACTGCCCACACTCTTTAACCCCCCTGCACGGTGAATACTTTTAAGCAACTGCGTGCTTTCTCTCCCGCCTCCTGTCAGCACGACCAGCAGGGAGACTCGTAGGGGATCAGAATGGCTGTGCTGTGGGTGGCTGCAGGTTGCCCCCTCCCCTGCTCGGAGAGCAGTCACAGCGAAGACCAGAGGACCTGCATGTAAAAGCAGGGAGAGTGAAGCTGTGGGCATGTCTCTTCTCTCCCACCGGTGGCTCGCTCTGCCTACCCCCTCTTCTTCTAGCTGAGGTCCACCGCCACTACATGAGAGACAGAGCATGGCTGTCAGTTCATCTTCCCCCTCTCGGTCCCCCCTCATCTCCTGTCACAGCGGTAAAAGGAGAGGAGATAGAGGATGGCTCTGTGAAATCCTGCTGCCAGAGTTCAAGTTCCCTCTTCCATTCTATTGGCTGTGGACAAGAGACAAATCAGAAGAAGGCAGGGAGCATAAGGGCAAGTGTAGTCCCAAGGACAGGCTGCAGCAAGGGATCCCTTATGGACAAAACCACAGCTCCCAGCATGCTAAGGAAGGGGTGGAAGGAGCTGAAGAGCCCGGGAAAAAAGGAGAGGGAGGAGTAGTGCTGAGGTGAAGAGAGAGTTGTGAGGTGACAGGACAGTGTGGGGAAACTCCAGCTAAGGAAAAAGGGAGAGAGAGAGACAGACTCTAGCAGCATCTGAGAGAGGGAGAGAACCAAGCTTTTCCAGAGACTACCAGGAGAGGGTGGCTGGAGACTAAGAAGTGAGGATGGCTGAGGGGAGCCAGGAGCGCAGACAGCCACGTGGTCCACCACCGTTCAGCCCAGGGACCCAGCTCAGCAACCCAGTGCTACCCAGTCCAGCGGAGACGACCCACACCACTTCAGGGATCGCAATACCCATCACGGTGTCCAGTCGGCTGCTGTCCGGTCACCTTGCCAGTTTAGCTACCAGCCATCCTGATCGGCCGACAGGAGGTGATCCAGTGCCTTACAACATTGCAAGGAGCCTAAAACCAGCATTGGAAATCTCCAATGTGTCATCGCAGAGAGGATTGGTAAGCAGGTGTAAACCCAAACATCCTTCTTAAAGAGGTTGTCAACCTCCGCAAAAAAAAGACCCCGCAAGACAAAGGCATAATGAGCTAGTATGCATTGCACCAGCTCGGAAAGAACAGCACACATGGGCCGTTCCTTCAGAGCACATGCACCACTGATGTCACTGACTGCATGCACTGAAAACATCTCCTAAACTGTACAATGTTTAGGAGATATTTTCACTACCTATAGGTAAGTTTTATTACTACCTATGGGTAAAAGTCTGCAGAGGAAGTTTATTTCCTCCTTAACACAATACAGACACTGCATGCAGACACATATTACCCTTCCTAGTGTTGGATGATGCTTGTTTGGAGCTGCCACCTTTAGCCATTCTGTTCTTACAAACCACTACCTAATGGAATAACCTAGCTCAGTGGTGCCAACCAGTGGCCGGGGCCACATGTGGCCCGCGGAGCCCTCTGATGTGGCCCGCGACCTCCTGCTCTGGGATGGAATAGAATACGGTTATTAAAGGTAAGTTTATTACTAAAACCGAGTGTATATATGGGCATATATGTTCTGCAGTGGTTACTAGGGTGCCTTCAAACTTACCTGCACTGAGCCATAGACTTCTATTACGTGAGTTTGGCATGCTTTCTGAAAGCGCACCACACCTACAGGATATAATAGAAGTCTATGGCAAAGTGCGGCTAGCCTGCAGGAAAGCCACAGGTCAACTATTTTCTCCAAAAAACAGTGCATCAGAGTGAAAGCAGCCTTAGGCCCCTTTCACACGGTCAGTCAGACCCTCCATTCACATCTAAGGAATGGCAGATGTAAATGGACTTGTGGCTCCCATTAAAATTCATGCCAGACCTAAAGGGCCTGGTATGAATTTTGTGGGGGACACCCACACCATTTAAAAAAAATGGCACACTGTAATACAATATATACTACACTGCCTGCACTGACTGTATATAGAGTCTACACTGAATATTTAGTCTACACTAAATGCAGAGTGTGTATATATATATATATATATATATATATATATATACATACTAGTCTGTATCTATATATTATATACACTAACTAACTAACCTGCCTAATCTGCCTAATCTAGTTTAATCTACCTTTGTCCACAGTCACACACTATACACAGGCGCTATGTAAGCAGCCTTATATAGTGTAGGGCGTGGAATTAGTCCCCCTAAACCATGATTGGCCAAAGGCACCCTGCTGTTGCAGCAGAACATGCTCTGATTGGCCAAAGAATGCAGGTCAGGTGCATGCTTTGGCCAATCATCAGACATCAATGCACTGCGATCTCGCGGTGCATTATAGGGGGAGTTCCATGGTGCTCGAATTTGCTCTGCAGCGCTCGAATTTGCTGTCAACGTCCCATAATATTCGCTGTTTGGTGAACGGGCGAACACCCGATGTTTGAGTCAAACTTACGCTCTCCTTCTTGAGAGATAAAAGATCCCCCCTTGCATATACCTCAATTAATGAATATATATGGTGGGAATTCCAGAGAATGGAAACAATTCAAAAATGTTAAACTTGTTTTTAAATTAACCGATGGATACCTAACCGATAGAAAAAAAACGACCGTTTGTAGGCAGTCCATCGGTTAAAAATCCACGCATGCTCAGACTAAATTAGGGGACGGGAGCGCTCGTTCTGGTAAAACTAGCGTTGGTGGCGCCATTGGATTTGAACTTTATAGTGCCGTCGTACGTGGTAAAACAATTGTTTTTTTAACCGATGGTATGTAGGCACGACTGGTCATCAGTCAGCTTCATCGGTTAACTGATGGAAAAATCCATCAGACCGATCTCATCGGATTGACCGATCGTGTGTACAGGGCATTAGATTAATGGAGTGGATGCACCATACTATCATGGATACAATGCATATATTCAACCGCAAATGGACACACTGGAAACCATATGGTGGCTGAGTGTAATGCAGAAAATGTCCCTACAGCAATTTCCCCATTTGCACAGGCTCTTAGTTCTTTATAGTACATAGCATATCTTGTTTTTTTTTTACTTTTTCTTTCCTCTTCCTCATTCTTTTCATCCTTCATTATTGTTATATAGCTATGATTAAGCTCAACAAGTTACATAGATGATACCTAGTTATTAGAGGTTATGGTTACAACATAAGTTCCAAAAGTTAGACATGCAAGCATTCTGGATACAATTACCCTCTCTGAATATGTGAGTTTAACTACCATATATTTTAGCTAAAGAGACAGGGTACGTCCTAATTCTTACTTTGGAAGTATAGCACACCATAAAACCTTTAGGGGTAGATCCACGTACATCGGCACATATATAGACCGGCGTAGCGCATCTCATTTACGTTACATCGGCTCAACTTAGAGAGGCCAGTACCGTATCCTCATAGTATTTGCGCCCAACTTTGCGCCGGCGCGACGTAAATTCCGAGGCGTAAGCTGGCGTAATTGAAAATGGGAAGGAAGTGGGCGTGTTCCATTGAAATGAGCCGTGACCCCATGCAAATGAAGGGCCGACCGGACGGCGCATGCGGAATGATGCTGACTATGTTCAGCGCTAGTCTGCGCATGCTCAGAACTCAGCCCGGCGTAATCAGTGAGATAGGAACTAGGCCCGGCGTAATTAATGAGATACGCCCAGGGCATAAATACGCCCAAACATGCGCCCGTCCAGTGCAAAAGTACATCCTCTTGTTTCCCCCCCTGAAGCAAGGTACTTTTGTTCTGTTGTTTGTAGGTGTTTGTAGGTGTTTGTCGGTGTGTGTTTTTTGGAGCCAGGTCAGCAGCTCGTAAAAAGAGGAAGCTGAATTACTCCCCACAGGAGAGGGCTATTATTGTCATGGCCATGACCCAATATGATAGGTACCTCCATGGGCCAGAGAGTGCCAACACCACCGCGGCCAGGAGGAAGGAGATCCTGCAACTGATAACAGACGATGTCAATGCATTGGGGAGTGAGGCCAGGACCCCCAATGAGATCTTAAAGAAGATCAATGATCTCAGGCGCGTCGTCCGAGGTAAGCTGGCCAAGATGACCACTCATGCCAGGGGCACTGGAGGGGGACCATCAACCACTCTCAGGCTCAGTGCTGAGGAGCGGGTGGTTGCCCAGTGCCTCCACAGGCATCAAGTGGAGGGAGTTCCTGGATTTGACTCCATTGAGGAGACCTTGAGGACAGGTAAGTGTGTTTTATTTCCTATCTGGTGTGTAGCATGTGTGGGGGGGAAGGAAACATGTGACAAGTGTGTGGATCCTCCAACATGTGAATGTTTTGTGTCATCCACAGATGTGCAGGAGGGTGCTGGGCCATCTGGCCAGTCCACAACCTCCCCTGGACATGAGTCTGAGGCAGACCCCCAGGCAAGTCAGGAGTCATCTGTGGAGGGGAGTGGCCACAGCTCTCCTCAGGTTGAGGAGGAGGAGGTGCTGAGTTCCAATGAGGTCCTTCTCCATTTGGAGGAGGCTTTCCCTATGCCTGGCACCAGTCAGGCCTCCATCAGGGGTAGCCCCTTCCGCTCCTCCCCCAACAGGACTTCCCCCCCAAGGGTCTCCCCTACTCCTAGGCCCCAAGCCACATCAGGAGCCAGGAAGGCGACCAGGAAGACAAGGGGGTGGCAGAAGTTCTGCCTGAAAACCTGCGGAGGGACCAGGCCCGCCAGACCCGCCATCTGGGTCAGGTTGCCCAGTGTATGGAGCACATGTCAGATAGCATGGCCTCCATAAAGGAGTCTGTGCAGGATGTGGCATGCAACTCCTCGGGTGTGATAACCTGCATGACTGACCTGCATACCATCACAGCAGGCATGGGTCAGGAGGTGCGCGCCCTGACTGATGCTGTCCGGGCCAACACGGCAGCCATCCAGGCGGGGGTGAGGCTGCAGGAGGACACCAATGTGGTCCTCACCCGCATCGCCCTGGCGTTGGAAGGCAGGCTGCCTGGTGGGCAGAGACCAGGGGATGCATCTCCTTCTCCTGATTTCCCCCCCCCCATGAGTCTCCCCTGAGTAGCCGGGGCCGGGGGCCGTGCCCGCCGCAGGCGTGGGGCATGGCAGCGCCGGTAGTTTTTTTTGTTGTTTTATTTTTACTCAGGTTATGAGTGTTTTATGTTTCTTTGTAATTTTACTCATGTTATGAGTTCTTATAATTTTTTGTAGCCCAGGCAGGCTACAGTGTGACTGATGTATGAATGTGGGGGTGACATTCCTGCCGGAAAAGGGGTGTCACCCTCGGTTGTGGTGGAGAAGGGATCCCCAGGACCAGGGAGAAGTGATCCCCAGGTCCGCGTGAATGGTGTATGAATGTCCAGCAACATAAATGGAGCCTTGGTGTGGCGTTGCTGCTCACAAGTCCTGAATGGTGGACTTGGGCTAATCCAATTTTATGAGGATGTGGGGTGTGTGTGCTAGGGACCACAGTGGTGTGCATGCGTGCATTCTCCTTGTGCCATGATTAATGTGTGTGTTTAATGTGCAAAGATGCCTACTGCGAGGCATCTCCTGACTGCTGTTCCCTCATGGGGGGATTGTCTGGTTCGGGGGTCAGGTCATCACGTATGTCAATCTCCAGGCCCTTTCTCATGGCGAAGTTGTGCAGCATGCAACATGCACCGATGATCTGGCACACAAAGTTTGGGGAATACAACAGGGTCCCCCCAGACTTAGCCAGGCATCGGAAACGGGACTTCAGGAGGCCAAAGGTGCGTTCCACCACTCCATGGGTACGTGCCTGTGCTTCATTGTATCTTTGCTCTCCTGGGGTTTGGGGATCCCGGAATGGAGTCATGAGATGGGGCCCAAGTGCATATGCAGAGTCACCTGGAAGGGAAAAGACAGGAGGATGTTAGTCATGCATGTGCCCCTCGTGATGTCTGCATCATTGGGGGGACAGACATGCCTAACTCCCATGTCACTCACCAACCAGCTGTCCCCATACACGTTCTATTTGAATTCTGTTGGGATGGGGCTTTGACGGTATATGTAGCTGTCATGGCTGGACCCTGGATGTTTGGCACGGACGTGCCATATGAGGCATTGGGCATCGGCTATCACCTGTACATTGATGGAATGCCAGTGCTTACGATTGCGGTATAGCTGCTCTGTGTCACGGGGGGGCCCTAGTGCCACATGTGTGCAATCAATGGCCCCCACGGTGCGTGGGAATCCTGCAATTCTGTAGAAATCCTGCATTGCCTTCACCCGCAGATGCTCCTGGGTGGGTCTGATGATTTGGTTGGCCATGCGTCTGAAGATTGCGGGGACAACCTGGTGCACACATCTGCTAATGGAGGATTGTGCCATCCCAGCCACAACTCCACTTGTACGCTGAAACGAGCCAATGGCAAGGAAATGCAGTGTTGCCAGGACCTTGACCAGTGGCTCCACTGCATGTGAGCGATGTGTCTGGCTGGTGATGTCATCTTTCAGGGTTGTGGTTAATTCCAGGATGGCAGTAGAGCTGAATCTGAAGATGCGATACACCTCCGAATCACCCATGCCAAAGACGTTTATTTTTACCTAATGCATTCTGTGCATTAAGGTAAAAACCTTCTGCAATCAGCTCCCCCCAGCCCTACCTTATACTTATCTGAGCCCCATTTTGATTCAGTAATGTGCACACGAGCAGAGGCTCTCACTGTCCTCATTGGCTCAGACACAGCAGCAAGAGCCAGCTAAGTTTGACATGTCTGTTATAAAAAAAAAAAAAGAAAAAGTGAGCCTTTAGAATCACTTTAACTGTATGGCAAAAATATTATCTACAACACTCACTGCGGGTTCTAGCTCTACGCCTGACGTGTCCATGCAGGATTCCTCTTGATGCTCTCTACATTGTCCTGATCCTTAATCAGACAATTCCTGTTGTGTGCTTAAAAAGGCCATGCTCTGCCTGGAGATATAGAGAAGGCTAATGCTGAGATTACACCTCTAATAGCTTTTCTCTCACATCTTATATTCTGGTATGACTGGGCACCTCCATCTGTCCAGTTGTAAACACGATCATCTTTACTGTGTTTCAATTTCTGCAATTTCCAAATTTGTATCTTCATACAATTTTTATGCCCCTGTTTCTGTACTTTAAATTGCTGTATCTTTATTGGCATTTACTGCAAATGCAAAAGTAAGGGTCTGATTGGTACCACATTCACAACATCATGAAAATACAAAAAGAGAAAAAAAAATATTGACTTTACAGTTACTATTTATAAAATTACTTTATTTTTTCCTAATATGAATATATAAAATATATAATAAGGTCACATAGGCTTATACAGAACATTTGTTATTAATGTACAAATTTCCACCCCAAATGGTATGCCATGCACCATTCTGCAAGTAAGTTTTTACTACATCACTCTACCAAAGGTATGATGTCATAGTGTATATTTTTCAGCATCATGGCCAATGGTGGAATGACATCCCATCTCAACCTGTTTCACAGACTTGGTCCTCTTCTTAAGGATTAAATAGTAAAATCATTAATAGTAATGTATGCTGTCTGTGAAGATACAGGATCCGGGGGGGGGGGGGGGGGTGGTCACTGTTGCTGCCCTGCCCTTCTGTGCTATTTGGCAATAAATGTCTCTTAGATTTATGAGCAAATGTCACCCTAAAGACTTGTGGAATTTGTCCAAAAGTGGCATTGCAGTACTGAAGTGATTTTATATATCCCCATGTCTTACCTGTAAGTCCAATTGGTTCTAGGCATTAACTGCATTAATGCACTCTTCATGCACAAGATTCTCCTGTTCCTTCTGTTCATTATCTACCATTAAAGTCATGTCATGTCATAAGAACGCCTATTCAGTATCTGCAAGGTCTTGATTTTATAGTCCTCATTTTGGAGAAACACAGTGGGTGCAATCCTCACTCACAACACATGTGGAATCATTTGTAATTTGCGATACTCTGCCGGTGTGACAGCATGTAATTAATAAGTCATCATTTTGTTCATGTTCTCTCAAATTTACTTGAGATTTGTTGTAACGAAGTCAAAAACTCACATGAGTCACTCACATTATCATGAAATATAGCATGAAATATAGAAAAACGTGTGTGTGTGTGTGTGTGTTCTGCTCCTTTGTGTGTCACAATTCATTGTGTAATGTTATCTGTTTTCACAGTATTTGGTGGCAATTAAATGTTGTCACTTCTGCTGTTATTAAATGCAAGAGAAATTAGGGCATTTGAAATCCAATTATTTAGATAATCACTTTTAATTACATTTAACTTACTTTGTAATCCAGAAATTTACAATGTAGCTAAAGGATTTTAATTAGGCTTTGCAGTTTTTTTTTGGATGTATGGCTTATCAAATATAGTGAAATACATGGCAGTTGTAAAGTCGATAGATAGATAGATAGATAGATAGATAGATAGATAGATAGATAGATAGATAGATAGATAGATAGATAGATAGATAGATAGATAGATAGATAGATAGATAGATAGATAGATAGATAGATAGATAGATAGATAGATAGATAGATAGATAGTAATTGTTAACAAACTGACTACTATTTTACCCCAAAAAGTAATACCTATCAGTATATACTTGTTAAATGTGTGTATAAGGGCGCTCTGAGTAACAGACCAAGCAGATATCAGTCTATGTAGAACTAAAAGAGGGTCTTCATGCACTTCCGGCAGCTCCTACCCATCCCTTTGTAAGTGTTTTTAACCCTTTTGGGAAATTTAAAGTTTTACTTCTGCACTTAGAGGCACCTTTTTTTCTTTTCATTTCTTAGCATATACTTACTTTTTTTTACGCCCATGCCATGCTGTGAGAAAACATTGCATTTGATTTATTTTTTGGACTTTATTTCTTATATTTTCATCTGGTAATCCGGCTAATAGATCTGTTGTGTTTCAACAGAAAAGCTATTTTGCGGTTACAGGAATGTGACTGACTATTTAACACTAGCAGGGGTGCTTAAAATGATCAGTTTTTATTTATTAGTTTAAAACCTTCATCCCAAAAGGAAAAAAAATGTTTGCTGTAACTGAGATAAAGTGTTAACTGGAGTTCAGCTTCAATTTGTTACTATATTTAAGCTGGCTAGTACATC
This sequence comes from Rana temporaria, assembly GCF_905171775.1. Taxonomy (NCBI): domain Eukaryota; kingdom Metazoa; phylum Chordata; class Amphibia; order Anura; family Ranidae; genus Rana; species Rana temporaria. The sequence goes on along the minus strand of NC_053490.1, from coordinate 223,555,305 downwards.
TAACTCTCCCCTCCCCCAGATTGACAATGTTTCTGTCCAAATGTGCCCTTGTGCTCCTTCAGCAAGGGTGGGGTCACCACTCTAATGCAGGAGGTGTGTTACTGACCAGATCACCAGATGAAAACAGAGTGGGAAAAAGCCTAAATAAAAACGAACACAGCCAGTACATCTAATGATTGGTAAACTGCAATATATTTAATATTTTCTATTTTTGGTTTCGGTTTAATACCGCTTTAAGTTTGACAAAAAATAGAAATTGTTGCAGCAGTATTTGTGTATGTCAAGCTTATTTCTGATTGACTCTAGTATTTATCTGCCCTTTATTGCTGTTCATTTGTTTGTGTTATTTACAATAGTAAAATCCATAGTAAATTAAAGCATTGTGTGTTATATACTGTATATATACTTCATTATATATTTCAGAGTTAGTGATCGTGATGGTGCTCTTGAGGCAGCTTTACGACTGTTGCAGCAGTTTTACTTGGACTTGGAAAAGTTTCTTGCCTGGCTAACAGAAGCTGAGACTACAGCCAATGTACTACATGATGCAAAACATAAAGAAGGACTGTTAGAAGATACACAGGGCATTCGGGAACTGATGACTCAGTGGCAGGTAAGAACAAAATAATGTGAAGAGCTTTGTCTATGTAAGAAAAAAGTGCCTTTGTTCTTTGCCATTTTGTTTTATGTGCTGTTTTGGAAAAAAAAAATGTGCATAGTCTGTGGGCAGGAGCAGTACAACAGTATGAAAAAAGTTATATTATTGGAGGCACATGATAGATGAATCGCATAATAGGGCTTCTCCAGGCAGAAGATCTCTTTCACAAGAATCTACTTCCACTGCCACATAAATGTTTACATTAAATGGAGTACATGTTGCTTCAAGCAGACATATTCAGTCTGTCATTTCTAAAAATCATAAATATGTGTAAGTTTCTCCTTGTTACTGGGTAGAATGAACTATAGACTGTTTGAATGTGGAATGTGTGTTTTATATTCAAGAGAACCTGGCAATGAAGATATATTTTTATGATATATGCATCCATGCTAAGTAAGTGTAAAGCCTGTACACACGATCAGGCTTTTGCCGGGCCAAACTCACATCGGAATTCCGACGGAATTCCATCGGAGTAAAAGAGAACATGTTCTCTATCTAAACGACGATGGAATTCATCGGAATTACTCCGATGGGGCATAGAAACGGTCGGAAATTCTGATTGTGTGCTTAACAGTTTCAGGTATTTATTACCTTATCATTATCATAGTACTTCCCATAAAAATACCTTCATCTGCTTGGATCTTTATAATGATGATACCATCTTTGTTTAGGTACCATCCATGATCAGTATCTACCTTGTGAACTGGGTGATGACTCATGAATGACAGTCATGTAAATTCCTGATGCATGTGCATTTTTGTCTCTCATCCTCAAATGTCTGACACAGATTAGCAACCTCATCTAACCTCTCACCTTGTAGCCTACTACAAAGTTTTAATGTTACAGTCTGAACACTGAGAAAAAGGAGACTGACTTTGCTCAGACATACTCTCTAAGTACATTACAATACTAGTACTTCAGAGTCTACTCTTCTAACAAAATTATGTACTTTGATTTAAAAAAAAAAAAGGATATCAGGGCATTCCACATGCAAAGATAAAATATAACAGCTTATCTTTTTAGCAAATTATATCATAGACTTTACTATTTGACAATTACGTTTTAAGTTGTTGATCTATTTTTTTTTTAATTAAAGGCAGGGCTATTGGCTGTATATAACAAGTTAATATTTTTGTCTGAAATAGCACTACTTTTGTGGATATTGGTGATGTAGTTGCACACTGTTTACTCAACATTTACTATTGAATGTATGGTCACCACAGAAAGGGAAAGTGTTTAGAATTGTGCAGTGATTAAAGTCTTTATATCATTATTTTGTAAGCTCCTATAAAGTAGAACCCAAACTGCGAGAAACAGGATTTGTACTCTAAAGGCTGGTAACAGAAACCGGCTGACATTCGGCCAGTGTGTAGCCTGACTAACATCCAGCTTCTGTCAAATGAGCATGTTGGGAAACCAGCAGCTGATTGGCATTTGATCAGCGATTGCAGCCAACGGCTGTGAGCTCTGACCAGTGTATTCTGGTAGGGGGGCAGTCCCCCTGTCAGAACACAAAAGATCGCTGAAATAATATTGCAAAGTACAGCGAGCTCCTAAGTTATTTTTACAGTGTGAACCAGGCATTAGTCATTTCCCCACACCCAACCCATGCTTGATCATTGAAGTCGTGGAAAAACACTTATGATATGGTCTTTTGTCCCTCTTAGTTCATTATAGTCCTTGCCAGCACATGCAGCAGAGTTATATCATCAGTGTGTTTGGGGAAATGACTAAGCCACACTGCTTAACTACAGTAGATAAAAGTGAGGTCACTGAATGACTTGTGCTCTGTAGTAGCGCTGTGTAAGTTTTGGGACTGGCTGGACAAAACTACAACCCATTAGCGTAAAAACTGTTCATAAGTTCTGTATTTAAGCACCTGCCTGGAGTTTACTTATAAGAAAAAAATCAGCTGATTTCAGAGCAGCCAAAAAGTGGTAAGAGGGCAATTAAATTATTGGGGAGATTTTATTTCAATGTTTCCTTTAATGAATAAATATGAACTAAGGACGGTTGGGCTTTAACCAGTAAGTAGTGTGTAACCATCATAATGTACATTATTTATTATATTGTCTGATTTTACAATACATTTTGAGGAATTCAATATTTACTTGTTTCACATATCACATGTATATACTTTGTTGTAATTACAGAATATTACAGAAAACGAATTTTACTTTGTAACAAAAAAAAAACATATTTCTATTTTTTTTTTTTTTTGTGGAAAAAATATTTTAACATACTAAGCAGTTCTGTATTTTGTGATTGTGAAGTAATGCTTCACTGCACCAAATGCAAAAAAAAAAAAAAAGAATGAATAAATTTGTCATAGTTAGTGATTATACAATTTCCAGTCAATTGTTTTCTTCTGGAAGCAAGAAATTAGTTTTCCCTAATTTAATTCTTGAAAATGAGAAGATGAAATGTTTCCTAATGCTGCAACATATTGTGGTGAGAAGATGATCCATCACCTGAGATGAAGTAGAATAGAGGTGTTTGAATATAGTGTTGTATCCTGTGCTTTATTCATTTGTCTTCATCACCATCCTAAGGCATTTTGTAGAACAGGCTGCAGCAGACCTTGATTCCACTGAGCAAGTCATCAAGTCATTATCTGAAAGCCCTTTGTGCTGGAAAACTTTCATTAGTTTGTTTCTTTTTCTGGGGCTAGTGCTCAGGTGTTCAATATGTACCTTGCACTATGATCTCCGATTCTCTAAAACATTAAATATTGCAGACTGTGATTGTTAGTCTGTGTATTTGTGCAATAAATCATTGACCTAAACAGTACTAAAAGAGATTTATTTCAAAAGGTATTTTTGTAAATAGCCACAATGCTTCAATTAGTTTTCAATCAAATATAAAAATAACTATGACTACATAGTGAGGATGAAAGCCATTGAGAAAGTTCATACAAAAAATTGTGCGTATATTTACTTTAGTTATCCAGTAAGGTGAAAAGCTTTCTCCTGCTTACTTGTTTCATCTACACATGATTGAATAATTGAAGAGAAGATGCACACAATTTATTCTAAACTCAACTCCTTTAGCAAATAAGCCTCATTATATGTCTAGTCATCGATGAGGTTTCAGTTTTAGTTATTAGGAATCTATAGATAGATTTGTGGCTTATTATAAAAGAAAATGCAATTTATAAACAGAATTTTATACCTGCCAACTAGGATATGATTTTTGTTTCCATATAGTTACAGCAGAACATCACTGCTATTTGTTCCTAAGCAGGGGGGCCTTCACTGCCTATAAAAATTATTATAGACTGACAATTTCCTGAATGTTCTTTGCTCCTTCCAACTGAATGTAATACCTTCACATCCTGCCTTACAGGCCGAAAAATTTGAGTATAAGGACTTTAAGATATGTTTTTTTTTTTTTTTTTCTAACTGAAATTGAAGGAGTTAGCTAAATGCTCTGCCCTCTATATTGAATTTTAGCAGAAATTGTAGGTTCTACAGTCAGTGACATTTGAAATTTTAGCTTCACAAAGCACAGTTTAGGTATAATGGCGCGTACACACGATCATTTTTCGGCATGAAAAAAACAACGTTTTAAAAAAATGTAATTTAAAATGATCGCGTGTGGGCTTCACATCATTTTTCGGGTTCTGAAAAACGACAATTTTTTTTCGAATATGCTGCATTTTTTAACAACGTTTTGAACTATGTCGTTTTTTGGGTTGTAAAAAATGATTGTGTGTGGGCTAAAACGACGTTAAAAACCTGCGCATGCTCAGGAGCAAGTTATGAGACGGGATCGTTCTGGTAAAACTACCATTGGTAATGGAGTAAGCACATTCATCACGCTGTAACAGACAGAAAAGCGTGAATCGTCTTTTACTAACAGGAAATCAGCTAGAGCAGCCCCAAGAGTGGCGTCATCTGCATGGAACTTCCCCTTTATAGTGCTGTCGTACATGTTGTACGTCACCGCACTTTGCTAGAGCATTTTTTTTAAATGACCGTGTGTGGGCAACATCGTTTTAATGATGAAGTTGGAAAAAATGTTGTTTTTCGACATGCTGAAAAACAATGTTTTTTTTTTTCATGCCGAAAAATGATCGTGTGTACGCGGCATGAGTGTAGAAAGCTCCCTTCCCACAGTTTACAAGTAAATATACAAATCCCCATTTTAATAGTAGAAATAGAGATATAAATCCCACTTTCAATAGTTTAAAACTGAAGTTAATAATCCCACTTGCTAAAAATTTAGAAATAAATGAATAGATCCCCTTTTCCATGGTTTAGAAAAAAAGGTAGCAATCCCGTTTTTTGCAGTACAAAAATAAATGTCAAAATCCTCCTTTTCCCCTTTCTGTAGTTTAGTAACAATCCAACTTTCCAAAGTTTAAATTGAAATAGAGCAATCCCCTTTATACAGTTTAAGAATATTATATATAGATATATAAATCCTCCTTTTTCAGTATATATCATATTTATTAATGCATTTCCGATGTTTAGAAATAAGGGTAGCAATACTCCATTTCACAGTCTAGTAGTAAATGCATAAATCCCCCTTTCCACGATATAGAAAAATATGTTGCAATCCCCCTTTCCACAGTTTAGAATCACATTTTAAATCCTTTTTCTATAATTTAGAAATAAATATAGCAATCCCCTTTCCTCAATATAGAAATACATGTATAAATCCCCTTTTCTGTAGTTTTGAAATACACATGTAAATAACCCTTTCTACTGTTTAGAAATATATGCAGCTGTTCCTATTTTATCAGCAATAGGTTTGGTAATGTAAAGGGCAAGTGATCGCTCAAACAGAAATGACAATGTGAGGTGAATTGATGATGCAAACAAAATGGTAATGCAATAAGCACAGAACCAACAGGAAATGCAACTATTACAATACAAGGAGCAGACTAGGAGCAGTTTCCCAATAGAACACCAAGTGGCAGCACAGTCCAGTCTATAAGGCATACAGAGAAACTTTATAACCCTGATGCCCATCATGATGAGTTACAGTATCTCCACCTACAGTACAAGTAAAGTCCCAGCATGTGTAGCAAGAGAGCAGCACATAAGCATGTGATCAGGTAAGTGATCACCAATGGGATTATGGAAGGGAGTTAACTTTCATTGCCACTGTCCACTTATGTAGGGGGGTGTGGGAAAGGTGGGGTGGACTGATTAAAATTTTATTACCAGTGATTACATATGGGGGGAGTGAGGGGGAGGGGATAACTTTCATTGCCATAGGCCATCAATGCTAAGGGTGGATGGGGTTTTAACTTTTACTGCCACTGTTCACCAATGCAGTGTGAATGAACCCTCTAGCTGTGAAAAACAAAGAAAGAAGCCAACACAAAAGGAGCCTGTCAGTGTAGCATATAAACAAAGAATTGATATGCAAAAATGTAAATGCACTCACAAAGTGAGAAGCGATCAGTCATTAAACTAAGCTGTGCAGAAGATGACACACTGCTCTGGGATCACACTCTAAAGTGGAAGGAGAGTGGGCTGGAGCAGACAGGGGATCTGCCACTGTGACAAGCAAGGCCTGGATTGGCTCCTATGGTGGATGTCACACTGGTTCAATTTCCGGGCATTGGACCAGTGTTTCGTCCATCATAGGAGAGGATCCAAGAGGCAGGACTTCATTGCAGTGGCCATCTCTCCTCCTGATTCATGCTGTAATCCTGGTGTAGTGTCATTTACCACACAGCTTTGTTTAATGCTTTATAGCTTCACCTTTTCAGAGTGCATTTCGTTTTTGATTTTAATAAACCTTATTGATTTTATGCTACACTCCTCTTACCTCCTCTTACCCTCCATTTACCCTGGGTACTTTTTTTGGTTAGATTTTCCCACCCCTCATCCAGGCTTGACCTGCCTATATGCTTCATAGATGGGTAAGTATATGGATACAAACAGGGAGAGCCCAAATTTCTTTTGGTTTTCCCTCCAAGCAATGAATGTGTCCCTGAGTAGCAGGTTGTGTTGAAGGCTAGGGGGCAAAATCTTCAGTCTGCTGTGCACAAGGGCTGCAAAAACATATGAACTAACCCTTTTACCTGATTTTATTAAAAAGCTGGAGTAATGTGAGAATTGGGATAACCATCCAGTCCTATGCATAGTAGGCATACCAAATTAAATACCCTGATGTTGGTGAGATTCACCCGCCCTTCTCCTCTGGGGAAATATAGCTTTGGCAAGTTTTAATGTGAGGGGTACCACATGGGGAGCTTCTCCCTCCTGTCTAAGTTTGTAGATGTTTGTAGATGTTGTTTTGTTTGCCATTTCTCCAGATTTACTATTCTAGATTATTTCTAGATAATTTCCAGTGTTGGATATCCTATGTCATGGTTACTGATTCAGTAATCCTGGTGACATCTCTCCAAATGAAGCTCAGTGTACCTTCTGCTGATTATGCTTCCAATTATGCCAGGTGTTGCCTTTAGTGTCTAGTCTGCAGTGCTTGCTCTTTGTTGTTTATATAGTCACACTAGATGGCCTTTCTTTTGTAGGTATTCTACATATCCAGCTCCTTCTAGCCACTAGTCATCCACCCTGGTCACTGGTTCAATTACTCAATTTGGCTCCCTGTATTAAATGAAGTCAAATCAACCAATTTTGCAAATATAACCTGTCACTTTTCATCTCCAGTCACCCATAATGTGTACTGGGATGCTCAGATGTCTATACTCCAAATGTCAGCCCCAACCTCAGTGTCATTCTAAATACTTTACTTAGGTCCTAAAGTACAACTATGACCAGGCTCAGTAAATAAACTTGCAGACTGCTGATAATCTAATTAGTAGCAATACATTTTGTACCGTTATTATACAGAAATTATTGTGACAGAAGTACCCTCTGCTGGCAGCCGCCTCTAAAAGCAGCCTGGGACATGACTTGTCACATGAGAGTTCAGATGAGAGCTGGAGCTCTCATCTGAACTAAAAACCACAAAAATACACCCATCTTATTGCCCATGCTTGCAGAAGTTCAGCAGACATTTGTCTTCTTGATGCCTCCAAAGTGCCCCTCAATACGTTTATTTTGTCTTTATATTTTGAATGTCTTCCTCCTATAACAAAAGTTTGTGAACAATTGCTTGTTTAATTTTGTAGGTGTGTCTACAAAAAGGGCATGATATTTTTTGGGTGTGGTTAAAAGTGGCCACAGTCAGTAGGGTGTCTCTGGATTTTATTTATAACATTTTGTCACCCTGCAATAGACATCAGATGGCAGTCAAAAGACATTTACATTCCAGTCTTTCCACAAACATAGATTAATTGTGCATGCTTATGCATTTCGCTATTCAGCGGCTGCAGAAACTCACTTGCACAGCCAAGTTTGACAGGCACACAATGACAGGTGCCTGGCTCCTGATGCAGAGCATGTGTGTGTCTGGGGCTCTGTGGCTATTCCTGCATAACTTTCAAACTCAGGTGAGTCTGTATAGTCAATGGGTCTCTATTCACTTATATAGGCTGCCTGCATGAAGCTCAGCACTTGTACAAAAATATAAAAAAAATGTCTTTTCACACTGTACAGGGCTATGTGCCCATGTGAATGAGTCCTTCACAAAAAGAGAGCACAGAAGAGCTGCCTTCTTTGAGGCACAGTTTGTATAACTGAAATTTTGGCCTGAGCCCTATCATAAGGGATTAAGGAGACAAGTCATTGAACTGTTTAAATCAAAGAAGCACATTAAACTGGAAAGAGGCCTAAAGCTTCACCTGTTGGATCAAGGCCTAACAACGAACATTAACATTGAATAATTGTATTTAATATTTACCTTATTACAATTTTTGTTATGTCTGGACCAAAATACATATAGAGAGAAAAATAATGAACAGAACTACCATACCGTCCCTTTAAAAAATGCTGAGATTTGTGCTAAGTGCATGTCAAATATTTTGCTCTGCCTTTAAATATGTATGTGATGTCTCCTTTTGTGCATTATCTATACTAAACTTTGAATAGGTAGCAGAATGTGTACTGCATTTTATTTAAAAATTTACAGGGATATGCCAATGATTTAAATGATGACAATGAGGCAGCTGTTACTTTAGTTCCTGTCCATAGTGTGAAAAAAATAAAATTGGATGCACCACATATGCGTAATATGTAAGTGGAAAATATGATTCATATACACAGCTTTAGAATTACTTCAAAATTAGATTTGCTAAGATGTGATCGCATTGTTCTTTATTGCATTGCCACTAAAACTACCTCTAGAGGCAGAATTATTCTAAAACAGACCCTAGCAAAGAAAATTCTACAAAACTGACAGGGCCTTGCTTATTATCAGTTGTTAAAGCAAAAAAAAATTGTTTGTTTTCATATTCATTTTGAAGTTTTGTGAGTAGCTTATGTCATTTTTGATAAGATAGCAAAATAATCCCACCTTTCTGCAATTCATTTTTGCTTAATTTAGTGGATATTATGGGAACTGGGTGAATGTGATTGGTTGTTTCAAGTCCATTTCTCTTTGCATTATGAAAATATGTTATAGCTTAATTCAAAACATTCTATCTAGACCTGTAAAAAAATAAAGCCAGTCTCAGCCCCATGTACTGCATAAGATCAGTAAAAAAAAAAAGAAATGCGTCACTGGAGTTCTTCTTAGCCTGCCAAAAGAAGATTCGATCAGTGTTTCTCAACCTTTTTCAACCAAGGCCCCCTTTACAATCTGGCAGAATCTCGAGTCACACCAACCAAAAATGTCATTGTTATTTACGAGAAACGTGAGCCTGGGAGTATCCACACAACCGCTCTATTCTTTTTTTGTATTATTTATGTTACTTTTTGTTTCCACTATCCCTTTAATTTTTTATCATTTTTATTCCTATTACATCCCTTGTAATAGAAATTAGGATGACAGGTTCTCTTTGTGGAGAGATCTGGGGTCAAAAAGACCCCAAATCTCTCCTTTACCTTAAGGCTGGGTTCACACTAGAGCACAGAGCCATTCACAGTAGGGGATCCGGTGCGTCTCCATTCACCGGTCCGATTTCAGCCCGAGTTCTCGGCTAAATTTGGACCTGAATGGACCAAAAGATGCACTGGAGCCATTTCTGAGATGTGTGAAGCGGCTGCATATAGAGCCGGGCACAATCACCTGCTATGCCCACATCCAATTTGCAATAGTGTGAACCCAGCCTTAAAAGCAAAATATAAAAAAAATGTTTTTGATTTTTTGCTTTAAAAAAAATTGTTTATTTACAGACTGGACCGCAAGTGAGGTCATAATGTTGCTCCAGTCCTCCAAGGTCATAGAGGCGATCAAAGGATTACTCTTTCATTGCCTCTGGGACTAGCTGGCCACCCCATTGGATTGTTTCTCGGGTGAGCATCCCCTCCCGCCACTTGTGAAAGCATTCCAGTGGCTCATGAGCCACTTGGAATGCTTTCATGAGAAAGCCAGATGCCGGCTGTAAAAAACAATACTGAGGTAATGACTGATATCTTCAGCCATAACCCAGGTAACCCATTTAAAAGCTGCAACATATATACTTATTGTGGTCTTGAAGTGAAAAAATAAACCTACATAACACTTGATACAATTAGGGCACTTTCACATTGACGCACTGCAGCTTGGTTGCAGTGCAGGTATAGCGGAGGATACCCACGGTTTTCATGGGCATTACCTGCGGTTTCTCATAAACTTCTATGTCCTACATTTTTGGTGCATTTTCTGAAAGCACACTAAAATTGAGGGACATAATAGAAGTCTATGCTGGGAAACCACAGAAAGCGCATCGGAAAACCACAGGTATCCTGTGCTACACCTGCATTGCGGCTAAACTGCATGTTGGGGTAATTTTGCCGTGGCACACCTGGGGACTCTTCACGGCACACCTGGGGACTCTTCACGGCACACCAGAGTGCCGCGGAACACTGGTTGAGAAACCCTGGATTAGATCAATAAGAACTTTCTAGAGGCATAAGGGGAACAAACTAAGTAATAAGCCATTGTCTTTAATCTTGTTCTAGATCCAGTATGTCTAGAACCAGTGGATAATATATTAAAATATCACTAATAGTTAAGGCCACCACATGCCTATATGTACTGTATAATGCTCCACACTACTGTATATAGACAATATGTTAAATCTAAGGTACGATGCCCTTTGTGCAGATTACCTCTTTTATTACATTATTATCATTGAAAATCAAAAAATATATATATTTGTGGCTGCATGCTATCGTTTTCCCATGTATAGCTAATAGTAAACTGTACAAACCAAGGCACCTGAGTGGTGGGTTCATCTTGCCTAATTAATAAAGTAAACAAAAAATAAGTTGCGCGAAAAGTGGCTTCAAACATTCTCAGTGACGGTTGCACTCCCAAATTATAAATATTAATATTACTGAAACATGTGTTGTGCTATCAATATAAAGTGCATGAATTCATATTAATTAATTAATCAAGTGAACATTCATATATACAGTGTATCAAAAACTGTAAAAAATAATGTGTTAACTAGCATTCATAAATAATCCAGTAAAGTCCATCAGAAAAAAAAAGAAGCGCTCTTGTGCAAAAAGTTCATTTAAATTTGTGTATCAACAAAAATCCAAGTGCACACCCAATACTTAAGGGGCTTACCAGTTACTCTGACTCGAAGATGGAGGTCTATCTGCACTTTATTGCTGTATCCCTATGGGTGGATGGATGGATATCATGATCTAAGATTCCAGGATGGGTTACCATACAACCAGGCTTTTTAATGAAGTTTAAAAATACAGGTTATTAATTATAAAGTACTTAATGGTACCTGTTAAAATTCCCTGTAGCTTTTCCCCCCCATTGATCTTTTGAAGGATTACTTTTAAATCTCAAATGATGAACATGCAATGAAAAAAAATAAGAAATGCACATAATATTTATTGTTTGTGGTATGATGCTGCTCTTAAAGCCTATGCACTGGCTAACAAATATATTATGGTAAATATTGTGCTGCTTTTCATACTTTTGAGGAATAGTATACCAGTGCCAAAGGTGGTGGAATGATGGATAGATGGTTACAATTCCAACAGTCATCATATTATTAAATGAGCAATTTACAGATTTCCAGAGAAGTTATTTTATGGACTATTGTTGCCTTAGGAGATACAGACACAATAGGCTCACGCAATATACATATTTCTTTATTTTTGTATATCTCAGTGTCTAGACTGTCTATACAGTATGATATGGTGTTATAGTATTTCTCAGCACTTTACATGTTCCTTAGAGAAAAGCCTTTGTGGGTCCCAGCACAAATAACTTGATAGAATCAAAACGATTGATGTTGGTGGTGTTTAAAAAATTGACATTTCCTCTCTTATATTTTTCCCTGCCTTGCACTTCAAACATTGCAATTTTGTAGTTTATAGCTAATAAAAGAAGTTCCTTTATGAAAAAAAGAACCAATATCACCTGAAATAGTTTATTTGGCATTACATTTTAGAAGAAATGATGGCAAACTAAAGTGTATGAAGTGTGTCTCAGGTAGGTCGAAAATACCAACATTTTTAGATATATTGGATGTTTGTTCAAAGTTTTCATATGCTCCTGTATATTTGTTGGATTTCAGGATTTATTATACAAAACACTGGGGGGGGGGTGGTTGACAAACATGCAACCTTAACTAATTATTAGCATATTGGATCAATCCAAAAATGCAAGACATCTAGATTTTCTACACAGGACAATAGATAATGTGCAGTGGAGCCAAGAGCCCAGGTATGGGTCTGTCCTCTAGGAATGACACTGCCGTGGCTCAGAGACTTCATGCTTGTTCAAAAAAATTCCTGAAGTCCGACAGTACAGTTACAATACAATTCCATACAGGAGGAATCAGAAGGCCCTGCTTGTTATAAAGGGAGGGCCAAGTGATATATGAAATGTAATAACTGCATGCAATGAACTGATGGAGAAAGTGGAAATACAGTTGTTAGGTGGAGGTGGGATAGGCTTCTGTCAAGAGAATAATTTTTAGGGATTGCCTAAAAGTGAACACGGTAGGAGATAGCCAGACAGATTGGGGTAGGGAGTTTCATAGGAAGGGGGAGGCTTGGGAAAAATCCTGGAGGTGAGCATGGGAGGAGGTGATGTGGGAGCTAGAGAGCAGGAGGTCTTGGGAGGAACAAAGAGAATTATTTTTTGACATTTTGAGACTAGGTTCGTTATTTAGCTAGGGGGCCAGGTTGTGGATGGCTTTGTAAGTTATTGTTAGTTTTTTTTAATTTAAAGGATGCATCTGATTTCGAAGGTAGTTCAGGTAAAACAATATTGTTTTTATCTTCTCTTTTTGTTCTAGCTTATATTGTTTCTCAGCCATTTTAATTATGTGTATATGAATGAGGCCTTTTATAGTCGTGTAGCCAGTGACATCATTGTTATTTCTTAGGTTTCAACAGAAGAGACTAATGTTGCCTATCCCAGAGGACCTCTGGAAAGGAGGTTTCCAGTCCTTCCTTTGGTGGTATAGTTAGTAACAATGATTTTGGCATGACTATACACCCTCGGTACTGCTTCACCAGAAATAGTGTACCTAACAATTGCTGCAAGATCTGTGTCTTTATTAAAGTGGGCCTATTAGATCCCCCTCCCCTACCCTTCACAATGTAAAAGTGAGAACTCCTTCTTTAGTGTTTATTACATTTTTGGTACTTTAGAGTCCACACCATTCCCTGTCACAATTCACACCTAGGTGAAAAGGATGTGAACTCACTGCTAGAGTCTATTGGTATTTCCACATTATATATCTCAGAAGGTTTTAGCTTTAGTGCTGGAGGAGAAAGGACATGACAGCAAGCTCTTAATGATGTCAGATGACGTTGGTGGTGCAGGACCTGGCTCATTGCAGTAGTGGATTACATGAGAACAATGCTGAATATGCTGGGTTAGTGAGTATATTTATTGAGGATGAAAGGTACAAGCAGAAACAAGTATAGGGTAAAATTCCTGTTAAGTGTTTATAGAATGAAAGATCTACTTACATAAGGAAAAAAGGTGAGATGTAGCAGAGAAACAAGTAAGCATCTCATATTGCTGTTTTGTGGTTGGATCAAGGTAGTATGAGGAGGTAGTATAATGAAATTATATTTAATAGTGGCAAAATACAAAAGAATGGTGTGCACTGATATTGATTTTACATTTTCAGATTGCCACTCTGTTCCCTGAAGCCATATAGCAGATATAGCAGAACATGTTGGGTTTATTTTGTGGTAGTTTTTCAAATCAGCTGCATGCACTCCGTCAAGCAGTAATAGCAGCGGCAGCACATCATTGCTCTGAACTGGTTTCAAGGTGTGTCGGCACAACTGCTTATAGTCTCCATCTGAACTCTAGTGTGGGGGTGAAAATGTAAGAACCTAGATTTGGGGATGTCCCCCTATTACAGGAAGTGGTTGCATAAAGACCATCATTTTAGGATCAAGAGGTATTAGTTTAATGAAACCTGGAGATTTAAAAAGATTGAAAACAACTTTTGAAATTACTTTACAGTACTTAGGTAAAGATTGTATTGCAGTTTTGTGATTGGGTTTAGATCTGTTTTATGGCTAATCTGCCCTGAAGTTTCCAAATAACCCTGTGGTGGCCATGACCTTGTTTAAACCCATTGACTCATTGATATGGAAACCATGCATCACTGGCTACCCAAGAGCGGGTTATCTATGATGCATATGATAAATCACTGACTGTCAAGACAGTTTAAAGACACCTATAAAATAAACTATGTGTCTGCTGCTGACTTCTAGCCTGAAAATTCAAGATGCCTGGCTGCCATGTTAAGCCATTGGCTTTGATGCTTTCTGAATTACTGACCTGAAACAAGTACTGTATGCATATCAGGAATTTTCATTAGAATCTGACCTTGTTTGCTGCATGTCAATTTTGGATTAAGGACATGGATGTATTAAAACCAGAGGCAATTCAGAAAATAAAATTTCATAGGAGGGGCAGCTATGTCAGGCTATATAATTTCTCTCAGCGCAGGTTTTCTTTGGCTATATGCACACTAGCTTTTTTTTAAGCTCCTGGAAGCTAAATAGAGTTATCCTATGTGTCCATGCACAGTACTTTAGACTATTAGCATTTTTTGAGCTTCAGCGTCTAAGAGCAGAAAAAAAATGTTTTTGTAGAGTTTCTTGAAGTGTTTTTCCAGCAGAAATGCTCTTAAAGGCTGTTAAACACTTCTAAATGTTCCTAAACACTATTATTAGCATGTTTTTCTGTTTTTCCCCTTCCTGCAAAAACGCCAATAAAAGCTATAAGAACTGGCCAAGGAGAGTCTAATTGACTGTATCTACAGTATAGTCTGAAGTAACCAGAGACCACAATGTAATGGTTAAACTACTGTTATTTCATTACACCTAACCTGGAACTAGGTTGAAGATCATGCCTGCCCCCTTCCCCTCTCCATGATGTTGCAGTAAACGTACAGGGGCTAAAAAATTGCCATTAGCCTTACTGTACTTATATGTTGGTTTTTGCAGTGTTTTTTTAGCTTAAAAAAATGCTAGTGTGCATGAGCCTTAATGATATCTCAGATCTAGAATAGGCCTTTTTAAAGTACAATATTTATCGGCGTATAACACACACTTTTTTCCCATGAAAACAAAGGGTAAACAGTGCCTGCGTGTTATACGCCGATATCACATTTTACCAACAGGGGGCTGGGATCGGCGGTCCGCCCCAAGAGCCACCCATTGGGGGGGGTGTCAGGCCAGCCGTCCCGCCTCTCCTGGCCCTGGGACAGCGTTCCCTGCATAGTTAAGAAAAAAAGTTGAGAAAAAAAACT
Organism: Rana temporaria; assembly: GCF_905171775.1. Classification (NCBI taxonomy): domain Eukaryota; kingdom Metazoa; phylum Chordata; class Amphibia; order Anura; family Ranidae; genus Rana; species Rana temporaria. Next base: position 223,539,880 of record NC_053490.1, on the reverse strand, counting down.
CACTTGCCAGCCCCTTCTACACCGCTCCTCCTGTGTCAGTGTCATTGAAAAACGAAGCTTGTAAATAGCTCAACAGCTCAGTTTTTTTCTGACTGCTCTCCTCCTCCCACTCCTCCTTCTCTGAGTGTAGCTTCAGATTGGAGGAGGAGAGCGGTCACATGACCATCTGTGTAACATCAGAGGAGAGCAGTCATGTGACCAGGTCAGTGGGAAAAACTGAACTATTGAGGTATATGGAAGCTTCATTTTACAATTGGAGTGATACAGGAGGAGCAATGTGGAAGGAGCTGCAGTGATTTTTTTTTTCTTAACTGTTGAGTATGCTGGCAGCGCTGTCCCAGGAGACTGGGGGTCTCCTGGGAGTGCAGAGAGAGGGCTGTATACTGGATGGAGGGGGCTGTATACTGAATGGGGGAGCTGTATACTGAATGGGGGAGCTATATACTGGATGGGGGAGCTGTATACTGAATCTGAGGGGGCTGCATACTGGATGGGGGGGCTGTATACTGGATGGAGGGAGCTGTATACTGGATGGAGGGAGCTGTATACTGGATGGAGGGAGCTGTATACTGGATGTGGGGGGCTGTATACTGGATGGAGGGGCTGTATACTGGATGGAGGGGCTGTATACTGGATGTAGGGGCTGTTTACTGGATAGGGGGAGCTGTATACTGAATGGAGGGGGCTGTATACTGGATGGGGGGAAGCTGTATACTGGATGGAGGGGGCTGTATACTGGATGGGGGAGCTGTATACTCGATGGAGGGGGCTGTATACTGGATGGGGGGAGCTGTATACTGGATGGGGAGAGCTGTATACTGGATAGAGGGGGCTGTATACTGGATGGAGGGGGCTGTATACTGGATGGGGGAGCTGTATACTGGATGTAGGGGGCTGTATATTGGATGGGGGGAGCTGTGTACTGGATGAGGAGCTGTGTACTGTAAAGGGGGCTGTGAATTGTTTTTTTCCTTAAACTCCCCTCTTAAAATTGGGGTGCGTGTTATACGCCTGTAAATACGGTAAATATCCAATCCAAAACATATGTTTTGAAATGTAATTTTCTAGCTATAAAGCTTCCCAATAGTGGTAAATTCATCATAATTGTATATTTTATTAGGTTACATAATTATAAGAAACCTTTGCATGATGAATGCACTGTTTGCTTCCACGAAAATGCATTTGCATCCATCGTTTGTCACAACTGACAGCTAAGCACCACCTGAGTTGACTTGTACATTTATAAAAGTTAAAGAGAATTTTCAGAAGCTACTTAAATGCAAGGAAATAAATAATGATAAAACCACAAAGCTGATAGCTGGCAAATTTAAAAAGAGACATGATGCCAAAAGCTACTCACTAATGCATACCGTTCAGAACTTTATACTACTTTAAAATCACATTTAGGCTTTCTGTTTTCTACCTGTGCATTGACTTGCAAAAATAGATGCAAAGCGAAACCTGTAATAAACTTTTTAAACTGTACAGAATATGATTATAGGGATACATCAGTTGCAATTGATATCTTATGCCGTGTACACACAATTGGAAATTCCGACAAGAAAACCGTGGATTTTTTTCCGATGGAATTTTGCCTCAAACTTGTGTTGCATACACACGGTCACACAAAATTCCGACCGCCAAGAACGCTGTGACATACAACACTACAACGAGCCGAGAAAAATTAAGTTCAATGATTCCGAGCATATGTCGAATAGATTCCGAGCATGCGTGTTTTTTTGCGTGTCGGAATTGCATATGGACGATCGGAATTTCCGACAAGAACTTTTCCCATCAGAAAATTTGAGAACCAGCTCTCAAATTTTTGCTGTCAGAAATTCTGACAGAAAAAGTCAGATGGGGCCTACACACGGTTGGAATTTCCGACCAAAAGCTCATATCAAACTTTTCTTGTTGGAAATTCCAATCGTGTGTGCGCGGCATAAGACTACCCTGTCCTTGAGGAGACAACACTGCAATACAATTTACTGAATTAACAGTGATTCAGTTTTCCAGTTAGTTACCGTTTAAGCCTTAACAGTACTATACCTGGTTTATTCCACAAACACCAGAAAACATTTTTTAGACTGAGTTCACTAAGTAAATAACATCTAGGAGATTGTACAATAGAGATAACATATATATCTAAAGGCTATATTTCCAGTAGTTGCTTGACATATACAAATCGAACTAAATCCCAAGTTTTCATTTTTACATATTCTACCTGATACACATCTGATATGTATTTTTCAGTTATACCCAATTATCCATCTTTTCCCCTTTTTGCACACTATACCTCCATTCTGTCCACCAAGCAATCTTTCTCTGCACCTGGCCTGCTCGCTCACATTGTCACTAGACAACAGTTCTGAAGAGAGTGATCAGGCTCTCTTACATGGCTCCAGCAGAGCTCATGGTGGTTTGGTCTTAACTGCAGCCTCAAATCAAGCAGTGAGATCACTGTCACCATTTCTTCTTCTGAAACAAGGGTCACAGACAATGAGTACCACTTTCCCTGTCACCCACGACTCTGGGTTTGTGGCTTCCCCAACCCATGGGAGTGGGATTTTAATTCAAAGCCAACCCACTAGATAAGAATTTGAGAACCTGGCCAGCAGAGTAGAGATTTAGCAAGAGATCTACTTTGGACGCTAGAGTCTCTACTCTAGAACAGGACAGGATCACACATCAATACAATGTAGATTATACAAAACATAAAACAACTTGAAGGGCCTACAAACCCCCTTTTTGTATTTAGTACTCTGGAGTCCACCGTGACTCAAAACGATGTAGACCAACAACAACAAAAACAGCAAACCACCACTAAATGGACTGCCATGGAGAAACTAATGTAAACAGCTAATTACTTACACATCATTATTATATATATAAATAAAGATTGCAAGCATACCATGGTGCTAACCAACCCTTCTAAACAAAACACACCATTTGTGCCTTACATGTGCTCTTATTTCATGACTTTTGGCTTATTATGGACAAGAACTTTAGGAGTCAAGATTTGGTGATCCTTGGATGCTTCCTCTGATTTAAGGGTAAGTGTTGGCCAGACTCCAACTCTGGTTGGTCACAGCCAGCTTGGAAGGTGTGCAACAAATTCATAAGACCACTTGGAAAACACAGTGTCCTTCACAACCATTTGTCTAATGGGTTTTCCCTGTGAAAAGATTCATGTTCTCTCTTTTTTCTCTGCATGCCACCTGTGTACCCTTTGGCAGCGTGCACTGGCCAAGGAGAGTCTAATTGTCTATATCTACAGTGTAGTCTGAAGTAACCAGAGACTACAATGTAATGGTTAAACTATAATTTTTGCTGTTATTTCCTTACACCTAACCTGGAACTAGGTTGAAGATCATGCCTGCCCCCTTCCCCTCTACATGATGCTGCAGTAAACGTACAGGGGCTAAAAAATTGCCATTAGCCTTACTGTACTTATATGTTGGTTACAGGTTCTTATAACAATGTTAGGTGTTTAGCGGTTATGTGGCACCCTTTGCCCTGGCAGTCACTTTGGGTTCTGATGTGCCTTACCACTAACCCTCACTAGGTCTTTCTCTACCCTGGTGGCTGAAGACATAACAATTCAATATTTTTCTTCCCCTTACTCCCACTCCTTTCTCTTTAATTCTACCCTTTCTCCTGTTCACTAGTGGGCTTGATCACCTCCCCTAACTAGTGTTCGGACTCTCCAATCCCCATTTCCATCGCACCTACCTGTAACCTACCTCTTTCTATCCCCCTTTTCTTTTTTCCCCACTCTCCTCCTGGTCAGTGGGAGCCTCTCTCATCCCTATATACAGGTAATCTATGTTTCTCAAAATCATTTCCTAAGGCATGGAGGGTCTCAACTCCTCAGAAAGATTCTCATTGTCTTACTGACTATAGGGTCAGAAGGCACAGATTGCCATTTTACAAGAGATACAGTTTATGGTTGACTAAATTCAATATAACTATCAGTAGCCCATTATTTACCGTTAATCCTCTTCAAACTCTAAGTCCAAGGAAACAAGTATTTTACTAGCCACATTACTTATATGGCAATTTATGGTCTCAGAGTCAGACACTGATTTTAGATTTTTATTTTCCAAAGGTCACATCTGCTCACTAATCCTTACACTAGCACATATAGCTCCCTGACACCAATTTAGACTTCTTGCCTAAAATTACTTCTGCACAGACTTGATGATTTTGTCCAATTTTATTTCAAATATTGAAATTGTTCAAACACTTGCTGTTATGGGCCGACAAATTGTACTCCAGTGGTGTCACCTTGACACATTTGACCATGTTTGAGTCAACGAGCAACCATGCTGCTGCACTTTGTGCATGCATGGTCCACTATTGTTATTAACAGAAAGCTAACCACAGCAATGAAGTGGAGTGATTTTATGTTGAAAGAAGGCTGGAGGAAAGTAGCATCATTGAGATGCAAAAAAGGATGAAAAAATGTGAAAACAGGATTTTGTGAAAAAAAAATTAAAAATAAATGGGGCAACTGTTTATGATACAAAATGCTTTAGCAAATCAAATGTCTTTTAGTTAGGGTTCAGATTACAGTTACCATGTTCAGGTCTAGCAGCCAATTGCTAGGTCTATGCCACATTCCCGGGGGAAATACATCACCACTCCTATCAGCATCCAACAGCAGCTGACAACCTTGATTTTAGTGTCCCCTGCAGTGGAAGCAGGAGCTGTAAGGCAGTACTGTTTAGGAGAGTATAACTATGACAGGGATTAGTCAAAGTCAAAGTCAAAACTTTGCCATTACAGCATGCTGGCTACAAGTTTGTGATACTTTTTTTTAGTATACAGTTATTCTTTACGCTTCAACACTTCAAACATCACAAAATATTACTTTGAATTATTGTTTTAAAAAACTCCTGTAAAATCACATATATTATTGCTCTAACTATTTGCCATTGTTCAGAACATTTTAGGCTTGTCTAATGTTGAATTGCTAATATAAATTTGTGTTTTACATTGCCAGAAAGCACTTTGCTTGACCAGAATAATTTAACATATAAAAACATGAAGTTGAAAAGCGCCCTTCCTTCTAATAAGTAGAGTTCAAAGATTTTCTAGCGTCTTCACAAGGCAGGAGAGAATCACTCACTCTCTATCAGCAATCTATTGAACACATAAATCCAGGCTGCTCTATCACCTTCATTTCAATCAGAATAATTTAATTTAGTCATTGACCTTTCTTTATGCCATTTTCATTTCTCTGCTGGGATTTAAATCATAGCGCATAAAAGGGTGCACTCAGGCACTCTATGATTGTTTATATTTAAAGCCCAACTCCTGGAAAATGTAAAATTATCCCTTGCAGTGGGACTGCAAGGGTTAATTCCTCATTTTGTCTAGGGGATAGGAGAAACACTTTTACTTACTTGATCTTCATTTCCCCTCGAAGATGGCACCCTTTCGCACCCCAGCGATAGACAGTCTATCAGCACAGCCCATCTGCAGAGGATACTTTTTTGGTTGCCTCGAGTTGGGCTTTAACATGTTACATGTTTTTTTCATATAATACAGGAATTGTCCTGTGTGCTATACACACACATACCAACCTTTGTGAATACTAATGGGAAGGAAAAGTGCAAAACATATAGTAACATTATTTTGTGGACTAGAAGTTTATTGGCTGCTATGGACAGTACATACATGTATGTGTTTGTATGAAAATTGGATTGATTCACTAAAGCAAAACTCTAAAGATACTTTATTAGTAAATTGAGACATTTTTGATTAGGATAAAATAATGATTTTTTGAGCTATTTGTATAAAAGACTTGCAATGGCTAAATACATTTTTGTGTGGAAAACAAATTTCACACAGCAAAGCAATGCTTATTTTTAGAGAGTGGACAGTTTAAATTACAAAAAAGGTACAGAGCCAATGAGAGTGGCCCTGTACTAAGAGATCAATGTGACCAATCACATTGATCAACAAATTATTGTGATTAGCAGCATGCCCTCCCCTTTCTCTTATACATCAACCAGCTTTTAGAGGAGAGGGAAGGGTTCACTTTGCAGCCAGCACCAGTGCCTATACAGCCAAATCCAGTGCCATCCAGCACTGTACCAGAGCCATCTAGTACCAGTCCCTGTGCTGCCAATACCAGTCTCATCTAGTACAAGTGGCAGTGCTGTCAATATTATTGCCATCTCATATCAGTGCCTGTACTGCCAGTGCCAACACCATCTAGTACCAGTGCATGCATAGCCGGTATGAGCGCCATCAAGAATCAGTACCTGTACAGCCAGTACCAGTGCCAAAGAGTACCAGATTGCTGAAAGTACAAGAAAAGTACAAGAACAAAAATTCCAAAAAGTACACTAGTAGGCAGGCATTTAAAATATACTATGGCTGATGGGAGCAGATTCTCACAGTCAAGTTCATAGTATGAACCTTTAGAAAGCAGAGGTTCATTACAGGCATTATCTGACTCAGAGGATGAAAAGGTTCTCCACTAACAGTGGAATGTTGCCAGTGCCATCTTAATAGCATAATGGGCAAAGTAATGCACTGGGGCCACTACCAGGGATATTGTTACCTACATGCTGCAACAAGTGGGTGTGGCTAAATTATGCTACATATTGGGTGTGTCTGTCCCACCCTCTCTACACATTGCCCCCCTCCCTGTATACACTAACAACATTTTGCTATACAGTGCTGTATACCCCCCTTTTTTGGGTTGCTGCATTACATTTTTTGTCTTTTTTTTGTCCCTTGCCTGCCCCCTTTTTTTTAATTGTCAGCCACAATTCTTCGGACTGTGACACTGGTGTTCCCCCTTGGATGTGGTCCATCCTCAGGCAGGGCACATTTGTCCCTGTTTAGTGATGTTGCCAGTGCTATCCAGCCACAGCATGCAGAGGAGGTGGTGGATGGATTACTAAACCATCCTCATCCTCCTCATCCTCTATGACCCAAGCTGACACTGGTGTGCAGTCCACCACAGCTGCCAGAGTGGCTTATTCTGCCTCCATGTCCACAGCTACTGCTGCCAAAGCCCCAGCATCATGCAAGGAGAAGTCAGCTGAATTATTTGAACACAGTGTCAGCCACTTGCTTCTTGAGGATGTACAGATATTACTTGATTCTGATGTTGGTTCTGAGGTTGAGGAAGAGAGTAACATGAGCCTACAGAGAGGGGAGAACACTGATAAACAACAAATTGGCAGTCATGTTCCGCCAGCTGCAGCGTATTACTAAGTTGGCTCCAGTGATGATGAGGATGTACGAGATGATGATGAGGTCACTGAAACGGCTTTGGTGCCAGATAGAGCAGAGGAGAAAAGTGAGGGGGAGAAACAAACCCAACGACGCAGGATGTCCTCCAGAGGCAGCCACAATAGAAGAGTAGAGGGCAGCCACTCTATTCCATCAGATTGTGGAGCTGTTATCTCCTGGCCCACTTCCTACAGGTCAGCTGTCTAGGCCTTTTTAAGGACATGTGCAGTCGATCGCACTATTACAATTGTCATCCTCTGCCGCAAGCATATCAAGCGTGGCAAAAACACCAGCCATTTGGGTACCACATGCTTTACAAGGCATTTAGCCTCCCACCACCTAGCCCATTGGCAAGAGCACCAGAAAGCCACATACAATTGACACAATTTTTCAACTTATCTTTCATATCTAACCCCACTATATCTCACGACCTCTCAGCAGTCTCCACTGACAGGGATGATAGTATATCAAAGGGTGTCACAGTTCCTTGCAACATGTCTGTCAGCAGCACACCACCAGCTATAGAGTATAGCAGGCAAATGTTTCTGCTCCAGCTGCTGCTTTGAAAATAAAATACCATCCCTTCCATCCACATGCCCAGCATATAAATTACAGCTTGTTCAGATAAAGAAAGCTTGCAGGGAAAGTCTAATTAAATGTAATTTTTCATGGGGTTCATTATGGGGTTTGTTGTTCGGGTCCGAACATTTGCAATTTTATAGAGATCTGGTGCAAACCGAACTGGGGGATGTTTAGCGCATCTCTACTCTTCAGGTTCCGTTGCCACTATATCTCGCTATGATTTTAGTGAAGGTATGGCAAAGGTATTTCTCACATGCCTGACTAACGACTATAACTGACCTCTTGTGTAAATCCATAACATTTTTGCATTTGCCTGACCCTGTTTCTGTCTGCTGTTTGGACTAAACTTTCGCTTGCATACTTATCAAGTCTCTGTCTGCAGCCTGAACTGACCATTGACAACAAAAAAGAAGGACACACCAACCTTGTGCATTATCAATGGCAAAATGTATTAAAAAGTAAAACAGACAATTATAATCACAAAGCCAAATGAGTGTAAGACACATAACATGAACAAGAAGACAACTCAAACTGTAGCCTCAATTTGTAGCTCTTGATAGACACAAATTAAACCCAATGAAGAGCAGACATTGACGGGTTTTCGAGAGTAAGCTCTCTTCCTCAGAGCTTCCCCAGTTTCCTCATGCCTGGGTATAGTGAAATCTAGGTTGGCCTATGTGTTTTTCCCATGACCCCCACAGGAGTAAATTGCTCAAAGAGATGAAACATAACCCTCAAAAAAGTAGAGGAATATCTATAGTACCTAGTATTACAGTAGCATATATTTTCTTTGGTGTATTAACATAGGTCACTGGTGTTGATTTACTAAGGCAAATATGTGGTTTACTTTGCAAGGGAAGTTGCACTTTACATGTGAATTTTCCCTTACTGAATGTGGTGAAATTTCACTTTTCAAAGAATACCCAATCATGTACAAGGGAAATTAAAAATATATATATTTTGTCTGAACATAATTGGATGATGGAAGTCAGCAGAGCTTCATCTAATTCTCTAAGCTTTGGTGAAAAAATTCCCTTAGAAAGTAAACAATCAAAGGCCTATGTTTCTAGAGTGCTAACACAGCCCTACAGCCACTCAAAATCCCAACATCAGACTGATCTCAACCAGCAAAACTGATGATTTATACAGTACCTAAGTTACTGATGTATGAGGTAATTTATTGGACCATTGCAAAGAAAGCAAAAGTAACATTTGTTAAGTAATTACTTCATTTTTCAAAATGATACTGTGAAAATAATGACTCCCGTTTCTGAATACACTACACATTGGCCCAGATTCAGGTAGCAATTGCGCCTGCGTAACCATAGTTATGCAGCGCAATTGCTGACTTGCGCCGGCGTAACGAGTTCTCCTGATTCAGAGAACTCGTTACGCCGACTGCAGCCTAAAATCTGCGTGGCATAAGGCTCTTATGCCACACAGATTTTAGGCTGCATTCTAGCAATGACCGCTAGGGGGCGCTCCCATTGTGATCTGTGTATAGTATGCAAATTGCATACTAACACCGATTCACAACGTTGCGCGAGCCCTGCGTACGCAAATTACGTAGTTTGCGTACGTCGGGTTTCGCGTAATGTTACACATCCTAATAGCAGGCGCAGCCAATGCTATAGGATACTTGGCGTTCCCGCCTCGCGACGTTTTGAATTTTACGTCGTTTGCGTAAGTGAATCGTGAATGGCGCTGGACGCCATTCACGTTCACTTTGAAGCAAATGACGTCCTTGCGACGTCATTTGCCCCAATGCACGTCGGGAAAGTTTCCCGACAGAGCATGCACTGTACGCTCGGCGCGGGAGCGCGCCTAATTTAAATGATTCCCGCCCCCGGCGGGATCATTTACATTGCGCGCGCTTACGCCGGGCAATTTTGCCGGCGCGCCCTCGCGATTTACGGAGCTACTGCTCCATGAATCGAGGGCAGCGCAAATTATTTGCGGGGGCGTAGGGCAAAATCGTTGCCCTGTGCCTCCGCAAATAATGCGCAAGTCGTACCTGAATCTGGGCCATTGTAAATACAAGTTCTTCAGATGTTTATACAGACAGTGCTATGTTCTATAATTTTGTATTCTGGCATTTTTTTTTTTTTTTTAGTTCTTTGTTAAGAACTGAGTTCTGTCAAGAATATGCCCATAACCTTGCCACATGTTTACTTTAAGTAGGAAAGTAAATGGAGAAGTGGCAGTAGAATATCTATCTCATACTGTATACTATATACATATTCTCTCTTGTTAAATCTGTTTGAATCATTATTTATAAGCAAAGAACTCCTGTTCATATAATATAAATGCAATTTCAGCCATTTTTTTTCTAGATTTAGAATAAGGGAGATTTATGTCCATTTTTATTGTTGTCAGTGTCCCTTTTAAGAATAATTCCTATTGTTTACTGTCACTATCATCACTAAGACAAGAAATAGTAGCAATAAAACCTTAGGTATTGACCTTGTTTTTACTGTAGTCTGTGAGCTTGTGACTTTCCTCTTCATTTTCTGACCATGGTTACCAAGATAGGGATCGAGAGGACAATCCTAATGCCCTGTACACACGACCGGTCAATCCGATGAGAACGATCTGATTGATTTTTCAATCAGTTAACCGATGAAGCTGACTGATGATCAGTCGTGCCTACACACCATCAGTTAAAAAAACGATCGTGTCAGAATGCGGTGACGTAAAACACAACGACGTGCTGAACAAAAATGAAATTCAATGCTTCCAAGCATGCGTCGACTTGATTCTGAGCATGCGTGCCTACAAAAAATCGTTTTTTTCTATCGGTTAGGTATCCATCGGTTAATTTTAAAACAAGTTTCACATTTTTTAACCGATGGATAAATAACTGATGGGGCCTACACACGACCGGTTTGGTCTGATGAAAACGGTCCATCAGACCGTTCTCATCGGATTGACCGATCGTGTGTACGCGGCATTAGTCCTTTAGGTAATCAACCCCAAAGACCCATATATTAATTGGTTTTCAGAAACTCAGATAAAATATTATATCGGCATCTTTTTGCTGAGTGTTTTTTTTTTTTTTAAATCAGGCACTCTCTTAATGCAAGAAGTTATTCAAATTTGCATAAATAAAAATGGGCCAGCCTTATGCATTTAATATAATGTAATATAATGAAAATATGATAGGCGGATTTTGACTTGTTATTGAAAGTATCATAACACAGACACTTTATTTTTGTCCTTTCTAAAAAAAAAATTAAATGGCTTACAAATGTTTGCTGCATTATGCATTTACCATTTTTAGTAAGTTCTTTTCCATGTTTCTTGAAAATATTTACTTTTATAGTTTTTAGATCTTGTCCTAAGGCAGATACTTTATGTGCAATATTGCAAAGTTCCTTAAGTATGAGAAACCTTGATTTCTGGTAGGAAAGAACATAAAGTTTAATATAGATCTTGAGCTGCTGGTGATAAAATTTTCTTCCTGTCACATTTTGATTCCTTTGTAAAATAATTAAGAACAATCCCCAATGAACTGAACCAGACTGGGAAATTAAACTATAGATTTAATGAATTATTTCGTATGCAGCAGCTTTTGAGCAATCCATCTTTATTAACATTTTGAGTATTGCTGATCATTCCTCAATTTATTTACCTTGGTATATGGCATGTATATTAATTTAACATGAAGGGATAAAAGTTTCTTAAGAAGATTTTTTATATATAAAATTATGGAAAAATATTACAATAAATAATAGAGAAGAATGCCTGCAGTCTCATTTTGTGTTTTCTCAATTACTTCTCTACAGAAAGTGAATTATAGCAAAGCACACTTGGAGGCAAAATTATTGCAGTTATGTTGTATAAAACAGATGAGTTGCAAACTTCAAAAACACATGAATATAAAAGTATGGATTCAGTCTTTTGAAAGTGAAAACTATGCTGCTGTGAGGTGCATATGAATCATATTTCCTCTCATGTTATTGCAGATTAGACAGGGCATTTGAAATATTACCATGCTGATCCTGCATAATTATTTTGCAAGGCGTAGATTAGTAAAACAAATTTAAGTTAAAAGATAGCAAGGAGAAAATTGTACTATTGCATCTTAGGGTACTATAAGAGGGGTAACCTTTTAGTGTTAATGAATATTTCTTTGAGGAGACCTTTAACTTGTGTGATATCCATGCAGGGCAGGATGATGTTTCCCTGCTGATGTTTGCCTTAGCAATCAATCACCCTTTTGTCACAGAGGAGGAAAGGGATTTGCTTCTGTAGATAGACAGTGCAGGCAATGAGTGAAGTATGGTATGTACAGTATGCATTGTTAAGTTGCCAGTATTAACATGAATCTGTTGGTTTACCATGCATTGGAAATGCACCAGTGCACTTTAATCACTGGAATAGAAAAACCCTTTAATGACAATTTAGATAGGCATAGTTGCTTGCATGATATGAACTGAACATTTTAAATCGTGCAATTAATAAGCATATAGTAAATACTCTCTATATACAGTTTAGTCAGTCAGCCCTTGTTGCAGAAAAAAAATATTTTTAGAGCTTTATAATTCAATTTGCATTGATTTGCCATCCGTTTTAACTCATGTATGTATGGATTATTAATTTAGTAAATCATTTTATGTTGACTACAGTTGATTCTGTCAAAGTTGTGCTGTCACTTTATTTTTTTTTGTTTGCTTTAGGTAATTTTTTGCTTTAGGTAATTAAGCTTGAATCTGTAGTGGAGTACACACTTCATTCTGGGATTGTAGCTTTTTGGATGTGTGGTTTTGCTATACCAGTTATCAGAAACATGCATCTAAAGTCTATTGATGCCTTTAGGCTCTTATCACAGATCTGTTCTTCAGAGATACAAGTAAAAGCCAACTGGGTGCTTTGAAGCTGTCCCTAAAGTTAAAAAGTGCCTTTCCAAGGACTCCTTTCAATATGCTCAGTGGGACAAGCAAAGGATCTAAAGTATTTAGTACATTTTTATTTTAAATGTGTCTGTATATAGTGCACTAATGAAAACTGACCCCTGTGCTTAAAAAGGAAGTATATAATGGAGCACAGTAACTATAGCCACATTTAGGTTGGCAAGTTTTGCAGTAAGTGAAACCTTTTTATGGTGCATTGAAGTGAAAATGACTGCTATGAAAAGCAGGTTGTAGTGGTTATATTTAATATAATATAATAAACAGTAATGCAAGAAAATACATGTTTATTATAAACATATATTAAGAGATTTTATTGGAGGGCCCCAGTCACTGTTTAAAATGGCAGTCTAGGTCAGGTTTTCTGGCAAGCAAGCACACTAATGATGCAGGTGTGTACTGTATTCATCTTAAAGCCAGGGCCCTACCCTCCTGAGGGGGTCAGTGTGTGAAGAGAGCCGTGAGAGGTGCATGTTGCATCGTATTGTCCAGGACAGATTAAGACACAAGCCAGTAAGAGAGAGTCAGTCTGGGACAGACGGAGCATGCGCTGCACAAAAGACACAGGGCCAAATCCTCAAATATCCTGCCTAACTTATCTTTTCCCATTTAAGTTACACTGCCTTAAAATTTCTACCTAAGTGCCCGATCCACAAAGCACTTACCTAGAAATTTCAGGCCGTGTAACTTAAATTCTCCCGGCGCAAGGCGGTCCTCTTCTCCAGGGGGCGATGACAATTTAAATGAGGCGCGCTCCCGCGCCGGCCGTACTGCGCATGCTCGTGACGTCATTTTCCCGACGGGCAGCGGGCGAAATTACGTTACGTCGGGCATTGTGAATTGCGACGGGACAATAAAGTTGCGTCGGGTAAAAAAAAAGTTACGCACCGAAAAAAACAATTCAAAATTAAAAACAAAATCGCGGCGATCGAAAAAAAGATCTGTTTTTACAAGGTGTTACTAGTTTACACTTTGTAAAAGCAGAACTAATTTTACGTATGCAAACGTAAACTTACACAGAAAACACAAAGCTAAAAAGCTTTGTGGATCTCCGTAAGTCCTCATTTGCATACGCAAAGCGGCATTTCAATGAGAAATGCCCCCAGCGGCGGATGCGGTACTGCATCCTAAGATCTGACAGTGTAAGTGTCTTACAGATGTCAGATCTTCTGCCTATCTTTGGAAAGCTGCTTCTGAGGATCAGTTCCAAAGATAGGCACAGAGATACGCAGGCTGAACAGCAGTTCCGCCTGCGTATCCCTTTTGAGGATTTGGCCCACAGACCTGAAGTACAGCATGTGTGCATGAGCACTGGATGTGTTTGATGGTCAGGAAGAAGACCAAAACTACTAAGTTGAACAGTAAAGCTGCAAAAAAGATATGCGAGGCTGAATGTTGTTTTTCCTTATTGTGTTGATGGTGAGAACACCCTGTGTGGGAAGATATCCATGTGAACTTTTGTGTTACTTTTAAATAAAGGTGGGCAGAAAAAAAAACTAAAATGTATCTCCAGCGTGGAGTAAACTCACTGTCTGTCACTACTGATGAGCTATAAATCCCCCAGGTTGTCATAATATTATTACTCACCAAAGCAGCAAGAGAGGTGTGATCACGGTAAAGAACAGTGCATGGATAGGTTATTTATGTGTGTATATATATATATATAGAGACAGTTATTCTTGGAAGTAGCAGCAATTTCAATTTATTCAGTGGGACAATTTTCATGTCTATCAAAGTTTAATTGCTAGCCTTGCAGTTCTTAAGCAAATTGTTTTGCCAAAGATGTGAAGCTGTTTTTATACACACATTGTTAATCCGTCATATGTTTACCTATATTCAAGAAAACTAACAAAGTGATTTCAGGTAAATCGTATATACTTTCTGGGTGCTTCAGCAGACCCGGCATCCTGAATTCCCTATGATAGTCCATAGTTTCATAAAATGAGCATTGCAGTAATCCAAATACAGACTCTTGTCTTTTTCATCACACATAACCTAATCTGTAGACATTACTTTTGTGAGTAAAGCATAAACTATGTGCCAAGAACATTACCTGATGAAACCTATCAAATCATTTGTGTAATAAAAGGAAATGACTATAACCTAAAATGTTTTTTGTTTGTTTTAGGCCATTATATGTTGTTCCTTAACCCTCCTGGCGGTATCCCCGAGCGTGACTCAAGGTTGATTTTTTTGGCTAAAATCGGTAACCCCGACTCACGCTCGGGGTAACTGTGCAGAGCCTGCAGCGTGCGCTGGCTTACCTTCTCCTGGATCCAGCGATGTCACCGCGCTGTGTGAGCGAGCGGGATCTCGCTCGATTCACACAGCATCCTCCTGTGCCGTTGATCTCCGTTCCCTGCGACGTTACGACGCACGGGAGTGGAGATCGGCGCCAAATTCAAAAACGTAAACAAACACTATACATACAGTATTCTGTAATCTTATAGATTACAGTACTGTATGTAAATGGACACTTTTGGTTGTCCATAGCAACCAAAAGTGTCCCTTTATGTTAAAAATGGTTTTAGAGCAGCTAGAAAACAGCGATAATAAATTATAATCACTTGCAGAATTGTGCGATAGCGATTTGTGGGGAAATTCGTCATAAAAAAAAATAATAATGACAGCAACAATTCTGCAACTGAGCAAATTTCAGTGATTTTGAGTTGATTACATTATTGAATAATTTTTATTAGAATTATATTATTATTTGTTATAATTATTTATAATTATTTATTATATTATAATTTATAATTTTGTTTTTAAAAAAATGTCATACCCGGGATGCCTATTAAACTCTGGTTTGGTCAGATTTAAGTGAGTTATTCCTAAAAATTACAGGCCTACAGTACAAATCACCAAATTTCCTTGCAAATAATGGTACCGCTTTCAGCATGTTTTTTCTGAAAGAATCATACCGCCAGGGAGGTTAAAGCACCCTGTTTTTACTTTTTTTTGCATCTAAAATGTAATTGTTTTAGTTTTTTCATTGATTGGGTATCATGCTACACTGTCTGATCACCCTCTAATGCCGGAGACTAGCTTAAAGTGTATTTCCACTTTTGCAGCCAAATCAGCAGATCACTTGCTTTTTATTTGTTACATGTTCTTACATAACATACTGTAGCTTACAAAATACTTAAAAATGCTGCTTACTTTTTTTTTTGATGCTCTATTTTGGATCCTATAGCACTGTAAAATCGTTTTTGTCTGGAGGATTACAGAGCGGTGATATACTTACCTAATGCACGAGCGGGGGGAATGAACTGTTCCTGACGCCATCATATTCATAGACCGTCTCTGGACGTGAGGACAGCAGGAACAGTCCACCGTCGAACATGGGGGAGCGTGGTATTCTGGAGGATCAAAGGATGTATAGCCTTTTAGTGCACCCCCAGATAAAATGAGCAGTTAACTTATGCAGTGCAGGCACAGCCACGCTGCATGGGAGAAGAAATGTTCATGGAGATTTTAAGCCTTGCTGTGTGAATTTTCAATGCATAGTAAACATACAGTATATTTTTTCAAAACGGTGTGGGCAATCTAAAAATAACAAATTTATTCTTCATTTCATGATTAACCACTTCAGCCCCGGAAGAATTTACCCCCTTCCTGAGCAGGCCGTCCTTTGCGATACGGCACTGTGTCGCTTTAACTGACGATTTTGCGGTCATGCGACATGGTATCCAAACAAAATTGATGTCCTTTTTTTTCCACAATTAGAGCTTTCTTTTGGTGGCATTTGATCACCTCTGCAGTTTTTATTTTTTGCGCTATAAACAAAAAAAAATCAATTTTGAAAGAAAAGCAATATTGTTTACTTTTTGCTATAATAAATATCCCAATTTAAAAAAAATAAAAAACTTTCTTCCTCAGTTTAGGCCAAAATATATCACAATAAGCGAATATTGATTGGTTTGCACAAAAGATAGGGGCTCAGATTCACATATAAACGCCTATCTTTAGGCGGGCGTAGCGTATCTCAGATACACTACGCCGCCGTAACTTAGGCCCCGTACACACCATAGAATCCATCCGCAGATAAATCCCAGCAAATGGGTTTCAGCGGATAGATCCTATGTACACGCCAGCGGACCTGTTTCCGCGGATATATTTCCCCTGGGATGGATTCCAGCAGATCGAATATTCGCTGACATG
This sequence comes from Rana temporaria, assembly GCF_905171775.1. Lineage (NCBI taxonomy): Eukaryota > Metazoa > Chordata > Amphibia > Anura > Ranidae > Rana > Rana temporaria. The sequence continues at coordinate 223,522,973 of NC_053490.1, read as the reverse complement.
CAGAACATATCCATCTGCTGGAGTCCATCCCAACGGATGGATCCGCTGGTCTGTATAGACTCACCGGATGCATCCGTCCGAAGGGATCCCCCGCATGCGTTGCAATGATTAGACGCATGCGTGGAATTCCTTATATGACAGCGTCGCGCACGTCGCCGCGTCATAATTGCGGCGACGGCGCGACACATCATCGCCAGAGGATTTTGGCGCAGATTTCAATGCGATGGTGTGTACACTCTATCGCATGAAAATCCGCCGAAATCCTCGAGAGGATTTATCCGCGGAAACGGTCCGCTGGACCGTATTCGCGGATAAATTCTATCGTGTGTATGGGGCCTTAGAGTGCCATGTCCTGTATTCAGAAACAACTTGCGCTCTAAGTTACGGCGGCGTAGTTTATCTGACACGGCGTAAGCCCGCCTAATTCAAACTAGTCTGTTAGGGGGCGTGTTGTATGTAAATGTGTTGTGACCCCACGTAAATGACGCTTTTTACGAACGGCGCATGCGCGCGCATGCTCAGTATCACGTCGAATTTTCGAAGTAAATTACGCCCGCTCAATGCTTAGTCAACGTGAACGTAACCTACGCACAGCCCCATTCACGGACGACTTACGCAAACGACGTAAAATACAACGTTGTTCGTACGTTTCCGACATCTATACCTAACATGACTTACCCCTGCTTTATGAGGGGTAACTTTACGCCGGCGTATGTCTTACGTAAACGACGTATCTTGATACGCCGGGCGCATGTATGTTCGTGAATCGGCGTATCTAGCTAATTTGCACATTCGACACGGAAATCTACGGAAGCGCCACCTAACGGCCAGCGTAAATATGCAACTAAGATACGACGGCGTAAGAGACTTACGTCGCTCGTATCTAAGCTGAATTTATGCGTAACTGATTCTAAGAATCAGGCGCATAGATACGACGGCTCTCATTCGGACTTACGACGGCGTACGTGACGATACGCCGTCGTAAGTCCTTTGAGAATCTGGGCCATAGCATCTACAAAATAAGGGATAGATTTATGGCATTTTTTATATTTATTTATTTTTTACTAGTAATGGCAGCGATCTGCGATTTTTTATTGGGACTGCACTATGGCAGCGGACAGATCGGGCACTTTTGACACTTTTTTGGAACCATTGACATTCATACAGCGATCAGACCTAAAAATAGGCCACTGATTACCGTATAAATGTCCCTGGCAGGAAAAGGGGTTAACACTAGGGGCGATCAAGGGGTTAAATGTGTTCCCTCAATGTGTTCTAACTGTAGGGAGGATGGGCCTGGGGGAGGAGACCGATCGTTGTTCCTATATACTGGGAACACACAATCTGTCTCCACTCCCCTGCCAGAACGTGGATTTGTGTGTTTTCACACACACGTGCCTGTTCTGGCTCTGTCAGGAGCAATTGCGAGTGCCAGGCACGTGCATTGGGTCCTCAGTGACGCGGCGGCACACGAGTGCCCCTATACCCCTTAAAGCACACACCGAACAGCTACAGTGATTCATGCAAGGGAGCCATTCTGACATCCTCAAACGATGGCACGTGGTCGGCAGGTGGTTAAAACACTGTAAGTACTAAGCAATACCTAATGATACTGCCAGAATTATGCTAGCTCCTAACTACATTAGTGACTGTCATTGCTAAACCGAAGTCCAGAACATTTATTTTTCTTCATCTACATAGTTCAGTTCATAGTCCAATTTTGGGCACCAGTTAACAAAAAGGATATCTAAGAACTGGAGAAAGTGCATAGAAGGGCAATCAAACTTATTCTATCTTGAGTACAGGAGATTAAGAGGGGATATCATCAACATGTTTAAATACATAAGTGGTCCATATAGTGAACTTGGTTTTGAGGTATTCACTTTAAGGTCATCACGGGGGGACAAGGGGGAACTCTTTATGTCAGGAGGAAAAGAGATTTAATCTCCAAATACATAAAGGTTTCTTCACAGTAAGAGCTGTGAAAATGTGGGATAGACTTCATCAAGAGCTGGTTCTGGCCACAGCTCAGGATAATTGCTTTAAAAAGTCCTAGATTATTTCCTAAATGTATATATACATATATACATCATTTTCAGGGATAGCTGCTAACTCTGCTTGGGATTTCATTACAGAAGTGTGCTTTTAAGGGCATAGGAAAGATATGGGGTCTAATATACCCTAGATCTCTCAGTAAAGAGGACATGTCATGGCTCATGCTATTACAATGGATGTTTTAGTGATAGCAATAAAGGTGATTAAAAAAGGTCCTGCATGCATATATGAATGGTGATCACACCACAAATGAGTGGTTTTCGTCACAAACATAGGAGCAATAATTATAGCACCAAGCCACCTGTGTAACTGTAAACTGGTAAACTGTAAAGGCTTTTTATCGCCTATGGAGGTGCAATTAATAAAACACAAGACAAATATCATATGGCATTAAAAAATTGCAACACCCATCATTTTATTTTCCAGGGCCTCTGCTTTAAAAAAAAAATACAATTATGTGCTGGGGTTCTAAGTAATTTTAACATTTTTAAGAGGATTTTTAAATTTATGTGAGAAGTGTCAGAATAGGCTTAGTAAGCAAATTGAGGACAGCAAGCCTCCTGTATGAAAGTACTATATTACTTATAGCAACTAATTAGCTCCTCCCCTTCAAGTGGTAAAACATGGTTACTAGCTACATAGTTAATTGAGCCACTTTCATAAACTAGGTTGAGTTTTATTTGAATGTTGATCTTCCAAAATGTCTATACAACTTTATGGAAACAACTTAACGTAATTATTGACCACATGTCCTATAAAAATACAAAATACATATTAATCAGTAATCATCTTTACTAATATTGAGTTTGCTCATATTTTTTCTAATGGCACATCAATTTTACACGTATAACCTTAATGTGAATGGAATAAGAAATGTGTTATTCATAGAATAAAGCTCTTCTTTATTAGGGCTTATATTGCATGTGTTGTATCACATTCTCATTAAAGGTTCCAAAAAAGATGAGCTTCTAGATTAAAAAATTCATGTTACTAAATTTTATATACATCAGTACATCAGTGCATTCATTTTAAAGAGATTAATAACATAGTCTGCTAACCAATGATCAAAAAGTTAATAAGCAAATGATTATTGTATTAGCAAAGCTTCTAAAAATATAGTGCACTTATATCTAGCCTCAGTATTCACCTCTGTGTTTTTATTTCATGGGTCTACCTTCCTACTAAATTGATGCACTGTTTTATAGTTCCACTATAAACTTTTTAAGATTTATTTTAAGGATTCCTATCTAGAGATTCTTTTTAGAAGCACAAAGACCATAATCGCTGCAACACCAAATTGCGAAATCAAAGACAAAAGTAAATTTATTGTGACAAGCATAACACATAAGCAAACCCAGCAACATGAGTAGGAAGATCCACAAGGCAAGGAAGAAAGCAAAGCTAAACATTAAAAACAACTAGACTAAATGTCATGCTACGCATGATCAAAAGTAAAGAAGAATAAAACTATGAGTGACATAGTGCTCAGTGGAAACAGGATGCACAATAAAGCACCTTGATGAGATAAAGGCAGTGCCTCCAGATTCAGCGTGTCACTTGCCACCGTCACCTGCCACCAGATTCAGTGTGTCACTTGCTACCGTCACCTGCCACCAGATTCAGCGTGTCACTTGCTACTGACACCCGCCACCAGATTAAGCATGTCACTTGCCACCGTCACCTGCCTCCAGATTCAGCGTGTCACTTGCCACCGTCACCTGCCACCAGATTCAGCGTGTCACTTGCCACTGTTACCTGTCATCAAATTCAGCGTGTCATTTGCTACTGTCCCCTGTCTCCAGATTCAGCGTGTCACTTGCCACCCGTCTCCTTTCACCAGATTCAGCATGTCACTTGCCACTAATCCCATCACCAGATTTAGCGTGTCACTTGCCACTGGTTCCTTGTCACCAGATTCAGCGTGTCACTTGCCAAATCGCCTGTCACCAGATGCAGATTGTTCCTTGCCAAGTCACCTATCACATGTTATGGATTGTCACCTGCCACACGTTGCTGATTGTCACTTGCCACATGTTGCGGATTGTTACTTACCACGTCACCTGCCACAAGTTGCGGATTGTCACTTGCCATGTCACCTGTCACATGCTGTGGATTGTCACTTGCCACAGGTTGCGGATTGTCACTTGCCACATGTTCCCACATGGGGAACTGACAGGGAGGGTCTGACAGAGAGAAGGGGGGTCTGGCAGAGAGGATGGGGAGCTGACAGAGAAGGGGGGGGTCTGGCAGACAGGAGGGGGTCTGGCAGAGAGGAAGGGGGTCTGGCAGAGAGGAGGGGGGTCTGGCAGAGAGGAGGGGGTCTGGAAGAGAGGAGGGGTGGTCTGACAGAGAGGAGGGAGGTCTGGCAGAGAGGAGGGGGGTATGGCAGAGAGGAGGGGGGTCTGGCAGAGAGGAGGGGGGTCTGACAGAGAGGAGGGGGGATCTGGCAGAGAGGAGGAGGGTCTGGCAGAGAGGAGGGGGGGTCTGGCAGAGAGGAGGGGGGTCTGGCAGAGAGGAGGGAGGTCTAGCAGAGAGGAGGGGGGTCTGGCAAAGAGGAGGGAGGTCTGGCAGAGAGGAGGGGGGTCTGGCAGAGAGGAGGGAGGGGGGGTCTGGCAGAGATGAGGGGGGTCTGGCATCGAAGATGGGGAGCTGAAAGAGAGGAGAGGGGGTCTGGCAGTGAGGAGGGGGTCTGGCAGAGAGGAGAGGGGCCTGGAAGAGAATATGGGAAGCTGACAGAGAGGAGACGGGGTCTGGCATAGAGGAGGGAGGTTTGGCAGAGAGGAGGGAGGGTCTGGCAGAGAGGAGGGGCAGTCTGGCAGAGAGGAGGGGGGTCTGGCAGAGAGGAGGGGGTCTGGAAGAGAGGAGGGGTGTGGCAGAGAGGATGGGGGTCTGGCAGAGAGAATGGGGCGTCTGGCAGAGAGAAGGGGGGGTCTGGCAGAGAAAAGGGGGGTCTGGCAGAGAGGAGGGGGGTCTGGAAGAGAAAGGGGGGTCTGGCAGAGAGGAGGGGGGTCTAGCAGAAAGGAGGGGGGTCTGTCAGAGAGATGGGGGTCTGGCAGAGAGGAGGGGGGTCTGACATAGAGGAGGGGGCCTGGCAGAGAGGAGGGAGGCGTGCTGCTTTGCTGATCAATCAGCACATTAAGGGGGGAGGCAATCTGACGATGAGGGTCTCGTGAGCACTAACCACTGATAGCTTGGGGTGCTGGTGGCGCCCGGCGCCTATCTGCCGGGACTATGTTTCCCATGATGCTTGCTTCCCCAGTGTCGTCTGATTGGTCCTCTGCTGTGGCCAATGGGGATAGTGGGCAGGAAGATGGGCGGTGTCCCTGCGAACACATTAGAGACGCTTTCTGTTCTACGCTCGGGCTCGGCTGACAGGAGAAAGGGGAGGGGCGAGCGGGGGGGTAAGATACACTCACAGCCCGCCTCTCCCCTGTGTCACAATGCTGCTGCCAAAATCAACCCGCTTTACCAATGATTGGGGGGGCGCTCCACAGCACCAACTACAGCTTGTTCCGGGTGTCATCTAACCCCACCCCCCACGCCGGCCGCTGCCGTCGCACACCCTCATAGGGACGCTACCATAACTTGCCACTACTGCATCCACGATCCACCTAGAATTGAGCTGGCCCCGATGGGCACTTGGGCCCCGGGCCGTGCCCAGGGGTGCCCGCTGAATAAGGCGGCCCTGACTACAAGGTATAATCTAAGCCAGAGTGTTATCATCAGGTAAAGAACCCCATCAACCTGAAGCTTATTTTGTTTCATGTTGATTTATTTGATAATCTCCAACACACAAGCAGAGTGACTGAGACTAGGACATGGAGGGGGCTTTATGTTTTCAGGTATATCCTGGCCAACATTGTTTAGGCAAGATCTTATTTAAACTTAAAAAAAACTTTGGATGATTTGAACTTGGGCCTAAAACAGGTGTACATACAATGAGAATGCATCCCGTGTTCATTCTACAAAACTGAGAGACTGATAAGCATAGGACCAAAGAGGTTGTTTAGCATAAGTTAACTTCTTCAGATCCACGCTATAGCCAAATGGGAGAGCATCAATAGAAGTCCTCCCATGCTCAAGCGCACTCTATGAGCTGGATCACAGATCGGAGTAAGGGGTCAATCCCAACCCCTTACTACGTGATCAGCTGTCAGCCAATGACAGCTGATCATGTGATGTAAACAGAGCTGGTAATCGGCTATTTTTCTCCTCACACTGTTAGAGGGACATTGTTCCCAATCAAGGAGAACTGCCACCAGCTCATCTGTGCCACCTACCAGTGCACAACAGTGCCACCTACCAGTGCCACCTTCCAGTGCCCACCAGTGCCACCTATGAGTGCCCACAGTGTCACCTATCAGTGTCACCAATCAGTGCCTCATCAACAGTGTTGCCAATCAGTGTCACCTACCAGTGCCCATTAGTGTCACCTACCAGTGCTCATCAGTGCCATCTATCAGTGGTACCTATCAGTAACACCTATCACTGCCCTTCAGTGCCCATCAGTGCCACTCATCAGGGCCCATCTTATAAGTGGCCATTAGTGCCACCTTACCTGTGCCCATCAGTACCACCTTATCTGTCCCCATCAGTGCCACCTTATCTGTGCCTATCAGTGCCTCCTTATCTGTGCATATCAGTGCCCATCAGTACAGCCTATCAGTGCCCACCAGTGCTGCCTCATCAGCGCATATCAGTGAAGGAAAAAAATTACCTGTTTGCCAATTTTTTTAACAAACTATGAAACATGATTGTCTTTTTTATTTTCAAAATGTAACATTTTCTTGTGTTTGATTAGCAAAAAATAAAAGCCCCAGCGGTGATTAAATACTACCAAAATAAAGCTCTATTTATATGAAAAAAATATATAAAAATGTCAATTGCCTACAGTGTTGTATGACGGCACAATTGTCATTCAAAGTGTGTCAGCACTGAAAGCTGAAAATTGGTCTGGGCAGGAGAGGGGTTTAAGAGAGAGAGAGAGAGAGAGACTTTTAAAGCGCAACACATGCGAATTGAATTGCCTCTGGGCGCTGTATCCATGTCATGGGTAAGGAACCCCTTGACCTCAGAAGAGATGGGTTTTAATCTTTCTCCTGAAGGCCAAGTGGTCCGACTCCAGTCGGATGGTGGTTGGTAGTGCATTCCACAGGCGAGGTCCCTGGACTGCAAATCTTCGATCTCTTTTGGACTTGTATCTGGCCTTGGGTATCTGGAGGAGGTTTTGATTGGTGGATCGCAGAATGCGATTGGGGTTATGGGCTTTTATTTTTTTGCATAGATATTGGGGGGCGTTGCCTTGAATACTCTTATGTATTAGACAGAGTTTAAGTGCCCAGTAAGCAATCGGTTAATGCGAAATGTATACTTTAGATTGGTACCCCTGTCCAGGTATCTCAGTGTTTCATGTAGACCACTAAATAAATCTTCTTGCTTTTATTAACTGTTTGCTTTACACCTTTAATTTGAGACAGCAAGGTTAATGTCTGTTTTAAAAGAAGCATAAGGAACATTTTGTTATATATTTATGTCTGTATTTTGATAATGTTAAAATTGTCAACAAAAAGTTAATTAAATTCTACTAAGCATTAAAACCAATACGTGTATTTGACCCCTAATGCCGCCTACACACGATCATTTTTCGGCATGAAGAAAACCCGACGTTTTTCGGCATGTAGAAAAAACAATGTTTTTCCAACTTCATCATTAAAACGACTTTGCCCACACACCATTTATTTTTTAAATAATGCTCTAGCAAAGCGCACGTACGGCGGCACTATAAAGGGGAAGTTCCATTCGGATGACGCCACCCTTGGGGCTGCTTTAGCTGATTCCGTGTTAGTAAAAGACGATTCGCGCTTTTCTGTCTGTTACAGCATGATGAATGTGCTTACTCCATTACGAATGGTAGTTTTACCAGAACGAGCGCTTCCGTCTCATAACTTGCTTCTGAGTATGCACAGGTTCTTAACGTCGCTTTAGCCCACACACGATCATTTTTTACAACCCGAAAAACGACATAGTTTAAAACGTTGTTAAAAAATGCAGCATGTTCGATTTTTTTTTTGTCGTTTTTCAGAACCCGAAAAATTATGTGAAGCTCACACACGATCATTTTAAATGATGTTTTTTTAATCACTTCCATACAGGGCACTTATACACCTTCCCGCCCAGACCAATTTTTAGCTTTCAACGCTGTTGCACTTTGAATGACAATTGCGCGGTCATGCTACACTGTACCCACACAACATTTTTATCATTTTGTACCCACAAATAGAGCTTTCTTTTGGTGGTATGTGATCACCTCTGGGATATTTATTTTCTGCAAAAGAAATAAAAAAATGACCGAAAATTTCGATTTTTTTTTTGTTTTTGTTATAAAACATTGTAAATAAGTACGTTTTCTCCTTCACTGATGGGCACTGATGGTACTGCACTGACGGGCACTGATAAGGCGGCACTGATGGGCACCGATGAGGTGGCACTGATGTGGTGGCATTGATGGGCACTAATATGCGGCACTGATGGGCGGCACGGATGGGCACTGATGGGCGGCATGGATAGGCTTGGATAGGCGGCACGGATGGGCACGGATAGGTGGCACAGATGGGCACAGATAGGCGGCATGGCTGGGCACGGATAGGCGGCACGTGTGTACGCGGCATTAGGATTCATGCACAGGGAGTTGTTATATGCATTTTATATGCCCAGCATATATTTACAGGTGCTTTCCCATACTCAGGGTGACACAGGTGGCTCTTGTAAATGCTAAAAAATATATATGCTAATATATGCTAAACATATAAAATGTCTATATAATCTATGTGTGCATTAACCTTTATACTTAATTCCAATTTAAAGGCTTAAAGTGATTGTAACGTTTTTTTTTTTTAAATAACAAACATGTTATACTTACCTGCTCTGTAATCCTCCTCTTCTTGGGTCCCTCACCACCTCTCTTGGGCCCTCCCTCCTGTCACATGCTCCCACAGCAAGAAGCTTGCTATGGAGGACCCAAGCCACGCCGCAGCTCCACCCCCTCGCTTCTGATTGGCTAACTGACTTTTATTGACAGCAACGGGAGCCAATGGCACCACTGCTGTGTCTCAGACAATCAGGATGGAGAGTCCCCAATTGCCGAGGCACTAGTGCACATTGCTGGAGGAAGATCAAACTCAGGTGAGTGTTAGGGGGGCTGAATGGGGCTACTATAGACAGACTTTTTTATCTTTATTGTATAAAATGCAGTAAGTTAAAAAAAAACTTCTGCCTTTACAACCACTTTAAGGTCCTTTCACATGGACGTCGTCAGTTCAGCTAAGTTTTTAGTTAGGAAATGAATATGAATTCAACATTTATATCAGTTTTTTCATCTGATTGCAGTTCAGTTCACATTAGGTAACATCAGTTTTTTTACAAATATACAAACTTTATTGAAATATTCACATGTCAGTAACATAAAACATTTGCCGGATGTAAGGATAAGTACAGATAAACATGTTTACAACTCAAAAAGACTGTAAAAGGGATACCAGACAATTGTCTTCAACCGGATAAACTACTAAATGGAGCACCTGCCAGGTAAGGAGAACACTCTCACCTGAACCAGTGAGTCTTTAATTAGGCATTGGAGGATCCCCAATAAAAAGCGGAGAGTGGACAAAGCAGGGCAGGAAAGGAAACATGAAAGATAAAGCGAGGAAAATGTGTGCTTGAAAGGTGAGGAGAAGGTGGGAGGCAAGGGTAAAGAAGGGGGAAAAAGACAGGGTGGGTAGGATGGGGGAGTGAAGGGTAGAAAAAGAAAAGGAAGGATAAAAGAAGGGCGGTGGGTGGGTGGGTTTAGATAACCTCCAAGCTAGACATGACCCAGCTAATTGTTATATTGTGTACATTATTTTATATAAACGTAGGACATTATTTAGGGTATTTTGTCAGGCAACAACAGTGGGCGGTGATGTAACATTCCATTTCAGTAAAATCTCTATGCGGGCATAGTACATGGCATATATGTATATAATATAAATAGTTTTGTATATTTTCTCACCTTGGGGTAGCTAACTATATTCAACAACATAACCTTTGGATTTAGTGCAAGAGTTGTCCCCACAGCCTGATTAATATCCTACAGGACCTGCTCCTAAAAGCAATCTTAGAGGGGGCATGTCCAGACCATATGCATAAAGGACACCTCCAGGTCCCCACAACATGGACATCACGAGGACCTATCAGGGTAAATAACTGCCAGTCTGTGCGGCATACAGTAAGCTCAGTGTAGAAATTTTAGTTGAATAAAGCGCTCCCTAGAAGATATGAAATTATAGGTCCCCCTCAGTGAGGAAAGGAATATCCTGCTGCCATTTAAAAAAAACTTGCAAGCACTTGCTCCGTAGTTTGCGGCGGCGTAGTGTAAAAGGCACCGGCGTATCCCCGCGTAATTCAAAGGGGGCGGCTTGTATTTAAATTAAGCGCGCCCCGTGCTGATCGAACTGCGCATGCGCCGAGCTCAAAATAGCCCAGTGCGCATGCTCCAGTTCTCGACGGAAAACGTCAATGACCCGACGCCATACTTAACATGGCATACGGCGGACTGGCGTAAGGTTACCCCTCATATAGCAGGGGTAACCTTACGCTTAAGCAAACGACATAAGCGACGGCTACGCGACGCAAATTCGTTCGGGAATCGGCGTATCAGGCTCATTTGCATAAAGAAAAGAGACCTGAACGTAAATGCCACCTAGCGGCCGGCGGCAAATTACATTTAAGATCCGACAGTGTAAGTCACTTACACCTGTCAGATCTTGGCCGTATCTATGCGAAAATGATTCTAGGAATCACTCGCATAGATACCCGGGCCAAAAAACAGAGATACGACGGTGTTTCCTGAGTTACACCGTCGTAACTCTGCTGAGAATCTGGCCCAGTGTCAGTAAGTTACATCTGTTTTTGCATCTGTTTTTTTTTTATTGTTGCAAAAAACAATCATAGGTGACAAATGTATAAACAATAAATGTTTCTTGCCTAAAATAGACATAAATAGACGTAAATAGTTAACATCTGTTTATAGCCACTCCGATCTGTCTAAACAGAAAAGAATGCAGCCTTGTTCCATTTTAAAAATGGACCTGAATGGATGTGGATGTAGGCAGATGTAAAGAGATGATTATCTGTCTAAATAAATGACAGATGGATTCGGACTGAATCCACGTGAAAAGGCCCCTATAGATAAAATGTCATGAGAAAAACATGCAGGCATGTTTTCATTTGAAAATGCTTGCTCCCTTGCTGTCATACTCAACTCAGAAAATCTAGGCAGACATCTGAGATGTAAATGCAAAAGTAACAACAATTTTGAGTTTGTTTGGGATGAGAGTTGGGTGTGGTCCTTGAACAGTTGATCTCAATAGATGTTTTAAAGCTTTGCAGTGAACCCTATTAAAGCGGAGCTCCACCCTATAGTGGAACTTCTGCTCATCAGAACCCTCCCCCCCTCCTGTGTCACATTTGACACCTTTCGGGGGAGGGGGGTGCAGATACCTGTCAAAGACCTCAAAGTCAAAGTCAAAGTCCTCTCTGCGGGGACTCTGCGGGAAGTACGTCACTTCCTGCCCCCGCCCGTTGTGTTCTGGGAAACATTTGGCTCCCAGAACACAACAGATCCAGTGAGAACGGCGCTGTGCGACTCGCGCATGCGCCGTAGGGAATCGGGCAGTGAAGCGCTTCACTTCCTGATTCCCTCACCGAGGATGGCGGTGGGGGCAGCAGAGTGATGAGCGATCACTAGTCCTCTGCTGCCGACGTCGCTTGACTCCAAGACAGGTAAGTGCCCTAATATTAAAAGGAGAAAAGGGAGTTGCGCTATATTTGTGTGTACTATACCTACTGAGGTAAACAGATGAAATAAGAATACACAGTGATATAATGAATATAATGGCACTGGATGAGTATCAAAAGCATATACACAATATATGATGAAAAGCAAAAATAGTGATGAAAACAGAGTCCAAAGCAGGCAGAAATGATGATAGTATTGCCCAATGTGCAGTTGGTCCACAAAACGGTGCAGTGATAATGACGACAAAAAACCTCCACCACCATCACCGCATCACTTGTTAAGGACCCGGAAGAGACGGGTACACGCTCTGCCTGCCGGCCGGCTTACGGTTTATGCTAGATTTTATCCTGATTGATGTAAGTGCACATCTTTATTACTCCAATAAATGCCAACCAAAGGTTTTATGCTATGCGAGTCTCCCTTGCTTTTATCTGCATATTCCCGAGTGGTGACACTTCCTGAGGATTGAGTCATTGGTGAAGATCTGCCTAATTACCCTGACTGATTGGATGTTTCCTTGTATCTTTGCTGTGTTTGATCTCTTTGAGATCTCAGGCTCTGGTAAGGGTCAGTGTTTGATGGTGGTGGAGGTTTTTTGTCGTCATTGTCACTTCACCGTTTTGTGGACCAACTGCACATTGGGCAATACTATCATCATTTCTGCCTGCTTTGGACTCTGTTTTCATCACTATTTTTGCTTTTCATCATATATTGTGTATATGCTTTTGATACTCATCCAGTGCCATTATATTCATTATTTCACTGTGTATTCTTATTTCACCTGTTTACCTCAGTAGGTATAGTACACACAAATATAGCGCAACTCCCTTTTCTCCTTTATGTATTTGTATGTAGTAAAACTTTTTTGAGGCGCAGCTTTTTAATTTTCACTTATTTTTTTGGGCTTTTATGGTATGCGCAATTTTTTTCACTTACTCCCTAATATTAAAAGTCACCAGCTGCAGTATTTGTAGCTGCTGGCTTTTAATATTTTTTTCAACAGGAGTCAGAATAGTCCAATATGACTAGATCTTGTCCCAGGAATAAGGTGGGATGAGGAGAAGCGATGATAGTGCTGGAAGTAGTGATCAACCGCACAACGGGCACAGCCATCTTGGGACACCAGCCTCAGGGCAAGAAAAAACAAAAAGCAGAGCACAGGGCAATGTCAGTAAAACATTACATTTTTATTAGGAATAAAACAGCATCTACTTACATTTTAGAATGTGAAGTTCATCCTGGTAACGAAACGGCATGTTGGCTCATGGAGCAGTTGCTCTACATCAATAGGGTAATGAAAATACCATATTTATTGGCGTATAACACACACTTTGTTCCCCTTAAAATCAGGGGGAAATCGTGGGTGAGTGTTATACTCTGATATCACTTTCCTTTTTACAAACGGGGTGGGTGGGGATTGGACGTTAGTGTCATGCTGGCCGTCCCGCCTCTCCTAGCCCTGGGACAGCCCACTGGCATACTATAAAGATTAAAAAAAAATCACTGTCATAGCCTGCACCTCATTCTCCCTGTTCTTTTTGGCCACTCTCCTCCTCCAGCTCCTCCTCCCCCTCCGAGTGTAGTTTAAGATTGGAGGAGGAGAGCGGTCACATGAAACAGAGGAGAGCGATCATGTGACCAGCCGGGAAGAACAGTGACAGAGTATGTGCAAGAAGTGACTGGCAGTGATTGTTTTAAAACTTTAGAGTACGCTGGAAGTGCTGACCAAGGAGACTGGGGGGTCTCCTGGGAGTTCAAGGGGGCTGTGCAATGTAAAGGAGCTGTGTACTGTGCAGGGGGGAAATGCTGTGTAATGTAAAGAGGAGCTACATAATGTGCGGGGATCTGTGCAATATGAGGGGGGGCTTTTGGTCTGTGTAATGTACAGGGGGGGCTTTGGTTTGTGTAATGTGCAGGGGAGGCTTTGGTCTGTGTAATGTGCAGGGGGGGGGGCTTTGGTCTGTGTAATATGCATGGGGGAGCTTTGGAATGTAAGAGGGGCTGTGGAAAGTTTTTTTCCTTAAACTTCCCTCCTAAAATTAGGGTGTGTGTTATATGCCTGTGCATGTTATACGCCTGTGCGTGTTATGCGCCGATAAATACGGTAGGTCCAGAATCTATTCACTGTCCATGCTATTAGAGAGCAGTGGCCAGAAGATTCTAGGCTGTCAGCAACAATAGTTTGTCCAAACTCTAAATCACAACTCTTGTGATTTAGCTACCCGGGGGCAAAGACTGCATTATAGGCTGTTTGTTATTGTGGATGGTGAACCTGCAAAGTTTTCAGCCAAAATTTAGAATCACAAACTTTACAAATCCCAGGGTTTTACTGCTAACCCATGGTAGCAGCAAACCTCATCCCTACACATGGGCTTCAAAACCCATTTGGAGATTTTAGTTTTATGAAATGTATCCCAATCTCTGTATTTTTAAAATGTTCTAATAATCAGTATTTTGGAAAATCATCTCTCTACATTTTAGGCCTACTTAATTCAATGTGTGGGAGTTACGTAGTCATTAATTTAAAACTATATTAATTGAAAAAATGTAATGTGTATTCATATTTTAAGGCACATTTCAAATTCATAATTAAAAATGACACTGTGTCAGAAATGTAAGTTTTGCTGCTGCTAGAGATGTGTGAAGCATTGGCACACTGTGGCAAAACAGATTGATTAAAACACCTACTGAATGTTGGTGATTCACTCACAAACCAAAGACATTGATATTGAACTTACTGAATTAAATTCACAAAGCAGAAAATGCTAAATTATTTATTATTTAGAAGTGTATTTTTAGCTGCAAAAATAATGACTCTAAAATACATACCCGTATTTATCGGCGTATAACACGCACAGGCGTATAAAACACACCCTTACTTTAAGAGGGAAGTTTCAGGAAAAAAACTTTCCACAGCCCCCTGCATATAACACGCAGGCACAGTTTACCCTCTATTTTCAGGGTAAAAAAGTGAGTGTTATACGCCAATAAATAGAGTACTTAAGCTTAAGGATTAGGACAAAAAAAAATTATTCCTTTTATGTGTTAAAAAATTATAAATATTGGTGCAGTGCTAAAAAACATCTTCCTTATAGTAAATGTGATGTGTGCTTCTCAGTGTGATAAAGAAATGTCTATTAAAATAAAAGTTCCAACAACAAAAATTCCAGTAAAAAAACATTAAATGTGCATAAATGCTGGTGCAGTGATAGAATGCACCTGCTCCTATTGCAATGTGCTGTGCTAAAGCAATGTGATTGCAATATAAATACCACCAGTGCAATAAAAAATGTTCACATACAGAAACAACAAAAAATATATATATATATATAAATATATATATATATACACACAGTATAAAATATATATATATATATATATATATATATATATATATATATATATATATAAACACAAAAGTCAGTTTAAATGCTTTTAAGTGCCACAAAGTACTTAGGGCCAGATTCACAGAAGAAATACGCCGGAGTATCTACTGATACTCCGGCGTATTTTCAAATTTGCCGCATCGTATCTTTAGTTTGAATCCTCAAACCAAGATACGACGGCTTCTGGCTTCGATCCGACAGGCGTACGGCTTCGTACGCCTTCGGATCGTAGGTGCAATACTTCGGCGAAGACGTACGCCTGTCGGGTCAAGCCGAGATCAAGCCGTCGTATCTTGTTTTGAGGATTTAAAACAAGGATACGACGTGGGAATTTTGAAATTACGCCGGCGTAATTTCTTTGTGGATTTGCCCCAAAGTGTCCAGGATGCTCCTGTGTTCCACGGACTGGAAACAAAAAAAATGGAAGTGACGAAGGTGACATAAGAAAACACTGCCCAACGTGTTTTGATGGCTATGACATCATCAGAAGTAGTGTCATATTACTTCACCCTACTCCTTTTTATGTGTTACCTGGGCCAGGTAACCTATTTTACTTGCTGGTGGCAACATGCTTAAAATACAAAAAAAAGGGAACCTAAATACATTGCTTTTTTAGCAGTGAGTTAATTAGGGATGGGTTAAAAGCTTTCTCAGGTTTTTACCGCTGTCTACTTCACTTGGGAGATTCTGTCACCTGGATAGGTATTGGTGAGAATCACAGCATTTTTACATCTGTCACTATTACAGGAGATAAAGAAATCATTCAGTATATGACAGCTCTTCTATCGTATGTCAGCCCTTAGCTCAGCTTTGTAGTAAGCATTCCAACATGCCCTTGTTGGATGCTTTAGAACATTGCTATTGGACTGAGATATCTTCAGGACTATACCGTATGTATGAGGTCATACTATACTGAAAAATATTTGATGCCATACAATATAAAATATGTTTTATTGCCCATTGTCTCCAAATATTATTTATAATACCTGACAGTTACACTCTTGTTAAATGTCTTAATTCTCTAGTAGTGGCCATTTTATTGTCTGAGCTCTTATACCCCTTTATGCAGGGGGTTGCACAGGAATATATGTTTGGATTCGTTTTGTGTTTTTGTATATACAGAATAATTAGGAAATACAGTCAGGTTTTATCAAAATGTAAGAAAGCGTTGAATGTGAATTTCTTAATATTCTATGCCTAAGGGCAATTCAAATTTAAATATACAAGAAGAGAAATTAGTGATTAAAAAGTTAAATATCTTAAAAATGATAAACCCAGCAAGGAAGATGGAAATTATTTCCTAAACTATTTAAGTATGTCAAACCTGTTATTTAGGTTACAGGTCCACTTTAATGAAGTGTGAAAGGAAAATGTAATATGAAATGTCACACATAAATGGTTTTACTTATTTCCCCCGAAACACAGTAAGACTTGCACTAATTGCGATGCAACCCCTGGATTACTTTTAATCAACCTTAGCATGAGTCCTTTCGGTTGAGACAGTCCCTCTTATCATTCTGTACTGGGAACTTTAAAGACAACACTAAGGCATGAAAAATGTATTGCAAGTATAGAGAATGTAAATACTTAACTCCTATAAATACTGTTATTCTTTGTCACGTTTTTCTTTGAAGATTCTGTTACTTCAGATTTCCTATTGGATAAATTGTATTTTACTTAGAAATTCACAGTCTGAATTAATTTGCCAATCCCTCCTTTGCAGGCACTACAAAGACAGATTCTTTAATCCACATAAATATGCCAAATGTAATTATAAGGTTAAAATCCAATAAAAGTAAAAATAAACTATGAAGTTATAGCAAATTGAATTTGCATTATGCTTTTTTATCCAAATAAATTCCACCGAGCTTTATACTTCAGGCGCTGATGTGCAACCATTACTACAAGGCTTCATTCTGCCTCTTTGAAGTTGGCTTCACATATTCCACAACATATGAATCCTTATGATTTATTCAAACCGAGGTTGCCAAAGAGGAAATGACTAGGGATCAGTTAAGTATGTATCACTACAAACATAAATTGTAAACCTATTAAATATGATTTTTTAATTGCTTGAAGACTTCACAGCAAGTGACAAACTTGGGAAAACTAAAACTGTCTCCTACACATTCCGTGCTGTCATGTCTGTTTGTAAGCAAAATCTTAATTTTTTTTAAATGGTATTGATATACTGCAGCATTGGTAATGTTTAATGATGGTGTGTCTTTTAAACACTAGGACTAGATATTAGTTGGTCCTGGTCAAAGAGGGTGCAGCCACAGGTTCCTGATGCTGAAAAAAGGAACAAATCAGGGACCCTCACACATTATTCCTGCTTGCTTTAAATCTTGTATTGACAACTACTGTACTTGGACCTCTTGTAATGCCTTTAAGTGCACAAACCCAAATACGTTTAAGGATACGATAGTTGCAGGAACAGCATAATTATATTTAGCGTTCAATGACTACAATTACATCATTTTACATTATGTCCTGTAGCGTTAAAGCTATGTTTCTTCCTAAAAACATCTGTGGGACGTGTGGCGTGACATGTAACAAGATAAGCACTTCTTAGTAGCTTTGTAGCAGAGAGCCAATTGCTTCCTCCAAAGCAGCACACAGACTGATTGCTGGTAAAACTGACCATTTCCCCAAACCACATCCCTTTGATCTAAGCAGAACTATACTGAAGATTTATTTACTTACAAAGGCAAGAGTCTCAACATAGGCTTGTCTCTCTCTGGCCATGCATACCTATCTGAAAGATCTCAAAACCAAGGGCAAAAATACATCTGCATTAGTTTTCTGATCCATTTGCCCTAGACCAGCTCACATTTGCCCTCCAGAGACTCTTCAGTAATCTGCTATAAAGACCCCACAAGCAACCACTTATATTTGATAGAGCTCACAAAGACTCAGAGGCCCAGACATGAACACGCTGTGGAATGGTATATGCTTCTTTCTCTGTAAAGCCAGGTCCCATGGACTAAAGACCCTAATGCCGCACACACACGATCGGTTCGTCTGATGAAAACGGTCTGATGGACCGTTTTCATCAGACAAACCGATCGTGTGTGGGCCCTATCGTTTTTTTATCCATCGGTGAAAAAACTAGGAATTTGTTTTAAAATTATCTGATGGTTAAAAAAACGATAGAAAAAAGCAATCGTCTGTGGGCACGTCCATCGGTTAAAAATCCACGCATGCTCAGAATCAAGTCGATGCATGCTTGGAAGCATTGAACTTCATTTTTCTCAGCACGTCGTTGTGTTTTACGTCACTGCGTTCTGACACAATCGTTTTTTTAACTGATGGTGTGTAGGCAAGACTGATGAAAGTCAGCTTCATCGGATATCTGATGAAAAAATCCATCAGACCGTTTTCATCGGATGAATGGATCGTGTGTACAGGGCATAATAGTTTAGAAATAAGACTAAGGCCCCGTACTCACGACCAAACATGTCTGCTGAAACTGGTCCGCAGACCAGTTTCAGCAGACATGTTTGGCCGTGTGTTGGCCCGAGCGGACCATTTTGGGACGGATCGGACAGGTTTCCAGCGGACAACTGTTTCCCGGACTTGTTTTAAAACAGTCCGCTGGAAACCTGTCCGCCCGGACATGTACGGTCGTCTGTACAGACCTACCGTACATGTCCTGCCGCCCGCATCCCTCGCATGCGTCGAATGACTTCGACGCATGCGTGGAAGCATATTTAAGGCGGCCCGCCCACGTCGCCGCGTCATTGTCGCGGCGACACCGCGTCATCGACGCGGCGACACCGCGGACACGCCCCGCGTAATGTTTACGCGCGGGCTTCTGTTCGATGGTGTGTATAGCCATCGAACAGAAGTCCCCGGGCAGTCCCCGGCCAGACATGTCCGATGGAAACGGTCTGCAGACCGTTTTCATCGGACATGTCCTGCCGTGAGTACAAGGCCTAAGAAATAAGCTAAAGCTAAACATATCCCCCACAACTAGTCCAGAAATGGTGTACCCACAATCCTACCCTTATTCCTCTTCCAGAGTAATCCTTGCAGGTGACACTTCCCATTGTTTTTTTATCTGCCACTGGAAAGAGTTACATTTCAATACCTAAAGACCTGGAAAACATCTGCAACACACCCAGCAAGGTGTGGAAAGATTGCTTTCCACAGCATTAATTTCCAGGATTGCCCCTTTAGAACATTACACAATGGATCAGATACAGGTCAGCTACTTTATGCACCTGATCTGCATTGTTCAGCTGATATTTGCAACAAGTCTTTGTCTTCCTCTTAAAAAACACACAGTTTGTAGTAAGATCCCAGAAGTGCCAAGTGGACCACTAGTAAGATCTTTCTTTGCTTTCCCAGGCTACCAATTAAATCCCTAACTTTTTTTAAATTTCTAGTACACATTATATATTTAGATCATTAATATAATATCAAACACATGATTGGGGTTTCCCTCCCTACACCTATACCTCAATGAGCCCTATCTCTACTCTAGCCTGTGCCTTTAATTATATTTGTAAGTCTTTTAAAGACCAGTGGGTTCAGTCATTGTCTTACATTTTGACAACATAAAGTTCTCTTTATAACACAATATTATTTCAAGCCACAAAAGTTGCCTTGTAGACTAAATGGTCTTATGGTCAAATGAATGTGTTACCCACTTTTTTAGATGTAATGTGTTAGTAACATAACATCCATTCCAAGAGTAGCTCTGGTGGTTCTGAGATCTCATCAGATTAGCAGCACAGAGATCCATACCTTACCGGTGACAAGGAGGATCCACAAGGTATATTCATCTTTTAAAAAATTAACAATTTCTTGCTATATCACACAAATTTAAAACAGTTTTTTTTTAAGTAACTATAAGCTTCAACTTCATAGAGGTTGATTTGCAACAATCAAGTTCTTGCAGATTCAGTTGTTTATTTGCTGCTTGGAAGATCAGTCCAAAACGTTCCTTTGTTTTGGTGAGGTAACCATCAACCAATGAAAATTATTGTCAAAACCCTAGAATTATCTTCTTACTCCAACCCCTGACTTCTGTTTCCTGCACTCACCTAATTAAAAAGCAAGGCCAAATTTTCCTTAGCTCATACTTGTGTCTTTAAGACTAGCTATTATAGTTTATTACTCTCTTTTGGGTCGTAAATGGACATGGTGCCAGTTTTCACGTAGGGGCAGTCTAATTAGTGTCCCATCCTTTACCATGTTTCTGATAGTTGTGTTAAGAAAATAAAATTGCAAATTTAAACAAAATAACTGTAGCTGTTTCACAGCCAGTCTCTAAATTAAACTTAAAAAATGTGCCTGATAAAATACAGACTTATACATCGGCCACATAGCTCCCATATACCTTAATACTTCAACCTTTAGATGGTTTTTAATTACAGAGAGCTTTGAGGTTCACATCAAAACAATACTGAAAAAAAAAACTTTTAATGCCTACTGAGTTGAGTTTTACCTTCATCATTATATAGAGTTTAAAGTTGAAGCTGGATAAATGTAGGCATGGTAAATTGGCTATTTATTTTTGGCAAAATTAATTTCTTCAAGATATCTGCATAGAAGGTGTTAATGTGGCATCCTGGAGAGCTTGCTTACTCAGTATCACCCAAACATTTTGCTAAAGCCAACAATAAACAAAACTAGTT
The DNA here is from genome assembly GCF_905171775.1 of Rana temporaria. Lineage (NCBI taxonomy): Eukaryota > Metazoa > Chordata > Amphibia > Anura > Ranidae > Rana > Rana temporaria. The sequence continues at coordinate 223,502,052 of NC_053490.1, read as the reverse complement.
CATGAAAATCTCAGCAGTCCAGCTCCTAATGAAGAATGATAACACAGAAATATTGCTGTAATTATGTCCTAATGTTATTTTCTCAGTTTTGTTCAGCAGTTGAAACTGACATAGTTGCAAAATAGTTAATGCTTAAGCAGAAAGTTTGTAATCACTGACCCGTGAAAGCCATGCACTGCATCTGCTTAGAAAGTTCTCTTGGTTTAAGAATGGTAACAGAGAGAAAGCAAAAGGGAATATATATTCCAAATCAGGTGGTAAATGTAGGGTTGGTAATAACTTCTTACTTAAAAACACCACCATTATCATAAAGGACCTTTAGATCAACCTTTAGGTGTTTGCAGAAAAAAACATGCACCCTTTGCCAATTTTAAAAGTCAACTCAATATACAGTATGTAAGCTTAGTACAACTACTCTTTGGGAATTATACAGCAATGCACAAGATACAACCTTAAATTGAATTTAAAAAGTACAATTTACAGCATAATTGGTGAAATGCTTAAATATAGTAGAGTACTTTTTCCCTTATTAATGTATTATTATACTTGTTTATGTATAAAGGTTCATACAGGTACATATTAAAGCTGAAATTGAAAGACAAAGTTACCTTTGCAGTGGTCCCCCCTCCACATTTCAATGGTTAACTGCTTTTTTTTCTAGAGGATGGTGATTAAGGTTTTTATTATTCTTTGCTCTCTTGGCCACCACCAGTACTCCCCTCCACTGTCTGATGCTCCAAGCATGTGGACGGGTTCTAAGCTTCCACATGTACAATGCAGGACCACTTATCCTGCACTATACATAATGACTTCAGAGAGCTGCAGAAAGGAGGAAACATACAGAGTAAGTAGTAAGGTAAGAACTTAACTTTTTTTTAAACCCTCTCGACGAAATGAGCAGTTTCCCTTGCAGTGTGGAGAGATGACAATTTCAAGGGTACAATTTTCTAACAAAGTCCTTACCAAAGTACTTTCTTTATAAGAAAGCTATAGTTAATTGAGTATGGTAACCTTACCACAGGGAAACCAACTAATTGAGATAACCCATGGTGTATAATGTACTTATAGTTTTGCAGCTTTATAAATTCTTTCAAATGCAGGTATAGCTCCAGGTTCACTTGTAAGAATATTTGAGTTTATTAGGAAAGCATATCATCATGAAAAGACCCATAGACAGGGATGCAACTTAGATAGACATGGACACAAGCAGATACAGAGAATAAAGCAAAGACCCCTGTTTGTTTTATTACTACATTTTCAAAACAATCATTGGAGTGAAAGGAATTTTGAGTCCACACTGGCATTGGCTTTAAGGGGACCCTATTATATTTAAGCTAGTACCTCCTTCACCCTCTATTACATATAGACAGCCTAGAACAATAGGTGACCATCTAGTCCGAAGTCATTTTATGAGAAACCGATTTCCGTGCTGTGGCACTAAAGGCATTTATAAGTGCTGATCCTATAGAATATGTAAGGATATTCTCAATAGTAACCAAATTGAATTACCATACCTAATGTTAAGGTTATGTTTGCCCAGGCACTTTGCTAACTGCAATACAGCAGGAATTATTTACCTCCTTTACAGTTGCAGTTTTTTTATGTCAGAAGAACTAAACAAATACTTAATTTTTGGCATCTGACCCCTTTCTTTGTGTTATCTTAGTTCGCTTGTAGCCCACATGCTCTACATAGACATAAGGGCCCGGATTCAGATACAATTGCGTATCTATCGGCGGGCGTAATGTATCTCAAATACATTATGCCGCCGTAACTTAGGGCGCCATTTCCATATTCAGAAAGCACTTGCGCCCTAAGTTATGGCGGCGTAGTGTAAATGTGTCGGCGTAAGCCCGCCTAATTCAAATGTGGATGATGTGGGCGTGTTTTGTCTAAATTTCTTGTGACCCCACGTATTTGACGTTTTTCACGAACGGCGCATGCGCCGTCCGTGAACGTTTCCAAGTGTGCATGCTCCAAATTATGCCGCAAACTGTCAATGCTTTTGACGTGAACGTAACTTACGTACAGCCCTATTCGCGACCGACTTACGTAAACGACGTAAAATACGACGCTGTTCGTGTGTTTCCGTTGTCCATACCTAACATGACTTACCACTGCTTTATGAGGGGTAACTTTACGCCGGAAAAAGGCTTACGCAAACGGCGTAAAAAAATGCGCCGAGCGGACATACGTTTCTGAATCGGCGTATCTACCTAATTTGCATATTCAACGTGGAAGTCTAGGGAAGCGCCCCTAGCGGTCAGCGTAAATATTGCACCCTATGATACGACGGCGTAGGAGACTATTCCAGACAAGGCCAACAAGGCCAGGCCTCGGGGCGGCAGTGGGTGCAGGGGCGGCACTGTGGCTGAGAGGAGAGGACACTTACCACTTTCACTTTCATTTCGGGAGCTCCCCCCTGTCATGTCACGGATGGTGAGAGGAGAGAAAACTGAGGGAAGAGGAGGTGAGCACCCCCCCGATTCTCAATGCAATTTTCAGAAGCAGCAACCCCCCCGCCTCTCAATGTGAGCACCCGCCCGCTTCTCAGTGTCCTGCCAAAAAAGTCCCCAGGCGGATAATGTCCCCCCTATACTGCGGAGGCGGCATTGAAGGACCCGGCCTTGGGGTGGCAAAGGGAGTAAATCCGGGCCTGCTTACGCCGCTCGTATCTAGGCAACATTGAGGCGTATCTGATTCTATGAATCAGACGCCGAGATGCAACGGCCCGCACTCAGAGTTACGACGGCGTATCTGAAGATACGCCGAGATGCACTGGCCCGCACTCAGAGTTACGACGGCGTATCTGAAGATACGCCGTCGTAACTGCTTTCTGAATCCGGGCCAATGAGTTTTAGGATCTAGACGGGGTTCATAGAAATGAAAAGGGAGGTCATTTTGACAAACAACTACTAAAGTTAGAGAGTAGAAGGATTTATAGGTTAAAGACCTATCTATATATCTCCAGGCCTAAACAATTCTATAATTTTTTTCCTGTTTCTTGAATGAATTATTATATTTTTTTTTATAAATAAAAACGATCCACTGTCTTTTATACATAATAATAGATTTAATATAATTATGGTTAATAATTTTAAAATCAATTGGTCATTCTTATTATTGCACCCTAGGTAGTGTTCTTTAATATTATTATTTGCAGATTCTTTCTTAGCTACATCCTCTGGCTCATTGTGTATTTTTTGGGATTCAAGATTTTTATAAATTTATATTCCTATTGTGACTATTATGATTTTCCTGACTGGATTCCCTGTCTTTAAATGTATGAATAGCGTGGATGTAACAGGCACTCTGCGCGCCTGTTACTTTTTGGAGTGACAGGCGCCTTCAGCGCCATAATGCGTTCCATGCTGGAACGCATACTGCACTCGCGCGATGATGTCATTGCCCGGCGCTGCGTGCGTTCCAGCTTGGAACGCGGAAGTGCGCCGTGAACCGGCGGTTTTCTCAAATCGGTGTTTATGCACTACAGCTGTCCATGGCATATAAAGGCAATCACAGAACTTACAAGCCCTGTTCTATTATTGTCTGCCGTAGCTGGCTAGGCTACAACCAATCTATAGCTACCATTATTTCCTGGACTGCATCGCTCCCCATGCTGCAACACCGCTCCAGTTGCAACTACTACTTTAGAGCTGTTACATCTACTGCAACAGAGAGCTTTTGCTGAGGACAACCTTGAGGCCTTCCTTGCTGAACACCTTACACCACGGAATCCCTACTTCCTACACTGAAGCCTGCAAACAGATAAGTAGCCATTGTGTGACTTGTAGTGCCATAGGAAGATCTGCTGCTTATGTTCCATCTAATACAATTGCTGTTATTTATTAGGCCTTTTTGCCTATCAACATACTATTTGGGATATACTGCTCTGCTTATGGCTCATTGCTAAGGAACATCTTAAAGGGACATTTACTTTCAAATTACGTCAGCTATAATTGCCACTCTTATGCAATTAGTAGTTGTCGCTACAACTCCTATTTACTACATGTACTCTCAGTACCTGAGCTAAAATTGCTTCTCATATTTCATATCTCCTATTTACTACGTGCTTCACATAAGTACTACCTGTTTATGGGCCTATGCCCTAAGTTGCAGAACATGTTCGCCTAAACTTTTTTATGCTAAGGGTTGACTTATATCATACCTTCTCCCTTAGTGGCCTAATGCACAATGCTATGTAATACTGATAATCACTTGCATACAGTTGTGCATTCGTGTTTTTTAGTGCATACTATAATTTTAAACGCTAAGCTGTGGCTGATGGCTGTTGGACTTCCACTTTTATATATTTAGATGATATTCAATACCTCCATATTTTGCATCATTCTCTCCTAGTTTTGAGACCTGAATATTGTTTCATCAATGTTTTTAGGCAGTCATGCTTGTTCCTCCAATACTGCTACAAAAAGTTGTGTGCCAGCTATCATTATACAGCTCCATCATACAGCTTCAACTCCATGTGGAGGTCTATTAGCTGATTCATTTGGATACATTTGGCCCAACATTCAGTATATTTTTTGCATAAGGTGTGATACCTGACTGTCATATCTATAGTTACATAGTAGCAAGGCTGAAAAAAGACAAGTTCATCAAGTCCGACCTATGTGTGTGATTTTATGTCAGTATTACATTTATGTTGTGGTCGTTCAGGTGCTTATCTAATAGTTTTTTGAAATTATCGATGCTCCCTGCTGAAAACACTGCCTGTGGAAGAGAATTCCACATCCTCACCACTCTTACAGTAAATAACCCTCTACGCAGTTTAAGGTAAAAACACTTTTCCTCAAATTCAGTAAATTGCTGATTGTCTTTATAAATTTCCTTTTGCAGAAAGGTTTTGTCTCTATTGTGGGGTCACCAGTACGGTATTTGTACATTGAAATCATATCCTCTCTCAAGCGTCTCTTCTACAGAGAGAACAAGTTCAGTGCTCGCAACCTTTCCTCATAACTAAGATCCTCCAGTCCACTTATTAGCTGTGTTGCCCATCTCTAGGCCCTCTCCAGTTCCAACACACCCCTCCTGAGGACTGATGCCCAGAACTGGATGGTATACTCCAGGTGCGGCTGAACCAGAGTCATGTAAAGTGGGAGAATTATTGTTTTATCTCTGGAGTTAATCCCCTTTTTATTGCATGCCAATATTTGCTTGCTTTGCTTGCAGAAGCTTGGCATTGCATGCCATTGCTGAGCATGTCATCTACTAGGACCCCCAGGTCCTTTTCCATCTTAGATTCCCCCAGAGGTTCTCCCCCCAGTGAGTAGATTGCATTCATATTTTTGCCACCCAAATGTATTATTTTAAATTTTTCTACATTAAACCTCATTTGTCATGTAGTTGCCCACCCCATTAATTTGTTCAGATCTTCTTGCAAGGTTTCCACATCCTGCAGAGAAGTTATTGTTATGCTTAGCTTTTTATCGTCCACAAATACTGAGATTGTGCTGTTTATCCCATCCTCCAGGTAGTTTATGAATAAATTAAATATAATAGGTCCCAGGACAGAATCCTGTGGGACCCCACTTTCCACCCCAGACCATTCTGAGTACTCCCTATTTATCACTACCCTCTAAACTCGTCCCTGTAGACAGTTTTTAATCCATGTACTCACCCCATGGTCCATGCCAACATACCTTACAGTAAACTTTAATGGAGAACTGTATCAAATGCTTTTGTAAAATCTAGATACACCACGTCTACGGGTCTTCCTTTATTTAGATGGCAGCTCACCTCTTCATAAAAGGTTAATAAATTGGTTTGGCAAGAATAATTCTTCAGGAATTAATTTTGATTACTGCTAATGATACCATTGTCATGACTAAAACCTTAAATATAGTCCTTTATCATCCCCTCCAAGAGCTTGCATACTATTGATGTTAGGCTAACTGGTCTGTAATTCCCAGGGATGTATATTGGCCCTTTTGTATAGTGGTGCTGCATTGACTTTTCACCAATCAGCTGGTACGATTTCAGTCAGTAGACTGTAAAAATCAGGAACAGTGGTCTGGCAATTACTTAAGAACCCTTGGGTACAAGCCATCTGGTTCCTGTGACTTGTTTGTGTTTTTTAAGTCTAATTCTGCCTTCTTTAAACCATGAGGGTACTTCCTGTTACATGTCATGAGGAATACTTGTGTGTGGTTCTTTCACAGAATATCTTGGAGCCAGCCTCTAGTTGCACACATTATCTATGCATATATTGTGATGCCTAGTATGCCAGTGGTCTATTTGTACTGGCTCATTTCTGTTATATCCAAAAAGCCAAATGTGTCAGTTAAACAAAATTGAGCGCATGTAAGCCTGGTTGATTTGTTCACTATTGTGGTCCAATTTCCACACCATGACTGCCCTGTAAGTGATTATAGCTCTACTGCACAGTAATCATCAGTTCAATCTCTCCCATGGATTATCCATCTCTGATAAATTCCAGCAGGATCACATTATCGCACTAAATTACTGAATTGTATTTATGCATTGTTTCTTTCTTGTAGAGGAATGCACGAATAGTCCTTTTTGTGTATTGCTTTTCAATATCTGTGTTCAACATAACTTATGTTGCATGTTTCCAGAGAATATAGCTACATTATTTATGCCTAATTTTGATTGTTTACATTTTTTTTATTATTATTTAATTGTTCTCATTGGTTGGTGCCAGGAGATGTAATTGTTTTAAGTGCTTGCTTTTATTTATTTATGGGTTATGGTTTTGGGGTGCAAACATGTGACTAAAGATATATATTTTTCATGTTTTTCCTGTATTCGTATTGATTTTCCTTTTGACGTTTGGCAGTTTATTTGAGGTACACATAAAGATCTTTTCATATAATTTTGATAAAGCTTGGATTTGAAGCAGTTTTCCCAGTTTTGTGGAACTTCTTCCCTTATTTGGGAATTTATGGACATTGGTTCATTTACCTCCTGAGCTCTTCTCCTACATACATTTGCACTTGCTAACTTTAAGGGGTTGTGCACATTACACAGGTGTTCATTTATGTATTTTAATAATCCTTTCTTTCTTCCAAAATTTAAGTATGTATTTTAATAAGGACAGGACAGAGACACAGTGAACAGTAGAAATCTGATAAAGCATAAAAGCTTGTTGTTCAAAACAGAGAGTGCACAGGCTGAATAGAAAACATGGTCATAGAAAAAAAGTAATCATGCACATTTTTCTGTCACATTCCTCCAGATGTTTTTTCAGCCTATGGCAATATGAAGAGAGGGTATGAAATAGTCATTATCATCTATGTCCTGCCTAATTTATACTAAGGCCTGTCCACTCATCATAGGCCCTTCTGGACAAGACTTACTTCATTTTTGCAAAATGACACTGCATAATTTAAAGGAGTTGTAACCCCCCACAGTTTTTCACCTCAATGCCTTCTATGCAATTAAGATGAAACCTTTACCACCCCCCCCAAAAAAGTGAGACCCTTACACAACAAACAATTTAAACTACTATATCAAGCCAAGTAAGTCACTTTTCACTGCATAGTAATTGATTCTTACTTCTGATCTAATATCTTGAATCTATTTAAAATCTGACATTTTATTTTCAACAAAGAATGTGTATATCAGGTTTGATGGCCCTTATGTTGTACCTAAATTTTTGGTTTCTTGTTCCCTAATGTGACTGCAAACATGTTATAGTACCTTTACAGTACAGTTGTACTGATTTGTTAATGATTAAATAAAGATAAAGGTTGCTAGTATGCATGACAATTCTAAAGCAGGTCATTTGGTAAATGATCTACATCTTAATCTATTTTATGGTTTCATTGTTTGTTTAGTCCAGTGATTTGCCATTATCATTCTCATTATCCTACTTGTTATTGATTGTGCTCATTTAATTAAATATGTATTTTAAAAACAATTTATTTTACTGGACCATTAATTCACAGATTTATTGCAGGTATCAGTAATCATTACTCTGTAGCATTACTGTATTAGTAAAGAAGGCATGCATCCAAGCTATACCGATAGCATAATGACCAAACTGTAAGATAAATCCCTGTGGGGGAAATGTGAGTTAAATAGTTATTTGAACTACAACAAGACTAATTGTGTAAATGTCTAAACTGGAAAAAAAACACAGCAAAGATTGCAAGATGTCATGTGTTTGATATTTGTTAGTCCTACATGTATTATATCAAATTACATTTTCAACAGTATTTAAACTATTTACCTCTGATACAGCCATTATCCTCACATGGAATTATATATCACATATGTATGTAAAAATAAATAAATATGGTTAGAGAGATAATTGGATTTATGCAAAAATATAACATAGCTTACATAATTATTTTAACCTTTGCCCAAGAGCCTTTAAAGCCTAAATGCCTAAGCCAAAATTAGCAGCATTTGGTACACTGTTTTAGTAAAAATAAGATTTTATTTTAAATTATAGGCTAATATATATATATATATATATATATATTCAAAATGTTTACATTCATGTATTAAATACATTTGGTTTCTGTTTTGGAACTGTAAGTGTATTTGACAATTACAGTATCAAAGATAAGTACAAAGCTATCTCCAGGCTGCAATGGCATCTGCACGGTGTAAGCTTTTTTTCCTTAGTAGCTGACATAGTGATCACATAATCAGGAACCAATAAAAGTGGTCTCTAATGGTTACCGGTGACCAAAAATGTTAGCTACAGTTAGCTCACAAAGTTAGCATCCTTACACTGTGTCTACTGCCAGGTGTCAAAAGGGAAATGCAGATTACATGGTAAAAAGGCACACATGTCCACCAAAAGAGCGAAAAAAAAAATTAAAACAAAAATATGCATCACTGCCTCGTAAATTAAATTTGCAAATGATCCAAAGGAGGGCAAACACTCTTATAAGACATGGCCTCATTTCCTCCAACAAGTAACAATGTCTTGTTGTTCTCCTGAGGCAATAAGATATTCCCTGGATCAACAACCTACAGTATTAGGTCTTATAAATAATAAAGCATATGTCTAGCAAAAACAAAGCTGACTGGGGTTCTAACTTTTTTATTCCACTTAAAAAAATTGTGTTGCTGTTAGAAATTCACCCTCATTGATGAAACCATTGTTTGCCGACAGTAAGCATTCACACAATTTGCATTGGGCTGTTCTGCATAGCCCTGTCCAGTGCAGTTCCAAAGCAAGTTCACACTACTCTGTTGTGGTGGTATGCATTGAAAAAAGTACTGCATGCAATACTTCTTTTCAGTGCTGTATGTGTATGTTGTGACAAAAACGACCACATTACATTGCTTCTGCAGTGAATATAATTTAATGTAATTTAACTTTTGCCATTATAAAGGACACTTGGAACTGTTCCACACAAGCAGCCATGCATTCATATCTAAGTGAGGAAAAATGTTTGCAACAAAGCAACAAAAAAGGGTTTAACTCCCTCCCATTCTATCCAAAATTAATCATGAAGAGCAGAACATACATATTCATAGTCAGTGATTTTCTGTGCACTAATGTCGCGTACACACCATCACTTTATGTGATGAAAAAAAACGACGTTTTTCAAAACGTCACTTTAAATGACTGTGTGTGGGGGAAAACGTTGTTTTATGTCTTGTGAAAAACGACAAAAAAATTTTTGAAGCATGCTTCAATTTTATGTGTCGTTTTTCAAAACGTCGTTTTTTACTTCACAGAAATTGACTGTGGGTAGCAAAAAACGACGTTTAAAACGACGTTTTTACACCCGCGCATGCCCAGAAGCTAGTTATGAAGCGAGCTTCAATGGAAAAAAGTGGTGAACGTAACCTTGCTTTGCTAGAGCATTGTGAAAAAACGATGGTGTGTAGGCAACTTCGTCTTTGAAAATTGAAGTTTCCAAAACGTTGTTTTTTACTTTACAGAAAATGTCATTTTTTTTCATCACATAAAGTGATGGTGTGTATGCGGCATTAGAAATACATTTAGACTTTTTATGCAATCTAAAGAGTTGAAATGTTTAGCTTCCGGCATTCTGATCATTCTACTGACAACTTCATAGGAGAGGTCTGTAGTAAACAAAAGTAAACACAGCGCTACTGTATTGTGTTTACATTGGAAGGATGTGATATCATAAATGACATCACAGAACTTTTTATCTGTATCATGGCTCAGGTAGAGCTACTACAGCACTATCCCATTCTCCGTACAACAGTAGATCACTGTTAGAAGGGAACTGCTGCACAGCTGCATAGGGTGGGGGCTGGATCTGGTCTTCTACTAAATCCAGACTTTCCTTGATGAAAAGTGATGATAATGAAGATGGCGTCTTAAAGTGGTTGTAAACCCTATAAAACAACTTTATGCTACAGTTAAGTATATTAAGGCTTACCTGTAGCTACCAAGGACATCTCCTAAACCTGCACGGTTTAGGAGATATCCCCTGTCCCCTGCATGTGCCGATGTTATCGGCACATGCGCACTGGGGAAAACTGAAGCGATGGCACCTATGTGCCGTTGCTCCAGTCACTGTGCCATTACAGGCGACTCTCACGCGCATTGCGCTGTGATTGGCCGGAGCCGCGATACCCAGAAGTAAGTGGCGGGAGAGATGTCGGTGGCCGGAGGGGGAGACACGGACCGCTGCAGGGGCTTTGATATGAGGTAAGTAATACATAATTAACTAGTATGCTATGCATACTAGCTCATTATGCCTTTGTCTTGCAGGGTTTTATTTTATTTATTTTTTTTGTGTAGGGTTTACTTCCTATTTAATAATGCTTTATACAGGGTTAAGATTATGTCTCTCTCTCTCTCTGTTTGTATACCTTATTTAATACAGGAAAGTATCTTACTTGCACTAGAAGCTACAGAATGGTGCCCATGCTGTTAAGTGTATGATCTATCAAAACACACAAATTATTTTCTAACAATACATTTTTTGCTGAAAAATTAAAGCAATATCACATATAAATGATTTTGTAGCATATATAAAGATAATAATCCTAAGTGAGAACAAATTAGTAAACAATTGTTTTGCAGTAGAATATCAATACAAAATAAAAATAAAAATACATAGGCATCTGTTTCCAATAACTGTTGTGCGTTGCTGTCTCGACCATCTAGTCGAGACAAATTCTCTAGTATTCCGTATTGTTAGCTTATAATGATATACAATATAATAATTATTGTAGTGGTCGGAATGGTATATCTAGTGCAGAATCTCATGTGAAGTGTACAAGTACATTATATTGCCAAAAGTATTGTGACACCTGCCTTTACACACACATGAACTTCAATGACAGCACAGTCTTAGTCCGTAAGAACTAAGGGAAGGCTGTCCACAAGTTTTAGGAGTGTGTCTATGGGAATGTTTGACCATTCTTTCAGAAGCACATTTGTGAGGTCAAGCACTGATGTTGGACGCAAAGGTCTGGCTCTCAGTCTCTGCTCAAATTCATCCCAAAGGTGTTCTATCGGGTTGAGGTCAGGACTCTGTGCAGGTCAGTCAAGTTCCACCACCCCAACCTTACTCACCCATGTCTTTATGGATCTTGCTTTGTGCACTGGTGTGCAGTCATATTGGAACAGGAAGGAGCCATCTCCAAACTGTTCCCATAAAGTTGGGATCATGAAATTGTCCAACATGTCTTGGTATGCTGTCTCCCTAAAATTTCCCTTCACTGGAACTAAGGGGCCAAGACCAACCCCTGAAAAACAACCCCACACCATAACCCCACTTCCACCAAATGATTTAGACCAGTGCACAAAGCAAGGTCCCTAAAGACATGAATGAGTGAGTTTGGGGTGGATTGCCATTGTTTTTTCCTCAGCATAGAGATCTTCTATGGTATGAAGCCACTCTTCATCCATATATTTCTCCATCATTTACTCATGCTAAAGATATATTCCCTTTAGATTGTATGATGCATGCAGCATACATGGTTTTTAGCTCACACATATCATAACTTATATGAATATACATAGATCAACATTGACCCTTTTGCTGCAAGAGCTGTTTTTGCAATTTTTGCACACATGTTTAAACAATTTGTTTTAGGCCAGAAGATAAAAGCAATCACCTGCAACATTATATATTTTCTGAAATCAGACACTCTTTTTTTATGTCACATGATATTAGCACAATGGTTTATGAAACACAAAATTTCAGTAAACAAATACACTAAACTAAATTATAGGGCACATATATAAAGATGTGAGGTTGCATTAAGTAAATAGATAGCCAACATGTCAAGTCTTAAAATTACATGTGCCCGTGACATGATGACAACATTTATTACCATATATTTTCCATAAGTGACGCTTTAACGAATAAGTTCATATTTTTGCAGGAATTTATTTTAATACTTTTTCCCCAAGGAACCTGGAAAGCATTACACCTCTGATCAGTGTATCAGAGGTGCAATGCAAGACTCCTGCAGACAAGTACTTCAGCTTTCAGCCCGTACCTTCATATTGGCTGTCCGTTTACAAGCTGCAGTCCATTCAAAACTTCAAGCCATCAGCCACACAGGCTGATGGTTCTTGTAGTTCAAGTAATTTACAGGAAACTGTGATGGGATGATGCAACCATGTGGGCAGAGCCCAGCACAACCATATTATTTTCAAATAGTGACAGTGGGCACCACGAGAATACCCCTACTCGCTGTCACTGGGGGGGAGAGAGGCTGCTGGAACATGTTACATGTTTCACCCTAAATATTGGTGGAACATGTTCCAAAATGTGAACTTATCCTTTTAAAGCCCTACAGGTCATCGGTTTAGCAGTAACCATGAATGGGCCTCGAAGTATTGTTCTCATGCTGGTGTTTATGGTACTTGGTTATAACTTTAATTTGTTATACAATTTTTTTTAATCATATAGAGCAGTGGTCTCCAAACTGCGGCCGAGGGCCGGATGTGGCCCTTTGCTGGCCTTTATCCGGCCCTTGGAGCACTATCTCTCCCAATGATACAAGACACTATTCTGCCATCTGACACCGACAATGGAGCACCATTTCTCCCACTGACACCACTAATGGGGCACTATTCCTCCCTATGATACCAGCAATGGGGCACTATTCCTCTCCCTAATACCAGATGTTCACTCCCACTGATGCCAGGAAATTTTTCACTCCCACTGGCTAAAGTCCGGCCCTCCAAGAGTCTGATGGACAATAAACTGGCCCTTTGTTTAGAATGTTTGGAGACCCCTGATATAGAGGACAAACATTCCCCTAAGGGATGCATATTTGTATTATTATTTTTCTTATACAGGATTTATATAACGCCAACAGTTTGCGCAGTGCTTTACATCAGGGAAGATGTAGTGACAGGTTCTCTTTATTATCCTCCTGTGACACTAATAGAGTGCAGATTGCACTCTATTTGCTTCTTTCCCAGTGACACCAGGACATGGAAGTAATATTTTACACACCACCTCCAGGTCATTAGCAGGGAGGGGAGATCAGAAAGCAGACATTCCCTGATCTCCCGTTCTTCACCTGGCAGCACCTGCCATGGCAGGGGAATGCATGGGGAAATGGCACCTGTGCGCAAAAAGCAATGCATTTTTGTGTGTGTGGAAAAATTTGCAATTTTACATGTTTTATCACGCTGCACCTGGTGTGAAACTGCCATAAATGTCATTTGTAAGGCAGAGTTAATGAGGGGGTAAACTTAATTTTTTTTTCTTCCCTTAAAAGTAAAGGCATAATGTGCTAGTATGCATCACATTCTAGCACATTATGTGACACTTACCTGAAAACAAAGCCCTTGTTGTTCCCGCTGCAGGTTTCGCCCATCTTCCTTCTGGGGCCACAGACTCCAGCTGTGTGACTGGCTGGAGCCATGTGGTGTCACTCGAGCGGGAGCCACCGGTCACGCCACTGGCTTCTGAAGAAACGGCACTTAGCAGCCATTCCTTAAGAGCGCATGCACCGATGACATAATCCCCCTCCTGCATAAACCCCCTCCTGACACAAGCCCCCCTGCTAGCAAAAATCCCCCCTCTTTGCTCTTGGTGCAGCAAGTGACACAAAGTTCTGCACAGTCTGACAATGAAAGGGTTACTGTGCTAAGTTCTGTGTACAGAGATAAAGGAGAGCACATCTCCTTCCTCCTGTGGACTCTCTCCCCTGTGCTGTTATTTGTATTTAGTTTGCAAAACTGAAAGCTGTGCAGGCCGTCTGACCTTCCCTTGGCAACCGATGATGTCATGGTGGCTTTGACAGCTTTCACTTTTGCCAGCAAAATACAGATAACAGCATAGAGGGGGAGAGAGTCCAGAGGAGGAACGGGACCTGCGCTGCCTTATCCCTGTACACAGAACAAATTACAGTAACCCTTTCAGAGTTTTGTGTAATTTTGCTGTGAAACCCCAGGGTGCTGCAGAACCCTGGTTGAAAAACCCTGGCTTAGATATTGTTTTCTAGAAGATACTTTATATGTGGTTCTTCATGAAGGCCTCAAGTATCTTAACTATATAGAAGGTAAACATAAATACTTGGATGACAGACTGCTGCAGAAAGTACCTTATAAATTAGCTTTCTCTTTGTCCCTGGTCAACAACTCAAAAAGTTATTTTGTATGGGGTCTCTATGCCTATTTGCCATTGAGACAATGTATGAAAATGATAGGCCAGTAGGAATGAGTAGGCTTAGTGGCAAGTTCTGACACTAGCTTTTTTCCAAATTTCGCTCTATTTTTGTTTATAGCGCAAAAAATAAAAACCGCAGAGGTGATCAAATACCAACAAAAGAAATCTCTATTTGTGGGGAAAAAAAGGACGCTAATTTTGTTTGGGAGCCACGTCGCACGACCGCGCAATTGTCAGTTAAAGCATCGCAGTGCCGAATCGCAAAAAAGTGGCCCGGTCATTGACCAGCAAAATGGTCCGGGGCTGAAGTGGTTAAATAATTCCTACGTTTTGTATATTATTGCTGACTACAAAACTGTTTAAAAACCTAAGACATGATTTTTTCAGAAAAAAATGTAATCATTTATAGTGTTATAAGTTGTGACTGGAACTCTTAATAGCAAAAGGAAAAACTTCTCCAGATGATAACAGGTAAAGACATTGAGCAGGTGAATATGCTGGTTGAAAAAGACATGGCATTAGTGACATTATTTGGCTTTGATAGTGTGGTTTGCACAGGATATTACTT
Source organism: Rana temporaria (assembly GCF_905171775.1). NCBI lineage: Eukaryota > Metazoa > Chordata > Amphibia > Anura > Ranidae > Rana > Rana temporaria. The sequence goes on along the minus strand of NC_053490.1, from coordinate 223,486,926 downwards.
TGTTATAGAAGTCTTATCTCCATCCATCGTGTGACACTAACCGTATTAGATTTTGTGAATGATGCTTTTGTCTATGCGAACGAAAATATATGATCCTTGTGTTTCCCACTGCAGCACAAGCAATTCTTTCCAATATAAAAATACATTAACACTCAACTGATACTCCTTTCATTATTTTTAGCTTTACCTAAAAATGAAACTACAACTGAATTCACTTAAATCTATGGTGGTTACTCTTTGTTATCACTTACTTGTCAGGGAACAAACAGATTTGAAGCCAGTGTGTGTTTCCTGATGCACTAGTTTGCTGCTGTGCTTGTCTGTGGGTGACATGTTCAGTGCAGGCCACAGAAGAGATAGTTTGTCACTAGTAGTTGTGAATATGGTACATATTACAGTGTTTCACTTGATGGCAATATCCCCACTAGAAACATATAGCATGCGGATGTGTCTGCTGCAAACTGAACACACCAGTAAAGGCGGAGATATATGATCTCTTTAGTTATTTATCTTAGTTATTTTAATGCATGTCAACATCACATTCACAAGTCTGTGTACTTTACCCATTCCATATAATATGCATCTAGGGTACCTACATACAAGTGAACTTAGCACTCCAGGACTTACAGTACTTTCATCCATACAGGCTATGCTGCCTAATGATTTCTTTGGTCAGACTAGGGTGACCACATGTCCCGGATTGCCCGGGACAGTCCCGCATTTTGCAGTTCTGTCCCGGGCACCTTCATTCCTGAAACTGACACAGCCCCCCCCCCCCCCCCGGGCCAATCTGATGCCCACAAAAAAGGCTGCCACATCACTGCTTTACTCACTGACAGTACTTGCCCTGGCTGGGAATGCCTGGAGGAGCACAATCCCTGCCCCCTGCTTGTGATTGGAGAAATCATAAATCCCGCCACTTGTGTCCAATCAATGTGCTGTGATTCGTTACAGCACAAGCTGATTTTTGAGAAGTGGGGGTGTCCCTGAATGGTAGTTTGGAAATGTGGTCACCCTAGGTCAGACACACTGGAGATTTCCATGCATAGGTGGGATTCCAATGACACCTTCCAATGACACCCAAAGAGCATTGCAGAAGCTTTAAGGCTTTTCCTGATGGCAAGCTTAAGGTCTGGTATGGATTTTAAGGGGAACTCCGCATGGCATGGGTTCCCCCCAAAAATCCATACCAGACCCTTATCTGACCACGCAACATGTCAGGTCACAGGAAAAGAGGGGGCGACGAGAGCGCCCCCCCCCTGAACCGTACCAGGCCACATGCCCTTAACATGGGGAGGATGTCCCCATGTTGATTGGGGCAAGGGCCTCATCCCCACAACCCTTGCCCGGTGGTTGTGGGGGTCTGCGGGTGGGGTGCTTATCGGAATCCGGAAGCCCCCTTTAACAATGGGGACCCCCTATGTGAATTGGTTAGGGGTACATTGTACTCCTACCATTTCACAAAAAAAGTGTTAACATGTTAAAAATGACAGGGGACGGCTTGGGACGAGTCCTTTATTAAAAATAAAAAAAACATTAATAATAAAAAAAAGATTCAGCGATGTAATCCATTCTCGATCTCCAGCGATGATCTCCAGCGAGGATACGACGCACGCGATCCTGCCTCCACCGGAGGCACCCGACGAATGATGCGCCGCCAGCCTGACAGCTCTTATATAGCTGAGGGAGGGGCCAGAGACGCATGGGAATCGCCGGGGGTTACCCAGTGACGTGTACGGGTGACCCCCGCCCCCTCTGACGCAATGCAGGTTTCCCGTTGCATAAGAGGGGGCGGGGTCACCCATACACGTCACTGGGTAACCCCGGCGATTCCCCTTGCATCTCTGGCCCTGCCCTCAGCTATATAAGAGCTGTCAGGCTGGCGGTGCATCATTCATTGGGTGCCTCTGGTGGAGGCAGAATCGTGTACGTCGTATCCTGGCTGGAGTTCATTGCTGGAGATCGAGAAGAGATTACATCGCGCTCTCTCGTCCCCCCTCTTTTCCTGCAGCCTACCAGGTTGCATGCTCGGATAAGGGTTTGGTATGGATTCTTGGGGGGAACCCCATGCCATTTTTTTTTTCAATTACTTTTATCCGTATTGCCGGGACCCGGCAATTCATTATAGCCGCGAGTAGTTTTAAATTACTTTTTTTCCTTTAGAAATGTCATTTTGTGCAGAGACTGTTATAAACATGGGAAACATACGCTACTTTACAGGCATACTATAGAAAATGAATAGCAACACTTTGCACCTCTATTGTTTTATTGCATCTCAAATGTATTTATATCCTTTAAAAGAGAGGTTCAATTGTGCTTTAATGTTCCTAACAAAAAAATTCAAGTGTTACTAAAGAGTATTTTTTAAATTAAAATAACAAACATGTTATACTCACCCTAATCCGCCTCTTCTCGGGTCTTCCGCCGGCAATCTTGGCTCTTTTCTTCTTCGTGTATCCCCATAGCAAGCAGTTTCCAATCCCGAGCTGTGTGTCTATGGATCTTTACTTACCCCCCCCCCCCATTCTCCTCACTGCACTTTATTGACTGTTCAAGTCCCAATGTGAGGAGGAAGAGAGGGGAGAAGAGATGCAGCCATGCACAGCACTGGATCTCTTCTCCCCTCACTTCCCCTTCACACCAGGAAGGGGAGGACAAAAAAATATGAAAAGTTTTTTTACCTTAATGCATTCCTTGCATTAAAGTGGTTGTAAAGCTTTTTATAAATATAAATAACAAACATGCCCATACTTACCTGTTATGTGCAATGGTTTTACACAGACCAACCCTGATCATCTTCTTCTGGGGTCCCCTGCCGGTGCTCCAGGCCCCTCTCCTCTTCATTGGGTGCCTCCAGGCAAAAAACGCTGCTGTGTCCAATGACACAAACAGCGCGGGTCAGTCCCAAACTGCCACCATATTTGATTGACAACAGTGGGAGCCAATCGCTCCTGCTGCTATCAATCTGTCTGGGACCTGCTGCGCTCTTGCACATCACTGGATTTGGTCAGGCTCAGGTAAGGAAAAAGGGGGTCTGGGGGGGGGGGGCAGTTGCAGCACAGCAGGTTTTTCACCTTAATGCATAAAGGTGAAAAACCTTAAAGTGATTGATGTAAAGTCCAATTTAAAATAAAAATAAAAATAAAAATAACAAACATACTTGTCCTTACCTGTCCTATGCAGTGGATTTTCACAGAGCAGCCCAGATCCTCCTCTTCTCGGGTCCCTCTTCTGTGCTCCTGCCCTCTCTTCCTGTTGAGTGCCCCCCCCCCCCCCACAGCAGGCAGCTTGCTATGGGGTCACCCAAGCCGTGCTGCAGCTCTGTGTGTCCATTCAGACACGGAGCTGCAGTTCGGCCTTGCCCCCTCTATCTCCTGATTGGCTAACTGACTTTGACAGCAGCAGGAGCCAATGGTGCCACTTCTGTGTCTCAGCCAGGAGGGAGAGTGCTGGACTACTGAGACACTCGTGGACATTGCTGGACAGAGAAGGGGCTCAGATAAGTATTAGGGGGGCTGCTGCACACATAAGGCTTTTTATTTTCATGCATAGAATGCATGAAAATAAAAAACCTTCTGACGTTACAACCATTTTAAGGCTTTGGAACCTCTTTAATGTAAAAAAAATGTAATCTGCATATTTGATTAAAAACAAGTGTAACCCTAATAATATAAAAAAGCTACATGGTAGACAAAATGATTACAGGAAATGGAACTAATAAATATAATGAGGAGACCATTATTTAACAATGACTCTAAACTAGTTTGGATATCACGATGTTAATGACTCTCTCTGTTTTATGTACACATTTCTGCTTATCTCAGCAACTGCTTATAACAATAAAGCCAGAGATAAATAGTCTTTGCTGGAGAGTCCTTATTAATAGTTGCAGCTTCGTAGTGTTATAAAATGAAAGGTAATATGAAAAGCTTTAATGTTTGGCCTTTTTCCTAGACCAAGACAATGTTAATGTTATCTAAAGATCAGAGCTCTTTCTTTAAAGCTGAACTCTAAGCAAGCAGCTAAATGCACAGATGACATACCTATAAGGGAGCTGTTTTACATGCCAAGGTATTTTCTTTTCTATCCATCCAGACCTAGGATTTACACAGCTCTGCCAAACAGTGCAGGCAGTCTGGAGACCTGAATTGTATCACTTAATTTAACTGCTTGCCGACCAGCCGTCGTCATTATACTGCGGCAGGCCGGCACGATCCCACGAGCCGTCATAGCTGTACATCGGCTCCTTTAAGCGGGATAGATAAGCTATGAGTAAGCACTGACATTACAGTGCGAAACACGTCAGCTATACACCCCACTGTCTGCTGTGATTTGTAGTGCTGTTGTCTTTTACCATTAAAGGCAACCTTTTTAAGGATTTTTTGGAAGTGCGGCTGTCCAATCTTTTTTCCTCTAAGTTAAGTGGGATAGCAAGCGCTGCACTGTGGGGGTGCCGATGCACGTGACCCCACATCTAATTTGCATGACAGGCGAGTGTGACCGGCTCTCAATGGAGCTGGTTCACACAAGTCCAGGGCGGCCATGGAGTAGATTGCAAAAGGGTCCTATGTGTGTTTGAGACCAGTTGAGTTAAAGCAAAAATTCAGACATAAATGCACATGAATGCATATAGTATATAAATACAATTCTGTGCATTTTTTATCCAGTTATTTATTTTTTATTTTTTCATAGAAAATTATTTTTTTTCACATATAACTGTATGGGAATGCATGTGAATTTATGTAAATGCACTCATACACATGTAAAAGCACACATGGAAAACCTCATGAATACAAATGAGTTCATAATTACATGCAATACAAAATAAAGTCACACCTTTTTGTTTTCCTCCACCATACTTCTGCAGGCTTAGAAAAACTCCTCTAGTGTGAACAAATTTAATTAGTATTCTTAACCTTTTATAAAATGATGTCTACGTAAGAGGGAAAAGCCCTTGGGGATAGAAAGTAAAACTTTTAAAATCTCCTTATGCTATCACTAAGCTATACACAGTCCTACCAATTCTAACCAATATATTTTTTTCTTTATTTTCAAGCCTGGTTGTTATGGGTAACTATTTGACTTTTCCAAAACCCTGTTTTATTTTTTTTTACTAGTAATGTGTCTTTATAACTTTTTAAAATTAGTTTTTGTTTTTCTAAAATGGCAGTCCTAAAAATGAACAAGAATAAAAATGTAAGAACACCTATTTAGGAAAGTAAAACGTAAAAAACTGAATGAAACATTTTGTTACATTGAATTTGCTCTTGCTCTAATATAAGTTAGAAAGCCAAAGAAAGAATCCTATGTAACTGGAATTGCTATAAGAGAGATGTATCTTTCTATTTTTTAATCAGCCCCATTGTTGTTGGTGATCAAGGATGTAGTCTAACTTAAAGCGATTGTTTAAAAAGTGTGGATTTCTGGTTTGTTGGTTTTAACCTTTTCCGAAAATGCTGTCTGTCAATATAGTTGCTCCCCATGGCTTTCTTTCAGCAATTTTACAAGATGTCATTGGGATGCAATGAAGTTATAAGTGCAGTAAAACAGCTTAGTCCATGTGTTTTAGTATTAGGCTAGTGCTTTTGTAACATCATTTAATATTATTCAGGTGATAGAAACACTCTAGAGAAACATTGCCTTCTCCCACTCACTCATTTTATCAAACAAGCTTTCTAATATCTTTCAGTAGTATCACTCTTTTTTACTTTGGAAAGTACTCTGTGGTATTGTAACTGTCTCTGCTTTCTGAATTCTGGATCTGAAACAACAGCAAGTACACCTTGGAAGTGCAATGATCGAGGTTGCATCTCTTCCCTTTCTGTTCTCACTTGTCAGTGTTCTCTTCCCTGAAGAGTACATACCTTTTATCCTCTTGTTATCTTGAAAACTGTGCTTGGATCTTAGAATTATCTTTAATGATATTCATGGACTTATCTCCCAAGCAGATAGTAGAAATGGTGTTTTTAATGAAATAATTTGCATGAGATTTTGAGATGAAATCACCAAGGAGCTAAAGAGGGGTCAAGACACTGCAGCTACTTCGATGGGTGATTTATGGCATGATGATGTATGGATTTTTTTCACAACTGTGAATTAAATACATTATTTTAATGACTTTATGGGCCTTATTGGAAAAATATTTTGTCAGGTCATAATTTTACTCTTTCAAAAGCTATACAATCTGTTTAGATTTAAAGATGACAGTGCTACCGGGTTCCACTGGAAAAATACATTATGTAGTACAGCTGCACTTGAAAAAAAATTAAAAATTACAACTGCAAAATAGAAACTTTTCCCATAATAAAAATATTATGAAAATAAAGGGCGGAACTACATGGTAACATTGAGCAGTACCTGTACCCACATACACTCATATGTGTCAGACGGACTTTTTTCTCAGAAAGTGCGGCTGTGTAGCCCCCATCGGACTTTTTTGTCAGAAGTCTGGTGGACCTAAGATAACCTGTTCTCTTTCTTTCCGTCGGATTTCCGACAGATTCACGGCGGACATTTGCATGGTCAAAAGTCCGACCATGTGTACAAGGCATAACAGTTTCATGGGAAATAAGCTGTGGCCAAGACAGAATGGGGTTGATTTACTAAATGCAAGTAAGCTATTTGGTTTGCAGGTGAATTTTTATTTAGCTTTGTGAATGAAGTGACGATCTGCTGACTTCCGTTATCCAATCATCTGAAAGCAACGTTTTTTTTTTTTTCTTGCATGTGATTGGGTATTCTTTGCTCCACACTTTCGCCAAATTCACTAAGGTAAGGGAAAATTGACTTTGCTATTAAAATTCCTTTGCAAAGTGAACACCAAATTTGCCTTTAGTAATCCACAATGTTTTTGAAGATTAATTTGATTTGCAAAAACAAAGATATCTCCTGTAGTCACCACTGATTAGCAGATGTATTTGAGCGAAGACTTCTGCATTTAGCAAACTTCTTCCAACCAATCAGGAGTGTGCAGGGGGATAGATGAAAACAACATAGAAGGTTGTTTACTGTATTGGAGAGAATTTAGTGAGCCTTTTTTTATTAAAAGCCTAGAAATCTGAAGTATGACTATTTATCTAAATAAATAGAACCTTAACAGGTCAGACCAACCCTTTTCCCGCACACTGTAGAACAGAGTGAACATATTCCAGTTGGTCAAAAGAGAACATAGTGGGGTAAATTTACAAATTTCACTTTGCATAGAATACTCAATCATGTGCATGGAAAAGAAATGGACGATGGATGCCAGCAGAGATTCACCTCATTCACTAAGCTTTAGGGAAATGCCTTTGCAAAGTATAATTTCCCCTGCAAAGTGAAAGTCTTTTCGACCAAAGTCGAAACAATTGACAAGCTCTGCCGTGATTTTTTTTCACTCTGTAGACACTTAAATCATATGGCTGAGGCAAAATCACTAGTCTTTTTTGCAATATTTAACTGCACATTGCTAGGTTTAGTTACAGTATCTCACAAAGTGAGTACACCCCTCAAATCTTGGTAAATACTTTATTATATCTTTTCTTGTGACAACACTTCAAAACTGACTTTGCTACAATGTAAAGTAGTGTGTGTACAGCTAGAATGACAGTATAAATTATCTGTCCCCTCAAAATAACTCAATACACAGCCATTAATGTCTAATTCACTGGCAACAAAAGTGAGTACACCCCTAAGTGAAAATGTCCAAATTGGGCCCAATTAGCCATTTTCCCTCCCCAGTGTCATGTGACTCGTAAGACCTTGTACACACGGTCGGACCAAACCGATGAGACTGGTCCGTCGGTTCGTTTTCAGCGGTTCACCTCTGAAGTGGCCTGACGGCCTGATATGTGTACACACCATCAGTCCAAAATCCAAGCGGGTCAGAACGCGGTGACGTAAAACACACGACGTGCTGAATAAAACGAAGTTCAATGCTTCCAAGCATGCGTCGACTTGATTCTGAGCATGCACAGGTTTTGAACCGATGCTTTTCTGTACTAACCATCGGTTTGGTCCGATCGCCCAGCGGTCCAGCGGTTCGGTTTTGAAGCATGTTTAGAAATTTTGGACCGAAGGAAACCAGACCGCTAGCCTATACACACGGTCAGTTTGGTCCGATGAAACTGAACTTCGGTTCATTCTCAGCGGACCAAACTGACCGTGTGTACGAGGCCTTAGTGTTACAAGGTCTTAGGTGTGAATTGGGAGCAGGTGTGTTAAATTTGGTGTTATTGCTCTAACTCACTCATACTGGTCACTGGAAGTTCAACATGGCCCCTTTATGGCAAAGAACTCTCTGATAATCTAAATAAAATAATTGTTGCTCTACATAAAGATGGCCTAGGCTATAAGAAGATTGCCAAGACCCTGAAATTGAGTTGCAGCACAGTGGCCAAGACCATACAGCAGTTTAACAGGACAGGTTCCACTCAGAACAGTCCCCGCCATGGTCGACCAAAGAAGTTGAGTGCAGGTGCTCAGCGTCATATCCAGAGGTTGTCTTTGAGAAATAGACATATGAATGCTGCCAGCATTGCTGCAGTGGTTGAAGAGGTGGGGGTCAGCCTGTCAGTGCTCAGACCATACACCACACACTACATCAAATTGGTCTGCATGGCTGTCCTCCCAGAAGGAAGCCCCTTCTAAAGATGATGGACAAGAAAACCTGCAAACAGTTTCCTGAAGACAAGCAGACTAAGGACATGAATTACCGGAACTATGACCTGTGGACCAAGATAAACTTATTTGGTTCAAATAATTTCTAGCGTGTGTGGTGGCAATCAGGGGGTGTCATGGTCTGGGGCTGCATAAGTGTTTCCGGCACTGTGGAGCTACAGTTCATTGAGGGAACCATGAATGCCAACATGTACTGTAACATGCTAACACCGAGCATGATACCCTCCCTTGGGAGACTGGGCCAAAGGGCAGTATTTCAAACACCCCTTCAAGACGACCACTGCCTTGCTAAAGAAGCTGAGGATAAAGGGGATGGACTGGCCAAGCATGTCTCCAGACCTAATCCCTATTGAGCATCTGTGGGACATCCTTAAATGGAAGGTGGAGGAGCACAAGGTCTCTAACATCCACCAGCTCTGTGATGTTGGCATGGAGGAGTGGAAGAGGACTCCAGTGGCAACCTGTGAAGCTCTGGTGAACTCCATCCCCAAGAGGCTTAAGGAAGTGCTGAAAAATAATGGTGTAATGGTGGCCACAAAAAATATTGACACTTTGGGCCCAATTTGGAGATTTTCACTTAGGGGTGTACTCACTTTTGGTGCCAGCGGTTTAGACATTTATGGCTGTGTGTTGAGTTATTTGGAGGGGACAGCAAATTTACACTATTATACAAGCTGTACACTCACTACTTTACATTGTAGCAAGGTGTAATTTCTTCAGTGTTGTCACATGAAAAGTAATAATAAAATATTTACAAAAATGTGAGGGGTGTACTAATTTGTGTGAGATGCTGTATACAAAGCATATCTAAGTATAAGGACCTGCGCAAGAAATGAACGACAATGTTTTTATTTTACAGACTATGTGTTCTGTTAAATGACATCTAAACTTATACCTATACAATGTGACTTTCAAATAAAAATGTCAGCTTTACAATTGAGGACTGGGAAATAACTATTGACTTCTCATGCATCAATTGGAAAAGTGAGCATATTCAAAAGTGCATTATAATTTGTGAGCTAGATGTGAGTTTTATACAAGTTTTATATACTCTACCTAAAGAAATATTAATGTCATTTCTGAATCCAAATGCTTCAAAATTGTGATTTTCACTGCTGTAAAACTTCTCTATTGCTATAATCTTCCAATAGCATCATTAAAACTTGTCAGTTTTGCAGTGGAAAGAACATTTTATGACAAGATACACTTTATTTTCCATTTTCAGAGTGTCCAAATGAAATGAGACATTGAAATAAAGTATTATGATAATAATAAACTTAAAAAGAAATCAATGCAATTCAGTAAAACACCTCTGACAAAATGCTTGCATGAAGTGATTTTTAGTATTTCACTTAGGCAGCACAAAATGACTTTGCACAGTCTAAAATGATAATTTTGTGACATTAATGCACTAACTGTCTACTGCATTTTCTTCTCATAAATAGCATTATATGCTTTTGTCACGATCATATTTTAGAATGTATAAATTTTTGTGACTTGACCAAAAATAGAATTTTCTGTGTTCCCCACTGAGTCTTTAGGAGTCAAAGAGTTGATTTACTGAAGCCCCTTTCACACTGGGGCGGGGCGGCGGTAAAGCGCCGCTATTTTTAGCAGCGCTTTACCACTGTTTTTGCAGAGGTTTTTTAACCCCCCACTAGCAGCCGAAAAAGGGTTAAAACCACCCGATTTATATACACCGCTCTTTCACTGCTCCAAAGATCCTGCTTGCAGGAGTTTTTTTAATGTCCTGTCAGCACATTGCCTCAGTGTGAAAACCTTTGGGCTTTCACACTAAGACTGCAGGGGAGGCGTGATGACACAAGATGTAAACTGACCATAGTAGCTTGACTGCAGGGGAGGCGTGATGACACAAGATGTAAACTGACCATAGTAGCTTGACTGCAGGGGAGGCGTGATGACACAAGATGTAAACTGACCATAGTAGCTTGACTGCAGGGGAGGCGTGATGACACAAGATGTAAACTGACCATAGTAGCTTGGGCCGGTTGCCATGCGACTATAGTCAGTTTACTGGAGGAGCAGCACAGACGAGATCAACCAGGTATATTAGAGCATTGGCAATGGGAAATACAGTGAACACATGAGAAATCACATGTATTTAATTTAAAGAGAGTGCTTTAACCACTTAAGTGCCAAGCCTGTTTTTCAGACTCAGTGGGCCAGTTTCGTGGATCGCCGTAACTCCTAATTTGCATACCCGACGCTGGTTTACGACGCAAACTCCCCCCAGCGGCGGCCGCGGTACTGCATCCTAAGATCCGACAGTGTAAAACTATTACACCTGTCGGATCTTAGGGATATCTTGCGTAACTGATTCTATGAATCAGTCACATAGATAGAAACAGGGATACAACGGCGTATCAGCAGATACGCCGTTGTATCCCTTTTGTGAATCTGGCCCAGTGTTTACAAGTTTAAAACATTTTTTTTTGCTAGAAAATTACTTAGAACCTCCAAACATTATATATATATTTTCTAACACCCTAGAGAATAAAATGGCGGTCATTGCAATACTTTTTGTCACACTGTATTTGCGCAGCGGTCTTACAAGCGCACTTTTTTTGGAAAAAAAAAACTTTTTTTAATAATATAAGACAACAGTAAAGTTAGCCCAATTTTTTTATATTGTGAAAGATAATGTTACGCTGAGTAAAATGATACCCAACATGTCACGCTTCAAAATTGCGCCCGCTCGTGGAATGGCGTCAAACTTTTACCCTTAAAAATCTCCATAGGCGACGTTTAAAAAAATCTGTAGGTTGAATCTTTCGAGTTACAGAGAAGGTCTAGGGCTAGAATTATTGCTCTCGCTCTAATGATCATGGCGATACCTCACTTGTGCGGTTTGAACACCGTTTTCATATGCGGGCGCTACTCACGTATACGTTCGCTTCTGCGCGCAAGCTCGTCGGGACGGGCGATTTTAAAATTTTTTGGGTTGTTTTCTAATTAATTTGACTTGATTTTATTTATTTTTACACAGTTTAAAAAAAAGGGTCACTTTCATTCCTATTACAAGGAATGTAAACATACCTTGTAATAGAAAAAAGCATGACAGGTCCTCTTAAATATGAGATCTGGGGTCAAAAAGACCTCACATCTCATATTAAGACTAAAATGCGTTTTGTCGTCGCTTCCGCCCTGCTATGCTATGGAGACCGTCTTGTCCTCACTCGTATCCATGGTAAGCAGAAAGAAGGACCCGATTGCCTCCGCTTACCGACAGCTCCGGTAAGCGGCGGAGGGAGCAGGAGGGGGGCCCCTCTCCCGCCGCCAATAACAGTGATCTTGCGGCGAACCTGCTGCGGAGACCACCATTATCGTTGATACAGGACCGGACACTGTGTCGCTTTAACTGAAAATTGCGCAGTCGTGCGACGTGGCTCCCAAACAAAATTGGCGTCCTTTTTTTCCCCACAAATAGAGCTTTCTTGGGGGGCGTTCCCGGAAGTGAACGGAGAAGGACGTACTCCAGCAAGGCTCCACAAACCCAGGCCTAATCTCCTGCCATCCGTGACGGGAGGCTGCTCCAGCCTTTTAAAAAATCATTTCCCTGGCTACTGAACCTCTCCTGGACAGGTACATACCTGTATGGTGACCCCTGGACGGCTGCCTGCCTCAAAATTCGTCCTGCTGCCGGATCAGCCCACGGACGAGCCGCCGCCATCTTGGGGCCTGCGAAGCATCCACAAGCACCGGGCTCGAGTATCGCGGCTGCGATACGATCGGGGCTCACCAGCGGGCGCATCGGCACCTCAGTACCATCTCCGCATCTCTCCCTTGGTCCCCGGAGCCCTCTAACCTATTGCTCGCCGTCCGCGAGCGCCGCTATTCTCCCCGTCCGGGCACCTGAGCTGGGAAAGACCGCGGCTTCGGCCTAGTCCTGGAAGCGGCGGCCATCTTGCTTCATCCGACGGCGGATCCAGAGCTCTTCCTCGGCCTCCCTGCTACTGGGCCCTCTGGCTACCACCTCCAGTACCTCTGGACACCTTTGCTGTGCCTCCTAGACCCTGCACCTCTGTCCAGGTTAGTCCCTGACTCTGGCCTAGCCTCCCATCGGCGGCCATCTTGCTTCTTGCTGAAGTTATTATATATACTGCAGGCCCTCTCCTCCACAGAATCAGCTACCCCTTGCTGCATACCCCTTCTCAGGAGACATAAGCTGCCATTTCAATTACCATTTCTAAATACGAACGTTAACCAGTGGTAATTGTACAGGCTTAGCGAATGCACGGTGGTCATCTTGGTGTACCTTACCCTCTTGCTTATGGAAATTTTCTCGTCTCTAACGCTGTTATCCCCTGCAAGTGACTTAACCCCCGCCATCCTTGACTCTCTCTGAAGTATGACTGCGGACTGCGTAGTTAGTTATTTTATTTTTCATATGGCACTAAGAGGTAATGCTTAAGCCGGACCCTGCCTAGCTGCCGACCTGATTTCAAATAGCAATGCCAGCAAAAGGCTCTGCCTCCCGTTCATCGATAAACAAACGGTCCGCTAAATCTTCAACTGTACATCAGACTCCTGTTGGCTCCATCAAACGCTTTCTTGCTGCTGAGAGGGCGGGCCCTGGCTCTATGAGTGCTAAGACCAGGGCATCGAGGTCTCTCATCTCGCCAGCTTCTCACACTGCCTCTATCCGCGAAAGTTCACCGGCCTCATCCTGTGGATCGGAGATAATGGATGATCCTGGTTCTCCTACTGGTTCTGAAATGTCCTCCTTTCTGCTTGAATTCAGAAAAGAAATGGCGGGTATGTTCCATGATATGGAGAAGTCGATCAAAAAAGACATTTCTGCGGTCCGAGCGGACATGGCTCACCTCCTCGACAGGGTTGAGGAAACGGAACAGCGTCAAGACTTGCATGAAGTGGCTATTAAAGAGCTACATGACACTGTTACCCAATTGTCATATGCTCACAGGGCCTCACTATATAAACTTGAGGACCTCGAGAACCGTAACCGCAGAAATAACTTGCGTATCCGTGGCCTACCGGAAGCAACTGGAGATAATGATCTGGAACCCTCGCTCCGTGGCATCCTCAACACCATTTTAGGCAGACCACCTACGGATCCCCTGCGGTTTGACAGAGTCCACCGTGCTCTTCGACCCCGTAACCTCTCTTCTGATCTGCCCAGAGATGTGATTTGCCGTCTCCACTACTTCGAAGAAAAGAACGCTATCATGATCAAATTGCGGAACACCCCTAATATTGACTTTGATGGAGCTATTCTTCAAATTTTTCCGGACATATCTAAAGAAACCCTAGATCGCCGCAGGGCCCAAAAACCACTTTTGGAGAGACTAAGAAGTGATGGAACTACCTATAGATGGGGATTCCCAGCAAGCTTAATTGCGACCAAGAATGGTCGATCGTCCACACTGCGCTTTCCTGAGGAACTTCCTACCTTCCTACAAGATCTCCATTTGCCACACAAGGAGCTCCCAGACTGGCAGAACCCCATTCCCACTTTTTCTGCTCTTCGCTCCTCCCAATGGCAGAAGACCCCTGCTAAGCTACGGAAGGTTTCTACTCCGAGCTCGTCCAAGAAGAATGGGTGAGGTACTCCTGGGCACCCAGTCATTTTTCCTATTAGCAATTCTCCTTACGGTGGCAAAGATGTGTTTTTAAGTCTGTTATTTTTTACATTGTTTTTTTTTTTTTTTTTTTGAAAGTTCCTTTGCCGCTTTGAACACTTGATGGTTCATTTTTGAAATTGAGACTTGTTTAAACCGTGTTGCTTCCTATTTTGAGCCTTGCTGAATGTACATCATATCACCTGATAGGCTAACCTAGTGTTTGGAGAATGCTAAGTTTATGTTTTATGCGTTGCTAATTTCTTTCAGTTATAATTACCTTTATTTACAGGTCGGCAGCTGGCGGGGCCTCTGGCTCCACGTTGATACACTTGCCAGGGACATTGTTTTTCCCCCTTCTCCTCCTGGGGTTGCTGGGAAATGGTGGTCTTTATTATTCTCCTGATGTTTTTTATCTTCAAATACTTTATGACCGCCCGATCCCTTCATCCCCACTGGGACCACCGCAGATTTCTGCGTGATTGTTACCTTACTCCCAATCGTTCTACGAAATATTGTCCTGATACTTTTGTACTTTTCTTCTTTTCTTTTTCATTTCCCCCCTTATCTCCTTCCTTTTTGCCCTCATTCTCCCTTCCCTCTCCTCTCCCCTCTCTTTTTTGCTGGGCCACATGGCTGTATGACATGTTCACTTGCTTCTTCCTGGAACCATGGCTACTTTAAAAATCTCCTCTTATAATGTACGAGGCCTAAGTGTGGCCGCTAAGAGACATCAAGTTCTCCGAGAATTACGAAGTTCGGCCTGCTCTATCGCTTTCCTTCAGGAAACTTATTTGACCCACGCTACATCTGTGAAACTCTATTCACCACACTTCCCGCATTGGTACTATAGCCTATCTGACACTAACAAAGCCAAAGGAGTGGCCATTGGTTTCAGTAGGAATGCATCATTTCGTTTTACAGACATGCTTACGGACGACCACGGTCGTTATCTTTTTGTCAAGGGATTCATAGGTAACACTAGATGTACTCTGGCCAATATTTATTGCCCTAATCATAATCAAACCCCTTTTTTTACACAAACTCTCACAAAGCTCTCACAATTCGCCGAAGGCTTGATCGTTCTCGCAGGAGACATAAATATGCCTCTAGATCCTACGATGGATACTTCCTTGGGTCGGTCAGGTATTCCATTCAAGCGGCTAGCGCAAGTAAAGAAAAAACTCTTTGATCTCCAACTTATAGATGCTTGGCGTCTCATGCATCCTACGGATAGAGATTATTCCCATTTTTCTGCACCCCATAACTCTTATTCTAGAATAGATAATATCTTCTTAGATCATTTCCACCTTCCCTTTCTCCACTCAGCCTGTATAGGCACTGCCTCTCTCTCTGATCATGCTCCTGTTTCCATATGCCTGACTATACCAGATTTACCTCACCGCCCTAATAACTGGAAACTCAACGACTCCCTCATCACTAATTCGATAGAGATATCCGCCTTAACCAAAACACTTTCCCAATATTTTGAGGAAAACTCTGTCTCAGGCACCTCTCCATCTCTTTTGTGGGAGGCGCATAAAGCGCTAATAAGGGGAAATCTTATCGAATTGGGTGCAAGGAAAAAAAGAGAACATGGTCAGCAGCTCAAACAGGTCTTGCATCAGATTGCTGAGTTGGATAAACAGCATAAACTCTCTCTCCACGTTTCACACCTAAAAGCCCTTACCCTTAAAAGAGAAGAACTCAAAACTCTCCTTGCCCTTGAAACTAGACGAAAATTTCACTACATTTCCCAGAAAGTATATGAATGGGGTAACAAACCGGGGAAATTATTGGCTAGGTCACTTACAGCCAGGAAAACGTTATCATTTATACCCAAAGTGAAACTGCCATCAGGAGACTTAGTACACACCACCCCCCAAATATCGCGAGCCTTTAAGGAATTTTATGCTGACTTATATAACGTGGGAGGTGGTTTGGCCTCTTTATCTCTTGCCGAAAAACGTAAACGAATCCTCGCCTTTCTTAGACAAGCCAATCTCCCTAAGCTTTCAAAGTCCGCCCTTAGCGCTCTTGAGGCGGATTTCTCCGTGGAAGAATTTAATTTAGCACTCAAGTCCTCCTCCTCCGGTAAAGCCCCTGGCCCTGATGGCTTCACCCTCCTATATTACAAAACCTTTAGAGATGTCTTATTCCCCCACCTTGTAACCTACGCAAATTCTGTTTCCCGTGATTCCCCCCTTCGACCTGAATCATTATCCGCCCACATCACGGTTATCCCTAAACCTGATAAGGACCCTACCCTATGTAGCAGTTATAGACCCATCTCCCTTTTAAATGTTGACACCAAACTCTTTGCCAAGGTAATAGCGAATAGATTGCTTCCCCTTTTACCTAAGTGGGTCTCGGCTGATCAAACCGGTTTCATTCCGAATAGAGAGGCGAGAGACAATTCCCTCCGTACTCTGTCACTGATCCATTATGTGCGGAAGTGTTCCCAGCCCACCCTTCTCCTCTCCACCGATGCTGAAAAAGCATTTGATAGGGTGGACTGGGAATACCTTAAAACTACTCTCTGTCATTTTGGCCTTGGTCCTAAGATGTTCTCTCGTATCTTCTCCCTTTACTCCAACCCTACCGCACAAGTACGTATCAATGGTTCCTTAAGTGATCCATTTACGCTACATAACGGAACCAGACAGGGTTGCCCTTTATCCCCCTTGTTGTTTGCTATTTCCCTTGAACCCTTTTTGGCTTCTGTTAGGAATAACAGGGGAATTCATGGTATCCAGGTCGGCGCTAGAATACATAAATACGCAGCCTATGCGGACGACGTTTTATTCTTTATCCAACATCCACGTATTTCACTGCCGAATCTGATGTCTGAATTCTCCTCATTCCAAGGTCTCTCCAACTTTAAAATTAATCTTTCAAAATCCGAAATTTTAAATGTAACAGTTCCCCAACGAATGGCTGATCAGCTGAGACCCCTATTTCCCTTTCGCTGGGTTCCATCGCGCATGAAATATCTTGGCATTTATTTGACTCCCCACCTCCATTCTCTCTTTAGACATAACTATATCCCTCTTCTAAATGCCATTAAGGATGATCTCCGGAAGTGGTCTTCCCTCTCTCACTCTTGGCTAGGTAAGGTCAACATAATAAAGATGAACATACTCCCCCGTATTCTTTTCTTGTTACAAATGATTCCCTTGAAGATCCCAATAGGTTTTTTTACCCTTTTACAAACCATGGTCTCTCGCTTTACATGGAGGGATGGGCGTCCCAGGGTTTCTAGAGAGACTCTTTTCAGAGCCAAATGTTCAGGGGGACTGGCTTTACCTAATTTTAAAGCTTACTATCAAGCAGTTATATTAGCACGGATAGCGGATTGGAAATATGCCGCCACCTCCAAATTATGGGTTCAATTGGAACATTCTTTATGTGGCTCTGATCTCTCTGTGACCCCTTGGATCCCACGTTTTTTTAGAAATTTATCCCCTATTACCTCACCTCTCACCTTATCTTCCCTACAAATCTGGGATGATCTACATAAGAAATTTAAGTGGTCTTATAACTCCCCATTAACTCCCTTGATGTCTCACAGATACTTCGCCCCGGGTCTCCTTGATTCGGGCTTTCAGAAATGGTCACCGGGTGGCCCTCTCTTATTGTACCATGTTGCCTCCTCCAATTGTCTTAAACCCTTGTCTGAGATTCTGGGTCATAATTCACCCTCATTCTTGGACAAGTGGAGATACAAGCAATTGAGTAGTTTTTTCCATACATTGCCACGTCCCTTAAGAGGTATCCCAGATCTCAACAGCATAGAACAGATTCTTCTGCCTAGGGATCCTCCTGCACGTTCTATCTCCCAATTCTACAAAGCCCTCCTGGACTTACAATGCCCTTTGTATCCAGAATATATATCCCGATGGGAGAAGGATTTGGGGATTACTATTACTGATAAAAAAAAGGATAAGATACTCAAGCTTACACATGTCTCTTCCCTGGCTTCTTCCATGACCGAATCTAACTTCAAGCTCCTAACTAGATGGCACCTTACTCCTGCCAAGCTTCACCGTATGTTCCCTAGTAATTCCCCACTCTGTTGGAGGAATTGCGGTCAAATTGCCACCCATGCCCACATTTGGTGGTCTTGTCCCCTCATTCGCCCTTACTGGACAGAAGTCTTAAACTTGATATCTCAGATCACTGAGGTACAAATCCCCCTTGAACCGTGGACGGTTCTTTTCCACGCCACCTCTAGGCCCATTGGCAAATACAAGCGTTCAATCACTCCACACCTTCTTAATGCAGCCAAAGCCATTATCCCTCGTCTCTGGGGTCAACCTGAAACTCCTTCCATTAAAACATGGTTACAAAAGATTTCTGAGGTTAGCCTCATGGAAGAACTCACTCACATTGCAAGAGACACCAGTGAACAACACTCCCGAATCTGGGCGTCCTGGTCTTCATTCATCTCTACACAGTGCTATTTAGATATTATTTCTTCGCCCCCTTACGGGTCTGAAGCCACATGAGGCTGTCTTTCACCAAATTGTGACCCTTTATCCCACTCCCTGACATGATTCCCCATTACTCTTGATATCTTACTAAATAAGTCTGTTTAGTGATATACTCGATACGATTGCCATGTGTCCCAGCTCTCCCTCCCCGCCCTTCCTTACCCTTCCCTGCGTACCCATCCTACATCCCTCTAATCTCTTTTTCTCCATCTTTTTCCTACCCTCTTGTCTCTTTTCTTTTTCTTCATTTATAGACAAATTGAAATGCTTGTGTTCTCTATGATGCATCATTTGGTATACTTTCCAATTTACTACTCTGTATTGATGCCTCTTTGGAGAGTTGATTTACTTTTATTGTATTGTCTATTTCTATCAATAAAAAAAAATATATTAAAAAAAAAAAAAAAAAAAAAAATAGAGCTTTCTTTTGGTGGTATTTGATCACCTCTGCGGTTTTAAGTTTTTGCGCTATAAACAAAAATAAAGCGTCAATTTTGAAAAAAATTGATATTTTTAACTTTTTGCTATAATAACCCATTCATGCCTAAGCCTATTTATGACATTTGGTGTTTACAAGTTAAAATCCATATTTTTTGCTAGAAAATTACATAGAACTCCCAAACATTATACATATATTTTTTAGCAGAGAGTCTAGAGAATAAAATGGCGATTGTTGCAATATTTTATGTCTCACGGGATTTGTGTGGCAGTGTTTCAAGCGCAACTTTTTGGGAAAAATTTAATTTCATGAATTTAAAAAAAATGAAAAAGTAAAGTTAGCCCAATTTTTTTGCATAATGTGAAAGATGATGTTACGCCGAGTAAATAGATACCAAGCATGTCACGTTTTTTATTTGCACGCACTCGTGGAATGGCGGCCAACTACGGTAACTAAAAATCTCCATAGGCGGCGCTTTAAACTTTTGTGTGATTTTAACACAGTTTTCATATGCGGGCGCGACTTCCGTATGCTTTTTCTTTGTTGCGCAAGCTTGCAGGTAGGGGGGCGCTTTAAATTTTATTTTATTTTTCTTATTTATTTTTAAATATTTTTTTTTTTTTTTTTACATTTTGATCACTTTTATTGCTGTCACAAGGAATGTAAACATCCCTTGTGACAGTAATAGGTGGTGACAGGTACTCTTTATGGAGGGATCGGGGGTCTAAAAGACCCCCGATCCCTCCTTTGCACTTCAAAGTTTTCAGATCGCCGAAAACGGCCATTCTGAATACTGTGTACTTTTATATCCGGCACCATTGGCAGCCGAGAAAACCCGGAAGTGACGTCATGACGTCGCTTCCGTGTCTCAATTGTGGAGACTGAATCAAAGCCATTTATGGCTTAGTTTCAGTCTGCGCCTGGACACTGGAGGCACTGGATGGAGGATCGGGTCTCCCGGTGGGACGGGAGGCCCGGTCAGAGCAGCGAGAGGTGGTGGGAGGGGGGATGTCCCCTCCCGCTCCTCCAGCATAACAACCGATTGGCTTTTAGCCGCATCGGTTGTTATGTCTGGATAGCCAATCGCCCGATCTAAACAACAGTACCGGGATGATGCCTGCAGCTGCAGGCATCATCCCTGTATAACCCCCAAAAGCCAAGGACGCATATATGTGTACGCTCATCGTGAAAGGGATAAATATCCCCCAAAAATATATAAAAAAACAATTTTTTTCCTCAGTTTAGGCGGATACATATTCGTCTACATATTTTTCGTAAAAAAAAAATCGCAATAAGCATTTATTGATTGGTTTGCGCAAAAGTTATAGCGTTTTCAAAATAAGGGATAGCTTTATGGCATTTTTAGTAAGATTTTTTTTCGGTACTGCGACATTATGGCGGACACTTCGGACACTTTTGACACATTTTTGGGACCATTGGCATTTTTATAGCGATCAGTGCTATAAAAATGGATTGATTACTAAAAATGTGTCACTGGCAGGGAAGGGGTTAACACTAGGGGGCGGGGAAGGGGTTAAGTATGTTTCCTGGGTGTGTTCTAACTGAAGAGGGGGTGGACTGACTGGGGGAAATGACTGATCGCTGTTTGGCGCTTAGATGAGCACCAGAAATTTTGCCAGTTTGGTCCCATGTTTGATGGGAGCCAACATGTTCTCATAAAAGTGGTGTTTCAACCGCTTTTATATATGACAGCATCCTGCTATCACTGGTTTCTTTTTTTAGAGGGACTCTCATGCATACTTTTGTTTACCATATGGTTAAGATCCATACTAGACTTAAAGGGTCTGGTATGTATTTTTTTTTTTTGTTGGGGGGTATTCTTGCTGTATGATGTGCCATAGCAAAAAGGACATTTACAAAGATAATATGATACAACTTCATTGTCCACTACCTAAAAAATAAAAATAAAAAAAATAAAGCACACAGAGCCCTCCAAAAGTCACACACACTACATAGTAGACTCTTGGGGGTCTGCTATGTATTTTGGAATATCTTTGGGGTATGTGTGCTCTTTTTATCTTTATAAAAAAAAAAAAGAAGTCAGAAGGGAAATATCATTTGCTGACAATTTAAACATTTTTTTTTTTTTATTGTGTAAGGTTTAGTTTACACGTGTGTTGATTAGTAGCACACATTAAATTGCCTACCACTTTAAATGACATTTTATGTGTTTTTAATGCTTTTGTGACACATTTGTGAAGCTTTAATGAAGCTTGGCAAATGTTCTGTTTTCTATTTGTTTGAAAAGGGCTCAGTAGAACAGCAGATCAGAAGAATCTCCAGCCCAGTAACACTCAGCTCATTAATTATATAAGAGATACAACAAAATAGACTCCGCCTCCTGGCAATGATTAAAAGTGTATCACTCTAAACCGGAATACCATCCAACAAAAATATCCATAAAGTGGAGGATATTGAGAGTGAAGAGATAATGAAATAAGTGTGACCAATGTGCCACTGACAGCACAATAGTCTAAATTGAATAGCAAACATCAATCTGTGCATACAACATTTCCTTCAAATATAATTATGATAGTCCAAACAGTGCTTCATCCACAAATCGTGCAATGTGCAACTATGCAAATAAATAAATAAATATCCAGTGACCGACTGTCCACAAAATATTGCAAATAAATAAATGTGAATTAATCCGATGATAAAAAACAATCCAAAAAGTGCTAAAAGTGAAAAAAATATATATATAAGGTCCACACAGGGATCCCTAGAAACAGTGTAAAAAAAGGTCCCAATAAAACTATAAAATTAGAAATCAATGTCCAGTGCAAAAATCGTGCAAAAGTGAAAAATAAAAATCCAGTGGCTAATAAATATAATGAGTTTCTAAAGTGCATCTGTGCTCAGGTTGCTGTAACATGCAGAGTAATGTGATTGCAGTCAGCCCGATTCTCCACGGTGACCAGGGATATAAGTGCTAGCCCCTTACCTCAGGGAGGCTAATAAATAGCCTATAGGGATAATTCCCAATGATATCTCCCACAATCAACCGATCGATCCACTCCAATGTATTCACAGGCTCAGCGCGATGATTCTTTTGCTAGTAGGTGTCCCACATTCTCATCTCAAAAGGTTGGGAGGTATGCAACCACTGCAAGCTGCCTGCAGAAAACTGAGGTGAGTCCGAAGTAGTGGGGAGGCCTCCCTTGCACCTTGGGTCCTTGAAACCTCTGGAGATGGAGACAGAGACTTGGTGGACACTAGATCCAAGCTGAGGTCAAGTCCGCTCGGAAATCCAGAAGGTGTTCTATCCAAGGCTGCTGGGGAGAGAGGTTTGCATTTATTTTCCAGTAGATCAGAGCACTTTGCGACATCCCTGGTCGCTGGATTTCCGAGCGGACTTGACCTCAGCTTGGATCTAGTGTCCACCAAGTCTCTGTCTCCATCTCCAGAGGTTTCAAGGACCCAAGGTGCAAGGGAGGCCTCCCCACTACTTCGGACTCACCTCAGTTTTCTGCAGGCAGCTTGCAGTGGTTGCATACCTCCCAACCTTTTGAGATGAGAATGTGGGACACCTACTAGCAAAAGAATCATCGCGCTGAGCCTGTGAATACATTGGAGTGGATCGATCGGTTGATTGTGGGAGATATCATTGGGAATTATCCCTATAGGCTATTTATTAGCCTCCCTGAGGTAAGGGGCTAGCACTTATATCCCTGGTCACCGTGGAGAATCGGGCTGACTGCAATCACATTACTCTGCATGTTACAGCAACCTGAGCACAGATGCACTTTAGAAACTCATTATATTTATTAGCCACTGGATTTTTATTTTTCACTTTTGCACGATTTTTGCACTGGACATTGATTTCTAATTTTATAGTTTTATTGGGACCTTTTTTTACACTGTTTCTAGGGATCCCTGTGTGGACCTTATATATATATTTTTTTCACTTTTAGCACTTTTTGGATTGTTTTTTATCATCGGATTAATTCACATTTATTTATTTGCAATATTTTGTGGACAGTCGGTCACTGGATATTTATTTATTTATTTGCATAGTTGCACATTGCACGATTTGTGGATGAAGCACTGTTTGGACTATCATAATTATATTTGAAGGAAATGTTGTATGCACAGATTGATGTTTGCTATTCAATTTAGACTATTGTGCTGTCAGTGGCACATTGGTCACACTTATTTCATTATCTCTTCACTCTCAATATCCTCCACTTTATGGATATTTTTGTTGGATGGTATTCCGGTTTAGAGTGATACACTTTTAATCATTGCCAGGAGGCGGAGTCTATTTTGTTGTATCTCTTATATAATTTATTTTATACATTATTTTAGTGATTTTAGTTGCAAGCGCCACCACATCCCCCATTTTATCATTTACTGTCAGTGTGTGAGCACTATTAGTGGTGGCTGCTGCATATTTATTTATTTTATATTTATTCTGTTCTAGATTAGGTTGGTTTGCGCATTAGTTCCCCCCTTATTTCACTCAGCTCATTAGTTACACTACTCAGCAGATCCACAGCTCATTAGCACCCCCTTTCATCAGATCCCCAGTTTATTTGTACCCCCACTCAACAGATCCCCAGCTCATTACTACCCTGTTCAGCAGATCCCTTGCTTAGTGGTAATCGCAGCTTTGCTGATCCCCTGCTCAGCAATATCCCCTGCTTTGCTTATTCCCTGCTCAATAGTTCCCCCGGCTCTGCTAATCCCCCTCTCAGAAGTAGCCTCCAGCTATGCTGATCCCCCACTTAGTAATAACCCCCAGCTTTGATGATACCCTGGTTTGCTGATCTTCCTCTTTCTCCAGTCTCCACTAATCTCCCTCTATATTGCTCCCATGATGTGCACCGTGTGTGACATCTGATTTCTCCCACTCCAGTTCCCCAGCTCTGATGATCCTCCGGCACTCCCCAGCTGTGCCAGTTCCCTAACTTTGCTAATTCTCTGCTGCTCAGTCCTCTCTCTCCAATCACCTCCCGCTATATTGCTCTCATGCTGCCCACCACATGTGGCATCTGCTAGTTTCTCCTGCTCCAGTCCCCAAGCTCTGCTGATCCTCTGTCACTCATCCGCTCTCTCTCCAGTTCACGCTCATATATGTCTAACTGTCCAAGTAGGCATCTTGGTGGCCAAAGAAATCTAGGAGGATACACCTGATGAATTACAGACATGGCTATATTTCTGTTTTAGAAGTAGACTGCAAAATCTTGACAGCTCACTCTTTTCTCAATCTTTTAGATTTATCCTTTAAAAACTATTATCCATATTACATAATTTTTGACTTTTTACTTTTTTCAATTCTTTGCTGATGATTTTGAGAGTTGCAGTTCATTGCCACCTTGGATTAGAGTCAAACTCATTAAGACAATTATTGGCTGCATAGCAGTTGTTTGATTAATTAGTCTAAATGTAGGCACAAGTGGTGCATTTATATTACATATTCATTAACATTAATCATCTATTTGCATTTATGACATTTCATGTGTTGATTTGTGACAAGAATTTGTTTTTCTTAATGGAACTATTTTACACTAATTTCTATCAACACAACAGTACAGATTGCAGAAATCTTGTTATATGTCAATTAGCTTTTATTTATATTTGACATCTTTGATGAATAATTGTGAAAAACACAATGCAATAGTAATAACTGCAGTTTATTACATCACTTTGACAGTTACTTCATATTAATACTGAATGGTGCATTAAATTTAATTAAATTTGAAGCTGAACAGTATTATGGTTAGGGATCTGATATTGCGATTTTGAATTCCCATTATTTCACCACATTCTGTCACAGTTGTGCAATAAAATAAAGCAATACCGAGTGGATTTGTGTTATCAACACATATTATTTCGTGCTTATGGGCATGTTTTATGTAATTATTCTGGTTTTCTGTCTCTGCTAGTTGCAGCAGATATTATCTATAACAATGTTTACATAAACGATGTTTAAAAAATATATACGTCTACACCACATAACCAAACAATGCATTTGATTTAACAAAGCTGTCTAGGAAGCACTTGGTTTACTTCAGTAGAAGCAGCAGATACTCAGCAGGGGCACATCAGCTTACACCAGCCATACTGAGTACATTAATGTTAGGCATTTACTTTTTCCTATGCACCTCTGAGAAAAAGTCTTCTTTTGCCCAGAAGAGGGAAACAGAACAATTTTATGTAGTGCTTACTAAGCACCTCTCAAGCTTGGGTGGGCCTTCAGCTGGAAAAAAATAGCCCACATTGCTTTTGGGGACTGACCATCCAGGTCCTAGGTCCTAGAATGGTAAATAATCAAATACAGCTGGACTTGACAATTACCTGTATTTATGAAATAATTTCAAACCTCATTCTACTGAAACTCAAGTAACTCCTGAATGAGCGCTGAAACATTTTTTAGGAATAAACAGCCAGTCAATGAGGGTTTGATTTACTATCATTACAGATTAGGTTCCTCATGTATCTTCTTTGCACACAATTTGGAAAAATTGGGTAAATTAGTTTTGTTTTCATTATTCTAGTGTCCTTAACATAACCGCATTCATCTTTTTATGATGGGATATTACATTAAGGTTTGTCAGGCTTTGACTTCATGTTTTACGTAAAAGATTACATTGATATTTGCAAATGGCAAATCTATGCCTGTTCAGGGCACCCCCTCTGCTACTAATAATGATATTCCAGCACTCTTTCACTTGAAAACGGTTGCTAAGAAGGTATTTACATGTTTCATTTCCATTACAATTACCACAACGAAGGGACTCTTTATATTAGGATAGAGTACAGAGCCATGGAAATCAATCCCATTTCCCCTATGGCCAACTGTACATCCAGAAACATTGACTGACACTGATACAGCTTAAAGAGGGAGTAAACTCCCTTTGTTGTTTTGTACCTACAGGTAAGCCTATAATAAGGTTATCCTGTAGCTGAATTAAATATCTTTTAGACCTGCACCGTTTAGGAGTTATTTATATGTGAATCAGCTGACGTCCCCAGTGCATGTACACTGCGCTCCCAATAGACAGCATGCTGTCCATTGAGAGAGCTGTGCAGTGGCCGTAAAATCATCATTTCTTTTCTATCCCCTTTTTTCTTTCTTTACTTTTGACCAACCATTACTACAAATAAATTATTTGATTTCAGAACAGGTATTTGAACCATTCTACCAAAATCTTCAGTTATTTAACCCTCCATTATACTTTAAAATGTGCAGCTCTAATTTCAAGCTCAAGCTAACTATTGATAGCCACTGTAGGGGGATCTGGTGAAATCTATTTTATTTCCATGCAAGAAATAACACGCAGCTAAGCCATAATCTTAGGATATCTTGATTTCCTAATACAGGGGTCCCCGGGTTACAAACAAGACAGAGTATGTAGGTTTGTTCTTAAGTTCAATCTGTGAGGCCTCGTACACACGGCCGAGGAACTCGACGTGCCAAACACATCGAGTTCCTCGGCCAGTTCAGCACTGAAGCCGCCGAGGAGCTCGGCGGGCCGAGAGCTCCCATAGAACAACGAGGAAATAGAGAACATGTTCTCTATTTCCTCGTCGAGCTCCTCGTCGGCTTCCTCGGCCGAAAGTGTACACACGACCAGTTTCCTCGGCAGAATTCAGCCAGAAACTCGGTCGGAAGCTGAATTCTGCCGAGGAAACTGGTCGTGTGTACGGGGCCTAAGTCGGAACAGGTACACTTTTTAAGTGTAGCTCCAGCCCAAAAAACTATTTTTAAGATTTTTGGATAGCATAGGGAAGGGTTAACACCCCTGTAACATTTGTTTTGCTGTCTGTGCCCCTCTTCAGAAGATTTCACCTCACTTTCTGTCCCAGTGACAATTGGATTTTGAAAATGTTGGGTTGTTGTGGAAACCAGCTTTGGTGATAAAACATCAGTAGAGACACCTTTTTTCCAAAATAACTCTTACAGTAGAGAATTTCCCTATCCCAGGGGTAGATTTCCTCTCACTTCCTGTTGTCTCCTTCCGTTTGTAAGTAGGAGTCGTTTGTAAGTCGGATGTTTGTAACCCCTGTATGTTTAAATACCCCAGAATGTATATACGGTACATACCATACTAGTTTTAATAATACCAATGATATATTGAACAATTTCACAAAATACCAAATAGGTTGAATAAAATCTCTCATGACCTGACCACATCTAGTATATGTAGGACTGTCTCAGAGGCCAAGTCTGTACCTATGAATAATAAAATACTGTAGCTAAGTCACTTTCAACAAACCAGAAGGAATAATTTCCAAAACCTTCAACAACTCATGTTCTTCTATATTCCCTTTGTCCCATGACTATTTCTCTCTACATCTCAAAGCTTATTTGATCAGATATCTATGAATTAAAATATTGTGTAAAGAGATAACACCTTTTTTGCAGTCAGACATCACTAAAATTTCTAAAACGTGTATCCTACAATACACCATAGATTATATTTTACCTTGAGTATTTATAGCATGATGCAATTAAAAATATTGATACAAACATTGCTTAAAGCAGAGGTCCGCTCACCCCACAAAAATATTAAAGTTAGCAGCTACAGATACTGCAGCTGCTTACTTTTAAGATATGGATACTTACCTGTCCAGGGAGCCTGTCGATTTCGGATCGGCTGTCGGGTGCAGCCGCCGCCATTGGTTGTAAGGGAATCCGGAGGCCTTTCAACTTCACAGCTGGATCCATACTGTCCATGCGCAAAGCGCGCTCCGCTTTATAAATGGCCCAATGGCAGAGGAAGGAGGAGGGGGGCGTACTTTGCTGTGGCTCCATCTCTGGAAGTGGGCAAGGGGATCTGTCAAAAATAGCTTCCCGTTCCCCCCTACCCCCTGAAATGTGCCAAATGTGGCATCGGAAGGGGGAGGAGGCGAATAAGCAGAAATTCCCCTTTTGAGGGGAACTTTGCTTTAAGTATAGAAAAATGCATGTTGTAGCTGTGGGAATGATTTTAGAGAGTCATTACCACATAAATCACAGAATATTTAGTTTTTTACAGAGGGTAAACCCCCCCACTTTTGTCACTGTGTATACTGAAAAGTAATCCAAACAGGTGTTAAAGAGTTAAAGTGATTGTAAAGGAAAAATATAAAAAAATGGCAAACATGTTATACTGACCTGTTCTGTGCAATAGTTTTGCATAGAGTAGCCCCATCCTTCTCTTCTCAGGTCCCCCTTCAGCGCTCCTAGCTTCTTTCCCATGCTGAGTGCAGGCTCAATCCCATTGGCACACACACTGCGGCTCGACCCAGCCCCCAGCTCCCTCCTCACTGTCAGTGATTGACAGCAACAGGAGCCAATGGCTCTGCTTTTGTGTCTGAGCCAGAGTGAAAGAACAGCGATCCTGCTCTTGTGCACAGAGCTGGATTGACATCAGGATCAGGAAAGTACAGGGGAGCTGGGGGGAGCTTTTTTTTTTTTTTTTTACCTTGAGGCCGGAATCACACTAGTGCGTTGCGTTTTGAAGGCTGCGTTCTCGTTGCGAATTTCTCTAGCGGGTGTTCTGCAGATCAACTACGGTTTAGCTGCAGATCAGGTGCGAATTTGGAGACCTGGGAGAAGTTCCGGGTGAGAGGAGAGTGGGGGAGAATTGTATTGAGCTGAATGAGAGAAATTCCTGCAGAGAACTGAACACATGTGCGAATTAGATGCATACCCATAGAAGATAATGGGACTGAATTCGCACCTGAGCCGCACCGCAAGACATAAAAACCGCATGCGGTTTGGAGGCAAAACGCAGTGCGGATGCATCGCACATATGTGAACCAGCCTCATTGAAAACAATGTATTTTGAAATGTCCTGCGAATTAGATGCGGTTTAAACCGCACTCAATTCGCATAGGTGTGAACCTGGCCTAATTCATACAATGCATTCTGACTTTGGAGCCACTTTAAATACACTTTTATAATGAATACTTTATATTCCTCTCAATTCAGGAAACTGCTTCATCTTGTATATAAAAAAATGGGTTTCTGCCGCAGTAGTAATTCTCAACCATACTAGGTAAATCTTTGTGTATGATGGGCCAAATTCTCAAAAGAGATACGCAGACTTAACTGCTGTTCAGCCTGCGTATCTCTGTGCCTAACTTTGGAAACGATTCTCAAAAGGCTTTTTCCAAAGTTAGGCAGAAAATCCGGCATGTGTAAGACACTTACACGGTCAGATTTTAGGATGCAGTACCGCATCCGCCACTGGGGGCATTTCTCATTGAAATCCAGCTTTGCGTATGCAAATGAGGACTTAAGTAGATTTTCAAAGCATTTCAGCACTTTGATTTCTGCCTAAGTTCCGAATTTGCCGGCGCAAAATTAGGGCTGGGTTTACAATGTGGAAAGTTAGCCAAACCTTGTAAAGGCCCATTTCAGCGACGGCATTTGGTATGCATTCCTGAGGGAGAACTCCACGGCAATTTTTAAATTCAAAACCGGCATGGGTTCCCCCCCAGGAGCATACCAGGCCCTTAGGTCTGGTATGGGTTGTAAGGAGACCCCCCACGCCGAAAAATTGACGTAGGGGGTCCCCCTACAATCCATACCAGACCCGTATCCAAAGCACGCTACCCGGCCGGTCAGGAATGGGAGTGGGGACGAGCGAGCGTCCCCCCCCCCTCCTGAGCCGTGCCAGGCCGCATGCCCTCAACATGGGGGGGTTGGGTGCTCTGGGGCAGGGGGGTGCACTGCGGGCCCCCCCACCCCAGAGCACCCTGTCCCCATGTTGATGAGGACAGGACCTCTTCCCGACAACCCTTGCCATTGGTTGTCGGGGTCTGCGGGCGGAGGCTTATCGGAATCTGGGAGTCCCCTCAAATAAGGGGGCCCCCAGATACCGGCCCCCCACCCTAAGTGAATGGATATGGGGTACATCGTACCCCTATCCATTCACCTGGAGGCAAAAAGTAAAATGTAGTAAACACACAACACAAGGCTTTTTAAAATATTTTATTATTCTGCTCCGGAGGCCCCCCCTGTCTTCGTTATTAGCTCTATTTCCAGGGGGGGCTTCTTCTTCCGCTCTCCGGGGGTCTTCTCCGCTCTCCGGGGGTCTTCTCCGCTCTCCGGGGGGCTTCTCCGGACTCCGGGGGGCTTCTTCCATCTTCTCCCCTCTTCCGCTCTTGACTCGGCGAACCCCGGTTCTTCTGCAGCTCTCCGGTGCCTTCTTCTTCAGCGCTGGCTGCCTGCTATGTTTGTGTGTTAGCTCGATTTCAAACAGGCAGCCGGCGCGGTCTTCTGTGGCGTCAGGGTCTTCTGGTCTTCTGTTCTTCCGATGTTGCCTCGTCGCCTGTTGTCGCTGTAATGATGGAAGCGCGCCTTGCAGCCCATTTATATAGGCATCACCGTCCCATCATGCTCCGGTAGGTACCCACGTGGTGGGTGCCTACCCACGTGCACCCACCACGTGGGTACCTACCGGAGCATGATGGGACGGCGATGCCTATATAAATGGGATGCAAGGCGCACTTCCATCATTACAGCGACAACAGGCGACGAGGCAACATCGGAAGAACAGAAGACCAGAAGACCCTGACGCCACAGAAGACCGCGCCGGCTGCCTGTTTGAAATCGAGCTAACACACAAACATAGCAGGCAGCCAGCGCTGAAGAAGAAGGCACCGGAGAGCTGCAGAAGAACCGGGGTTCGCCGAGTCAAGAGCGGAAGAGGGGAGAAGATGGAAGAAGCCCCCCGGAGTCCGGAGAAGCCCCCCCGGAGTCCGGAGAAGCCCCCCCCGGAGAGCGGAGAAGACCCCTGGAGAGCGGAGAAGACCCCCGGAGAGCGGAAGAAGAAGCCCCCCCTGGAAATAGAGCTAATAACGAAGACAGGGGGGGCCTCCGGAGCAGAATAATAAAATATTTTAAAAAGCCTTGTGTTGTGTGTTTATTAACTTTTACTTTTTGCCTCCAGGTGAATGGATAGGGGTACGATGTACCCCATATCCATTCACTTAGGGTGGGGGGCCGGTATCTGGGGGCCCCCTTATTTGAGGGGACTCCCAGATTCCGATAAGCCTCCGCCCGCAGACCCCGACAACCAATGGCAAGGGTTGTCGGGAAGAGGTCCTGTCCTCATCAACATGGGGACAGGGTGCTCTGGGGTGGGGGGGCCCGCAGTGCGCCCCCCTGCCCCAGAGCACCCAACCCCCCCATGTTGAGGGCATGCGGCCTGGCACGGCTCAGGAGGGGGGGGGACGCTCGCTCGTCCCCACTCCCATTCCTGGCCGGCCGGGTAGCGTGCTTTGGATACGGGTCTGGTATGGATTGTAGGGGGACCCCCTACGTCAATTTTTCGGCGTGGGGGGGTCTCCTTACAACCCATACCAGACCTAAGGGCCTGGTATGCTCCTGGGGGGGGAACCCATGCCGGTTTTTTCTTTGAAAATTGGCATGGAGTTCACCCTCAGGAATGCATGCTGAGCGACGCTGTCATTTTTTTTTATAATTATTTGTTTTCCCGGCGCGTCTTTTTTTTTCACCCGTCGCAACTTTAGTGTCCCGTCGAAATTCTCAAAGCCGACCGGCGTTAATTACGTTCGCGCGCTGCACGTCGGGAAAATGACGTCACACGCATGCGCAGTACGGCCGGCGCGGGAGCGCGCCTCATTTAAATTTTAAACGCCCCCAGGAGAGGAGGACCGCCTTACGACGGCGGCACTTAAGTTACACTGCGTGTAATTTCTACCTAAGTGCTTTGACGATCAGGTACTTAGGTAGAAATTTTAAGTCAGTGTAACTTAACTGCTGAAATTTAAGTTACGCACAGTTTTTGAGAATTTGGCCCCACAAGTTCAACTTCTGTGGACTTTTTTTTTATTTCAGAAACTTAACCCTGGATACAAAGGGATCTTTACATCCAATAATATAATATTCTCAAAGGCCATGTGATTTTCTCAGAATAAAATCTCTATCCCAGTAGCTAATTAGTCTACCTAATATTGGTAGTGATTCTCTAGGTGGAGGAGAGCAGATTGGAATTTGATGTGCCATCTCTACTGCAAAAATAGAGGAGAACCTAATGCCACGTACACACGATCATTTTTCGGGTTGTAAAAAAACAAAAAACGTTTTTCAGGCTCTAGAAAAAACAACGTTTTTTTTTCAACTTGATCATTAAAACGGCCTTGCCTACACACGATCGTAAAAAAAAATGCGTGGTGACGTACAACAAGTATGACAGCACTATAAAGGGGAAGTTCCATTTGGATGATGTCACCCTTTAGCTGATTTTGTGTTAGTAAAAGACGATTCGCGCTTTTCTGTCTGTTACAGCGTGATGAATGTGCTTGCTCCATTACGAACGGTAGTTTTACCAGAACGAGCGCTCCCGTCTCATAACTTGCTTCTGAGCATGCACATGTTTTTAACATCGTTAAAGCCCACACACGACCATTTTTTAGAACCCGGAAAACAACAACGTTAAAAACGCTGTGAAAAAATAGAGCATGTTCAAAAAAAAAATTGCCCATTTTTTAAAACCCGAAAAATGCTCTGAAGCCCACACGATTGTTTTTAATGACGTTAAAAAAAATGTAATTTTTTAGAACCCGAAAAACGGTCGTGTGTACGCGGCATGACTCTCCCAAACACAGTAATGCCACGTACACACGATCAGTCCATCCGATGAGAACGGACTGATGGACCGTTTTCATCGGTTAACCGATGAAGCTGACTGATGGTCCGTCGCGCCTAAAAATCCGATTGTATCCAACGCGGTGACGTAAAACACAACGATGTGCTGAGAAAAATGAAGTTCAATGCTTCCGAGCATGCGTCGACTTGATTCTGAGCATGCGTGGATTTTTAACCGATGGTTGTGTCTACTAACGATCGTTTTTTTACCATCGGTTAGGAATCCATCGGTTAAATTTAAAAAAAGTTGGCTTTTTTTTTAACCAATGGTTAAATAACCGATGGCGCCCACACACGATCGGTTTGGACCGATGAAAACGGTCCATCAGACCATTCTCATCGGTTTAACCGATCGTGTGTACTCGGCATAAGAAGCCATCTATCAATGTAATCTTTTGAATTATCGCCTGTTCTTTTTAGGGAGTCCAACAATCCTGATATAATTTTGGTGCAGTTGGGTTTCAATATCATACAATTTGTCAGAATTAACATTTGATAATTTAACTTTACCCCTATCTTGTTTTAAGGCACGGCCATATTGCACACTTTGCATCTCTGGGCTGATATTAATAAAAATTATTATTCTCTATTTGCATTATTATTCTCTATTAATCATGAAATAAAAAAGCTACAGTACATATTGTATATCAGATGATGCATGATCTGTATGTTTCATGAGGGAAATAGAGCTCTCACATGTAAATGTGCCACCTCCTTTACATACCCACAAGCAAACCACTCACGTTTATCTCTCACGTCTTTTGAGTCTATCTTTTTTCCATTATTTAGCATCCCTCTGCCACCTTAAAGAGGCCTTACTATTGTGTGTGCTTGTCATCTCAGCTAGTCCCAAAGAACTAGCTTGCTAGTGAAAGATAGGCAGGGCACCCAGCAAGAGACTAGGCAACAAAGACAGGAAAGGCAGGACAGAAAGGGGACTAAACAGCAAGAAGCAAAGAGGAGCAGAATTCAGAAAGATGACAAGATGTCTCAGAGCCACCACCAAAAGTTCAAAAGCTCAGCCCAACCATGGACCTAATTATCAGCAAACATCTAATTAATCTGGCACTACAGTGGACCTAATTCTGGATAGCCAGTCAGATGAAATGTGGGAGCCATAATTTAATTTCCAGCTACATCATAACTCAAAGCACACCCTTCTCCCCATCCTAGACTAAGTAATGAGGTCTGGCTAAGAATGAAAAATAAGAATGGGGTTTCCCAAGCTCTAAAAAACTTCTGGGCTTCAGGACAAGACTTTTTAAGGTTCTAAAAAACAAGAAGTCTGTTTATCAATGCCAGACACAAACCTTGGGACCCCTTGTAGTGTGTAGAAGAGAAATCTAGGTGACATTTTTACATCACCCACAATCTTGCCATCCAATCCCTATATATATACAGTATATGTAGACATATGAGTATTGGCATTTTGTCACTATTGCTTAAAACTTGTTATTGTATTTATTTTTAAGATTTTTATTATTGCCAATAATATCCAGTGCTATCAAAAATGATTGTGTGTTTGGACAAATACCTACATCTACCATTGTAACAGTACTCCTTATTTCCCTTTTGTAACATACAGTATAATACTACATTTCCTCATAACTAAATAAAAATCTATTGAAGAAAAAAAAAATACTTGTGTGTGTGTATGTACGATATATATGTATGTTTTAAGGAGTGATTCAAGATTTCTAACAAGCACGTTATTAAGTATTTTATTAGTATGTAGGTATTATTATCTATGTTTGAGCATTCTTTCCAGTCTAAATAGCTCTGTTAACTGTATATGCATATAGTTTAAACATAGTGACTGAGGAGCAGTTTTCACCTGTATTTGAAGAAGAACTTTCATATTTCATTCCATACTGGAATGCTCCCCTCCCCCCAATGATAATGTCATTTTTCCCATGATAAAGAGAATTCCACACTTAAAATGTAAAATGGCTGGTGCCATTCACACATTTTAAGCAGACACGGATTACCATGGTAACTGGGGTAGCCAATGGAATGTAATGCATATGAAAATCCAGAAGAAATTAACTTGCACGGGAAGGAATTTTA
Source organism: Rana temporaria (assembly GCF_905171775.1). Lineage (NCBI taxonomy): Eukaryota > Metazoa > Chordata > Amphibia > Anura > Ranidae > Rana > Rana temporaria. The sequence goes on along the minus strand of NC_053490.1, from coordinate 223,452,039 downwards.
TAGCTTATACTGTCACATGTACTAAAAATGACAGTTTCATTTATTTCATTTATTTCCTTGTCATACATTTCATTTTATATTAACCTGAAGAGCCAGTTCAAATATATTTTAATGCTGTTTTTGCAGTAGGAATCGTTATATATAATATATTGTATGTTATAATGCTATATACAGTATATATACTTTTTTGTTTGATTGTCTTTTTTGTATATATGATCTTGAGCATTTTAAAGAATCTAATTCTCCCTTCTTAAACTGTTATAACAGTGCAGCTTTACTTTCTAGAAATGTTTCCATGTCGAAGCAGACGTGTCCTAACAGAGCTTGTTCTGTCTCCTGCCTAAACCTGAAAGCATGCACTCTTTTGTGCTGCTGAACTGTCAACTGTCAACACTGTCAATTTACAAATGTTACCTTTTTGTGTATTCTTTAGTGCCCCTTTGTCAACACCTTTACAAAAATGTCTGGTATTAGCAATACAGAAAAACCTCGGTTCAGGAACGCTTCTGTTCACAAACAACGAACAGAAGAGTTCACAAAAGTTTGCATCGGCACGCGAACTCCGCTTCGGTTCACAAACCTGAGCCGCGGCCATCTTCCCTGCTCTGACACGTTCATATTGAGAAGAGCAGTGCAAGATGAGAGTCTTATGCCGTGTACCCAAGACCGTTTTTCGGGATGTAAAAAATTTCATTTTTTGTATGTCATTAAAAACGATCGTGTGTGGGCTCCAGAGCATTTTTCACAATGTAAAAAATGGCCATTAAAAATTTAGAACATGCTCTAAATTTTCACGTCGTTTTTAACGTTGTCATTTTTTACGTCGTAAAAAATGGCTGTGTGTGGGCTTTAACGACATGAAAAAAAATACGCATTCTCAGAAGCAAGTTATGAGACGGGAGCGCTCGTTCTGGTAAAACTACCATTCGTAATGGAGATAGCACATTCATCACGCTGTAACAGACTGAAAAGCGCAAATTGTCTTTTACTAACACAAAATCAGCAAAAGCAGCCCCAAGGGTGAGCCATCCGAATGGAACTTCCCCTTTATAGTGCCGTCGTATGTGTTGTACAACACCGCTAGAGCATTTTTTTTTCGGGATCGTGTGTAGGCAAGGCCGGCTTAACAATAATCGGGTTGAAAAAAACATTGTTTTTTCTAGACCATTAAAAATGGTCGCGTGTATGCGGCATTGGGCAAACCTGTCCACTCAGATAGGGGTTTCTGCCCCCTGACTATGATGAGGGTGGGCTCAATTGATTGGGAATCATGGAAAAATCATTCATATAAATTTTACAACTTTATCATGCCCTCAGCTGATCTGCTGGTTTCTGGCCCCTAGATTAGTAATTTAAATTGGGTTTTGGGATATTTTAAAACAAGGATTAAAGAGGAGCTATAGTTTTTTTTTCTTTTTAGATGTACAGATGAAATAGGTCAGCTTAATGTTAAAGACTGTATGTAATATATGTTTCAAATGCATTTTTTGTACATACATTTCATAATTTTATATACAAAAAAAAAAAACGGATTAACTTGATTTACTTTGAACCCTATGGGAATATTTCCCTCGGTTTTCACCCAGTTTGGTTCTTGATGAGAGAGTCTTTTCACAAATGAAGTTTGTGAACCGAGGTATCACTGTATTGGTAAGTTGAAGCAGAAAATAGGACATTCTCTGTGGGATCCTTACAACCTTACTCTAAATTCACACTTTAGCTCTGAATTATAGAGAATAAAACTAAATAATTGAACAAGCAACATCGCTAAGAAAAAAAGCTCTACTTGCCATACCAAGTCGAGAGTGAGATTTTAAATTTTACAAATGCCTTTATGGCAATGTAATGCGAAACTTTTTTAACATAAAACTCTAACTAATGGTGTTTGTCTAACAGCATGTTTGTAAATAAAAATGACTGAAACCTTTTTGCAATTAAGGATGAACTCCATGTTTGGTCAGAACACAGGTTCAAGTCTTACTTTCTGTGTTCTAATTCTTCAGATTAAGGGCTGGTTCACACTTGTACGATGCCAGACATCGCATGTGATTTGCAGCGCACTGCTGTTCACATCACATGCGATGCCTGTGAGATGCGATATCAGCCATACAGATAGTATGGCTGATATCGCACCGCATTCGGTCCAAACACTCATGAGACCCATTTTTATGTTCGCACCAGATTCGGATCGCATGGGTGTTCACACATATGCGATCCGATTCATGTCCGAACTGTCAGTTCGCAGTGCGATACGCTATACAGTATGGCCCGGATTCACAAAGCACTTACGCTGATGTATCTCCAGATACACCGCGTAAGTGTAAGCATGCGCCGTCGTATCTATGCGCCGTGCCCATAAACTGAGATATGCCTGAAAATAGGCTTCATCCGACCGACGTAACTTTCCTACGTCGTCGTATCGTGGGCGCATATTTACGCTGGGCGCATTTGCCGCTCCCATAAATTTTCTATGCACATATGCAAATGAGGGAGATACGCCCATTCACGAACGTAGTTGCGCCCGGCGCATAATATACGCGGTTTGCGTAAGTCGTACGTCCGGCGTAATGTTATTCCCCATATAGGAGGCGCAACTCATGCAAAGGTATGGACCAGGGAAAAAGTATCTTTTGTCGTTTACATAGTACGTGAATAGGGCTGGGCGTAGGTTACGTTCACGTCATAGGCAGTGATCCGACGCATCTTAGGGAGTAGTTCCGATGTGATTCTACTCATGCGCACTGGGATGTGTCCACGGGACGGCGCATGCGCCGTACGTTATTTGTATCTTTATGACGCTCAATCCATCATTTGCATGGGGTCACGCCTCATTAGCATGGCTCACGCCCACTTCCACCTACGCTGGCTTACGCCGAGGAAACCCATCCTATCTTTAAGAGCGAGTTGGAGCGAGTGCTTTGTGAATCCAGTGCTTGCATTTGTGCGCTGCGTCGGCGTAGCGTATATTAGATACGCTACGCCCGCATAAATATGCGCTGATATATGTGAATCTGGGCCATAATTCCCACAGATTTTTGCAGTGAATTGAATTATGTGGTGTTAGGGAGAGTGGAGTGTAATGCCTCGTACACGTGGTCGGACTTTTGACTGTGCAAAAGTCCGCCATGAGTCTGTTGAAATGTCCGACAGAAAGAAAGAGAACAGGTTCTCCATCTAAGGTCCGTTGGACTTCGGACAAAGAAAGTCAGATGGAGGCTACATAACTTTCGACCAGCCTTAATGTTTTAGGGGGGGTTTGTATTTTTTTTAGTTATTGTAATATTTTGGGGGTCCTTTTCATCCTCTTTTATTTGTTTACAGGGTCATCAGCAGCAGCCTGAGGCTGAGGCCTAAAGGGAGGTAGAGGTTATTCCAATGCAGCTTTCATGGGGGCGAGCAGCATTCCTATCTACATGCCAAAACAGTGGTCATGAGACAGCATCAATAGGCAAGGCACACATGCCTTTCTTTTTTGGACAGTCTGCATGCTATACAGCCAGAGCACATGGTGGTAGAGTGGCTAACCAAGCCTTCATCATTATCATCATGTTCCTCTTCTATCTATCAGGCACAGAATAGCATAAAATCATCTTCAGATGTCAAGGACCCTGTTCTTCCTTCTCATCCACAGCTACTCTTACCATTGCCCCACAAACTGATGCCAAGGAGTTGGCTGAATTATTCACACAAAGCAGCAACCACCTGCTGCAAAAGAATGTGCAGCAATTAATTGCATCTGAGGTTAAAGAGGAGAAACAGTCAGGAAGAACCAGTTTGCACTGATGCTTACTGCCAAGTTGGCTGCAGCTATAAGGAGGAAGGGAAGATAATGAAATGGCAGATACAGTGGTGAAGGAAAGTGAGGAAAAGGCACGACATTAGCGAGGCAGGAAGTCCTCTAGAAGAAGTTCACAAAGGAGTGGAGTGAGCAGCCACCCTACTCCACCAGATGGCAGAGCTCCATGGGAGCAGGCCACTAATATCCCATGGTTCTACTCGGCTGTGTGGGCCTGTTTCGAAACAAAAAAAATGCTGCTGAGTCTGCCTTCTTTGTGGAATTTGTAGCCTGTTCTGTACCACAGTGTAAGCCAATCCCTTCCCTCCACCATCACGTGGAAGGTTATATTCCATGTTCCTTGTAATGCCCAATGCAGTCAGCTGCAGTGTCCACCTGACCCCAGACTTATGGTCCAGCATTCATTAACAGGGCCATTATATATGTCCTGTCACCTGGTGAGGTAACATTCACCTCTTCCTCCTCTACAAGGTCCTTTTCTGGTGAGTAGTTCTCATAACCACCAGTTTCCCCCGAGTAACCAAGAGGCTATGCAACAGCTCAAGCAAAATGCTGTCACACAGTATTTTAGCTGTTATGCCTAGGGGGCAGAAGATCACTGGGGCAGAGATTCTATTAGCTCTGCAGGGGAAGGTCCAGAGGTGGCTAACTCAATGCCACCTGTTGTCTGCGTTAGGCAGGGAAAATTCATCAACGTGCCTTACCTGGGACACATCCCCACCCTCATGGTACATAACTTCCAGCCCAGGAGAGGCAGGCAGGCCAGAAGACATTGTAGCCATTCCAGGTGGTCAAAGTAAATTACTATTCCAGGAACTCCATATTTCTGCAAACCACCTGATATGTGATATGCCCACTCAGTAGAGCTATTCTTGGCCATCTGTCCCTGGTACATTGTTGCCCTAGGTCCCAATCAAACTGCTTACATACTCTCCAGGCACTGTTCCATATATTTGGCTGTTGCCATTGAAACATAGCATGGTAATTTTAGCTCAACTAAACAACTGCCTTATCTCTGAAATGTGGGTTTGTGGTTTTCACGTGTATTGGTGCACTCTGGGTTGATACACAATGCAGTGTGATACAGAAAATGAGATTACACGATCTGTCATATGATTTATTTTGACACTGTTTGGTAATACTGTATGCATGAAAGTGTTGATAGTGTTAGTTCTATTTTTGTTTTTTAGTATAATACTTTGCAACAGATTTTGGCTATATTTTATCTGTTACTTTCAGCACTCAATTATGGTCCATCACTGCTACACAAAATATTTTTTGTTAAAAAAACTAAAAACAAACGAATAAAGACTTTTTGAGTGGAAAACAATCATTTTAAGCTGTTGCTTCTGTATGCAAGTCAATGAATAATGTAAATTTAAGCCAAATTATAACACATGCTATTAATGGGATGCTACAATACAGTGTCACTAAAGCTGTTGCTGAGATTTGTAATGTTCTGTAAAACCACATACAGCTTTGGCACATCCCTCAAGCATGTCAATTAAAGCTGCCTGAAAAGACCATTTCTGTGCTGTATATATATATATATATATATATATATATATATATATATATATTTGCAAATATATATTTTATTGAGAAAGCACGCATGGAGAAATTCCAACATTACAACAAAGACATACATGTCCTTAAAAGAGAAGTACAAAAGGGTTATGTATACATTTCAGCCAACATTGTAAGATGACACTGTATTTAGATATACTTAGAGATCTGTCATAGCGACATGTATGTTGCAATCTATACCAACATGGATAGCATCAAAGAGCCAGAACCTCCCCGTGCTTAATTTTATCTTAAATAGAAGTAAAAGTGAGATCAGGTGTAGCAGAGAGAAGAAGAGGGAAAAGGGGAAGGAAGAAGGAAAAAAGAAAAAAGGGGGGGATGGAATGGGGATACAGACAGGGTTGGAAGTAGACGGCACCGCTTCCGACCAACGCGACATCAGGACCCTCGTAGGGATGCTCCCTCGTCCGAGAAAATAAAAACGTTCCAGATACCCCATACTTCAGTAAAGGCCTCGTGTTTATGTTGCGCAGTGAGAATCAAATCCTCCATCTGTTTTGTTTCCTCCACCTTCCGCAGCCAGCACCCAACCGACGGCGGGCACTGCTGCTTCCAGCAGAGGGGGATGCACGCCTTGGCGGCATTCACAAGGTGGCATACTAACGACTAGCTATAAAGTCCTCCTCCTGCACCAGACTTCAGGAAACTAACTTTAAACTCTTTTCCAGATGGTACCTTACGCCCACCAGGTTACACAAGTGTTTCCCCTCTACGTCGGACCGCTGTTGGCGGTGCGGGGTGGAGGCGGGCTCACTACTACACATGTTCTGGTCCTGCCCAAGACTGGCGAACTTCTGGGCAGAGGTTCGCCGTATTACACAGACATTCACGGAGTATGTGATCCCGGACGACGCGTCGTTTTTTCTGCTGCACTTGTCAACGATGTCGGTGAAGTCCTATATATATATATATATATATATATTTTTTTTTTATTATTATTTTTTTTACACTGCTCACTCCCTTTGTTTGACCAAAACTTGCCTATTAACCCAGAAAATGTTCATTACTGATTTTTAGGGATGAGCCGAACACCCCTCGGTTCAGTTTGCAGCAGAACATGCGAACAAGCAAAAAATTTGTTCGAACACCGTTCGAGTGTATGGGACACGAACATGAAAAATCAAAAGTACTAATTTTAAAGGTTAATATGCAAGTTATTGGCATAAAAAGTGTTTGGGGGCCTGGGTCCTGCCCCAGGGGACGTATCAATGCTAAAAAAAGTTTTAAAAACTAAAAATTTTTTTGGGAGCAGTGATTTTAATAATGCTTAAAGTGAAACAATAAAAGTGAAATATTCCTTTAAATTTCGTACCTGGGGGTGTCTTCATTATGCCTGTAAGGTATTAAAAAAAAAAATGCGTGGGGGCCCCTCCAAATTCCATACCAAGCCCTTCAGGTCTGGTATGGATTTTAAGGGGAACCACACGCCAACATTTTAAAAAATTATGTGGGGTTCCCCCAAAATCCATACCAGACCCTTATGCAAGCACACAACCTGGCAGGCCACAGGAAAAGAGGGGAAACGAGACAGCTCCCCCCCCTCCTGAACCGTACAAGGCCACATGCCCTCAACATGGCGAGGATATCCCCATGTTGATGGGGACAAGGGCCTCATGCCCACAACTCTTGCCCGGTGGTTGTGGGGGTCTGCAGGTGGAAGGCTTATCGGAATCTGGAAGACCCCTTTAACAAAGGGGACCCCCAGATCCCGGCCTCCCATATGTGAATTGTACCCCTTCTATTTCACAAAAAAAGTGTACATTTTTTTAAAAACCACAGTAGACAGCACATTTCTTTCTTTCATAGTGTGCAAAACAGATTTTGTCAATATTAGCACATGTAAAACATCTAAGAGCCGGTTCACACACAGGCGGCACGACTTTGGGGGCGACTCGGCAAGGCGATCTCAAGACGACTTGAGAGGCAACTTGCAAAACGACTTCTGTATTGAAGTCAATTCAAGTCGCCCCCAAAGTCGTACAGGAACCTTTTTCTAAGTCGGAGCGACTTGCGTCGCTCCTTATAATATGGTTCCATTGAATAGAGTGGACCGCGACTTGTCAGGCGGCTGAGTCGCCTGACAGTTCGCCCCTGTGTGAACCGGCTCTAAAGGCAATGTGTAGTTATTCTCAAACATAGATGAGTGTAAACAAGAAGTAAACTATATAACTGTATGACATGCTAAAAAAAATATGTATTTACGGTACTTAAAATACCATTATGTCTGTAACAAGTACTCTATAAATATTGTGACCTGCTTGGCGAATAAAGTGAGAGCTCAAAGTCATTATAGTTCATTATGCTTTAAAACTGCTAGAACGGCTTGTCTATTCATTTTTGCTTAATCAATAGGAGTCAATAAGAAATAAAAAGTCACAACAGAAGAATATAAACATTAAGATCCCTTGAAAAACAAAGCACTCATTCAGCATGTAGGCAGAGAGGAATGCCAGGCGGCCTGTGAAAGAATTTTTCCTTGGTAACACTTGGCACATTTAAATGAGAGAGAAAATTAAAACTGCCTCCCTTTTATCTTCCTAAGTTGTGGACAGTATGTTAACCCCTAAGTTCCAGTTTGGATTTGAAAGCCATAAACACCCAGTAATTTATATGTTTACTACTGATTAGGAACTGTGACAACAGTTAAAAGTTGTCTTCTCTGACACAATTTCTAGTATAGCTGTCCTCCTTCCTACGCATAATGATGATGTGACCAGCGTTTTGCCACAAAACAAAGTGGTCTTTTATTTTTATTGTCAAATCTCATATTGTAGTGTGATTCTGAGAACATTATGTAACCCAGTAAGAGACTTTATCTGTGTACAGTCAGTAGTGAGCAGCCACCGAACACAGCTGATGTTACCATCTCCAAACCATGTTGCACAGGAAGAAATATAATGTGAAGGTCAGAGATTTGTCTTTGTTAACAGTTTGAGGAGCAATTTTGCAAAGCGCTCTGATTTTGTTAGTTATTTTGTCTATGCAAAGAACTGGGCTGTGGGAAGATAGCAGCCTTACGCAAAAATACTTAAAAATATTATGCTATTTCTAACCAATTTTTTTTACAATGCTTGTAATTATATCTGCTGTTTTTGCCACTTACCCTACTAATTTAAAACATTAGGGGGTTACTGCTGAACTCGTCTATTGTTTGTTGCAGCAACCAATTTTTTATAAACTTCTCCAGAAAAAAATAAGGCATTGTCTAATTTGCTCTTGAATACATATGTGCACCTATCTATTATCTTTATCTATAATTATTAAATAATAATGTGTTGCTTGAAACAAAGTTTTAGACATTGCAGCTTTAATTGCATACTCAATAAATAATTTCTTGACTGAAATTACCAAGTAAGACCTGTTTTAAAATGTGTTTTTTAAATTGCAACAGGGGAAATTTAATTAATGTTTCTATTCATATATGTTTATACCCTCAGCAGAGCAGTTTTTGCTTTTCAGAAGGCACTGCATCATAACTTTATTCCAGAGAATATCTATATACTATACTTCTCTTTTAAAATAGTTTTACAGTTGTCTCTATAGGGAGCCTAAACTGGAGTGAACAAAATAGTAACAGGAACCAACAATCCCAAGAGATAGTGAAAGTATTCTCTAACTGTGATGTGATATAATCACACATTGACATACACATGACATGCACACTTGTTTATTGATGCATGACTAGGCAACAGCATATTGCCGGTCCTCCTTTCCTAATTGCCTAGCTTTGCTAGTTTTAAACCTAAAAATTATCCACCTAAATAAACTGCTATTTAAACATTGTTTTAAATTGAAATAACAATGTTCAGAAGCATACATTGCTGGATAATTTTTTTATATGAAAGTTCAAGCCCTTGATCACACTGAAGGCGGGTTTGAAATCGCACAAGTTTAGCTGAATTCGCACAATATCAAACCCGCATTTTAGTGCGAGTATGGGGGTGATTTGAAAGACATCTGTGCAGATTTATGCACAGATGTCAATTGAAATAACCCCCCAAATCACTAAAAGTCTTTTGGGAATTGGTGCAGCGCTGCAAAGTCAGCGTTGCTCCGATTCGGACGGTGCTGTTGTCTGCAATAGGCTGCAGTTTGGCAAATGAAATTTCATTGCTGGCTTCTTTTTTATTAAAACAAGTACACAGACCCCTCTAATGGTCTACTATGTATTTTGGGGGACCCTTAGAGGGATCTGTGCACTGATTTTTTTAGGAAGCCAATGAAATGTCATTTGCTGATAATTGAAGTTGTATTTTTTTCTTTGTAAATTACACTTTTGCTATAGTACATTCTGCAGCGAGAATGAAAAAAAAAATGCTTAGAGCACTCTCAAAATACCTATTAGAACTTTTGATTCTGGTATAGATTTTAATGGGGGTACCTCACACAAAAAAACATGCAGGGCTACATGCCCTCAATATAGGGGACCCCTGGCGAAGCACCTTGCCCCGTGCTGATGAGGACAAGGGTCTCTTGATCACAACCCTAGCCAGTGATTGTGGGAGTCTGTAGATATGGTGCTTATCAAAATCTGTAAACACCCTTTAATAATAAGGGGACCCAAACATGCCCCCCTCCCACATGAGAAAGCATGGGGTATATTGTACCCCTACTCATTCACACAAAAAAAGATGTAACCTAGAAATAAGGACAACAAAACATTTGACAAATTCTTTATTAAAAAAATAAAAATCCCCCAAAAAGCCCCTCATTCTTAATCCATCGTCAGTCATGATATCCACCAATCATGATGCACATCAGTCACTAACCATATCACACCAATACAGCCTCCTCAGCTGTCGTCGGCTATATAAGGGAAGGGGTGGGGATAGTAGTGACATCATGGCCCAAATATGACTAGTGGCCCTGCTAACCCTGCCCCTTTTCTTATGTGACCAGGGACTTCTGGTCATGTAAAGAGAAACTGTCATATATAGAAGTGGTAAAAATACAGCTTCTATATATATGATGCTCGGCTCCCAATAAACAAAAGACTGGATGGGCAAAACTTTGAATATTTGGCTCATCCCTGCCCCCAGGCACACAATGAAACTTCAGCTTCCTTTGGACTAACCCTTTAACATACCAGTAATATGATTATTTTCAGCTAACTAATCAGCTTTGTAAAGTAATGCAGTCCTTGCACTAAAGTCCACAGTATCCACGACAGCAGAGTGAAGCCAACTAAATAATTAGTCCTTCATAAAAAGGGTTAAATGATGGATATGCACACCACCTTTGCAGCTCCTTGGATTCAGTGAAACACTGAGAGCTGTGAAGACATAAAGAAAGAGAGAGCGAACAGGCTCCTGGTGAAATACCGTTTATTAAGACTAAAAGTGGAATAAAATCAATGCACTTACAAAATTAAGTGTAGGCATGCGTCAATATCCTGCAGTTTGGCTCCCTGGATAATGAACACTCTGAGTGCCGTGATAACTAAATCGTCCAAGGGCTTGATCCAGTGTCAGCGTGCAGCCGCTGACAAGCTGCATGCGAGACGCTCACTGTCTCCCAGGACTTGCCAGCCACGACAGGGCTGGGGTTACCCCCAATGTCACATGACTCGCCAGTTGACAAAGGATGCTTTGCATGTATATGTAAACAAAAGCATTTATCAACCTTATCATGGTTCTTTATTGTTGTCTCTGTCCTTGATAGGAAATTAACCCTCTTTGTGTGCCCATTATCACTGGAACGCAGAGTAATTTGGTACTAACTATGCAATATTAGTGTGGCAATCTTCTCTACTGATTTTCTCTAATGAGCAATAGCTAAACGATTTAGTTTAGTGTGTTCTGACAGGGAGACTGAACAACCCCCCCCCCTTTTTAGGACACACTGATTAGCACTCACAGCCATTGCCTGCCAGCACTGATCGGCTGCTGGTGGAATGCTAGTTTTCCAGCATGCCCCGTTGACAAAAGGCAGTCATCGGACTGGCTTCTGTTGGACAGGCAGCTGTACACACTGCCTGAATGTCGTCCGGTTCCTGCTGAACTGGCCGATATTGGGATTGTGTGTACCTAGCATTACTGTTATTGTGGAGATAAATTTCTGAGGAAGGATCTTTTACACTTTGGAAGGGGAGAGGAAGTGTCCTTAAAGGAGCTCTCCAAAAGGGACACAAATTGGCAAACCCCCCCCTCCCCTGAAACGAATGTAAGAAGCAAAACTTAGTAACTCTCCCCCAATAACTATTGTAGAACAATATTATAATATATATATATATATATATATATATATATATATATATATATATATATATAAAAAACATTTTTATTTACATATATATTTATTTACAGCATATATTTATTTATTTCAGGTACTTAGGTACTTATATAGCGCAGTCAATTTACGCCGCACATTCCCTGCCCTCAAAGAGCCTGCAATCTTAGGCCCCAACTCACATCCATACATACACTTGGGCCAACTTAGACAGGAATCACTTAACCTACCAGCATGTCTTTGGAGTGTGGGAGGAAACCGGAGTATCCAGAGGTTTATTTACAGTATATACATATGTAATCTCTTTGAAACATTAGTATAAATTAAATGTTTTATCAGCAAATGCTTTTTATTGTGATTGGGTATTGTATTACTGAAATGTTTTTCTTTTTTTGGTGGTATCCCAGGAGCTGCAAGCAGAAATTGATGGCCACACAGAAGTCTTTCATTCTTTGGATGAAAATGGTCAGAAAATGCTTAAATCACTAGAAGGATCTGAAGATGGAGCCCTTTTGCACAGGCGGCTTGAAAACATGAATATCAGATGGAATGAGCTCAGGAAAAAATCCCTTAACATCAGGTAATGGGCAAAAATAATATAAAAGATTAAACTTGACACTGCTCTTGTTATGTCAGACTCTTTTCTTTTTTGGACACAGAGAGACAAGCACACAGCTTGTTGGAGCTGATTGTAAAATAAGAGCACATTTCACTTTATAGTCAACTCATGCACAGTTACACTGTGATTTTTAAATATAAAGAGCTTTAAAAAAAAATTGTAATATACTTCAAGAACATTTTCTGGTCACTCTCAAATGACACAGTCATAGGCTCTATGTGTACGGTATTTGTGAAGAACATACAATTTTTTTATTTTTTGAGATTATAAACCTAATTTAACATTTTATTTTAAAAATGCATTTTATTTATTGTTATGCTTGAATGAATCGTTGTTTTGATCATGTAGGACAGTGCTCTATAATAAAGAGCATGCTGCACGTGACGTTTACCACAAAGCAATATAAACATAACAGCCCATATTTATATACATGGACACATATTTATAAGAGAAAATGAGCTATAATTTTGAATGTAGTGATAACACTGTACTACACATAGGCCTCTTATTTCTATTTAAAGGTCAAATATAGGTTAATATATTGGATTAACGTGTTACTAAACCCAGGACCATGCATTCACTATATCTGGTCTTCCACAGTACACAAAACATGCAAATTCAATTATTTTATTAAATATAAACTGTTAAATACCTTTTCTCATCAGCTGTATATAGCAGTGTTGTGACTTCTATCAGTATCCAGCAAGGCACTGGTTAAAGCTTGTAGGAGGAGTTGTCTGACTGTCTAATCTAACTGCAAGACCCCTGACCCTCTTTCTGGACAGTGCTGATTGGCCCTGTGCTGTTCATATGCTGACTCCCAAACCTCTTTAGCAATACACACCACACTGAGCTTGTGCAGCCTGGCTCCATAGACTCTGTGTTATCAGGAAATTTTTAGGGGACAGTGAAAGGAGGGGAGGATCAGAGAAGACATAATCAAACAGCCTTTTTACACAATGAGGATTAACCCCTTAGTTTCCACAGTGAGTATAACAAGCATGCTTTACTGCATATACAGACTGATTTTACCGTTGTGGGTTTAGTAACACTTTAAGTAGTAAAGCTTGACCAACTGTGAGCAGCTCACGTAAGTCTACATTAGCCTATGAATACTCTCACTTATGAGATTCGCCACTAGGGGTTGTATGTCAGATTGCCATCCTCTGGTTCTAATTAATACTTTTTGGATTGTATTTTTAGAGTAAAATAATTATTTCACCCAGATTATGTTTAACTATTTCCATACAGGACATTTTCACCCCCTTCCTGCGCAGACCAATTTTTAGTTTTTAGCGCTGTCGCACTTTGAATGACAATTGCGCGGGTGTGCGACGTGGCTCCCAAACAGTATTGACACCCTTTTTTTCCCACAAATAGAGCTTTCTTTTGGTGGTATTTGATCACTTTTTCGGTTTTTATTTTTTGCGCTATAAACAAAAGAAGAGCGACAATTTTGAAAAAAACACAATATCTTTTCCTCAGTTTAGACCGATACGTATTCTTCTACATATTTATGGTAAAAAAATCGCATTTGAGCGTACTTGATCGGTTTGCGCAAAAGTTCTAGCATCTACAAAATAGGGAATAGAATTATGGCATTTTTATTTATTTAAATTTTTTACTAGTAATGGCGGCGATCTGCGATTTTTATTGTGACCGTGACATTGTGGCGGACATATCGGACACTTTTGACACATTTTTGGGATCATTCACATTTATACAGCGATTAGTGCTATAAAACTGCACTGTTACTGTGTAAATGTGACTGTCAGGGAAGGGGTTAACACTAGGGGATGAGGAAGGGGTTAATATGTTCCCTAAAGTGTGTTCAAACTGTAGGGGGAGGGGGACTCACAAGGGGAGGAGACCGATGTGTGTTCCTCTGTACTGGGAACTGTACTGTACCTCCTCACCGCTGACAGGACACGGATCTGTGTGCGGGAAATCGCGGGTGCCCGGTGGACATTGCGGCTGCCGGGCAAGCGCACCGGGTCCTGGGAATGCAAGGACGTCATATGACGTCCACTCTGAGGGAGGGAGGTTTCCCGCCGATGTCATTTTACAATGACTCGGTAGGGAAAGTGTTAAACACTAAATAAGGCCCCTTTTTACAGCGTCAGTTTTTCAAGCAGATCTGATTGAAGTGTCCATGCAGCCTTATAGACAAGCGGGTGTAAATGGTATTGTGTCCTTTTACACCTGGCCACCCATAGAGCTTATTGGCATCCGATCGCCCCACTCTGCTCCGATCAGCAGAGGACCAGCTCATGGATCCTCTACTCAGAGAGGGTCCACACCATGTGAAATGGGCCGAAACATGGCAGTGTTGGTAAACACTGGAAAATATGCATTTGTTATTATTTTTTCAGTGTTTCAGTATTGTTTAGTGTTATTTAGAAACTGCTGCCTTTCAAGTGTGATTGTAACATCATTTTCTCTTTAATAAAAATTACCACTGGCATAGTTATTGAAAAATGTACCACATACTCTACAGCTTGTGTTATAAATGTACTGCAGAGATATATTTAGCTTTCTGCACAGCATGCTTATGGCCAATACAATAACTATAAAGGGAAAAGACCAATTTTTTGCCATCGTCAGTAGCAATACAATCATTTCATATAAATGAGCTTATTTACACAGTTACAATGGGCCAGATCCACAAAAACCTGACGTAACTTAAAAAATCCAATTTAAGTTACACTGGCTTAAAGTTTCTACCTAAGTGCCTGATCCACAAAGCACTTATCTAGAAATTTCAGGCTGTGTAACTAAAATTCCGCCGGCGCAAGGCGTTCCTATTCAAATGGGGCGAGTCCCATTTAAATGAGGCGCGCTCCCGCGCCGGCCGTACTGCGCATGCGCGTCGGCCGTACTGCGCATGCGCGAAGTTACGTTACGCCGAGTTTTGAGGATCGCGACGGCTTAAAGTTGCGTCGGGGGAAAAAAAAAATGACAGCGGCATGCATTCCTGAGGGAGAACTCCATGCCAATTTTCAAAGAAAAAACCGGCATGGGTTCCCCCCCCAGGAGCATACCAGGTCCTTAGGTCTGGCATGGGTTGTAAGGAGACCCCCCCACGCCGAAAAATTGACGTAGGGGGTCCCCCTACAATCCATACCAGACCCGTATCCAAAGCACGGTACCCGGCCGGCCAGGAAGGGAGTGGGGACGAGCGAGCGCCCCCCCCCCTCCTGAGCCGTGCCAGGCCGCGTGCCCTCAACATGGGGGGGTTGGGTGCTCTGGGGCAGGGGGGCGCACTGCGGGCCCCCCCACCCCAGAGCACCCTGTCCCCATGTTGATGAGGACAGGACCTCTTCCCGACAACCCTTGCCATTGGTTGTCGGGGTCTGCGGGCGGAGGCTTATCGGAATCTGGGAGTCCCCTTTAATAAGGGGGCCCCCAGATACCGGCCCCCCACCCTAAGTGAATGGATATGGGGTACATCGTACCCCTATCCATTCACCTGGAGGCAAAAAGTAAAAGTTAATAAACACACAACACAAGGCTTTTTAAAATAGTTTATTATTCTGCTCCGTACGCCCCCCCTGTCTTCGTTATTAGCTCAATTACCAGGGGGGGCTTCTTCTTCCGCTCTCCGGGGGTCTTCTTCCACTCTCCGGGGGTCTTCCGCTCTCCGGGGGGGCTTCTCCGGACTCCGGGGGGGCTTCTCCGGACTCCGGGGGGCTTCTTCCATCTTCTCCCCTCTTCCGCTCTTGACTCGGCGAACCCCGGTTCTTCTGCAGCTCTCCGGTGCCTTCTTCTTCAGCGCTGGCTGCCTGCTATGTTTGTGTGTTAGCTCGATTTCAAACAGGCAGCCGGCGCGGTCTTCTGTGGCGTCAGGGTCTTCTGGTCTTCTGTTCTTCCGATGTTGTCTCGTCGCCTGTTGTCGCTGTAATGATGGAAGCGCGCCTTGCATCCCATTTATATAGGCATCACCGTCCCATCATGCTCCGGTAGGTACCCACGTGGTGGGTGCCTACCCACGTGCACCCACCACGTGGGTACCTACCGGAGCATGATGGGACGGTGATGCCTATATAAATGGGATGCAAGGCGCGCTTCCATCATTACAGCGACAACAGGCGACGAGACAACATCGGAAGAACAGAAGACCAGAAGACCCTGACGCCACAGAAGACCGCGCCGGCTGCCTGTTTGAAATCGAGCTAACACACAAACATAGCAGGCAGCCAGCGCTGAAGAAGAAGGCACCGGAGAGCTGCAGAAGAACCGGGGTTCGCCGAGTCAAGAGCGGAAGAGGGGAGAAGATGGAAGAAGCCCCCCGGAGTCCGGAGAAGCCCCCCCGGAGTCCGGAGAAGCCCCCCCGGAGAGCGGAAGACCCCCGGAGAGTGGAAGAAGACCCCCGGAGAGCGGAAGAAGAAGCCCCCCCTGGTAATTGAGCTAATAACGAAGACAGGGGGGGCGTCCGGAGCAGAATAATAAACTATTTTAAAAAGCCTTGTGTTGTGTGTTTATTAACTTTTACTTTTTGCCTCCAGGTGAATGGATATGGGGTACATCGTACCCCTATCCATTCACCTAGGGTGGGGGGCCGGTATCTGGGGGCCCCCTTATTAAAGGGGACTCCCAGATTCCGATAAGCCTCCGCCCGCAGACCCCGACAACCAATGGCAAGGGTTGTCGGGAAGAGGTCCTGTCCTCATCAACATGGGGACAGGGTGCTCTGGGGTGGGGGGGCCCGCAGTGCGCCCCCCTGCCCCAGAGCACCCAACCCCCCCATGTTGAGGGCACGCGGCCTGGCACGGCTCAGGAGGGGGGGGGGGCTCGCTCGTCCCCACTCCCTTCCTGGCCGGCCGGGTAGCGTGCTTTGGATACGGGTCTGGTATGGATTGTAGGGGGACCCCCTACGTCAATTTTTCGGCGTAGGGGGGGTCCCCTTACAACCCATACCAGACCTAAGGGCCTGGTATGCTCCTGGGGGGGAACCCATGCCGGTTTTGTTTTTTACAAATTGACGTGGAGTTCTCCCTCGGGAAAGCATACCAAATGCCGTCGCTGCAATGGGCCTTTACAAGGTGTGACTAACTTTACACTTTGTAAAACGAGCCCTAATTTTACACTTGCAAAATAACACTTACGGCGCAAAAAAGAAGCTAGAAAGCTTTGTGGATCGCCTTAAGTGCTAATTTGCATACTAGCAACGGCATTTCGACTCGAAATGCCCACAGCGGCGGATGCGGTACTGCATCCTAAAATTAGGCAGTGTAAATCAATTACACATGCCGGATCTTCTGTGTAACTTTGGAAAAAGCCTTTTGAGGATCGTTTCCAAAGTTACACACAGACTGAACAGCACTTAAGTCGGAGTATCTCTTTTGAGGATCTGGCCCAATACTCTTAAGCTAGGTAAGGTTCAGTAAAATGAGAAATAAGTCTGCGTAAAGGAGGCGATTATAGCATAGCGAGGGCTAGGGGCAGCAATGAAAAGGGTGCTGATTATTTCGGTCCTTTTTTTGTCATAATATAAATGAAGGCACTGAGGGCCAATATAAAGTATTTGGTTTATTCTTGAAAATATCTCCTATCTCAATTATAGCTTTTAAGAAATATTTTAAATATTTGTAAATAAAAAAAGCTCCATGCAAGAATGTTAATGTTGCATAAAGTACAGTATAAACTTTACCACTGTAACACAAATGGCATTGTAACAACAGTTCTCATATTACATGTGCTCCGGCTTTCACTTCAGTGGAAAGTTACATGCTGTTGTGCTCATAAGTTTACATACCCTGTCAGAATTTACGATTTCTTCACATTTTTACAAGAATATGAATAATAACACAAAATCAATTCTTTCACTCATGGATAGTGTTTGGCTTAAGCCATTTATTATCAATCAACTGTGTTTACTTTTTAAATCATAATACCAACAGAAACTACCCAAATGACCCTGATCAAAAGTTTACATACCCTGGTGATTTTGGCCTGATAACATGAACACAAGTTGACACAAAAGGGTTTGAATGGCTATTGAAGGTAACCATCGCCATCTGTGATCTGTTTGACTGTAATTAGTGTGTGTGTGTGTGTGTGTATATATATAAAGGGTCAGCGAGTTTCTGGACTCCTGAGAGACCCTTACATCTTTCATCCAGTCCTGCACTGACATTTCTGGATTCTGAGTCATGGGGAAAGCAAAAGAATTGTCAAAGGATCTGCAGGAAAAAGGTAGTTGAACTGTATAAAACAGGAAAGGGATATACAAAAAATATCCAAGGAATTGAGAATGCCAATCGGCAGTGTTCAAACTCTAATCAAGAATTAGAAAATGAGGGTTCTGTTGAAATTTCTGTTAAAACTTACATTTCAGCCACAACTGCCAGGAAAATTGTTTGTGATGTAAAGAAAAACTCACAAATAACTTCAGAGGAAATACAGGACTCTCTGAAAACATGTGGTGTGGCTGTTTCAAGATGCACAATAAGGAGGCACTTGAAGAAAGATGGGCTGCATGGTCGAGTCACCAGAAAAAAGCCATTTCTATGCAAATGCCACAAAGTATCCCGCTTACAACACTTCAAACAGCACAGAGACACGCCTCAAACCTTCTGGCACAAAGTCATTACATTTTGGTCGCAATGAGACCAAAATTTTGCTTTTTGGCCACAACTATAATCACCACATTTGGTCATCATAGTCAACAAGGCCTATGATGAAAGGTACACCATTCCTACTGTGAAACACAGGTGTATCGCTGATGTTTTGGGGATATGTGAGCTACAAAGGAACAGGTAATTTGCTCACAATTGATGGCAAGATCAATGCAGTATGTTATCAAAAAACACCGGAGGAACATTTGCATTCATCAGTCAGGAAGCTGTACATGGGACATACTTGGACATTCCTACATGACAATAATCCAAAACACAAGGCCAAGTCGATCTGTCACTGGCTACAGCAGAATAAAGTGAAGGTTCTGGAGTGGCCATCTCAGTCTCCTGACCTCAATATCATTGAGCCACTCTGGGGAGATCTCAAACATGCAGTTCATGCAAGACAGCCCAAGAATTTACAGGAACTGGAGGCTTTTTGAGTAATGTGCAGCTTTACCATCTGAGAAGATAAAGAGCCTTCTCCACAAATTCCACAAAAGACTTCAAGCTGTCATTGATGTTAAAGGGGGTAATGCACGGTATTAAGAACTGGGGTATGTAAACTTTTGATCAGGGTCATTTGGGTAGAGATCGGAGAGTATGAGTGGTTGAGTAGTTTAGCAAAAGACTTGGGGGGGCTGGCTCCACTCACAAAAAAGGCTGTATGTTGTCAGTCCACAACAGGACTTATGAGCTAAGTGTATTTTTGTCAGAGAAAATGATTTTTTTCTGTTTTTGCAGGGTTGTTAAAATGATAAAACACAGGGAAATGTGCATGTATGACAGAAATGTACTGCATTTTGTTTGCATTGACATACAATTTCTAGAAAGAGATCTAGCAATACAACCAGGTAAATAACATTTTTAGAAGGAGAGGTTAGCATAGCAGGCTTCATGTTAGCCAGGTTGCCAAGCAACTAAAATCCTAAGGAATTATCCAGTTTGACATGGTATCTTTTTAAAAACTCAAATATATTTTTTAATTAATGAAAACCAGAGTCATTTAAAAGTGTAAACATTAATCTAGCATGTTCAATTGAGCAAGAATCATAAGGGAAATATGAGTCTTTGCCAAGAAAGCATTTAATTATCTAAGTTTTAGCAGCCACAAGTGGTATGAAGCATTTAGAGAAGAAAAGTATACATTTTGTCAGCAAAGTAAGTGATTGTCACCATTTTAGCAATTTAAACGTATAAACGTATTAATTGACTGTGGATGCATTATTACAATAATAACGACTGCAGCAAAAATCAGTATATGATCAGCACTAGTGGATGCATGAGTATCTCACTTTTTTTTCATAGACTTATGCCTCGTACACACGATCAGTAGCTTTTTCCCCCTACACATGGCCGGGTTTCTCCTGCCATGAGAGCTTTGGTCGGGAATCCCGGCCTTGTGTATGCTCCACTGCAGGCTTTCCCCATAAAAAGACTGCCGGGTTTAAAACCGCTGGGAATCCCGGTGGGAAAAAAGAAAACACGTTCTCATTTTTCCCGCCGGGATTCCCGACGGTTTTCCTATTGGGAAAACTGCCACGGAGCATTTACACGGCCAGTTTTCCCGGCCAAAAGCTTCCATGGCAGTTTTCCCAACGGGTCGTGTGTATGAGACATTAAAAAAAAATTCACAACCTTTTAACAATTTTAAGCTTCAATCTCAAGATTATTATTATTCAACACCCTTAACTGCAATTTTTGCAGAATAAGCACAAGTGGTAGTTTGTCCAGCATAGAGTGGTTAAAGAGAACATATACTGTGAAAGCTGTACCCCTAAAAGTCAAGCTGAGAACCAAGGACTAGCCACTAGTATTGCCTGTAAGCACCCTGCAGTTAATATTTACTCTAGACTGACTTTATCATACTTAGTTCTGCAATGTGTCTCTGTATATGTCTGCATGGCCATCTTAGTAGTGTCACCATGGCCATCTCAGTAGAGTGAGAAGGGATTTGCTTCTCCATGTCAGACCTTCCCCCCCAATGACAGATGATGTAATGAACTGGTGAATAACGAACTAATTACTGATGGGCAGAGTATTAAACTGGCAAAGTTGGAAGAACCGCAGATCCACAGAGTACTACATGGGTCAAACATTAATAGCTACAGGAGAAGTGGAAGAGGCACAGATCAAATTAATGAGGTAGAAGCAAGGAGATCCTTGCACAACAGGCCCTGATGTGCAGCTTTGTATTAATAGGCCTTCAGAGGAGCAATTCACAGGACAGCAGTCAGTACTACACAATAGTTTCAGTTTTAGTGGTTATTATATTTATGTTTACTATTTTTCTCGTACTGTGTACTTCCTTTTCTATCTTATAGGAAATCTTTCCTGTAATATAAGGCTATAAGGTGTGCTATCGCTGGCTTGTTTTTAAAAAGCATCTGTACTGTAGAAATTGTGCCTGTACTGCCTGTATGCTCCCTGGAGCTGATCTTTTCCCCACACTAATGTCTGGTGAAGTGATGATGAAGAGGCAGCAGCAGAGGTGTAGAAAAGACTGATCCACAGATGAATGAAACAAATCCTTGCCCTGCAGGTCCTAAGTAGAGATGAGCCGAACACTCCCCGCTTCAATTTGCACCAGAACTACAGACCATAGCAAAGTTTGGACCCTAACTCTGAACCCCATTGAAGTCTATGAAGTGCCCATTTTAAAGGCTGATATGCAAGTTATTGGCCATAAAAAAGGCATGGGGCCCAGGTACTGCTTTGGGGGACATGTACCAATGCAAAAGAAACTTAAAAGAAAACATTTTTTAAAGGAGCAGTGATTTTAATGATGCTTAAAGTGAAACAATAAAAATTAAAAATTCCTTTAAAAACAGTGCCTATGGGGGTCATCTTAGTCTGCCTGTAAATTGGCACTGTACCATGTATATAACCTACTGCAGCAAAACTGACATTTCTAAAGAAAAAATAATTGACATTTAAATTGCCGATAATACTATACCATTGCTGGCAATAGAATATATAAAAAAAAAACGGCCAAAAGTTAAAATAAAAAGGCGTGGGGTCCCCCAGAATCCCCCCTCCTGATCCATACCAGGCCACATTCCCTCAACATGGGGGCTCAGCTCTGACCCCAGTGCCACCAGGTGACGTCATCAGGTGGCCTCGCCCCTTACCTATATAACAAATGTCAAACGGTGGAGCAGGCCTTCCTCGCTGGAAGAGTGTTGTTTTTTTCTTTTTCTTTTTTTTTTTGGGTACAGCGCTGGCTACATCCATTGGATCTACATCGGGGGGGCCTTGTGTTGTTTTTTTTATGAACTAATTGTCAAAAACTGTATTTATGTTTTTTTTTGTTAATGATACTTTTTTTTGATGAATGAGTAGGGGTACAATGTACCCCATCCTCATTCACATAGGGAAGGTTGTGGGGAAAAGGTCTTTGTCCTCATCAACATGATCAGAACCCCCTCTGACCCAAAGCACCCCCCATGTTGAGGACAACTGGCCTGGTATGGTTCAGCAGGGGAGCTCCCCTTTTCCTGGCCTGCCAGGTTGCATGCTTGGATAAGGGTCTGGTATGGATTTTGGGGGGGACATCGCGCCATTTAAAAAACAAAATATTATTTTTTCCCCTTTTTTATATTGCCAGTAATAATTTTGTTTATTTAGTTGTCAGCAAAAAGTCCATTGACAGCTGATGACTCATCGGCTTCCCGGTCATACTTCTTAACAACCAGCTTTTACTGTGCCCTGATTGGGCAAAGCTTTGCCCAATCAGGGCTTAAAATGCACTGTGAGCAGAATGCACTGTGCCGAGCGCCCCCACAAATTTGGGTGTTCGCCGAACGGGCGAAGTTCAAGCCAAACTTTTGCTCAGCCCGAACTGTTCGTCTAACACTAGTCCTAAGGTACAACAAGGAGAACAGTGAGCCCTTTGATAGTCATATCATCAAATCTCACTCCAACTTTTAAGCCGCGTACACACAATCAGTCCATTCGATGGGAACGGTCTGATGGACCGTTTTCATCGGTTAACCAATGAAGCTGACTGATGGTCTGTCGCGCCTACACACCATCGGTTAAAAATCTGATTGTGTCAGAACGCGGTGACGTAAAACACAACGACGTTCTGAAAAAAACGAAGTTCAATGCTTCCAAGCATGCGTCGACTTGATTCTGAGCATGCGTGGATTTTTAACCGATGGTTGTGCCTACTAACGATCGGTTTTGACCTATCAGTTAGGAATCCATAGGTTAAATTTAAAGCAAGTTGGCTTTTTTTTAACCGATGGTCAAATAACCTATGGGGCCCACACACGATCGGTTTTGACCGATGAAAACGGTCCATCAGACCGTTGTCCTCTGTTTAACCTATTGTGTGTACGAGGCCTTATGAGACTAGCAGTTAAGGGCACAGTGCCTTAGATGATTTCACACTGCAGAGCAAGAGAGTATATACACAGTCACATATTAGGAAGTCCACAACAATTTTTAAAGGGGAATTTAAGACAGTGCAGATATTTAGTTAACTGTTTAGACTAAACTGACTTATTTACAAGAAAGGAAATCTTTACATTTTCCCCTTCAGGTCATTCTAATCCTAGTTTCACTTCCTGTTGATTCACACACCTGGAGCAAACATACAGATTAGGAATTCACACTTTTTCAGATGTCACTTGCTGCATGCTTACTCCAGCTCAGTGGCTCACTGGTAGTGAAGCTAAGATTCTAACAACAAACTTGAAGCCTGTACTCTTAAAAGCAAGTCAGCCACAACAGCTCCCTTACTAAGGTTTCATCTAAATAGGCAATGGTAGCTAATTTTCTCATATTTTGCGGTTTACGTTGATTTTTTACTAATTGAGCTATGTCTGCTAATTGTTATAATATATTGCTCATCGTGGTAACAGTGCTTTTGAGGCTGCCTCTTTTCTTCAGCAATAAATTCTCATCAAAGATCAGCTCACGCGTTAATTATTATGCCTCATCTAAAAAGAGACTGGTATCAGTATGAAATGAGCTGTACATCTGCCATGATCTTTCTCCCCCTGACAATAATGTAATGCATAATGTCTTGTAGGTCTCATTTAGAAGCCAGCACAGAACACTGGAAGCGATTACATATCTCTCTGCAGGAGCTTCTTGCATGGTTGCAGCTAAAGAGTGACGAGCTAAAGCAGCAGGAGCCCGTTGGTGGGGATGTTCCCGAAGTACAAAGCCAGATTGACACACATCGGGTAGGAGTCTTTTATCATTGTTTTATAGAGTAAAAACAATATTTCTTCAATGAATTCTGCAATAATACAATCACAGAAAAAAGACCCTTAAAGTTAATTTGCAAAGATATGCTGTAGCAGCCAGCAGCAAAGAGTGTAAAACCTTGCACTGCTGCTGACATATGGCATATATCAGTGGCAGCAGAAGGGTTAAAATGTTATTTATTTTTAAAGAAATTTACACAATTGTATTATGTTTTCCTATTTACTTGGAGTTCAGTTTTGAATAAAAACGGTGGTCTGGCTATATAAATAACATTTTTACATATTCTTAATAGGGATTTTAAAACATTTTTACTGAACTCTGTAGCTTCAGGCGCAGTGGAATAATTCAACTTTAAAGTCAGTTGCAGCTTCTCTAATGGATTTTACTTTCAATATATCTGTATAACTAAGCATTCCTCTGCCAGCCTTTTAATCTTTTATGTTAACACAGAGCAGGTGCTCAGTCCCAACATCATTAATAATAACTTCATTGCTTCTACTGTGAAGGCATATTTTATTGCTTATTTAGCGATTGTCAAGTATATGCAAATAAAAATGCACACAGTTCTACTTTAGCTCCTTTACTGCTGCCACTTTACATATTACGGTAAAACAGTATTAAGAAAACAAATTATTTTCGTTCAGCCGGCTTTTGTCATTCATATAGTAATGATCAACTCCTCCCCCCAACCAATATGTTTCCTGGGCTCACCTGAGGGACACATGAATATTAGACCAATGAGTGGTACTGCCACCTTCAGGAGGTTTGAAAATCCCTGCCTTATTTTTGAGGTGATGGTTAAAGCGAGCCTTCCATCATTTTGTCACCTTTCCATCTATTAAATCTTCTGAGCTTTTAACTTTGGATCGTAAAACATTTTTTTTCTGCCAGTAAATACCTTATACAACCCTCTTCCTGTTTCTTGTCTGGTCATTAGCCTAGGCTTATGACTCTCATTCTTGTGAGTGTTTGCGAGGAAGGAAGGGGGTAAGTCATAAAAGGGCTAATGAGAGCTGCAGGACTGCAGAGCTGGAGGTGTGCCTGTGTGTAAATCCAGGAAGTGAACAGGCAGCAGCTTCAGCTGCCCACAGTTAAAATGGATGCAGCCAGACTCAGTGGAGGGAGATTTCTGCAGCATATTTGGCAAGAACGGAATCACTTATATAAATAAATAGTATATATAAAACTATTCAGAATAGCAAATATGTTTTTATCACAAATGATGGGAGCAGACTTCAGTTCCTCTTTAAGCTTGGGGGAATTTTCTGAGTTTAGAAGGAAACATTTTATTGCTGTTACTACTGCTTAAAGCTTATTAGGGATCTAGATCTCCAGTTTTGTTCCAATGCCCACCTTCATTTACTTGATCACTTTTTGCTGTTTTTGACCCTCACCAGCATGTGGCAACAGAGTTTGTAAGTACACAAGGATCACTTTTGGTTTGTAGCTTACCACTAATCAATGTAACATGTCTGTTAAAACACACTCAAAGGACAGTCTTAATACAAATGGCGTATACTCAATTCTCTGGTATCCCCAATTTCTATAGGATCATTCTCATCAGAAGCTTTCATAGTTCTGCTGGCTGCACCTGAAACCTGCACTGTGCCAAGACAAATCCACCAGCCTTCAGAATTTGTTAAAAAACATGTCTGTGATGGCCTCTTACAGGCATCTAAACTTGTGTTTGCATGGCGGTAATGTCTGTTCATATGTGCAGAGCACTTTGGCAGCATGCCAAAGATATGTGTAAATAACACCTTATTCTCTTATTATTTGAGGGGAGGCTTATCTTTGGATATACACTTAACTGTAGGATTCCCAAGCCTCCTGGTTCTTGCTGCAAGCACTCACTTCAACACAAGAAATCTGTAGATGAGATGAACTAGTAGGCTTGTGTTTGCTATTGGGTGCCAAGGATACCAAGGGATAGGCAAGATTTACTTTAACCTATTCCTACATTTACCCAAGTGTTTTATGCTATTGAACATATTTTCTTTTTCTACTGTTGACCACATTGCTACCTGGTCCAGTTCTCTTGCTGTCATCACATATTACTCAGTACCATCTCTGTTTGGTGAACTGTTCATAGCCCTTTTTTAACTTTAAAGTCCCATAGTTCTTAGGAACATTTTCCTTTGGGTTGATTCTGTTCTAATGTGTTCACAGGCTCTTTTCTTGTTTAGCCCTTCTTTACAGTTTTCCTTTTCAGCATTAAGATAAAAAGCCTTCTGTGTGCAGCAGCCCCCCTCTACTCCTGTAATACTTACCTGAGCGTCCTCTAGATCAAGCGATGTTGTAGATATGTCTAGCTGCCTGGGACTTCCCTCCTCATTGGCTGAGACAGCAGCGTGGTGCCATTGGCTCCCGCCTCTGTCAATCAAAGTCAGTGAACCAATGAGAAGAGAAAGGGGGCAGGCCCGGCTGAAAGAACATACAGAGCTGTGACTCGGCTCAAGGTTCTGAAGTAACTCCACTTTGTTCAGAAAAAAACAATCCCTTCTGGATGATCAAAACACACTGCAGGGATTTTTAACCAACTTTGTTTCAGATTCCTATCTGTTGCTGTTTTTTTAATTTGCAATTTTTTTCCATGGCAATGGAGATACCCTTTAAGCAGTTGCATCATTTTTTTCATTTGGGATAAAGGTATTACATATAATTAAAAAAGTTGACCATTGTAAGCATCCCTGTCGGTGTTAAAGGGGTTGTCCTAACGCTCTAACTTCTACTTTTGCTGGACAGTGTGGTGTGTTAAAGTGGATGTAAACCCTCACATATACCCAGTGAAGTGAACAGCCTCAGATGATATACAGAGATTAAACAAATCTCCCTACATAAGTTTTACATGTATATTTGCTGTCTTCAGCTTGCTATATTCATTAGAACATGGACATCGTGTTAGAGATTTTGTATTCATGTTCAGCACTGTGTGACAGCTGATTGGAGGACAGACACGCCCCCCTCCCACTCCACAAACACAAAGGAAGGAATGTGCAGAGCTATGCTGTGACAAGACAAGTTCTCTGCTAATCTTTTTTTTAACAAACAAGGTTGGTCTTTATTAAGTCAAAAAAATGGTACAAGACACAGTACAAGTAGTAAAAAGACAGGATACAACATACACAATGTACATGAGATAGGGGAGAACCCACAGGGAGCATCAAGGGAAATACATTCAGTCTAGATACAACTGCAAATTATAACCCAGGAGATAAAAATAAATAAAGGGGGGAGGAGGAGGGGGGAAGAAGGAAGCCCACACTCAGCAACTACATAGGGGAATAAATCTCAACCGGGTCAGGATCAAATGGGGTTAATCCACGGTCCCCATACCCGCTCATATTTCAACGGGCACCCTCTATTGATATATGTCAGTTTGTATAAAGGCAAAACAGCAATAACCAAGTCCATCCAGGCCCCCACTGTGGGTGGTGCCCTGGAATTCCATTTAAACAGAATCATAATTTTTTTTTGGCATAAAAGAGCAACAATGACAATAGAAGCTTAGTATACCGTGGCCTCTGGTCATCATCCTGTATTCCCAACAGGGCCAAAGCAGGAGAAATCGCGATATCTAAATGCAGACGGACATTAATAAAGTAAAAAATGTCAGCCCAATAGTCTGAGAGCTTGGGACAGGCCCAAAACGTATGGACATAAGTAGCGTCGGGAGAATGGCATCGCGGGCAGTTAGGAGAGCGTTGCGGATATATTCCATGCAGCCTCTGAGGTGTAAAGTATACCCTATGCAGGAATTTCGCCTGTATCAATTTATCCCTGGATGATATCACCAATTTATAGCTATCCTCAAAACAATCTTCCCAGGATTCCCTATCCAGGGATGGGATATCTTCCTCCCACTTTCTCCACAGTGACTCCATCTTCGGAGAATCCTTCCGAAGCAGCGTCACGTACAGCTCCGAGAGGGGCTTAGCTAGGGAGTCGTGGGCCAAGAGGTCCTCAACAATATCCATGCCCAGGCTAGGAGGAGCCTGAAGTTGGGCCCAAAAGGCATGCCGCAACTGGTAGTAGTGGAACAACATCCAGACTGGAAGGCTAAACCTGTTTGCCAACTCCCGAAAGGGGAGTGAGGACCCGTCAGAGACAACGTCCTTCAACAGCTTGACGCAGTAACTGGCCCACAATTTTGGATCCGGTATAGTTCAAAAATGCCTAAGAGAGGGGTTTCCCCACAACGGAGTGAAGGGAGACCACCGGTCGGGAGATAGGAAACAGCGCCTGGCCATTCCCCACAACCCGCAGTGTAGTTCTAGAAGGGGGCCGGCAAGGAGGGGTACGCCGAGACCCCTCTGTACACCAGGTTGCTGAGCTCAGTAAGGGATCCCACAATCGCTGCCTCAAGGCAGACAGCCGCATTGGCCCTGGACTGTTGAAACCACCAGCGCACAGTCACCAGTATAGCCGCCCAGTAATACACCAAAAGATTAGGTAGGGCCAACCCTCCACAGCCAACAGGCAGCTGGAGAGTCGATTTAGCCAATCGAGGGGACGAACCACGCCACAGAAAAGAGCCAATGCAGATATCCAATTCCCTAAAAAAGGAAGGGGAGATCCATACGGGGCAGTTTCTGAAGACATACGTAAATTTGGGTAGATATATCATTTTTAAAACGTTAATATGTCCCAAAAGATTGAGCGGTAAAGTGGACCATCGGGAACAGTGGTCCTTAAGGCGTTCAAAAAGCGGTTTCAGGTTAAGACGAGGGAAGGAATGAAGATCCCAAGAGATCCCAATTCCTAAATAGGTAAACTCTTCCACCCACTGCAACACGGTCTGGGGAACCAGGTCCCTAGCTTTTACGTCCAGAGGAAACAGGGCAGATTTAGTCCAATTTATACATATCCCAGAGAACTTGCTGAATTCATCAAAGATCTCAAGGGCAGCTGTCAGGGAAGCCCCTACATCATGCACAAAAAGTACATCAAGTACAAAAAGGGTGTCATCCGCGTATAAAGAAATCTTCTCCTCCAGAGGGCCAACCCGGAGTCCCACAATACCACTTGAGCCCCTGACCAGGACCGCAAGGGGCTCCAGGGCCAGGGCAAACAAACTTGGCGACAGGGGGCAACCCTGTCGGGTCCCCCTCCGGAGGAGAAAATAATCCGACAGAAAGTTGTTTACCCGGATCCTAGCTCTAGGGGCCCTATAAAGCATACCCAGCCACCTGAGGAACTTAAGTCCTACACCGAACCTTCTCAGCACCTCCCAAAGATACTCCCATTCAACAGAATCAAAAGCCTTCTCTGCATTGAGAGAGGCTATGACCCTAGTACCCTCGTTGTCATGGGAAGTGGCCAAGTTTAGAAAAAGGTGCCGGATTTTGATGTCAGTGCCCTTACCCGGCATAAACCCAGTCTGATCCACTTGAACTAGGTCCTTAATCACTGCACCAAGCCTGATAGCCAAAATTTTTGCGAGGACCTTGGCATCCGCGTTAGTTAAAGAAATAGGCCTGTAGGAGGCACATTCTTCAGGGTCCTTACCGGGCTTGGGCACCAACACCACTATGGCTTCGGACATAGAATCTGGTAGGGAGTCTAGATTTGAAAAAAGCTGTAGCATCGAGGCAAGCCTAGGAGCAAGAGATATCCGCATCCAACCCAGCACATTGCCCATCGTCTAAAGAGGGGAGGGAAACCCGATCCAAGTACCGAAACAGTTCAGTACTATCATAGCGTGCCCTAGAAGAGTAAAGAGCCTGATAATAGTCAACATCAAAAGCCCACTATCTCGATCCCGTAGTCTACAAACATGAGTCATGGGAAGCTGCCCCCTAGCAAGCCAAGCCAGCAGCCTACCATTCTTGTCGCCATATTCAAAAACCCTCTGAGCACTCTTCAGCATAGATTTCTTAGTTAGGTCTACCCTAAGCAGGGACAAGTCCCTCAGGGTATCCTGCCAGGGCACATAGTGATCCGAATCAGGACACTGCACATATACCGCCTGACGCAATCTTGCCCGTTCCTCAAAATCTCTCAGAGACTGCATGGACTCCCGCTTGCGCACCACAATTTGAGCCATATATTTTCCCCTGAACCACACTTTAAAAGCATCCCACCCAGTCAGGGGGGAAGTAGTGTGTTCGTTCTGCATCCAAAAGGTACAAAGGGCCTCCGGCATCTCTGCCTGCATCTCAGGGTCCATGATCCAGTACCTGGACAGCCTCCACAGCCGAACGCACACCACTTGGGAGAGCTGGATAGTAACAGAAATAGTAGCATGATCCAAGATCCCCCTAGAGAGGATCTCAGCACCGACCACCCTCCGTACAAGAGCGGGGGAGGTAAATGCCAGGTCGATGCGGGACATGGTCCGTAAAGTGCTAGATAGGCAGGTATACTCCCTGGTAGAGGGATGAAAATGACGCCAGATATCCGTCATACTAAAGGCAGTCGCCCAATTGACGAGGTCATGTTGTTGGGGACCGGAGGCATTGATTCTGTCCAGGTCCCTAGACGGAACCAAGTTAAAGTCCCAAATAACCAGGACATTGTCAACATTGTACATCGTAACCTGCTGCATAAGCGAGTGTAAGACATCCAAATCAGCAGGGAGAGGGAGGTATACCCCCACCACCACAAAGGGGACCTCCGAGATCAGAGCATGTAAAAGCACGTATCTGCCCCCGGGGTCAAGTTTCACATCTAAAAGCCGAAAGGGTAAGGATCTGTGCACCAGAATACTAACCCCTCTGGTGTAGTTAGAGCAGTGTTTCTCAATTCCAGTCCTCAGGCCCCCCCAACAGGTCAGGTTTTCAAGATTTCCATTATTTTGCACAGGTGATTTGATCAGTTTCACTGCCTTAGTAATCACCACAGCCTTTTCATCTGAGGGAAATCCTGAAAACCTGACCTGTTGGGGGGGCCTGAGGACTGGAATTGAGAAACACTGAGTTAGAGTAAGGAGCATGGTAGTGCGCACCAACCCACGCCCGCTTCAGACTCAGGATGCGTGATCCCACAAGGTGTGTCTCCTGAAGGAGACACACCTGGGGATGCAACTTCTTCAAATAATTAAGCACCAGAGAGTGCTTGACCGCTGAATTCAGTCCCCTCACATTTCACGAAACCACCAAGCACTCAGCCATGAGGGGAACACAGAAATAAAATAAAGGAGGGATCTCCACAGCTGAGACTGGGGCCGATGCACCAGGGGGGAGAAATTCTCAACCCTGGGTCCACCGCAGCCAAACAGCTCCCCCGCCTCAGCAAGGTGTCGTACCAATCAGGCATCCAGAAAGTAGGAATTAGATCAGACATAAGACCAACTGTAACCAAACATACAAAAAATAGTAAACCCAACCAAACAGAACATTAAGCAGCCGGAGAATAAAAGTGCGAGGAGGCGCTCCCTCAGGCCTGGGTCTAGGTGTACTCGGTGGGCACGCTCCACCGCAAAGTACTGGGAGAGCTGAGCTGTCGGTATCAAGGACCGGAGGAGTTCCTCCACAAACTGGGCCGGGGCTCACCTCTCCACCCCCTCCGGGAGTCCCCCATTCCGGAGATTGTTCCAGTGACTCCTGTTCTCAGCGTCCTTGGCACGATATTCAAGGGCCCGGACCTTGGATTGCAGGGCCCGAATAGAGGAGTCGTGGTCAGAAACCGTATCCTTCGCCTCTCCAAGCCGCTGTTCAGCCTCCGACACCCTCGAGCGAATTTTGTCAAAGTCCTGGCGGATAAGGCTGACATCCAGCTGGACTTCCTCAATCTTGGTGGTCAAGGCCGCCTGGCATGATGAGATAGACGCCATCACCTCAGGTATTCCCGCGGGAGCCACAGTCAGATCCTCCTCGTCGTCAGTCTGCGACGCCATGTTGCATAGGCGTGCAGGAGGGGGCAGGGGGTCAGCAGACGGTGCGATGTCCTCTGGGATACACTGGGGAAATTTAAATTTCTTGCCTTTCCTCTGACCCCCACTGGCTTTAGACGGCATCCAATGAGTTAGGGGACCCCCAGGGCAGGTCCGGTCAGGAGATACAGGAGAAATAGCGGATCACACTCCAGGAGAGCACAGGGAACACGTCTGCTCAGACCGCCATCCCGGCCACGCCCCCGTTCTCTGCTAATCTAATTATAGCACCCACCCCAACACAAATTTCAGGCTGGTTTTAAATTGTCAGAAGTTATCATGCTGATAACAGAAGAACGGAGCAACAGAAAGACAAGTGACTTTGGAGAGAGATAAGTAAACACTACTGATACATGTGCATAGGTCAAATTTCATGAATCAGGTTTACATCCACGTTAAAGTAAGTTGAAAAATAACAGACTTGCTGGGCAGATAACTACAGTAGGTGAAAAAAAAGGTCTACAAATTAATGCAAACACTACATCTAAGAATTGGTGCAATCTAATACATTTTTAGGGGGATTTAGCCAGTTCCCTACCGAGCCATAATAATATGACGTTGGCAGGAACTGTGTGTCTTTCAGAGTGGACGTCACATGACGTCCTGTGCATCAGGGCGCTAGGGGGCGCGCACCCGCGGCAAAGCTCGCAACCCGTGCGCATGCCCGTAGGTCGCGATTTGTCCGCCAGGCACCCGCGATTGCCGGCAAACATGGCAGGAGTGTGGATCTGTGTGTAAACACACAGATCCACCTCCTGTCAGAGTTGAGGAGACTGATGTGTGTTCCCAGAACAGAGGAACACAGATCTATCTCCTCCCCATGTGAGTCCCCCTGTCCCTACAGTTAGAAATCACTCCCAGGGAACATATTAACCCCTTCAGCACCCCCTTGTGTTAACCCCTTTCCTGCCAGTCACATTTACACAGTAATCAGTGCAGTTTTGTAGCACTAATCGCTGTATAAATGTGAATGGTCCCAAAAATGTGTCAAAGGTGTCCGATATGTCACTGTCACAATAAAAATCGCAGATCGCCGCCATTACTAGCAAAAAATAATAATAAATAAAAATGCCATAAATCTATCCCCTATTTTGTAGACGCTATAACTTTTGCGCCAATCAATATACTGTGATTTTTTTTACCAACAATATGTAGAAGAATACGTATCGGTCTAAACTGAGGAAATTTTTTATATTCTTATTTTTAAATGTTGATATTTATTAAATCAAAAAGTAAAAAATATGGTGTTTTTTCAAAATTGTTGCTCTTCTTTTCTTTATAGCGCAAAAAATAAAAACCGCAGAGATAATCAAATACCACCAAACGAAAATCTCTATTCGTGGGGGGAAAAACATAAAGATTTCATTTGGGTACAGTGTTGCATGACCTGTATGAAAGTGGTTAATACCACTTTAATCATAAATCAGTGAAAAAAATGAATTTTCTTATTTTTTCTAATGTAAAGGTCCTTCAAGGTATGCTATTAATTTTATATTTTTTTTTTCCCTTTTTTCTTTTTTTCTTTTGTTTAAGTGTATATTTTGTGCGTGTACTCGAGAGAGGAGCTGGACTGCAGGAGTTGGGAGTAGGCAGTCCTCCCCCAGAGGCAATCTGCCACCTTTCTCCATGCCCCGGGTGGCAATGGCGGGTGTGTGAGGGGGTCCTCCCACACAGCCCGCCCTACCTGCTCCGCTTTGAAGCCCAACGGGGCAGAGGGACTCCCTATAAGGGAGTGAGAGGACTAGCCCGCTCAACCAGCCCCATTAGTCCTTCGCCTCTCTTTAGAGACCGCGTGGTCAATGTGCGTGTGTTAACCCAATTTAGAGTGCGTGTGTAGGTGTGGTGGTTTTTGTGGGAGGGGGGTGGGCGTACTAAGCACAGGCTTACCTTGCATAGCACACCCACCGGGAGCCGGGCTGAGACCACCAAACTCAATTCACATGAAGCCGAGACCGGGATCCGAACCTCTAGCTGCAGAGGTGAATGGCTTGTCAGCGCAGTGCCAATCGCGTTGAGCCACCGCAGCTCCCTACAAACCCTTTAAGACTTATCCTGGCTGTATATACATGTTTTAACTATCAGCACTCCAACAGTTTGACTCTAATCCAATTTATTAAATAGAATTAATTTTATATTAAAAGTGAATTTACATTTAATACATCTAATGACAAATGAAGGGAGCTGTAGCAAACATAATGCCAGTATTATTTAAATAAATCACAGTATTGTTTTAATGTGAACATTTGTCTTAAGTTGTCAGGCACATACGTATTAATACCTTTTAAGTCAAGGCAGAGATAGGAGCCAGAAGAAGTTCCTGAGTTTGAGTTATTTTTGCAAAATGCTATTATATGAATTATGTTTGCAAAAAGACAGCAATAACTTACCTTGACAATTATTGTATGCTAAGGACACATTAAAGGTAAAATTTATAGGAGCCATTTAGAACTATTGCTCAAAGAATCATGCATTCAAACTATGCATGTAGCAAAAGCTTTCCATAATTCAAATTTTACTTAGAACTTCATGACCTTTGATGGAAGACCTTCTTAGAAACTCCAAACACACACACACACACACACACACACACACATATATATATACTCTATATACTGTATTTTAGTGAGAAAGAGAGAGCTCAAATTCAACTTTTGCTACTCTATGGGCCAGATTCACAGAAAAAGTACGCCGGAGTATCTGCTGATACTCCGGCGTACTTTAAAATTTGCCGCATCGATCCGACAGGCGTACGGCTTCGTACGCCTTCGGAGCTGGAGCCTTGCTGGAGCTGGAGCCAATAACGGCGAGCGATTTATTCTATTAATGAATACAAAGCCAGCTTGGATTGGTAAAGGCTGTAACATCATCAGCCCATGCTTCTCTGACTCTCAAAGCTAATCCAAGTAGGCTACTATATGTAGCCATCTCGGATTGGCAGAGGTTGTTACTCCAATCCAAGCAGGCTCTGTATTCATTTGAATACATCGCTCACTGGGATTGGCTAAGTGGTATATACTGTATATACTGTATGTAGCCAAAGTATTACTGCATTTACAACAGGCATCCGAGCAGCTGACCCAGCGTATAAGACAACCCCTGCTTTTTGGCCAGTTCTTTTAAGTGTAAAAGGTAGTCTTATACGCCAACAAATACAGTACCATAACCTCAGAACTAACTTTCTGTAACTGCCACTAAAATGTAAAAAGTGATGAGGAGGCATGTGAGTCTATATACAGGATGTTATTATTAGACAGCTGCTTTAATTGAATGTCCTGCTTCACTTCACACAATACAGACCACAGCATTTAATAGGGATTGATGTCTGTACTCTAGCATAACCACTTTAAAACACAGATATTTTTTTTTTCCGTGTGCCACTTTGTTTTTGATTTAGTCCTGAGAAGCATTTTAGTATGACCCAACTCCCTTTACATTTTAGATTACAGACCGATGCCATGAAATTCTGTTGTAAAATATTCTAATATGCTTTTGTCATTCCTAAATGACTCCAAGCTGCCTGGTCCCTGAGATACCAAAAAGGCTCCACACCATTACATTTCTCAGCTATTTGCAGCTAAGATACATCTGATGTGTTAGTATGCACTATTCTGCTTTCCCCAAATATAAAGCTGTGTATTTTTATATACATAAATGTTGATTGTCACCTGTCCCACTACTGAAGCAAAACATACAGGGCCAGATCCACGTACCCTGGCGCATATTTCCGTCGGGCGTAGTGTATCTAAGATACACTACGCCGCCGTAACTTACTTTTTTTGTATCCTCAAAGAATGCGCGCCGTAAGTTACGGCAGCATAGTGTATCTTTGGCGGCGTAAGGGCGCGCGCAATTCAAATGGATGTGATGGGGGCGTGTTTTATGTAAATACGTCTTGACCCGACGTAAATGACGTTTTTTTTCAACTGCGCATGCGCCGTCTATGGGGGTATCCCAGTGCGCATGCTTGAAATTAAACCGGAACAAGCCAATGTTTACAACGGTGACGTCATTCTACGCAAAGCCCTATTCGCGAATGAGTTACGCAAACGACGTAACATTTTCAAAATTCGATGCGGGAACGACGGCCATACTTAACATAGGATACGCCTCATATAGCAGGGGTAACTATACGCCGGAAAAAGCCGAACGCAAACGATGTAAAAAAAAGGGCTGGCCGGACGTACGTTCGTGGATTGCCGTATCTAGCTAATTTGCATACTCAACGCGGAATTCGATGGAAACGCCACCTAGCGGCCGGAAAAATGCACCTACGATTCGACGGTGTACTAAGACGAACGCCAGTCGGATCGAGCCCAGATGCAGTCGTATCTTGTTTTGTAGATACAAAACAAAGATACGACGCGGGAACTTTGAAATTAAGCGTTATCAATAGATACGCCGGCGTAATTCTTCTGTGGATCTGGCCCACAGTATCTGTAAAAAAAAAAAACACTCACCTTTCCTGCTGCAAGAAACTATGAATACTTCAATCTTGAGAAATATTCTGCTGCAGGTAAACCAACACTACTGGAGATATCAGTCTCCTGGGTAACCTGCCTTTCTGATTGGTTCCTCTTGCTGACCTCTATATCACTACAAGACTATAGCTGGCTATATATACACTGCTAGACTTGTAAATGTTTGTTTTAAGACCATTCATTCAATTTTCTAATCGTTAATGAGGCAAAACCAACATTTGTTTTCAAAGTAATAAAACAATACAGATGAACAGAATGGAACATTTTTCTTGAACAAAAAAATTCTAACTGTGCATTAGGTTTTTGTTTTTTTACGTCCTTTGTTCCAAAGTTAAAAGCAAATTAATTGTTTAATTACTTTTGAGCGACGTTCATTAAGCCGTTGAATGTACTAAGAATTTTCTTACGGATTTGCGTATGAATTTTCACTTAAAAATCTACTAGTGTATAACCAGCTTTAGCAGTAATGTGAAGGTCTGCAGCAGAAACCAGTAGGAACTGCAGGGTGACTCAGGAGAGTGACATTTCCTTATGTGTTGGCCTCCATGGTAATTTTAACAAAAGTTTTCACAGGATCAGAGAGATGTTTAATAAAGCAAGAAGCAGAATAGGGGGTATTTTCTGTCTTCTTTTACAGACATGCCTTACTTCAGGTTTGCAATACACTCCACTTACACCACCTTAAAGTTTTATTTGTTTCTATAAAAATAAAAAACATTTTATACTTACCTCCTCTGTGCAGTGGTTTTGCACAGAGCAGCCCAGATCCTCCTCTTCTCAGGTCCCTTTTCTGTGCTCCCGGTTCCTCCTTCCTGTTGAGTGCCCCCACAGCAAGCAGGTTGCTATTGCAGCACCCAAGCTGAGCTGCAGCTCCGTGTGTCCATTCAGACATGGAGCTGCAGTTTGGCCCCGCCCATCTCTCTCCTGATTGGCTTACTAACTTTAACTGACAGCAGCGGGAGCCAATGGCTCCCCCTACAGTGTCTCAGCTAATCAGGAGGGAGAGTCCCGGATGTCTGAGACACTTGTGGGCATCGCTGAACAGAGATGGGGCTCAGGAAAGTAATAGGGGGGTTGCTGCACAAAGAAGGCTTTTTATCTTCTTGCATAGAATGCATAAAAAACCTCCTGACTTTACAACCCCTTTAATGGAATTTGTATGTAATTTTTATTCAATGTTGCTATTGCCAGATTTACTTTGTATTTAAAAGGTCTCTGAACAAGAAAGAAAACTTGACATTAGGTTCAAAAATCTGTCTGCATGTAGTAACATCCTGTCTGTTTTTCCTTAGTAGTGTTTCTATCATTTAGGTAGACTGCGACCTGAACAATGGGGATACATCAATTGTGTGGCCTAAGAATCTGTCTATACATTTTTATGCTGTGGTATTGACAAATGAAAAACCTATTTTACAAAAAAAACTAAAAAAATTAAGCTCACTGAATTAACATCTAAATTGCAGCTGTAATTTATAACTTAACAAATGTCAGATTACACCAGTTTCTAGATGTTTTAGTATTTTGTTTTTATTTTACTTGATGAGGTATAATGGGACTTGGAAGCAACTGGGCAGCCATGTGTTTCCTGATAACAAACCTGGAAAAATATATTGTGTTTGTCTGATGCATGGTCTTCGGTCCCATGGCACCATATTACTGATATCCCTGTGACCCTAGGCACTATCTGTCCTACATTCACATTCATGCTTATAGCATGTGTTCACCAATTGTGTAGCTGTGGGAATATAGACAGTTCTCAATAGCTCTTTCTGTTTTTTAGCATTAAGCGATGATCAATAAGATTACAATCTCTCCTAATACACAGTTGACTATTTCATGGCAGAAGAGGGAAAAGTTGCTCTGTGAGTGATCTCAGAAAACAATGGAGAGTTTTGTGTTAAATCCCTTCTGTTAGGCTTGAAAAAAATCCACAGAAACTGTTTTAGGATATTTGGTGTTTTGATTCAATCTTCAGAATGAGACATCACAGTGTGCACAGAACAGAGGATCGCTGCTCTGTACATCTTTCTGGGCCATTATCGTGGCTTATTTCCTTTGTTGGGAGTAAAGGCCAGAACAAAATGATTGGCACTTTTCTTACTTGACGCTCCTGCAGCTGAAATAGATTTTGGATAGGATTTATACTGATTATAGGTTCAGTTCAAATTGCTTGTAAGACCAAGGAAAGGGAATTGCAGGGAATTAAATTGCATTTTTCTGCACAATGACACTGAAGCACCTGATATAGGTCATACAGTTAGCTTCTACTATGTACCCTGTTCAATTGCAGCCAGTTTGTCTAAAGAAGTACTTAATTTGTACAATTGCCTGACAAGCTTATGAATTACACTTCTGAAAAATGTCATGCTCAGTTCTGTTGGGGGGAGATTTGGAGCTTTATACTAGGACCTGTGCGAAATATTTTATTTCATGTGTCTGCTGTAAGGCTACTGTAGAACAGGAAAAGGGTTGATGCATGATGCAAAACCAAGCACCATTTTTTAGTTTCCTCATATCAGTAGTACAGTTGACCAGTGTTTTTCAATCTTTTTTCAGTCGAGACACGCTTTAAAACTATGGTACCCCTATCTAAGATGTAAAAAATGATCCTAACAGTTTTACTCAATGCAGAAACATCTACACGTAGGACACCCAACATTAGGAACTAAAAGGCAGACTTGATCCACCTGCTGGCTTGTATACAATTTTTTATACATTTTTAGGCATTTGTCAAGGCACCCCTGAAGAAACCTCAAGGCACCCCAGGGTTGAAAAAGGCTGCAGTAGATAAGGCAAATATCATTTACTGTATACAATACTGTGTACCTTTCTATATTCATGTTCAGGTTTAAAAGAACAAGCACACAGGTTGTTTAATGATGAAAAGAGACCAAATGCATAACCAGGATTGTTGCAAACCACTCAACATTTATTTTACTTCCTGACCAATTTTTAAAGATATAATCCATTTTTTCATATAAAAATGATACAGAATGGAATCTAAGTTGTAATAATAAGATTTCAGATGCCAATGTACATATGCAAGGAAGGAATGCTGAATATTGCTTGAGAGGCATACAGTTCAATTTGCTTTTGGTGCACAAGAGAAAAATGTAAGTGGCCCCTTTCACATGGGGTGGATCAGTAATGATCTGCCCTGTGAAACTCTGCTTGCTCAGTGGGGATTGCCCTGTTGATCCCCGCTGAGCCGGAGGATGACAGGGCAGTCCCTGCACAGTGTGCAAGGACCACCCTGTCTTTTCTCCGCTCTCCCCTATGGGGGGATCGGATGAACACTGACCGTCTGTCCGCGTTCACCCGATCCGATCAGCCAGACAGAAGGAAAAGTAGGTTTTTCCTCCGTCACACTTTGGCGGATCAGAGCGGGTCGGATGTCAGCAGGCATGTCACCGCTGACATCCGCGGCTCCATAGAGGAGCACGGAGCGCCCGTTCAGGTCCGCAGAAAAAACTGTCAGGCGGACCTGAACGGGCCGCCCGTGTAAAAGAACCCCAAAAAAAATTGTAGTCAAGGCACTACAGTCTCGAGGCACCCCATTCTAAAAATGTAAAAAATGTTTTACATATTGCAGCAACATCCACACACATAGGATCCTAACATTAGAGGTGAAAGGACCCAATAATCTTGTTTCATGTTCTACATGAAGTGCCTCGAACTTTTATCCCAGCTTATAAGCACCACCCTGTTACTGTTTTGAATATCCCGCTGTTATTTAACAGTCCAAATAATAAAAAAAACCTCAGTGGCCAACAGAGACTGTACTTGGAAAACATACAACTTTTCAAAGCCAAGGTATTTCCTTGCTCAGACCTGTGCAGTTATGCCAGGTTGGTCTAACACAAGAATAGGCATTTCTTTTTTTATTTTCTGACACTCACAGTAAGTATTCTAAATAGATGCACTGTATGTTTTGTTATATAACATTATGGTTTGCTCTGGATCCAGATTTACTGGCTTTACATGCATAGCCAGATATGGGTGAAACATGTAAAAGTAGTAAAAGTCGTAAACATGTTTTAAGAGATCATCATAGGATTGGCTTTGAAGATGACAATATAGAGAAAAAGTAGAAAGGAAGGTCAATGAGTATATTGAGTATACTGTATGTGCTTGTCATACTTTGTATTCATATACAATTCATACACTCCCTTTATTTCTCTAAAAATATACATATTTGAAATAAGAGCTTATTTTTGATAATTTAACGCTGTGTTTAATTTGTAACTGATAAAGACAAATCCAAAAAGAGTCATCTCAACAAACTGGAAGTGAAACATCATGTTGCTTGAGGCAACCAATCAGAATCAAACTCAAATCTAGCACAGCTTTGAAATTAGAGCAATCATTGAATTAATGACAGTAGACAACACCTCTACTTTTCCTCCTCTCCCTATTGTGCCTGTGGCACTATATAATAAAGAAGATATTTCATGTAGACAGTTATTGAAAGGTGTACATGACCTGCATTTAAAGTAGCATTCTTCTACCACCTAAAAAGCAAGCTGTCAGGTTTCTTGTTTACACCCATTTCTATCAATTACTCAGCTATTATTAAATCATCATAGAAGGAGGTTGGCCTGTCAAGACCTTGTGTGCTCCTAATATGATGAATGCTTGCAGAAGCCTACAGACTGTAGTTTTTGTCTTTTTGCAGTATTAAAAAGATATATTTTGGAGCGCATAAAATAAAAATGAGTAAACATACATTTTAAAAAATATATATATTTACTAAAGTAAATATACTACAGAGAGGTTAATAAAGCAACAATAAATATTTTCCTGAATTTTAAAAATATTCTGTAAACCTTAAATTAATTAAATAATTTGATTAAGGCTCGGTTCACACTGCTGCAAATTCAAAATCGCGGTAAAATTGTGATTTTTACCGCGATTTCGCTGCTGCGGTTTTGCCGCGATTTCGGCCGCGATTTAAGAGACATCTGTGCAGGGTTCAATGTAAATCGCGGCCCGAAGTCGCAAAAAGTAGTACAGGAACTACTTTTTTAAATTGGTGCAGTGCTGCAGATGCCGCGTCGCATCGATTAGTACGGTGCCATTGCCAACAATTGCCGGCAAATGCCGCCGATTTGAGATGCGATTTGACATGTGAAATCGCATCTCAAATCGTACCAAATTGTACCCAGTGTGAACCTGGGCTCAAAGGAATGTAAAATAATTTGGGAAAACTAGGTTTTTTGGGGAGTTTTTCTTCTGGATTTTGCCTAAAACAGGCTGATTGCTGGCTACAAAATTGTTTTAATGTTGCATGTAATGAAGTAGTTAAAGGCTAATGCCACTTTTTACACCATGTTACATGTTACACCCATTTTTAGAGTGTAACATGTAACATGGTTGCAAGCTGATTGCCCCATCTGTCAATGTTCTTTTCCATTGTGGCAGCTGTTACTTTTTGAGGGGCTCTAGCCACACAGCCAAGTCATAAATTCATAGAAGTCTGTGAATATATGAACTACTGTACAAGGTCCATCTGTTATCATGATTATCAATTTCAGTGATTACTGTATTCATAGTCCAAAGACATTTCATCTAGCTTAGGAACTGAACGTTAGGAGGAAATAAGCAGGAGGAAGGACCTGCAAGAGCCTGTGCACTGCACCGGTGATCAGTTGATTGTCGTTACAATGCTTTGCAGGCTCATAATAAATGCAGAT
Organism: Rana temporaria; assembly: GCF_905171775.1. Classification (NCBI taxonomy): domain Eukaryota; kingdom Metazoa; phylum Chordata; class Amphibia; order Anura; family Ranidae; genus Rana; species Rana temporaria. The sequence goes on along the minus strand of NC_053490.1, from coordinate 223,409,928 downwards.
TTTTTATTTATTTTTTGTTATTTTTTTTTTTTTTTTCAAAAGGTGGACTAAAGCCCTGTACACACGGTAGGACTTTTGGCCAACCAACTTCAAAATCTGCAACTTTTCAAATTTGTCCGACCGTGTGTACGCTCCATCAGACCAACTTTTTCTGGTTTCATCCAACAAAAAGTTGGGTCTGCGAACGGACCAACTTTTCGGCAACAAAAGTCCGATGGTGCTTTGTGTGACCGTGTGTACAGCAATCCAACCAACTTTTGGACAAAGTGCAAATACGAATGCTCAAAACCAATGTTAAAAGCAAAAAACAATAGCGGACGTTAACCAAAGGGTGGCAGTAAAGAGCAGAAAAGAGCAAAAAAAACACATGATGTTAGGAAACTTTTAGAAAAGTTTGCAGAAAAGTCTGACTGTGTGTATGCTATGGGTGTGGCAGGACAAATCAATTAGGACAAAAATCCAAGGGAAATTTTGTTGGATGTCCTACCGTGTGTATGAGCCTTTAGTCTTTAAGTGATGTTTTCCCTCCTAATAATATATTTTGGCTTTTTCTGGTAGATGACCTGACCCATATAACTGTTCAAATCGTATGATTGCTATTTAACTGCAAGTAAACAGTGTAACATTTAGCAAATTATTCTTGAGAGTGGACAAATTCTTTAAAGTACATTTATACGTCTTAGAATTCTATCTAAATTGGAATTAACCCACCTGCTCGTTCTGATGGCAACAAACCATCACCTTTTATAGTTTTTTTACTATGAGTTCTTTAATTGTTGCCTATTCTTAATTTCCCATGTATTAAAGTACGGTAAACTCCAGTGAAACAAAGAAACGTGTAGTTTAAGACACATGAGGCACCTTAAAGTGGTAGTAAAGTCTTTACTACCACTTTTACCTACAGGTAAGCCTATAATATGGCTTACCTGTAGGTATAAAGAATATCTCCTAAACCTGTACGGTTTAGGAGATATTCCCCTCGCAATGCGCCGCTGACTGCAGCGGTGGATGCGCAGCGGGGATCCTCGGCTAGAGGCCCGGCAGCCACCGGACCTTACCGGAATGAAATCTCATGCGCGAGAGTGACGACATCGCCGCTCCAGCCAATCACAGCGCTGAATCGGCGATACCCGAAAGACACGCTCAGCGTGGACCAGGTAAGTTCTACACACCTCGTTCCAAGGTAAGTATTTCATAATGAGCTACTATGCGGTGCATAATAGCTCATTATGCCTTTTGCCTTTCAGGTGTAAAAAAAAAAATAGTTGCGGGTATACAACCGCTTTAACTCTTTAACTTTTACCTGCATTGAATGATTCTGTGAATCAGGCTGGCCAAATTTACAAATCCCTATTATTGCCTCTTACCTAGTCTATTGGAATTCCTTGTTCTTGCATCTGCAAATATGCAACTAGGAGTTCTCAATGCCCCAAATCAGGATACCTAAAAACTTCAGGCTGGCATATTTTCTCTTACAACTCCTGTTTTAACTACCACGAGCTGATAGTCCCACCTAAAGGCCTTTATAAAGCCCTGCTGACTCTAACTACAAGGGCTCAGGAGGAAATTATGTAAAATGTGAAAAAATATTTTGACCATAGCACAGTGGCAGTGTTTCTTGGATAGCATTAAAGGTGCCTTTTATTGTATGTATCCTTTTTTTTTAGTACCTTTCCACCACCACAATTTCCATTTTGGTTTCCCTTGTCCAGAGATCTGCAATGTGCAGCACACACAGCAGTGCACAGCTACTAACCAACATCTTCACAAATCCTTTATTCTGTACTGCACATGCTCTGCTATGTACTCCATTCCGCTCAATCGTAGGTCTGTCTATCAGCCTGTCAGGCCACTGGTGGGCTTTTTATTGAAACTAATGTAAAGCACACTTATCTATAACAGCTTGCTAAATTATATTTGCTGCCTGCAGTTACCCTTTAAGAAAAGATGTCTGCAGAAAAAAAGACGAACAGGACCTTACATGTTAATGTTCAGCTTATGGCATTTTATCAGGATGCAGACTATTCCAGGAACACCTGTGCACTGCTAAGCAAATTTGCCATATGCTAAGGTTTTTTTTAGCAGTAAAACAAAAGCCATTCTCTATATGTCAGAATTAAAAAGTGAAAACATTCTGAAAGTATACATAAAGCAGATACATAAATGAAAGGCAATACAATAAATGTGAACGCATACTGTATACAGCAGTTATTGTGGTTATGTTAATTAAGTACAAGTGGTACGGATACATTTCTGTCTTGTTTGGAATTGGACCCTGTGAAAAGGCATAATTAATGAAGTTCTGCAAAACTGGCTAAGAGCCGTGTAGTGCTTACACCAGCTACAGGAACCCGCGTATAAAACAATGACAAGACAAATGGGACAAACATGAAGGAACTTAAGATGTTTTGAAGCAAACGTTTTTAAATACATTCAGTCAAAACTAAATAAAAATAGAATAAATGAAGTAAGCTGCTGCGATATGTAAAGAGTGGTACACAGAAAAGAGAATTGCATCACAACTAGGCTCCTTGCACATGGGGCCATCTTTTCACAGCTGAAAACCTGTTAAATAAAAACTGGAGTAGGAGTGGGTGGGAAATTCTTGTAATGCAGACCATTGCTGGTAACACCTCCCGACCATGGTACAATATTTGCCTGTAGTGATGAGAACTACAGGGGGTTCGACAGCCAGGTCACCAGCCTGGATGATGTAGGGCAGGGATCTCAAACTGGCGGCCCTTCAGCTGTTGCAAAACTACAAGTCCCATCATGCCTCTGCCTGTGAGAGACATACTTGTAACTGTCAGCCTTGCAATGCCTCATGGGACTTGTAGTTTCCCAACAGCTGGAGGGCTGCCAGTTTGAGACCCCTGATGTAGGTTGTCATGCAGCTAAAAAAAGGAGCTGCTGCCGGCTACCCCTTCTATATTGCCATAGAAACATGCATAAGTTATCTTGCACACAGCTTTAAAAGGAGAGAGAAAGAAGTTTACCTTTGTAAAGAATACCCAATCAGGTGCAAGGAAAGCTAAAAAAAAGAGCTGCCTTTTGGCTTGCACGTGATTGGAGGATGGAAATCAGCACAACTTTGCCACATTCACTGAGCTTTGGGGAAAATGAGTGCAATGGCACTCGCAAAGGGCACAGTCCATTTGCCTGTAGTAAATCAACACGTTACATTTCCCAGACAGACATTGCACAAGCTATGTGATGTAAAAACACATGAAGCTGAAGTTGGATTTAAACTGGATTGAGGGTATTTTACAAAATTGTATTTTTGTATAATTATCTGGAAACTGGATTGGAAAATATTCAGGTGCACATTAGTGAATTATTTGGTTGGATTGTACTTTAAAAAATAATAGGAGAAGTAAAGATTAATATACACAAAAGTATTAGGTTGATTCTGTATCAACAATTGTGAGGGTTCTTAAGATTGTAATTGAGCAGAAAATGATGCGTAGCACACTGATATTTCATGTGAGATTCCGTTTTTTTATGCTGCTGTGTTTGGTTCTCTACAGATAGGATTAAGAATCTTCTGATTCATGTTGCCTTAGGCAATTCTGGAGTACAGGAGACAAACTGTATAAAACAGCAGCACACAACACCCACCATTTGGCTGCCCTGCAGCCTTCACCAGGTCCAGAGAGTAATTATAGATGCTCCAGGTTGAATAGAATGCATGTGAGCATGCCACAGTCATGCACAGAAGGAAACTAGGCAAAGCACCAAGTAATTCTACTGTGAGAAGTTGTTAATTTTCTTAAAGGCACACATTCAAATAGATTCATTTAACAGTAATTGTTTGACTAAATATTAATCTGTACTGAACTGCACAATAATACTGCTTAATTTTTATTAAATGTTTTATCAAATCAGTAGCATAAACTGTTTTTTTAAAAGCTATCTTGCTTATTTTAACACAACAATACTTTATGAGTGTAACAAAGGAATTTATTATTCTTAAGGCCACTTTCACATGGAGGAGTTTTACAGGCATTTTTGCTCTAAAAAAAAGCACCTAAAAAGCGTCTGTAAACTATAAGTCATTAGTTTAATATCCATTATGCAGACTTGGTCCATTGTTGTTATGAAACCTGTCCTGATAAATGCTGGGCCACATGCATTAAAACAAGAAGCTGCTGAAAAGAGGATGGAAAAAAGGGGGAAGCTTTTTTTTTTATGCCATTTATTTATGATACACTGTGCTTTAACAAACGAATTAGTGTTTGGTGTGGCTGCCAAAAAAAGTAGAGTTACACTTTAAAGCACAATTTTAGTGCTTACCCAGTGATGCATTACTACCCCTTGGAGCACAACCATTTATTTTCTTTTTTACATTCTTTGTATAGATTTTTGTCTTTGGTCCAGTCGCTAGGGTCCTCTATGATGAATGGGTTCACATAGTGATGTGGGCTCTTTTCTCTGCATCATTTTTCTGTGAGCCATGAGCATCTTCATAATGCACCCCCAAGGGGCATGTTTTTGACTCCCTTGGCTCACAGGAAGTGGCTTGAATGATGCTGGATGTCATCATTTAACCTGGAAGAGGAATAATGCCTGGCACTTGAAGACAACGAGCAGTGGAACAATAGAGTGTGGGGATGGTGAATACTGCTTTGGGACCATCTTTTTTCTAACAGGAAGGGAAGGGATTTTTTATTATTACAGCAGAGTTCTGCTTAGCTCTTGTTGTTCTTACTGAAAGTATGCAGAACTGAATGTAATTATTGGCTGACTTATGGCATCCCGTTCAAAATATAACCCTAGTTCCAACTTTTATTGTATTCATTTTGTCTGCTATCCCCCATTCTGTTGTGTTACTAGAACATGAAATAAGGAGAATTTCCACAACAGTGGAACAGACAGACACTTATTAGCAGAGTGGGGTAGAATTAGAATCTCTTTTAAGTTTCTTTTGCTCTTATATTACTCATGCACAAGATTTAAAGCAACATTTCTCAACTCCAGTCCTATTTCAAGTAGAATTTGCATTCTGTAATGTGTAAAACTCTCTTGATATGAACAAAAGCTCATTGACCTTGGCCTCGACCTGTATGTTTCCATGCAGCATGTATAGACTCAACATTATTATAGATTTTTGTGCCAGGCATTATTATAGCTTTTTTGAGTTCTAAAGGGTAATTCTAGCCTAAATAATACTGTTTTCAAGTAATGCCTAATGCCCTGTACACACGATCGGTTCATCCAATGAAAACGGTCTAATGGATTTTTTTATCAGATATCCGATGAAGCTGACTTTCATCATTCTTGCCTACACACCATCAGTTAAAAAACCGATCATGTCAGAACGCGGTGACGTAAAACACAACGACGTGCTGAGAAAAATGAAGTTCAATGCTTCCGAGCATGTGTCGACTTGATTCTGAGCATACGTTGATTTTTAACCGATGGATTTCCCCAAAGACAATCGTTTTTTTCTATCAGTTTTTTAACCATCAGATCTTTTTAAAACAGGTTCTACATTTTTTCACCGATGGGAAAAAAACTGACGATCGGTTCGTCTGATGAAAACGGTCCATCAGACCGTTTTCATCAGACGAACCGATCGTGTGTACGCGGCATAAGAGCCAAAACTATCATAATGCATCACATATTGACTTATATAACTGAACTAAAATATAATTAGTTTTTTTACCAGAACCTGCAAAGTATTGCACGCACAATCAGTGTATCGTGGGTGCAATGTCAGGCTCCTGCAACAGTGGAAATTATATGTGCAATGTAAACCCATGTCCCTAAATTTTTTGTAAAAACTGACATGTGGTGGTGCTCACTATATTTTTATACTGTTTTTGCACAATGAAAGGCACATCCTTGTGACATATATTTCTCTGTTAATCCCCCTTTCCTCTGCTGATTAGCAAAGTGGCTGGACATAACCTGTTCTACTAATATAATTACCAGTGACTGTATTGTAAAATTATAATAAAAAATAGAAAAAAAAAAGATTTTTTTTATTAGAAAGAAGCAGAAACTCACCCCCCCCCCAAAAAAAAAGGCAGGGGAAGTGATTTTCCTCTTTACCTCTTTTCCTTTTTATGATATGGACATTTAGTCATACATTTTTAATGTACAGACTACAGTAGGAGTTTGAGTAAAACTCCAGCGTTAAAAGATGAAAACCCAATCACTAAAATTGCATAAAGCTTTTTAACAATCTTGTTTCAATATTTTTAAATCCGAAATCTTGAATGAGAAGGGTTACTATGTATTATTGTTATTAAAAGGTGCTTCCACATTCTGATAAGCCCCCCCCCCCCCCATCAGCATAAGACCAACCATGGGAAAATTGTTGTGGGGATGAGGACCTTGTCCTTATCAACATGGAGATGTCCACACTGGCACACCACCCCCATGTTGTTGCACTTTTTCTCCCCTTTTCCTGTCCAGCCAGGCTACATGCTAAGATTGTTGATCTGGTAGGAATTTTTAGGGGACATTTTTTTTGTTTTTATGCACAGATATCCCTTAAAAATTTCCTGGGGGGGGGGGGGGGGGCTAGTGCATTTTTTAGTTTTTTGAGTTAGGTACACCCTTAAAAATCAAGCCACACTCAAGGGTTCTGTTATGCAGTATGAAGGAAACTTTAAGATTTTTTTTCGTTCTTGCTGCAGAAAAAAAACATGTCTTCTTCCCTTCCCCCACTATCGTTGCTCATTCTTGTGCTGTAGTCTCCCAAATGCAACGAACAATGAGATTGGCATCATGTCTTTATTTTGTCTGGTCTTACTTAAGGTGGACCTGTCACAGTTAAACTATGTACTGTCATCAGGACTTTGTCACCTCCTGGTGACAGTACTTAAAGTGATTGTAAAGTACATTTTTTACTCTAAAAATAACAAACATATCATATTTACCCACCCTGTACAGTGGTTTTGCACAGGGCGGCCCAGATTCTCCTCTTCTCCAGTCCCTCTTTGGCTCTCCTGGCCCCTCCCTCCTGTTGAGTGCCCCAAACAGCTTGCTATGGGGGCACCCGAGCCAAGTCACAGCTCCCTGTGTCCTTTCAGACACAGAGCCCTGGTTCGACCACCCCACCTCTCTCTCATGATTGGCCAACTGACTTTGATTGATAGCAGCAAGAGCCAATGGTGCTGCTGCTGTGTCTCAGCCAATCATGATGGCCGAGGCACTCGTGGACATCGCTGCAGAGAGATGGGGCTCAGGTGAGTATTAGGGGGTTTCTCTGTAAAAGGCATCATCTGGAAATGGATGAATAGGGGGTGCTGGGCCGGCTGCTGCACACAGAAGGTTGTATATCTTTTTTTTAAATCAGAAACAAGTTTATTGTAAAAAAAAATAGAAATACAATCACATATATATACACAGACAGATCAGCAATGAATGCAGTTACAGGAGGAAAGAATCAGGGTGTAGTCCCAAACTGGTATACACCTATTTTCCGAGCAACACATACATACATAGTAGGTAAACGGATCCTCAATTACTCATTCGGAGCATAAAGGAGGAGATGTTATACTTTAAAGCACTGCATTGTATAAAGTGTTGCTTCATAGATGGAATCTGACTGTGCACCACAATATTAACCAATAAACCCAGGAACCGAGAGATTAAACAATCTAGAAATAGAGAGAAAAGGAAAGGAGACAAGATAGCAAAGTAAGAGAAAGGAAAGGAAAAGAAAAGGACGAAGGAGAAATGAAGAAGAAAGAAGGATCTTTGTTTTTTAAGCCGTGGACCACCAATATAGTCCCATCATCCCCTCAATTCGCAGGGAGGAATTGTAGCACACCCCATTCCTCGCACCCCATTCTCAGCATAATCACACCCCTTCACCTTGTCCTTCACTGTCTTATTAAGTACTCATCCCTGCAGTAATCTGTTTCTCACCAGTTGGAGAGGACCCAATCCCGGGACGTCTAACCATGGCTGCCACATTGAGTAGAACTTCTTTAAAACGTTGCGGTGTTGGTACGTTAATTTTTCACGAATTAATAGATTATTAACCTGCTTCACCCATTGTGCGCCTGTTGGTACTCTCGGAGTGATCCATAGTTTAGCAATCTCTTTGCGGGCAAGATAAAGTGTACGTAACACCGCAGTATGACCATTCAGTGACAAATCAGGTAACTCTAAGGCACCAAGAAGGCAAACCACTGGGTCAGTAATAACTGGTATCTGAAATACCTGGGCTATAGTATCAAGGACAAATTTCCAATACCTGAAAAGCTTTGGACATTTCCACAACATGTGTAAGAGATCTCCAGTATGTGCTTCACATTTTGGGCACAAGGGGGTGTCTCTAAAGCCCCACTTGTGCAACCTAGCCAGAGTTCTGTATACCCTGTGTAATAGATACAAGTGTGAGAGCCTCTGTGACGCTGATACAGAGACCAATGGGGCGGATGTCAGACACAACTCCCAAGTTTCCCCGTCTATAGGCCCCATATCACGTTCCCACCCTCGTCTACAGGGAAGTTTACTTGCATCATGCGTAGATTGGAGTAGCCTTGCATAGACCCTCGATATCATGCCCGCCCTTTCATCCGTGGAGAGCACATCCCTCATCAGAGGGTGCGCTGTCAGAACTAATGGGGAAAGTCTACCCTCGCACTGCACAGCATGCCTCAGTTGCAGGTATTGTTACAATTGGGAGATATGTAGACCAAATTCCTCTCCAAGGTCTGCAAAGGATTTAAATACAGTTCCGGAGAACAACTGGGTGATAAAGTGTATTCCCATCGCCTCCCATGGGTCGAAACCCCTCAGTTTAAAGAGTTCCCTGAAATATTTATTTCTCCATATTGGAGTAAACTGGCAGACTGCTTTAACTTTTAAGATGGCTCTCACATATTTCCATAGTTTATTCAGTAGATCAACTGTGGGAAAAGCATTAGGGAATTGAGTGAGGCCTGCCTCCAGGTACACCAGTGCTGGGAGATCGGAATCCACCGGGACTATCAGGGACCTAATCGGGTCAGAGTCCTCTACTACCCCCCAATTACCAAGATGTTGGAGCTGTGATGCTATGAAATAGAACCTAGAATGTGGAACCGCCATACCCCCCTGGTCTTTCGCGAGCTGCAGAGAGTACAAACTGATACGGGCCAATCCCCCACCCCAGATCAACTCCCTAAACTGCGAGTCTATACGAGTAAACCATCTATGGGTAATCCAGATCGGGGAGTTGTGGAAAATATACAGGAGTTGAGGTGCCCATATCATCTTGATTAAGTTAACTCTTCCGGTCACGGATAAAGGCAGTTTCCTCCAAGCTGAGCATTTCAGCCGAAGTTTCTGTAACAGCGGGGACAGGTTTTTATCGAGGTATTGGGAAGGGACTGGCGTAACCTGTATGCCTAAGTATCGGAATTCATTCACTACAGCAATGTCTTTTGCACAGTCAGGCAAGGGGCCCGGCAGGGGGTCTAAAGGCATAAGGACCGATTTGTTCCAGTTGATACTAAAACCCGATAGACGATCGAAGTCAGCAATCAGGCCCATTACGTTCTGCAAGGAACTACCTGTGTCTCCCAGATATATCAGTGTATCATCTGCATAGAGGGAGATCACATCCTTCCTGGGCCCCCTCTGAAACCCCACTATATCCTGCATATTTCTAATATGTATGGCCAATGGTTCAAGAGCCAGGGCAAACAACAGGGGTGACAAAGGGCACCCTTGCCGAGTACCCCTAGCGAGATGGAAGGGGTCCGACACTTCTCCATTGACACGCATTCTCGCCGATGGGGAGCTATACAGTAGCTGGACCCATTACAAAAATGAGGGACCCACCCCAAATCGAGTCAGGACCTCCCAAAGATAGGGCCACTCCACACTAAGGTTGTATATCTTAATGTATAGAATGCATTAAGATAAAAAAAACTTTTGACTTTACAACCACTTTAAGTAAGAAAAAAAAAAGTAAAAAAAAATAAATATAATATTGATATAATATATACAGTATATAACATATACATGCACACACATAACATACAAATGTGCATTACACTCAACACATGGAAACATTTTAGTCTGTCTTCACACTTTTACATTGTGTGTTGGTTAATTTCATGCACGCTAACACACATTACTAAAGGTAAATAGACTGTGTACTGAACTTTGTAATTGGAGTTGCACTCATTTTCCCCAGAGCTTAGTAAATGTGGTAAATCTCTGTTGCTTTCCATCATTCAAATGTGCATTGTGACAATTCAGCCCATTAATTTCAATGGACTGCCAATACACCATAACATTCCAATGCACCCAAAAACACACATTACTTTTTTATTCAATGCAGCATGCTGCTACACACCACATGTGTATTCTAAAGTGCTGCATGATGGGCTTGTTGCCAAACTACCATATACTATGCTTTGGCACCCCAAAGCACTTAAAGGTGTGCATTGATGCATGTTACACAATACAATAAATAGTCTTAATAGGTCCCTAGCAGCTTAATTTAATTTGATGCTAAATAAAGGATGCAGTTATGTCCCTTTCACCTATGCCCAGTGTGTTGCAGTGCTTTACCATATGCATATTACAGGGATGCAGTCACTTTGACCATTTAAAGCTGTGTCTATGAAAAGGACAACCTTACCCCTGACCAACTAACACTTATCCCTCAAAAAATCTCCTTCCACATGTTGCCTATTCCCAAGTGACAGTGCTTGGTTCTAACAGCCAATTAGTAGACCCAGGCACTGTCACATGATGGTTTGGTGATGTCACCACTGGGCACAAACACCAGCAAAGAATGGGTATTTTGATGGTGACTGACAGGGGAAAGAGCTATTGGGAATGCTTGTAAGGCGAGAGACCTTTTTTTTACAGACACTGTTACTTTGCTCTGAATATGCACAGTGACAGTGTTTCCTTAACATTATTACACGTGATGACATTCATTGTGCTACAATGAACAACCCATTCCAACAGATTGCACCACTATGCACAGAAAATCAAACATGAATCGTTTTTTTCTAATTAGCATACCATAATGAACAGATGGTTCCCATTCATAATGAATGGCACTGCTATGCACCACACTGTGGATCATGAAATGACATGGATTTAAATAAACTGTGTGACCCATAACACGCTCGTGAAGCCAGGCTGGAGTTTTCTAGCGTACATCACTTATTTACAATTTTGCATAACTTATATTTTTAGTATTTTATACAAAGGCACAATTTAAAACAACAAATATTTGCTATTCCCTAACTCAGCTTTGTTTTATCTCTCTGATTTAGTAAGCATTTGGGGGGTTATAAAGCCATACCCCACTTTTAAGTACACAATGGGGTTTATTTATTATCGCTGGAAAGTGCAAAATCAGGCTGGCTTCTGCATAGAAACCAATGAGATTGCAGGTTTTATTACCAGGCTTAATTGAACAAGATGAGGTTAGAAGCCCATTGGTTTCTATGCAGAAGTGAGCCTGATTTTGCACACTCCAACTATAGTAAATTAACCCCGTTTTGTACTTAAAAGCGGGGTATGCCTGTATTGTGTTTATGTGTGATAATAATGATTTTATTAGAAGAGGGAAGGTCTGGGCAGCCGCACTCCAATAAAAACGCCTTTATTGTGCAAAAAAATAAAAGTCCAAACACCGGCAGGGTGCAGGATAAAAAAATTACGCGTTTCAGACTCTCAACAGTGCTGTTGAGAGTGTGAAATGTGTCCGTTTTTTATCCTGTAACCTGCTGTGGTTTGTACTTTTGTTATTTTTCACAATAAAGGTGTTTTTATTGGAGTGCGGCTGTCCAGACTTTCCCTCTTCTAATTGCTATATGCTTAGCCTGCACCAGATGCTTCCACCTTGAGGAGAGTGCAATTTCCATACATTCACCTGGAGCAGTGATCCCTTCCCCAATAATAATTTTATTGTTTTGAAAACATGTTCAGAAGAAAAAGTCTTTTACAAATTCTCAAACCTCTAAGTGAAAAGAGTTGGAAAATGTAAAAAATAGCATAAATGGTCCAGCCACCTGAGGTGAAAAACAGAAGGCCCAGCAGCTAAAGAGTTAAAGTGTAATTAAAGAAAAAAAATCTATGCTTTAATTTTAAATAGAATAATTGAAGAAATTGCCCAGAGCAACATTATAAATGAGCAAAAATGTAGATAAGAAAAAAAGAAATGATGAAAAATAAATAGGCCCCTTGGAGTTACATTGTTCTGAAAATGATTTATTGTATTTTTCAAAGAAAATAAAAGAGTTTGTTTTAAATAATTAAAAAATAATTTCCAGCTTCCATACAGTTTTTTTTTTTTTAATTTATAGATATTTGCTGTTTGAGACCATTAATGAACAGCTAGTTTAAGATCCTAAATGACCTACTCAATATACATTATTAAAGCTCAGGACAGAATGCCATTATGGCTCCCGCGCATATGACAAATAGAAAGACTTAAATAAAGTAGTTTACTTGTTCATTTGTCAGCTCATATATTATGCATGTTCGATTTTCTCAGCAGGACCCGCAAACTGTGGGAGAAGTTCAAGAATTCAATAAAATTAGCTTAGAATCGTTAGCTGTAAATTAGACATTCATTTAGGCTAATTCTGTTATCAATGTTGGTCTGCCTCCCTTTGGCATGGTTTTGTCGGAGCTTGTTTGATAAATTAATTTTATTTCCTGGGAGATATAAAATGTCTAAAAAATTCATTTTTGGAGTTAAATGCCAGCTCCTCAAAATCTAATACTAATAATACAAAATACTCATTTTAAAAGCTGAGAGGAAGCTAATGAATCCCTGGTGAAATAATATCTTTTGTTCAAGGGTGGTGCAATTAAAATGTACTTTTATTAAGCTTCCATCAGTCTTCTCTGCATAGATTACTAAAACTTTTTACTTTACTTTCTTTAAGTCATATCTTTAATTTCCTAATGAAACATAACTCTTTTGGTAAAACCAACATGTTTAATGAATATATATATATATATATATATATATATATATATATATATATATATATATATATATATATATATATATATATATATATATATATAGTATATTTTGCAATAAAAAATAATCAAAAACTGAATTCAAGGTTTATTGTGCCTTTTTCCCTATAAATGTTGGACATTTGTACCAAAATTTTTGCAGCAGAATTTGGGCGACAAGCAGTTAGAGACTTTGGCTGCAGTTTCACACTTTGCCACCTTAATACAGGACATTCAATCATGTCACACAGTGGAACAGAGTGACAATCAGATTCAACATTCAGCTCATACATCCTACTGTCCACTGTATCTTCTCAACTATTGTTGGGACAAATAGTTTGTCCCAAGTTCCGGTCAAACATTGGCTCTTAGCTCCATTCAGGGAACACCCAAATTGTAAGGTGTTTGGCAGGTGTTCACCTGGTGAATACCCCACAATGCACTGCACGCTGCAAGGGGCGGGGCCTCCTGGTGACATCGCCAGGTGACCCTGCCCTTACCTATGTAAGAACTGTCAATTCGGTATGTTGCCTTCAGGATGGGCGGATCAATTATTTTTCTGTTTTCCAGTGCGGCAGGCACTGTTTATTTTTTACAAAATTTTTAAATAACCAGATGTCGGCAATTGCAACTGTGAGTCAATTTAAATGTGATTTGGCTAGTTTTTTTTTTTTTTTTTTTGCTGAAACATGTTCTATACATGCCACAGATGCACCACTTTACAGGCAGACTAAAGAGAACCCCAGGCAATATATTTTAAGAATTTTTCATTTTTATTGTTGCATCATTAAAATCACTGCTCTTGAAAAAACTATTGTTTTTTTTTTAAAAATGCATTGATGCATGTCCCTCAGTGCCTTCAAAATTGGCACTTTTGTTTTCTCCTGTTCGAGTCCCATATACTTCAATGGAGTTTGCTGTTTGGGCAGAACTTTTTTCCTGTTCGGAAGTTCTGCTGGGGGGGGTGTTCGGGCCCATCTCTATTCTCAACATCCAATGCAGAATTGTCCCAAATGGTGTGACAGTGGGATGCATATGTCCTATAGTCAGAAGGCACCACCAGGAGGTGTGGCTGTGCGTGACGGAGCACCGGGTACACAGGAGATCGCGGCTCTATGTAATTCAGCGGCGCTCGCTCCTCTTCCCTTCTACAGCATGGATCGGCGTTTAACACGCACCCACGATTTTCCCCTGATTTTAGGGGGAAAAGGTGTGTGTTATACGCTGATAAATACGGTATGTGTCTGCTTTTCAACCCTATTGTCTGCTCTTGTGTGAATCCTGAACCCTAACATGCACTTCTCTGGCTGCTTTCCACCCAAATTATGCCTGCTGTCCATCTTTTACACTTCCATTATGCATCACTTTGTCTGTCCTGTAGCCCACTACAATCCTTTCTGCGGAGACTATTCCTTTGCCATGTATATCCCTAAAAAAAAAAAAAAATACCATCTAGTACCTCACATTATTCTGAAGTGGTTATTTTTTTCTGGGGAATTATTTGTCCCCAATGTGCAGGAGAAGTGCAGCAAGTCTCTGCAGCTCTCATGCTTTTAGACCAGTCCAGCAAGAGTACTACTTAAAAAGTTCAGATGAATAGGGCATGGGGAAATGAGCGACAGAGCAAATGAAACACAGGCTCAATTTTTTTTCTAGTGGTGTGTTTTCTTTTTAGAAACAGAAAAATATATTGACAGGATATAAAAGACAACAATAAACACGTATAACTTAGAAACACTGATATTTCACAATCCAAATGAAAGGAAAAGTAAAAAAACAATTGGTAAAATGTGTCTGCTGCAACCTTGAATTTGACTGCACAAAATATGTTTGTGCTAGTAGTTACCGAGGTTCATCCTTTGTCAGCAGCTGTGTGCAGAAAATGAGAACAACATTTGCAGTGCGTTTAGTACATTTTAATCACCATCTTTCTTACATTTGCCTTTTCTGCATTTTTTCTCTTTCTTTTCTTTTAACAAATTGGGATTTATTTCAGTTTCTGTTGAAAAGAAGAAAGTGACTTTACAAGGAAAAATGGATTGGAGAACAAGTAGGTTATAGAGTGTTGTTTATCAGGGGCCTTATTTTTAGTTATATAGAGGTACCTATAACTCATGTCATGTATGATACCCTGAAGTGTCAATAAACCAAAAAGAAAACAAAAATCAAAGCCTATTCTTATAAATAAACTGTCAATGCGTCAACACACAGCTTACTGTGGAGGAAATCCCCTAACTGGCTAGTGGATGGGGAAGTGCTGAAGAAAAAGCTGAAGCAACATCACCAGGACATGCAATCTGCTCTGATTTTTTTCTGTCCCCAACCCATTAGATGTTTCTGGGTTGTTTTCTGGTGTGAAAGTAAAAGTAATGTGACCCAATAAAAGCATTTCCTATATAAATTATTGGTTGGTGTTGTTACCTATCATTTAAATGTGGGAGAATTATTTGGGTTTAATTCCATTTTAAGTTCTATATGTATTTGCTTGACAATTCAGTCAGTCATAACACTGGAGGCTACATGGGAAAATGTAAGGAAAATCTCTATTTGTACCATTGTAAAAACAGATATAAAATATGAATGTGCTAGTAAACTCAGCTTTGGAAATTGAATCTTCTGTTTCTAAGGAACTATCTTCTTTGTTGACATCAATGTGGATCAAAATAATTACCACCAAAAATACTAGCACCCCAAAATAAAATTAACCTTATTTGGTTGCAGCTAATTTTTCTTTCCCAAGGCAAACCAGTAGCATCCTTATGGGCTCTACTCTCAGTGAGTCTACTTATATCTAAAGTGTTTGTGTTCTCATTATTTGGTTATTGTTATTACTAGTAGCATTGAGAGCTCTTGTATAGTGTTTGTATTTAAGCTTCCTTATGAGGAATTGCTCATTGAAGAAATTTTATTTCTACTTATAGAATTTTTTTTTTTACTTTCAGGCCTTCAAAAGGGAGTTAAAAGCCAAGGAACCTGTTATCATGAGTGCACTTGATACTGTGCGAATATTCATCACAGATCACCCTTTTGAGGGACTCGAGAAGCTGTACCATGAGCCAAGAGGTAATTGAATTGAACATAACCCTGTAATCACATATTGACGAAGGGATCATCACGTCTTAGAGTTTCATGAATTTTCACAAATGCTATCTCTAAATGTAAAGAAACAGCTTAAAAATCGCCAAGCAAATGCGTAAATAAAGTTCTTCAGATTAGAATCCAATTACTAGCTGTATGCTTATGTATGTAAGACATGTTTTCTATTTCCTGTTAGCCTTGGAATTCTAACATTTATTATTCCATTATATTATTACATCACAAAACATTCTCTTTAGAAGTTTTGCCATTTTAATTCATTATACAGCATATCTAGCAATAACAAAGTAAAGATGGTTAGCTTGATTTTCAAAGAGACAACAAAAAGGCAGAATTTGCATCTATCATGGCTGACCTCAAATAACCCCATTATATGTTTAATAAATATGTATTTATGGTTTCATTAATTTTACCTCTTTTATATAAACACCCTCTCTGTCACCATTTCTCCACCCGAGCAGCCTGCCTGATTTTAAGTCCAAAGTTGGTTTAGCCAGTAAGTTTCAACACGACTGCCTCGTACACACAACCGAGGAACTCGTCGTAAATGAAACATCGTTTTCCTCGACGAGTTCCTTGTCAGGCTTGTGGAGAAACTTGACAAGCTTTCTTTGCGTACACACTGTCAAGACCAAATCCCCTCATTCTCAAATGCGGTGACGTACAACACATACAACGGCAGGGGAAGTTCGATTCCACTTGCACAACCCTTGGGAATGCTTTTGCTAAACTCATGTTACTGCGTGTTAAGTACAAGTTTGGTAAGAGACAATTTGCACTTTTCAGACTGTTACAGCGTGAAAAATGTGCTATCTCCATTACAAACGCTACTTTTACCGAAGGTGCACTCCGTCTCATACTTTATTCTGAACATGCAAGGGTTTCTTAGCATACACATGAACGTGTTTCTCGTCGAAAACCAGCCTGACGAGGAAATTGAGACTCCCGTCGAGGAAAAAGAGAACTTTCTTGATGGATTCTGTTGAGGAAAACGGTTGTGTGTACGAGGCCTGAGTGTCAAGTGCATGTGCACCCTCTTCTGCTTCTCACATAATCTTATTACCCAGTATTTGGCCAACAGAAATTAGACATGTGCATTTGTTTTCGTCCGAATGCTTTTTTGTCTGAATTTCGGGTATTTTCGTTATCGTTTTAACAAACGAAAACAAACGCGCAGAATCCAAAATCCGAAAGATCCGACATTAAAAAATGCTTTATTTTCGTTTTCGTTGCTACAACAGTTCAATATAGATAGGAGATTCGACATGACGCTGACAATAGCAATCTGTGTCTATGAAACCTGTGGTCGAATGTGCCTAACCTAACTCTATTAGTCCAAGATTATTCTACATAAAGAGGAAAGATTCAACATAGAGTGAAAAGATTCGACATTATAGAGACAGTGTTGGGGTAGACCATTGGACATGAACGAGGAAAATTCAACGAAGCAGCGAAAAACATACAAATGTCTAATCTGTCATTGAAGGCTTATGGTGTTTGTCGGAAGTTCTAAGAAGAGTCGACAAGCTGCTAAACTGTAGGACGCCACAATCATACATTTCTGGTCAAATGCTTGGCCCATATGCTATAGAAGAATTTGAATGTTGGTTGACTAGTAATAATAATTAATAAATATAATTATTACTAGTCATATAACATTATAATTCTTCTAAAGCTTGTAGGCAGAACATTCGACCGGAAATGTACGACTGTTGCATCGTACAGTTTAGCTGCTCCGTCGAATCTTCTTAGAACATTCGACAGACACCATAAGCCTTCAATGACAGATTCGACCTTAATTAATTTGGATCTTCAAACAAATGCATTTTTTAACGAAACAAATAAAAAAAAAACATTTCGGGAGTAACTAAGGGCCTGATCCACAAAAGGGATACGCTGGCGTTTCTATCTATGGAACTGATCCACAGAATCAGTTTCTCATAGACAGGCAGAAAATCCAACATGTGTAAGAGACTTACACTGTCGGATCTTAGGATGCAGTACCGCAGCCGCCGCTGGGGGCATTTCTCGTCGAAATCCAGCGTCGGGTATGCAAATTAGCACTTACGGAGATCCACTAAGCTTTTACGCTTCGTTTTTTCTCCGTAAGTATTAGTTTGCCGTCGCAAAATTAGGGCTGCTTTTACAAGGTGTAAAGGGCCTGATCCACAAAAACCCGGCGTAACTTAATTTTTCCCCTTTAAGTTACACCGCCGCAAAATCTTTACCTAAGTGCATGATCCACAAAGCACTTACCTAGAAATTTTGAGCGGTGTAACTTAAATCCGTCTGGCGCAAGGCGTTCCTAATCTAATGGGGCGAGTCCCATTTAAATTAGGCGCGCTCTCGCGCCGGACGTACTGTGCATGCTCCCAACGCGATTTTCCTGACATGCATTGCGCGAAATTACGTTACGCCGAGTTTTGTGAATCGCGCCGGGTAAAAAAAGTTGCGTAGGGAAAAAAAAGAGATGCGGCGGGAAAAAAAAAATTGTAAAAAAAATTTGACAGCGTCGCGGGAAAGAAGGGTCTACTTTTACATGGTGTACTAACTTTACACTTTGTAAAAGCAGCCCTAATTTTGCGACGGCACACTAATACTTACGGAGAAAAAACGAAGCGTAAAAGCTTCGTGGATCTCCGTAAGTGCTAATTTGCATACCCGACGCTGGATTTCGACGAGAAATGCCCCCAGCGGCGGCTGCGGTACTGCATCCTAAGATCCGACAGTGTAAGACCCTTACACATGTCGGATCTTCTGCCTATCTATGAGAAACTGATTCTGTGGATCAGTTCCATAGATAGAAACAGGGATACGACGGCGTATCAGTAGATACGCCGGCGTATCCCTTTTGTGGATCAGGCCCAAAGTTAGTACACCTTGTAAAAGTATACCCTTCTATCCCGCGTTGCTGTCATTTTTTTTTTTATTTTTTTTTTTCCGCCGCAACTCTTTTTTTTTTTTTTTTTACACCCGTCGCGATTCTCAAAACCCGGCGAAACGTAAAACCGCGCAAAGCACATCGGGAAAATCGCGTCGGGAGCATGCGCAGTACGTCCGGCGCAGGAGTGCGCCTAATTTAAATGGGACTCGCCCCATTAGATTAGGAACGCCTTGCGCCAGACGGATTTAAGTTACACAGCTCAAAATTTCTAGGTAAGTGCTTTGTGGATCGGGCACTTAGGTAGAGATTTTGCGGCGGTGTAACTTAAACGGGAAAAATTAAGTTACGCCGGGTTTTTGTGGATCAGGCCCTAAATAAATAAATTTTTCGGGCGAAAACGAAATTCCGAAACAAAATATTTCAGTATGCACATGTCTAATATAAATATGCCAGGAATGGACCAATAGAAACATGCAATAGATGGGGGGAGTGCAGGTGCATGGCATTTGGCAACCCTAGCGGAGAGGGTCTAAACATACCAGATAAAGCATCCCCAAGGTTTCTGGGCTGCAGAGAAATGCACCTAAACCTACAATATATGCTGGCACTACTGGGTGCCTGTATTGCAGCATTGGAACCACCATTACTGTTTGGTTGCCATGGGTGTGTTCTTTTACATGGGATTGCATTATATTCCGACTTGGAACATATAAAGGTGAGTCATAACACACAAGGCCCCCAAGTTACCAGAAAGGATAGCAGGGAGATATTGATGTCTGAATATTCAGATTATATAAGAAGCTGCCTGATTTAGCCCAAACTTCAAATATAAATACAATATCACTTTTGGGTGTGTTGGCCCTTTCGGTATCATTAAATTAATACATAGCATAAATGTTTACACACATTGAAGCGGTATTAAACCCAAAACTAAAAATTGAATATACTGCAGCTCACCAATTATTATTATCACCTGGTGATCTGGCCAGCAACACACCTCCTGTATTAGAGTGCCCCCACTCTGGATGAAGGAGAACAGGGGGCACATTTGGACAGCAGCATTGTTAGTCTAGTGGGGGGGATAGATGTACTAGCAGATGTAAATACACTAGCAAATTTAAGCTGACCTCTGGATAATACTTTATAAGCAGTTACAGTAAATAGTTATTTTTTATTTTTTTGTTGGGGGGGGATATATAAATAAATAAAAATCTGATCATAAATGGTTTAAATCGTCCCTGTAAGGCCGCGTACACACGGTCGATCCATCCGATGAGAATGGTCCGAAGGACCGTTTTCATCGGTTCACCGCTGAAGCAGACTGATGGTCTGATGTGCGTACACACCATCAGTTCAAAAACCGATCGGGTCAGAACACACGACGTGCTAAAAAAACGAAGTTCAATGCTTCCAAGCATGCGTCGACTTGATTCTGAGCATGCGCGGGTTTTGAACCGATGCTTTTGTGTACTAACCATCGGTTTTGACCGATGGTCAGCCGTCCATCGGTCCGATTTTAAAGCAAGTTCTAAAACTTTGGTCTGAAGGGCAAAAGTCTGATGGGCCGTACACACGGTCGGTTTGGACCGATGAAACTGGTCGGTTTGGACCGATGAAACTGGACGGTCTGTTTTTATCAGTTTGGACCGGTCGTGTGTACGCGGCCTAAGCAATAGATCTGGAAGTAGTAAAGAGCTTGTTTTTCAAAAAAACAACAGACTTACTGACCAAATCACAGATAATTATAGAAAAAATAAAGCCTAAAAATAAAATGAATGCAACCATCACATCTAAGAATTGGTAGGTTGCAAAATAATAATTGTTTGCTTTTGGGTTCAATACAGCTTTAAGTTTACATCACATACTGTACATGGCAAATTAATTTATGTCTGTGAAAAATATGGCTATTAAAATCTTAGATATAACCTACTAACCTATTATACTTCACTATTTTCCATTCCCTTTCTATTTCCATGGAAAGTGGTATTGAAGCTTAGATTTTTTTTTTCTTTTTTTTGTTTATGGCAAATATTTTATTCTTACCTGCTCTGTGCAGTGTTTTTGTACAAAGCAGTTCCGATCTTCTTCTTTTCAGGTCCCCAGCAAATTGTTACTGGCTCCTCCCCCTCAAACAGTGCCCCAGAGAAAGCCACTTGCCCTGGGGGCACTGCTGCATGCTCGCTCCCAAGAGACTGCTCTATTCGTCCATAACAAACATAAAGCCAAGGCTCTGCCCCACCCTCCACTGGCTTTGATTGACAGAAGTGGAAGCCAATGGGCTCCTGCTGCTGTCTTAGCCAGTGAGAAGAGAGAATGCCGGGACAGCCAAGGCTATTGTGAACATTGCTGGATTGGAGGGAGCTCAGGCAAGGATTGAGGGGGGGGCGGCTGAGGGGGCCGCTGCACACAGTAGGTTTTTTACCTTCATGTGCCTCCAGCCTTTATAACCACTTTAATTTCCCCTTCCCAGTTCCATCAGTTTTGGGTAAACAATTCATCTTTTGATAAGGAAAGTTCCTTCCTGGGCCAAAATAAGAATCGATCCATCAAAAACAAAACAGTTGAAGGGAACTTAATTTTAAGTGTATATGAGAAAGGTATATTGATAGGTGGTGAAATAGTTGAACTTGTTTTTATTGGTAATGTGCTCAAACTGTAATAAGTGTAATTTAAATATTTTATCTTCATAATATTTCAGTGTTGTTCTTTTTTTCTAATTAATAAACAACTTCAGAGCAGTGGAGTCCAGGCAAGAAGAAGGAATCATATAGGTAATCATGTGGGTACCATGGCTCATAGCACTCTGTGCAGCGGCCTTTGTCTGTAGTGCTGATGATACTTGTCCAGATGTAAAGATCATGGGACTTGGCGACTCAGATAAACTGACCATTCTCGGAGGATGTCCTGGTTTTCCTGGATCACCCGAGCAAAAAGGAGAAGCTGGATCTGTTGGTATAAAAGGAGAAAGGGGAAATCAGGGCACTGCAGGAAAATCTGGTCCTCCAGGTCAAAAAGGTGTGGGAGAGAAAAGATAAAAAGGAGAGAGAGGAGACTCGGGTTTAACCGAATCTTTGTATAAACTAAAAAACTGCAAGGAACTTCTGCAGCAGGGTACAACACTAAGTGATTGGTACACCATATACCCAGATGGTCAGAAGACCATGAAAGTGTTGTGTGTTATGCATACTGATGGAGGAGGCTGGATTTTCCAGAGACGTTATGACCAGTCTGTTGATTTTGTCCGTGATTGGAATTCCTACAAGAATGGTTTCGGGAGTCGCCTGTCTGAGTTCTGGCTTGGCAATGGTAACCTTCATATGCTGACATCATCAGGCACATGGGAAATTCGTATTGATCTCCAAAGCTTTGACAACATAAACTATTTTGCCAAGTATGCAACTTTCCAAGTTCTAGGAGAGGCGGAGAGGTATCAATTGGTAATTGGAGCCTTCACTGAGGGCAACGCAGGTGATTCTTTCAGTGGTCATGGTAATATGCAATTCTCCACCAAGGATAATAACATCACTAAAGCCAAATGTTGCAGCCTGTGTAAAGGAGGGTGGTGGTACACTGACTGCCACAGTGCAAACATGAATGGGCTGATGGGACAACATGACTCCTATGCTGGCGGTGTGAACTGGGCTACTGGAAAAGGCTTGAATTATTCCTACAAGATGTCTGAAATGAAGATTAGACCTGTCAAACAACACATACAAGCTAATCTAGTAAAGTTCTGTAAATGATTATAAGCACATATATTTCACTTCACCTTCAGTTATAAGCCATTCATACCTCTGCCCCGACCTACATCACCAATCTTGTCCCCAAATATCACCCAAACCGTCCTCTCCACTCTTCTCAAGACCTTCTACTCTCAAGCACCCTTGTATCCTCCTCCCATGCTCCTCTCCAGGATTTCTCCAGAGCCTCTCCCATACTCTGGAACTCGCTACTTCAACCTGTCCGGCTATCTTCTACTCTTGCTACCTTCAGGCGATCCCTGAAAACTCATATCTTCGAGGAAGCCTATCACGTCTCCAACTAATCTTTTACCACTTCCATCAGCTCATGCCCCACCCTATTAGATTGTAAGCTCTTCTGAGCAGGGCCTTCTTAATCCTCTTGTATGTTATTGTATTATAACTGTATTGTCTCCCTTTTATATTGTAAAGTGCTGTGTAAACTGTTGGCGCTATATAAATCCTGTATAATAATAATGATAATAATAATAACATATAAAAGAAAAGTATATGGGATTGTACATCTCATTAACACCCATCATACCATAAGAACATACCTAAATAATAAAATAAACACACAACAAGGATTGTGGAAATGTTTATGCCGCGGCCCCTTTATCGGGTTTAAAACAATTTTACCAACAAAATAACAGTTTACCAACCACTGCCCACCCACAAAGTGGGCGACATTACCCAAAAATATGGACCTTCAATATCAAACAGAACTGTTGTTAACGAATAACAGACCAACATGCTTAGTCACTAGGACTCATGCAGCAACATCGTATACCAACCAAGTAACAGCGTATCAATTACTGTCCAGCCACAAAGTGGGCGACATTACCAACGTAAACTTGGACTGCAATGAGGGGAAATAACAAAGGGGAGGGAGGGTTGGAGAGCAGATCAAAAGATCCAAAAGGAAGGCTGAGGAGAATCCAGAGGTGAGTCCAGCTGACAGACCTGAGGTAAATGCCGACTCCACCTAGTTACAGAAAAAGGATATAAGTAAAAGGTTACACTCATTGGCTATATTTTTCCCACCAAAGCATTTGTCACCAATCCAGTGCTCTGCAGCTGAGGTAAATCTTCCTAGCAACAGCAGACAGCTTGTCACCTGAAACACAAAACAGAAAGAACCAGCAAAGCAGCCATAGAGAGACATGCACTTAACAATTATCATAGCCCTCTATTTAGAGTAAAATGTATTTATAAAATAAGTGGATGTTAGGGGTGACAATCCGATGGGGCCACTTCTCTATTTAATTTTTTTGTGGCCCTGACATTCTAGGTCATGGAACCATAGTTATAGGGTTGATACTGTAACAAAGCAGCAGTTTCCCCAGAAATGTTTTGTTGGTAGCTTCTCCATATCAACTTATAATTTGTTTAATTTTCAATTCCAAACTGTTCTAGAAAGTTGAGAAGCAATATGATCGTCTGCTAGTGGAGGCAGACTATCACATTACTTGGTTAACGGTAGGCCTTTTCAGTTTCATGCTCATATTCTGCTTCTGAAATCACAGCCAATGCTACGGAATCAAGCATTTGACAGCATGTTCTCCCTTTCCTGTCATATACTATGCAGTGTTGAGGAGGGCTTACTTTGCTCACATACTGCCAACAATCTATAATTAATTGTTGACACCAGTGATTTCTGAAAAGAAAAAAAAACATAAATGTGCAACACAGTACTTGGCAGGTGCTTAACAGCAATATGCCAGGATCTCAAAATGTTTTCTAGCATATGCTCAGAAACTTTCTGTCTTCATGCAATATGAATTGTTTCACATGGTGATTACCACCCATCCATTATGTATCCATTATGTCACAACCAATAATTAACAACATGCCAATCTGTTTTATCTGTGTGTGGTCTATGGCTAACAAAGTAAAACAAAATTAGCTGCACGCCTTAATAGAGGGTTACAAAACCCCCACAGGGGTCAAAATATCTGCATAATATTAACAGAAAATTATAGCTAATCTACAGGT
Source organism: Rana temporaria (assembly GCF_905171775.1). Lineage (NCBI taxonomy): Eukaryota > Metazoa > Chordata > Amphibia > Anura > Ranidae > Rana > Rana temporaria. The sequence continues at coordinate 223,385,268 of NC_053490.1, read as the reverse complement.
TAGATTATGAAAAATACAAATCTTTCCGAGTGCTGAGAGAACATTTCTTTATGTGCTTTATGATACTTTTTTTTTTTTTTGCCTATGACCTGTATAGCTATAACCTTTAATTATGACACAGTCTTAAGGATAAGTATACTAATTACTAATATAAGATGGATGTTCAGTCAATTGTTACTGGTTTATAAACAGACTTATAACTGGCAGAATCATAATACATCTAAGGCTCAGCTCACAAATCCATATTTCTCTTGTCTGGATGTTGTTTTCTTAATACCATACCTTATCTAGCTTATACCTTTAGATCTATCTCAATTCAGAAAAATGCAAAACATGCTTCATTCAGCCTACTCTGTAAGTAGTAGTAGTTCTCCACTATAAGTGCTATTATAACCCTGTCAGTTTTATTTTATCAACCATTATGATAACGTCAATGTAAATGTCAATTCACAAAAATACCATGCAGGTTATCACTGCTAATACAATGTTCGCTTTAGGCTGTGAGCTTCAATAGATGTTTATGGAGGAGAGTAGGATCAAGAGCTGTTTGAGGTAGTGATAAAATAACACTTCATGAGATAAAGTAATGATTCATGATAAAATAGGCTTTAACGGTTAAATGTTAATTTTACATGGGAAAGTAAAGATTTCACACCTAAGCAACATTTACTGTATGTTCGTGATTTAAACATTTTAGTAGGAAAAAAAAGCTAGTGGTTTGGATTCCATTTATCTGGGAGAAGAGCTCTCTATAGTTTGTTATTGATAACTGAGTGGAAATATGAAATGTGGACATTTTGTATGTATGCATTCATGGCCCTCAAATGGCAATCCGGCAACATGGCATTTGCCAGAAAAATTGTTATAACCTAATATATTCAGGGGAATTCATAAAGAGAATTCCATCATGCCTCCACATGACAAATGTCAGTGAGGGGGACATAGAGGTTGATTTACTAAAACTCGAGAGTGCAAAATCTGCTGCAGCTGTGCAAGGTAGCCAATCAGCTTCTAACTTCAAGCATAGTTTCACCCAAAAGTGGAACTTCCACTTTAAGCACTCCTTGCCCCCTTACATGCCACATTTGGCATGTCATTTTTTTTGGGGGGGGGTGTGTACCTTGTTTTGACGGGTACTTCCTGTCCCCCTCCCTGCTTCCTTTGCCTCGCCACCTCTGCGACTCCTCCTCTCCTCCTCCCTCTTTGCAATCTTCTGGGACACGCACAGGTCCCAGAAGATTGTCTAGCCACTAAGAAAGCTTAGTGTGATTCACATTTGCACAGTGCACGCCCTGGCTGTGAAGCCGCAAGCTGTCACAGCTGGGTGCCCTTGCTTGCAATGACAGTGATACAGAGAAGAGGGGAAGAGCAGTGAGGCTTCAGGCGGCTGCATTGCTGGATCGTTGAACAGGTGAGTGTCTGTTTAATAAAAGTCAGCACTAGCCACACTTTTTGTAGCTGCTGACTTTTAATAAACTTACAAACGAGTGGAACTCCGCTTTCAGCTTGTTCCATTAAGCTTTGATGTTAAAACCTGGAAGCTGATTGGTTTCTATGCAGAGATGCACCAGATTTTGCACCCTCCAGTGTTAGTAAATCAAACCCATAGTCATGTACCTGTTGTAGACAATTCTGGGGTATGCATCACATATGGAGTAGCGCTAAGGCTAGAATTAAAATACTGTTAATCTGTGCTTCCTCCTGACACTGCAGCTGTCACACAGACAGTGGCATGGTAGGGAGCTTTGAAGATGGGTGGGTGGAGCCACATTACTTCCACGTCAGGTCCAATCCCCTTGTGATTGACAGCAGTGGGTGTGTCCTTAGCCAACAGACAGCCTGATATTGGCTAGAGAATCTGCCTACTGTTATTAATCATAGGGAGGATTCAGACCTAATGGAGACCTAGTGTCTCAGCTTCCCCATCAGGCTCCACCCACTGAGTGGCACTGGTCATTAGGAGGTTGTCAGCTGTGAAGCTAAACGCATCCCTAACAACCAGTTGTAGGTGGGAAGGGGAGGAGGTAGCTGCGACAAACATGCCTCTTTGCCACACAGCATATAGAGACAGGCACCCTGCTTGTCTCTGTAGGCCAAATTGAAGTTGGTTGGAATTCCTTCCAGTTTTGTTATGTACGAACTGGATATATATTTTTTTTAATTTGGCACACTAGGAACTACCTGAATCTCAGCTAATGTTGGTAAAGCTACCAAAACGTGCAGATCGGATTTCTGAATCTGGCACTGACCAATTTAAAGGGCCATAGTACCAGAAACATGTTGTTAGGGACTTATTGAATTCCACAGTCTGTATGTTAGGAAAATAGGATGTGTTTTCTTGTGGGGTATGGGCTTGCTGTGTAACAAAATAGGTTATGGTCACTGAGTTCAATTAGGTTGGTAAAAGTATAGTATAGACTAGCAAACTGAGATCCAGTCTTATAATTACATTATGTGATGCCTGGAATACGTTTTTGTTTGTAATCAGTAAAAGTAGAGAAGTGAGTTTTCATTGCTGGGATTACATATTCAAAACAGAGATAGCAATGCACAAAAGGCCGTAATTCAGGATAATCATTCAGTACATTCAGAATTTATCTTTAGTGATCTAACTGCAATACAATAAATGTACATCTGCTTGGTTGTTATAGACTATTGCACTTTGTAAAACTTCACTGATCTTTACATTGCTGTTTTAAATAAACTTTTATGTTATGCTATGTTATATGATTGAATATATGTCGATTAAACAAATTTAATTTTAAGGTAAACAGTGTATCTGAACAATTGTTAAAAATGATATTTTCTGTGTGTTTTGCTCTTCCTAATAGTCCCTTAACCTCAAGCTTGGCATAGACTGAACAGTCTTTTGTGCTATTCATTAAAACATAATACAGTTGGTCTTTCTCCAAAGGATCACATCACTGCATATAGATGCACTTGTCTGTCCCTGCAAACTCAAATAATTTTTTATAACTTGTTTTCCAGACTGAAAGATTTCAGATCTAATATTCAGACATAATTAAATGTCAGAGGCCCAGAAGCAAAATTTCAACTGGAGTCCCTAAAGGTCTTATACAAAAACCTTAATTTGTCTTATTCAGACCCTGAAAATGAACATGTACTTTACTCCAAAAAGTGCTGCCTAGTAACATGCAAATGACAGACTTTTTAATGAAAAATCTTTTCAGTTTAACCCTGCTGAAGCTCCAGGAAAAACTAATAAATGTACTGTATGTATGCATTTTCCTGCACCATCAATGTATCTGATAAGTTTAGATTGAAAAAGAGTAAGAATTTTAGCATAGGTCTCAGTGGGCTGACATGTTCGTTTTCAGTGGCTACTTTACCCTTAAATAAACCTGTAAAATGTATAGAAACAATTGTCTCACATACAGTGTGAGCAGATATGTTCATTTCAGGGCAGCTGAATGCAGAAACATAATATTATGTCTGATGGTGCTTCTCTATTCATTTTAATGCATTACTGTGGTTGCAGTGCTCAGAAAAACACATTTTTTTTATTATTATATGAAGATCTTTATTTGTTTTTATGTCTGTCAGTTTGATCTAGGCAGAAAACCTTACCATTTTCTTTTACTCTGTGTTATGGGGATGATCAAAGAAGCATATTTGAGCATACTTTTTATTTGGACACAAAAGGGCAGTGTTAATTAGAAGGAAAATGCCTTTGCTAATGAACCCTGTTTGCAATTTTAGACCATCACGCTGAAGAGCCATCCAAGAATGTCAGCAGGATCCTGCAGAAGCAGGTAGATGATGTAAGGACTGAGTGGGACAGGTTGAATGTGCACTCAGTGGAGTGGCAGAGAAAATTAGACGATGCACTTGAAAGACTACAGGAACTCCAGGATGCAATGGATGAACTGGACCATAAACTGCATCAAGCAGAGGCTATGAAAGGATCCTGGCAGCCAGTGGGAGATTTGCTCATTGACTCTCTTCAAGATCACATAGGAAAAATCAAGGTCAGTTTTCTGCTTGCTGCCGAATATTATATAAATAGCAATGGGAAATATCTTAAAATATTAGGAAACTGTTGACTTCCCATCACAAATGTAATTTTAATGCAGAGCTGTAATTTCTAACACTTTACTTTTCATTGTTCATTACTAGGAAAGCTTAATCACTTTAGTTGTGACACCTGTTTATCCCATATGGACCAGAGTATTTTTTTACCTTGGCAAAAATTTGCCTAAAGTGGTCTGTATATGCAGTAAAGCATGCTTGTTATACTCACTGTGGAACCTAAGGGGTTAATCCCCTGCATTGTGTTAAAAGGCTGTTTGATTCTGTCTTCTCTGATCCTCTCCTCTTTCCACTGTCCCCTGATAATTTCCAAATAACACAGAGTTGATGGAGTCAGGTTGCACATGCTCAATTTAGTGTGTATTGAGTATATAGAGGTTTTTTTTTTCCTTAGGAGGGTGCATTTGATCAGCACAGGGCCAATCAGCACTGTCCAGAGAGAGAGAGTCAGGAGTCTTGTAGTTTCATAGGGCAGTCAGAAAAATTATCCTACAAGCTTTAACCAGTGCTTGGCTGGACACTGATAGAAGTCACACCACTGCTCTAACTGCAGATGAGAAAATAACTGCATTTCAATGTTATGTGTACTGTGGGAGACCTGATATAGTAAATGCAGGGTCCTGGGTTTAGTACCACTTTAATGACTAGTCATTGTGTATGTTACTTAATTAATACTTGTATTGCTTTTTGGTGAAACAAACAAGGCTTTTATTTGGAAGTATTGCGTACCTAGAAATTCAGCTGCTAACTGCAATGCAACAACATAGTTAGATTGTAGTTAGCAGCGTCTAAGGGCCATGTAACACTAGTGATTCTGTGACTGTCAACAAATTGATTGTGCTAAAATACCAGTCATCTTATCTCCTCTTATAACATCACTCCCTTGCTGACTGACTAATCAAGATTCTGCAGTGTTTCGGAAAACAAAAGAGCTAGTTTGCGGGTGGGCGGGCGGGGGACCGGCCTGCAGATGCACACACTTTCTTGTTTACACTTTTCTCCAGAAGGAGAGAAAAACACAGGGAGGCTGTACAGTAACTTATTACTGTGATAGTCAATCAGAGGCTATCACAGTGATCAGGTGAAGAGAAATGGGCCAACCAGTTCTCGATAGTTGGTACACGATCCGGTACTGGGCAGCACGCTCCCTGCACAAACACAGGTATGCCCAATGGATAAAGACCCACTTCAGTGAGGCCGTATATGTGTGCACTCGGCAGATAGGGTTTAAGATGTCTCACTATTTGGAATTTATTTCCTCTCCCTATCTGTACATGGGTTTGCCCATAGTCACTAAGTAACTGGCTTCTGTTCCAGTTGGATGTAAAATGGGTGTAATTTTCTAGCTTTGGCTTAGACATAAAATTATTAGATTTACAGTGCTCTATAAAACACTGCTTTCTATATGATGCTGTTATACCAATAGAAGAAACAACTCCTGTGGCCATATTTAAACCCTAGGAACATACTTTTTTTTAATGCAATTGCCTACGTAATGATTTTGTCTTTGGCTATAGCATTCATCATCAGTATATTTCAGCATATAAGCAGAGAACTGCAAGTTGGACAAAGTTTCTCAAACCACACAAACAATATTATGTGATGCAATGAGATGTGACTATTTTCAATTTTTTTTTTTTTTTTTTTTTGCATTAGGATAGAATGATTTGTGTAATGTAACAATTAGATTTTTCATGTGGATGCCTTACGGCCTATGACTGTGGCTAATGTAGATATCCTTGCATGAGTTAACTCTGCCTGAGGCTGCATTGTTATCATTGATCTCCATGTTGCCTGCAACTGTCAGTATGGGTGACAGTTGACAGTGTTCAGGTTTTCCTCATGAGCTGCAACCTGTACTTTAGGTACCCCTGGGAACTGAAGAGTGTAAGTGCATTCTATAATGATTATCTACAGGCAGCTTAGAAGTAAGAAATGTCCGCCGGTACACGGATCACACAGTCATGTTGAATTGAACAGACCACATCCACCACATTTAGTAAGTTTTCACACCAAGAATATTACTGTTATAAAACACTTTAGTCACTGTTCCATTGCGACCACTTGAAAGTTTAGCAGGCAGCAAGAAGCTTGTTTTATTTATAAAAATGCTGAGCTCAGTCCCGCTCTGCTTATCCCCAGGCCAGGAGTAATAGAAATGTGCATCACATAGGCTTCTAAAATTCGTGTAGAAGCAACTGCTGGTTGCTCAGTTCTGTATTCACACCCCAGAACTACATCTCCCAAGAGCCCTTTCCCTATACACAGTGTGCAGGCTATTGGGAGTCACTGCATGTTTTGCTAGCTAAGAAATCAATGTATGTAGAGTGAGACAGAGAGGGGTGGAGGATGGGCTTCTATGGTCCAACAAGGAGGGCTGATAATGCTGACTGAAATTTAAGAGCAGAATAGGCATCCAAATAGGAAGTTTGGAGTATGCTAGGGGAAACCGTGGGAAAGTGTATTGCAGATATATACTGATTTTGTTTGCCCTGGAATATGCTTTACATAATGTAGAAGTTCTGACACACTGTCAATATGCAATATTTTCTACTGAAAGGCTGAATACTAGTAAGTGGTGTAAGGGTGAGTGACAGAGGGGTGGGAAAAGGGGATTCTTGCATAGACGACCTTTATTAACATTATATTTTTTACTCATCCCTAGACCAACTTCACTTATTTATGTAGCGCTGTGTTACTTCCAAGTACCGGTGCTGACCAAATTTAAGGGATAATCAGAGTATAAGTGACTCTGATTTCAATTTGAATTCTGAAAGGGTCTCAGTTTTGGTTTGGCTGTGCTGTGTGCCCATTCTGTTGTGGCTGGGGTGTCATACCACCCCGGGGCGACAGGTGGCTTGGGTGCCGTTTGCCGACAGCCAATGAGGAGAGAGGTTCTCTCGCGGGGCATGCTGGGAGAGGGTACTTCTGGAACAGACGCCATTGAGGCAGGGTCTTCTTCCGGTGTGGCACCCACCTTCAGGGTGTCCACACATCACGGCCCCCAGCGAGATGGCCTACCAGGCCGGGGTGCGCGTGCCACGCAGTGCTCCAGGTTCCGTGACCAGGATGGTTCGGAACATTTAAGCTGTGGCGGGGCCCCAGTAATCGACTGGGTCCCCAATCTTGAGAAGATCCCAAGCGTTGTTCCTTTGAGGGGAAGCTGTTCGGTGGGAAGTCCGCCTGAGGAGAGCCAAGAGAGGCTGGCCTTCCAATAGGGCCTTGACAATCCACCAGGGATCAAGGTATCCGGACACTGAGAGGGTGGACGTTAGTCACCTGTCAGTCGGTACCTAACTACAAACTACCTGAGAGGATCCAGGCAAAAAGTCTACTGAGGAGAATTGTTCTCCATGATCTAAGTTATAGGGAGGGTCTGTGGCAGAGACTTTCTTCCCTCAAAGTTCCGAGTGATACTCTGGCTGCCAGGTCGGTGAGAGAGGCCTGTCCAGGTACACTAAACCCACTCTGAAAAAAAAGAAACAAAGTGGTTAGAAGCAGGACTGTTTCCATATCGTTATGTCTGCTATTTCTCCTCCTTCTACATCTTCACCCTTCACTGAAAGTTTTATTGTTTTACCTTGTTGGGTAAATAAAAGTACAAGAGAAAGACACCCGCTGTGTGGACATTCCATTACTACAGCTCTCATCAAATACCCTAGACGGTGGAGTCACAGAGGTAACAGGCCATCCCATTCAATAACCAGCGGCTCCTTCGGGGGTGAGCGCTACATATACCTTGCAGTAATGCTCGCATTTAGGGATATGTTATTGCAACAGGTGGCAATGTATGTAGTGCGGTGCATTGGGGTGCCATTCATTTTGAATGGCACCCAAATGCAGTTAACCAGCGTACATGTTTTACAGCCTATCACAATGCATGGTAATGCATTACTGTGCATTGTGACGCTCTTTGTTGGTCAAAAATTGCAGGTTCTGTTCTAAGTGTGGAGCGCTGCATCAGACTACATAGATGTTGAATGGGCCATAATTTGTTCTTATTTTAAAGTGGATATAAACCCTCACATATACACAGTGAAGTGAAGTGAAGCCTCAGATGATACACAGGGATGAAACAAATCTCCCTACATAAGTTTTATGTATACTGAACATGTATATCTGCTATCTTCATCTTTACATACTGTTTAGAAAGTGTACATTGTGTTAGGGGATTTTCTCTTTCTGGTTAACACTGTAATGAAGCCTAGGCATACAGCCAAGACAGCTGATTGGAGGAAATGCACACACCCCCTCTCCTCATAGGTAGAGAGTTTCAGGGCTGATCGTTAAATAGTTCAGGGCTCTGCTAATCTATTTATAGCATCCTCCCCAACACAACACTATGGCTGTCTTTATCAGATGCGACTGAGAACTTGACAGGAGTTATCAGGCTGATAACAGAATAACGGTGCAGGAGACAGCTATGGTACATAGTGGTTTGAAGAGAGACAACACAACACTTATATGTGCCCAGCTCAAATTTCATGAATCAGGTTTACATCCACTTTAACTTTACTTTGCCAAACTTTGCTGAAAAATGGCACTAATGATAAGTAGAATCCTCTCTCATCAGAGAAACATTAGTTGTGATTGGTGGACGGGGTCTGTGCACTTGTTTTTGTGGTCAATTCTTAAAAATAAGGCAATTTAATAATACAAAATAATCAGCATTTTTCGTGTCTCCCATTTATCAGGATAGAATAAGTTTAAGGCCCAGATTCACAAAGACTTACAACGGCGTCCAGATACGCCGTCGTAAGTCCGAATGGCCGCCGTCGTATCTATGCGTCTGATTCATAGAATCAGTTACGCATAGATTTGACCAAGATACGAGCGGCGTAAGTCTCCTACGCCGTCGTATCTTGGGTTGCAATAATTACGTTGGCCGCTAGATGGCACTTCCTTGATTTTCGCGTCAAATATGTAAATGAGCAAGATACTCCGATTCACGAACGTACGTACGCCTGTCGCAATTAGTTACGCCGTTTACGTAAGACATACGCCGGCATGAAGATAAAGCTGGTCTCTAGGTGGCGCAGCCCATGCAAAGTATGGACGCCGGAACAAGCGTATCTTTTTACGTCGTTTGCATAAATCGTACGCAAATAGGGCTATGAGTAAGTTACGTTCATGTCACAGGCATTGAGCCGACGTATCTTTGGGCGTAAATACGACGTGATACTGAGCATGCGCGCGCATGCGCCATTCGTTCGGCCATGCATCTACATGGGGTCAAGCCTCATTTAAATACAACACGCCCCCTACCAGCCTACTTTGAATTACATGCGCTTACGCCGGCCCATTTACGCTACGCCGCCGTAACTTAGGACGCAAGTGCTTTGTGAATACAGCACTTGCCCCTCTTTAATGTTATAAAATGATCTTTTCAGTAAACGTAGTTTACAGTTTTTTTGCATATTACAGGAACAGCGATTTTTGCAGTGATTATGATTTGTAGAGGGTTTGCTGATGTATGAAACTGTACTATGCAGCTTGTGTTTTCTCAGCTCACTGACTTAGAATTAGAATCATCTAAAGAAATTGATTAGGCACATTGGCCAGAGAAGATGTAACTAAGAAACCAGCAATTGCACTTATTAACACAGATTCACATATGGACATGTATTTCTAGGAGACAACAACTTGAAGGTTATAGCTAATAGCTGCATAAAATCTTAACTAATATTCAAAATGAAATGAACAGCAGTTTCTCCTCCTGAAGGCAAAAGTTGTGTTCATGGCTCTTCATCTGTGAACTTGCTTACATACCAACAATGCAAAGAGTTTGCTTCTGTATGCAGTTATTTCCATTGCTGCGTAAAAAAGAGTTCATTCTCCAGGGCTATTTACATGTATCAGCATTGTCATTAATTAAAGCAACATGCCCGACACAAGGGAATGACTTGCAAACTGGCAATTTTGTTTTGTTTTTTCTTCAAAAGGGCTGTCACGTCTAAAAGTATGAGTGGGAAGCTTAATACTCCTATAACCCTCCCAGTGAAAACAGACATTTTTTAGCAGAGAAGCAAAATTCGCTGCAGCTAAACATGTTGTGTGTTTGGATTTTAAGGCTAAAATGGGATAGCCAAAATGCAAAAAAAGTTATTGCTCACTTCAGCTTATCAAGTCAAAATCCATGGCAAGCATTTAATCACCACAAATCATGGATTTGCCTAGAGTAGGGATCCACAAACTCTTGAGCTCCTTAACCCCTTATTATGTTTCATATTGTTCATTGACCCTGAACATTTATTTTATGAAAATTATTTAAGAAATGTTACTTTAAATAATAGTACTATGAGTAATAAATAGAAATGCTAAACATGTTTGAATACTGTCAGCATTTCCTCTTGATATCAGCAACTTCCATGATGGCTGTTACACTGCTGATTTTTTTTTTTGTAAATACACAGCAATCAGTTATTTGGCTCAACTATCATTACTATGGATGTACTCACTCTCCAATTGAGTTTGAGGTGGCTGTACTCACTGGCTCTCCAACTGAGTTTAAAGTGGAAAAGTATGCTTAGTAATGGACATGAACATATACAGTATCTCACAAAAGTGAGTACACCCCCTCACATTTTTGTAAATATTTTTTTTATCTTTTCATGTGACAGCACTGAAGAAATGACACTTTCCTACAAGTAGTGAGTGTACAGCTTGTATAACAGTGTAAATTTGCTGTCCCCTCAAAATAACTTAACACACAGTCATTAATGTCTAAACCGCTGGAAACAAAAGTGAGTACACCCCTAAGTGAAAATGTCCAAATTGAGCCAAACTAGTCATTTTCCCTTCCCGGTGTCATGGGACTTGTTAGTGTTACAGGGTCTCAGATGTGAATGGGGTGGAGGGGTTTTAAATTTGGTGTTATCGCTCTTACTCTCTCATACTGGTCACTGGAAGTTCAGCATGGCACCTCAAAGAACTGTCTGAGGATCTGAAAAAAAGATTTGTTGCTCTACATAAAGATGGCCTAGGCTATAAGAATATTGCCAAGACACTAAAACTGAACTGCAGCACGGTGGTGAAGACCATACAAATGTTTAAAAGGACAGGTTCCACACAGAACAGGCCTTGTTGTGGTCGACCAAAGAAGTTGAGTGCACGTGCTCAGCATCATATCCAGAGGTTGTCTTTGGGAAATAGATGTATGAGTGCTGCTAGTATTGCTGCAGAGGTTGAATGGGTTGGGGGTCAGCCTGTCAGTCCTCAGACCATTCGACGCACACTACATAAAATTGGTCTGCATGGCTGTCGTCTCAAACGGAAGCCTCTTCTAAAGATGATGCACAAGAAAGCCCACAAACAGTTGGCTTAAGACAAGCAGACTAAGGACATGGGTTACTGGAACCATGTCCTGTAGTCTGATGAGACTAAGATAAACTTATTTGGTTCAGATGGTGTCAAGCATGTGTGGCGACAACGAGGTGAGGAGTACAAAGACAAGTGTGTCTTGCCTACAAACATGGTGGTGGGAGAGTCATGGTCTGGGGCTGCATGAGTGCTGTAGGCACTGGGGAGCTACAGTTCTTAGAGGGAACCATGAATGACAACATGTACTGTGACATACTGAAGCAGAGCATGATCCCCTCCCATCGGAGACTGGACCTCGGGGCTGTATTCCAACAATATAAAGACTGTATTCCTCCAAGACGACCACTGCCTTGCTAAAGAAGCTGATGGTAAAGGTGATGAACTGGCCAAGCATGTCTCCAGACCTAAACCCTATTGAGCATCTGTGGGGCTTCCTCAAATGGAAGGTGGAGAAACGCAAGGTCTCTAATATGCACCAGCTCTGTGATGTTGTCATGGAGGAGTGAAAGAGGATTCCATTGGCAACCTGTAAATCTGTGGTATACTCCATGCCCAAGAGGGTTAAGGCAGTGCTAGAAAATAATGGTAGCCACACTTTGGGCCCAATTTGTACAATTTTACTTTGGGGTGTACTCACTTTTGTTGCCAGCGGTTTTATACATTGATGGCTGTGTGTTGAGTTATTTTAATGGGGACAGCAAATTTACACTGTTATACAAGCTGTACACTCTCTACTTTAGACTGTAGCAAAGTGTCATTTCTTCAGTGCTGAAAAGATAGAATAAAATATTTACAAAAATGTGAGGGGGTGTTCTCACTTTTGTGAAATACTGTATGTTTATCTTTCCCGCAAGGGGAAGGGTGTAAGATCATAGATAAACAATGCAAAACAAACTGATAAATCAGAAACAAAACACAGTTGACAGAGACAAAGCAAGGCTGTTCTTGCTGGCAACTGAATATTTATCCCTGAGTAACACTGTTTCACCACAAGCCACCTCACCTTTAGGACTAGTGACTGGCATGGAGCTTTATAGATACTGATGGAGCTTGATAGATATATTTATAGATAAATGATGAATCAAAATTCAGAATTTATCGAACACCTATGTATCTCTAGACATTTATGACCCATGTTGACCCCTAGCCATTTTTTTGAACTTTGGTTAGTCCCATTGACCATCAGGGTCAACATCAGATATGTTTGGGAGCCTTGTCCTAGAGCTTCTTCTGACATATTATCAGGTCACTAGCAGGCAACCATATTTCCAGTGTAAGGAGCCCAATAGAGACCCCACTTTAATTTTCCACTTCCTTTCGTGTCTGTCTAATAGGGACTATTAGTGTAGTTTAGGGCAGGGTAGAAGGACCTCTTTATAAGTAACATACAGCATGCAGATAGTAATATATGAGATGCATTCTTAATGGTGGACATAATAAAGCAATAATGGGATTCTTTAAGCCTACCCAAATAAGAAAGTAAAGTGCCTCTTCCCTCAACATCAAGGGGAAGGGAAATATCCAGCACTGCTGCAGTAAGCTTAAAAGCTGCTTGTTCTTTCTCCCAACCCCAGTTTATCAAAACCATATTTTGCATAATATTCAAGCCACTGTGAAACTCAAATGATTAAAAATGTCCGAGGACCCAAAGCAACCAGATTGCAAAGTACATATTTCTAATACTAAGATAGAAATGGTATATACCTATTAGTTAACTAATACTTGCAAACAGCTCAGTTTTCCTGTTTTATAAGAGCCCCTATGCACACAATTTTAAAGAGATGAATAGCTTCAATATATTCAAGGCCAAGGCCTAGCTGGAATTACATAGTAACGATTATCCAGGGAGGGAGATATGCCACAAAGAACTTCAGAATTCCTTCAACCAACCTGAAGAACTTGAAGTCGAGTTAAGTATATCTCATGTGAGTTCTCCAATAAACAAATGAAATTACATCGGGTAAATAGGTGTCATTGTCATAAATACAGTACTGAGCTTTGATTGTAGCATCTGCAGTATCTCACTTTTAGCTAACATAATAACTATCAAGGACAATGTTATATTTTCTGTAGTGTATATATTTGTTGTTACTTTGATTTGAATGGAGAAGGTGTAACAATCATTTATATACCCAGAATAAGTAATCTAGTCCTGTAAAAAAAAAAAGATATCCCAAGGGGCACTTTAGAGTAACTTGAGTTATAGACTCTGGGCCAGATTCTCAAAAGAATTACGCCGGTGTATCTACAGATACACCGGCGTAATTCGAAAATCTCGCCGGCGTACCATTGTTTTGTATTCTCAAAACAAGATACGCCTAGAATTAGGCTAGGATCCGACTGGTGTAAGTCACTTACACCGTCGGATCCTAAATGCAATACTACGCTGGCCGCTAGGTGGCTTTTACGTCAATTTCAGCGTTGCATATGAAAATGAGCCGAATACGCCGATTTCCGAACGTTTTTGCGCCGCTTCGCCATAGTTTACGTCGTTTCCGTAAGCGTAAGGTTACCCCTGCTATATGAGGGGTAACCTTACGTCGGTCCGCCATATGCCATGTTAAGTATGGCCATCGGGACAGCGTCGGGTTTTTCCGTCGTTTACGTAACTCGTCGCGAATAGGGCTGTGCGTTAATTACGTTCATGTCGCAACCAATGTATTTGCGGCGTACTACAGAGCATGCGCAGTGGCCTACGTTTAAGGCCGGCGCATGCGCAGTTCGTTCGGCACGGGGGCACGCTTAATTTAAATACAAGCCGCCCCCTTTGATTTACGCTGGGATACGCCGGGCCATTTAGACTACGCCGCCGCAAATTACAGAGCAAGTGCTTGGAGAATACGGCACTTGCTCCAGTAAGTTGCGGCGGCGTAGTGTTAATGGCATACGCTACGCCCCGCTCGTAGATACGCTGATCTACGAGAATCTGGCCCTCTGTTTGCTGTCACTTGTAAAATATGTTATATACTGTATTTATTGCTGTATAACACTCACGTTTAAACCCTGAAAATAGAGGATAAACTGTGCCTGCGTGTTATACGCAGGGGGCTGTGGAAAGTTTTTTCCCTGAAACTTCCCTCTTAAAGTTAGGGTGCGTGTTATAAGCCAATAAATACAGTATTTTATTGTCAAAAATGCAGTTATAGGGGATGACTGGACTGGGGAGCAAAAGGCTTTTGCCCACTTGGCCAGTACTAATAAGATATGTTGGGCTGGTGGCCCTAAGTAAAGAGCTCAATCAGAATTTTTCTAGCACCTGCTCTCCATCCAGACAAGGTGACATCATGGCACAACGTGCATGGTACATGTTTTTCTCCCCTACCATAAATTGGCTTGTTAGTTGTGGCTTCCAGTTATTCGCTGGTTACAGATATGCATACACGATAAATAAAAGACCAAGACCTGCCTAGGAACAGAGTTCAACTGTCATGGCCACATTATAAATATAATTTCCTTTTATTTATTAGTATGTGCTCACATTACATAAGTTACAGAAAAAAAGGAACATAATTATTTATTTTTTGTATGAAATAAAAATGATCCTATTTAATAAAACATAGCAGTGTGTGTGGTGTTGAAAACTGTTTTAAAAAAGAAAAGTGTATCTACCTATACAGATGGCTGCATATTAAAAACATCAATGACGGTGAGAAGGCTTACCTCTTTGCACATTGGAGGAAACATCTGCTTGCATAAACAGAGGCTTGTCTACTGTTCATTCCCACAGTGATTCAGGCTTTGTAGAAACTATCAGAATATAATTGCTGCAGACAACTGCTTAGCATGCTTTGAAGTCTATATAAGAACTTTTTTTTAGTTTTTATCTGCACTCCTGCTGTCTGCATCAAAGTCTACAATCAATATGAATTAAGCTGTCCCACTTCTTTTTATAAGTTCTTTATTAAATTCTGTTGGCCTCTTCATGATTGGTAAAAGCTAAATTAGGTAGAATTTCAATTTCCTTTTACATCAGGAAAACATCAAGGTGGAAAATTAAACCTAAAACTTGGGTTTTGTCTACACAGAACTGTAATAAGTTAACAATAGATATTTTACAATTTATACGGTTGTCTTAAATCCTTCATCTGATTCTATTGCTTCATTTTCATTGTGTTGCAGTTTAAAGAACAATAATGCCGCGTACAAGCGATCGGTCCATCCGATGAAAATGGTCTGATGGATTTTTCCATTGGTTAAACAATGAAGCTGACTGATGTTCAGTCGTGCCTACACACCATCAGTTAAAAAAACGATCGTGTCAAAACGTGGTGATGTAAAACACAACGACGTGCTGAAAAAAACTAAGTTCAATGCTTCCAAGAATGCATCAACTTGATTCTGAGCATGCGTGGATTTTTAACCGATGGACGTGCCTACAAACAATCATTTTTTTCTATCGGTTAGGTATCCATCAGTTAAATTTAAAACAACATTTAAATTTTTTTAACCGATGGATAAATAACCGATGGGGCCTACACACGATCAGTTTAGTCTGATGAAAACGGTCCATCAGACCATTCTCATTGATTTGACCGATCGTGTGTACGCGGCATTAGATTCATTTTGTTCATGTATTTGATACCATGTGCAATGAACTAGAAACACAGAGAGAGAGCACACTGAGGCAAATACCACAGAACCCAATGGGGAACTTGGATATACAGGAGAGGGCTGCAATACGGCAGAGCAAGGAGAAATAATTCACAGGCTACTAGTATGGCACAGAAAGGAGAAATAATCTATGGGGCAATAATATGCACAGCATGGAGAAATCGTCCACAGGGTCCTGAGTGACAATATGATACAAAAAACAGCAATTTCAAAGGGAACAAGTGGCAATCCAGGGAGAACAAGGGATTAATAGTATGGAGGCAGAGCAGTAAGCACAGAATAAAGAAGCAGCTGCTTACATGGTATCAATCCAAGACACACAGATCACTGGGCAGGGATCACAGGGCATCAGAAATGAATATACACACTGATGGCTTATGATGATTGTGGAGGGTCCATCAGCATGTGAAGGGTCAAAGTGGGCACCAAAAACTCTTGGATCCAGAGAAGCAGAAAGGGCAGGTCCTGTGCATATAGCCATAGCTTGGAGTGCACCCAGGGAGCAGGGAAGCACAAAGGTCAGAGGGCAAAGAACAGACAAGAGCAAGAGTCCTGCTTGGGGAAGATGCTGTGTCCAGGGAAAGACTGAGGTCTGGAGTGACCTTGTCACAGATTCAGGTTCACCAGATAGCTGGGCAAATCACAGAAGGGACAAAGGATGAGCAGGGTCACATGGCCCCAGGAAGATGCTCTGGGTCAAAGCAAGCAGAAGGGAAGATCCTGGGGGCCTGGCCAAAGTCTTGGACATCCAATGGTTATGGCAGCAATTGTATCCCACAGAAAAAGGTCTACAAGCAGCACAGGCAATTTAGAACTACAAGTCCCAGCAGCCTCAGTTCCAGAAAGCAAAGCACAGACCATATGGAACTATCTGTCTCTGCAGTTCTAAGCATATTCAAGTCTTTCTGTAGTGAGACCTCCAGCCATGAGCTCCTCTTTGTCCACCACTAGAGCAGACTCAGTGGGAAATTCCCTGTTGTACAATGGTAGGTTTTTAACCTACCACATTTTTAATCCCAGCCATATGTACTATTTGATATTTTTAAAGTCACAAAAAAGTGACATCATTGTTACCTATCTGGCCAAATGCAGCCAGATCAGGTGACAATCCACATGCCTATGGCCATTTTTAGACAATTCCTAATGCGTGGATTTAAAGGAAAATAGCGATTAGCTATGCTATTGTCAAATTGGAAAGATAATGGGCCAGATCCACAAAGAACTTACGGCTGCGTATCTATTGATACGCCGCTTAAGTTCTACGATGCGCCGTCATATCTTTGTTTTGTATCCACAAAACAAGATACGCCTGAATGTGGGCTAGATCTGACTGACGTACGTCTTAGTACGCCGTCAGATCTCAGGTGCATATTTACGCTGGCCGCTATGTGCCGCTTCCGTTGATTTCCGTGTAGAGTATGCAAATTAGCTAGATACGCCGATTCTCAAACGTACGTCCGCCCGGCGCGTTTTTTTTTACGTCGTTTATGTAAGGCTTTTTTCGGCGTAACGTTACCCCTGCCTCTATGAGGTGTACGCAATGTTAGGTATGGACGTTGGGACAGCGTTGAATTTTGCGAATAGGGCTTTGTGTAAATTATGTTCACGTCAAAAGCATTGACTATTTGCGACGTGATTTCGAGCTTGCGCACTGGGATACCCCCACGGACAGCGCATGCGCCATTCAAAAAAACATCATTTACGCGGGGTCATTTGAATTTCACGCCCTTACGCCGACACATTTACACTACGCTGCCTCAACTTACGGCGCAAATTCTTTCTGGATAAGGAACCTCCGCTCTAAGTTACGGCGGCGTAGTGTATCTGAGATACGCTATGCCTGCCTAAAGATAGGCAGTTCTTTGTGGATCGGGCCCAATATGTCCAGCAGTCACATCTCGCCCAAATTATAGGGAGTAAGTGCAAGTAGATGCAAGTGGAAAAGGGTTAATATTTTTCAAACGTAAGTATTATTGCTATATGGATGTGAAAATAGCCTAACACTGTCACAGTGGTTATGTTCAATGACTTTATACATACTGTACATATTGCAGTGCCCTTTAATAACATTTTCAGTATATGTTACCTGGCCCCCTAAGGCATCAGTTGTGCGGAATGTCTTTTTTGACAGTCTGTTGAATTAGAGTCAAAACTCATCCCTACATCTGCACATTGTTATTATTCGTCTGATATCTGTAAGACCTCAATTACCTTTTTAAAGAAAGTATATTTGCTTGCAGTGGACAGGGGAAATGTAAGATGGGTGGAAAATGTATTTTTCTGTATTTAATGTTTAAAGAGTATGTAAAAAATAGCTATAAAATAGCAGAAGTTGTGTGAGATCTCTACTGAATTCTGAACACACTGAAACCTATTTTCAGAAGATAAAATAGAAAGATAGAGAGACCTTTGGGAATTCCCTATCTTCTCTGTGAAGGTGTGTCTCCTCAGTATAAATGGTTTCTGCTTGTTCACTGTAGCTATTAGGTAGCTGCTGTAAGAGCTTATTCTTCAGGACATATATTCAGAGTAGATATGACAGTTTGTCCACACTGGCATAATACATTTACTGTTACATATACTGTATTATTCATAGACAAAGTGCTTACAGTTAAAGGACAAGTTTAGTTAACCAATGAAAGCAGTCAATAAGCTACTAATCATATTCGACAAACATTGCAGCTATGTTAAAGCCAGAAAGCTCAGCTCACCCTAAAGTTAATTTTTTTGTGATCCTCTCTAGGAATAAAAAATAACACCTTGCAGGGGTACTTCTTGAAGCCTGTGCTATAAAACCTCCTGGCTTCCTTTATCACCAAACACAGTCAACTTTGAAGGCAACTTTGAATGTGATTGGTGGCTGTTACAAACTTCTTGACATACTTTATTTGTGAGACATGGCAAGGATCCTGCAGTGGGTGTGTTTGGATATAGCAATCACCACATTGCCAACAAAAGTAGGTTTGGGCATGGCAAGGAGGTAAAAAGTGGTGCATTGAACAAGTTCATTTTTCTTGCCATAGGACCCGCTTCCGCCCTGTTTTTTTTTAAACAAGGGAGCACAATAATGCCGCGTACACACGATCAGTCCATCCGATGAGAACGGACAGATGGACCGTTTTCATCAGTTAACCAATGAAGCCGACTGATGATCCTTCGCGCCTACACACCATCGGTTAAACAAACGATCGTGCCAGAACGCGGTCACGTAAAACACAATGACGTGCTAAAAAAAAACAAAGTTCAATGCTTCCAAGCATGCGTCGACTTGATTCTGCGCATGCACAGGTTTTTAACCGATGGTTGTGCCTACTAACGATAATTTTTTTCCCATCGGTTAGGAATCTATCGGTTAAATTTAAAGCAAGTTGGCTTTTTTTTAACCGATGGTTAAATAACCTATGGGGCCCACATACGATCGGTTTTGACCGATGAAAACGGTCCATCAGACCGTTGTCCTCTGTTTAACCTATCGTGTGTACGAGGCCTTAGGAGAAACTTAAGTCATTACCCCATAACAAAGTATGCCTGAACAAAGGTGTTAATGGCAAGATTAACACTAATTAATGACAGCTCAGCCTAAGCAAAGTCACTTGAACAGACCTCATGGACTGCTTTTTAATGATAAAAAGTACAGCTTTTTTCAAAATGGATAGTGTAGCATTGACTTTTGACATATTAGAAATTTAAAACACGCAGACATGTAAAGTTACCAGAAAAGTGCTTTAGGTCAGCCAGTTAATGTTTCTGAGTTATTCATGAGCTACATTGGATGTACAGTATATGACCACACATTCAAATTAATACCACATCAAAATTCCTTCCCCAAACTGAGTTTCCAACTCGCAAGTAATGCACCTCTAGGTCAGCTTTCTTAAAACAACACTATCGTGTGGACACAAGAATAAACCATGCTGCCTGTTGTTTACTACTTGCCTGTCTTGATGGCCATGCTGCTGATCTCCTATGTATTTATGAAATAATACCAGCACCCAGCACACTTCCACTTTGCCCACACCATGTTCTATGGAATCTTCCAGTTGCCTTAAAGCTGAATTCCAGAAATTCAGCCACTTTTAAAAACAGGCCCACTTTGAGTTAAGTCCAAGGAGGTTTATGACATCTCCTGAACTTATCTCTTTTACTTATATCTGACAGATTTTTGGCTCTGCCTGGAGCATACACTGACTTTTGGGGCAGTGAGAGAGGAGAGGAGAGGCACACACAGCAGCCTTGCCCACCCCTTACCTCTGCTGACCATTCAGAGAATGAGTGTGCATAAGTCAAAGGCTTCAGTGAATGGGCAGGAGAAGGGGAGGGGCAGGCATAGCAGCTGCACCAACCCTAATGCTTAGATGCTTAGACCTGAAGCATTAGTGTTGGGCTCCTAGGAATACAGCAATGGCTACCTTCCGGGAGTGCAATTAAACTGTCAGATGTAAATAATAGAGAAGACCAGGAGACGTTATGTACCTCCTTGGACTTGACTCATATTGTGCCTTCACTTTTTACAAAAGATCTGCATTCCCTGAATTCAGCTTTATTGTCCTGTAATGACATAAGGATCGGCAGGAGGAAGCACAAAAGAGGGAGCAGGCATCTGAGATATCTGGAAGTGTTAGATGCAAAAGAATCTTCGGACAGCAAGTAAGTATTAAACAGCTTTTTTTTTCCAAGCAGCATGGTTACTATTTTTGTGTCCACATGATAAGGCCACTTTACTGTTTTGTGTGGGTTTGTTGTTAGTGGAGGAAATAAAGTGATTAATGGCTTACAAGATGATGAGATTGCAGAATGATAACATATATCTAGTAGACAGCAATATAGCCATTTGTGATGTTTTTCTTTAGTGCTGGGAAACAGTTCCATAAAATAATGAAGTCAGTAACACCAGCCCTTGAATGAGCTTAGCAGAGAATTTGAGTTCAGTCTTTGTTTCCATCTACAGTACAGCTACACTGCTTCTTTCGATTCTGCCGTAAAACATAGAACATCAAGTACAGCCAGGCATTGGAGATGTGAGGATTGCCTTAAAACTAGAGTTAAAAGAGAAAATGAAACCGGGTTTAAAACAAGCTGGTGGCTCTTGGTAAATCTCCTTCTGGCATAGCTGTTCATACTAAAAATGAAAGCTTTTTATGAAGAAAATCTGTCATACTCCAATCTGAATGATGCTGTATCTGAAATGAAAAGATTCAGCTGAGATGTAAGGGGATAAATAGAGAAATAGCATGCTCTGTTTTCAGCTTTTCCTATACCTATTGATATAGCGTAACATATCCTTGCTACTTTCCCATCAATATTATATTTGAAGTGTACTGCAAGATGGAAGATGTTTACTTTGGGTAAACTTGGATTTTATCCAGTGCTGCTTTATGTATTGAGATATTGTTTTCTGAGTTTCTGAATTTTTACAGTAAGAATTTTGTGAATTGAAGAATTAGGTAAAATATACAACAAACATTTCTGAAAAATGGCCTCTCGGTATAGACATTCTAATAGCGTGGCCTTCAACATTTGATTCCCATCTTTGTAAATCAAATTTGTGACATAAAGCTGACCTTTGCATTTGATTTTCGCCTCGGGCAATATCTGTATGGCATTTGTATGTTTTCTTCCAACTGTATAGGTTACTTTCTATTTGCATGCATGCATAGCATACTAGCTCATTATGAGATACTTACCTTAGAATAAAGCTGTTGCAGCAGTCCCCACACCACTGTCACGGTCAACATCTTTCCTTCCTAGTTTGCGGGCTCTGTGATTGGCCAGGGCTGCTATGACGTCACTCCCACCCTTGCGTGCAGGAGCCGCTGTTTATGGCACCAGCTTGGAAGGAACGGCACCAGCCGTGTCATCTGCCAGTGTTGGTGAACTGTGTTTTATCAAGACCCAAATCAGCGCAGTCCTCTACTAGGAAATTCTAGAGCACTCCATGCTTCCCTCTGCAGATCAGCTTCATGGAGATGGTGATTTAATTTTCCAACAAGGCTTGGCACCTACCCACGTTACGAAAAGTACCAATACCTGGTTTAATGATCATGGTATCCTGTGCTGAATTTTCTTGGGTCTGCACAGACTTTCAGTTAAAGTGTTACTAAACCCACAACAGTAAAATCAGTCTGTGGGCCAGATTCACATAGGTTAGCGGATCTCGCTGATTTAAATATTCTCGGCGTAAATCAGCCCCCAGCGGCCATTTTAAAATTGCAGTTCCGATCCGACTGTGTAACACAGTTACACCTGTCGGATCTTAGGCATATCTATGCGTAACTGATTCTATGAATCAGTCGCATAGATACGACCGACGCAACTCTGTGATACTACGGTGAATCAGGAGATACACCGTCGTATCTCTATGTGAATCTGGCCCTGTATCTGCAGTATACTCACTATGGAACCTTAGGGTTTAATCCTCTGCATTGTGTAAAAAAGGCTGTTTGATCCTGTCCTCTGTTATCTAAAAAGCCTTACCTGAGGTCCATCTAGATCCAGTGATGTTGCACGAGAGACTTGGCTGTCCGGAATCCCCTCCTCATTGGCTAAGACAGCCGTGCTGCATCATTGGCTCCCACTGCTGTTGAAGTTAGTCAACCAATAAGGAGAGTAAGGTTGCGGGACCAGGCCACAGGGACACAGGGACCTGTGGCTTGGCTCGGGTGCCCCAATAGCAAGCTGCTTGATGTAGGGGTACTCAACAGGAGGGAGGGGCCAGCAAAATCACTGCACAGAGCAGGTGAGTATAACATGTTTGTTATTTTTAACAAAAAAAAAACTTTAGTACTACTTTAATTTCTTTAGTTCCATCCTGGTTTCTGGCTTATGCCAAATTATATATACCTCATGAATCTTTATGGACATGTTTTTCTTTCTAAAGAAGCAGTATTTTCAGCTAAATACACCCTCCTGCCTGTATGCCTGAGCTAAGAGCAGATGGATTCCAGGAAGTTAATGCTGAAAAAAAAATAAAACTTCTACTCCCCAGATGATTAGTCGTGTCCAGTGCCGATCCTGACCTCCCTGGGGCCCTAAGCAAAATGACATGTCACATTAAAGTTGAGAAGCAGGGGGGCTGCCGAAAATGACATGTCACATTAAAGATTAAAGTTGAGAAGCGGGGGGAGGGGATGTTCTGCTGTCGGAAATGACATCTTACATTAAAGTGAGAAGCGGGGGGTGCTGACTTCTTACCTCTTTAAAGAACACAACCATATTCTAAATTCTGTTACCTTCCTGTTTGGTGTGACAATGAGCGTCACAGATATTTTTTAAGGTCACAGTTGTTAATCACTTTCCATCCTTTAGCTATTTATAAATGTTTTTCACTGAATGATTCCCTACACTGTAAAAGTGATCTGACCAGCAATAGAGCCACTGAATCACTTTTACAGGTGATGGAAGGGGACCCTCCTGTGGCTATTGCCTTTACCATGCTCTCCTGTCCGATCAGGGAGCATGATATGAATGTGACTGGTGGCATCGGCTTCCCTGAATACAGTGAAAGGAACTGATGTTGTTCCTCCCACTGTGTGATGTCAGAAACCCAAAGCTACAAGGATTTTGTCACTTCTAGTTTCGGTCTCATGTTAATAAGCCATTAGCAGCTTGTAAAAAAACATCTAATTCAACAGATCTTGGTTTTATCAGATGCTTTGGAGGCCACAGCAGAGGTCTGTCTAATAGACTCCAGATCTTTATGAAAAGAGGACCTGTCATGGCCCATGTCATAACAAGAGATGTTGTGCATCTCTTTTGATAGCAATAACGTTTATCCCAAAAGATAAAAGGCACAAAGAAAATAAGCAAATAAATAAATAATACAATTTAAAAAGCAATTTAAAGTGTCCCATCCCCCAAATGCTAATGCGCATGTAGGTCCCACATGTATATGTAAATGGTGATCACACCATACATGTGAGGTATCACTACAAACATCAGAGCAAGAAAAATAATTCTAGCACTAGACAACCTGTGTAACTTAAAACTGATAACCTGTAAAGACTTTTAAAGTGTTGCCTATGGAGATTTTTAAATACCATTGTTTGGTGCCGTTCCACAGACGTTCACAATTTTAAAGTTAGGTATCTATTTTCTTGGTATCTATTTATTTAATTGTATCTTTTATGTTTTACCAAAACATTTAGCATCGTATTGCTTATGTTAACTAAAACTCATTCAAGTGTATTTGTTCCTGAAAATCTGCATTTGATATACATCCACACAAATATCGTGCAACATAAAAAATTTCAACAACCATTTTATTCTCCAGGGTCTCTGTTTAGAAAATATATAATGTTTGGGAGTTGTAAGTCACTTTTTACTTAAAAAAAATGCAGATTTTTACATACCGGTATATGACAAAAATTTCAGAAATGGTCCGGACTGAAACTGATTAAACATGTGGTGGCAGCTAGTTTACTGTTGCACCAGTGACAATCTCAGTCTTCTTGAACATAGAGTGCTGTCACGTACAGTGAAATCACTACACAAAGTGTTGCTTAGTACACAATGAGAAAATAGTAAGAAAAATCGTATGATAATCTGATCATTAGTACACAAATCACGACAGTTCATGCAAAATTAGGGACAAACGCAAAAAAGATTCTCGTACAATACCAAAACAAATGATTTTTGTTTAATCGTACAGTATTTATCCAAAAAAAATTTAAATAAAAGATCAACACCACGCATGCTCAGGAAATATAAGAATACATTACAATACAACAAATTACATCACTTCAAAAGTTGCATTCTGTTGTACAAGATTTTTTATAACTTTAGCAACCTATTGGTTTTCAATATGAGACCAGCATGCAAAAAAAAACAACAAAAAAAGGACGATCATTTGCTCGATATTTTCATTATGTGTAAGAGGTTTAATGCTGAGAGTGCAGGAATTTTAGACTACTGTGGTCACACTAGTGTTTGCAACTCTCTCTGTTATAATTACAGCATATATTGTTTAGGTGCATTATGCACCTAAGTGAATTTGTATACTTAAAATTTCAAAATAATTATAAAGATGGTATATATAGCAAAACAAAGTGGATGTAACAATGTAGAGAATAAGATTTCCTATCATCTGTGCCCAGTCTTGCCACACAGAGTTAATCCAGCTCTGAGCAATCCTCTTTTTATTGTTCAGTGAAAATAAAAAGACTTGCAGATAAAAAACAACGTTTTTTCGGCCCCCTTGCTTCAAGTGACAGGTTATTTACATATCTCGTGCACTAGCCTAGAGTTCACAAAAAAAAAGTTCACAGTTCACATCCCCCTTCCCTCCTCTCCCCTCCAGCTCTCCCAGGATTGGCTGCCTTTCCTGTGTTTTGACTAGATGCTTTCATAATATGGGGTGTGATCCACAGTTCAGTGTGATGAGGAAATGCTGCAGTGAACAGCCATCAGAATATACATAGACAAGTGATTAGGGGAGATGTATTTAGTACGAGCTTAAGTGATCTTCTTCTTATTATTGTTATATTGCAGTGTGTGTGTCTGAGTTCACCTGATCACATACCAGGATGTGTTATGTGGGGAGGGGTGGATTTCTCACTTTTTAGGCCCTTTTCACACAGACGGCTGTTTTGCCGCAGATAAAAGCATGTTTATGTTTTGCTGGAATTCAAGACTCCAGGCACAGCGATCAGCTGCATGTGCACATGGCTTTTAGCTACGGTTGCGTTTAGCTGCGGCACGATATTAAACGGGGATTCAACTTGGATCCCTGCCAATACCAAGCACTGTGTCTGGTATGAATCTTGAGGGGGAACTCCATGGCCAAATTTCAAATAAAAAAACGGCATGGGTTCCCCCTACAGGAGCATACCAGGCCCTTGGGTCTGCTATGGATTTTAAGGGGAACTCTGTGCGCCGAAAAAACAGCATGGGGTTCCCCCAAATTCCATACCAGACCCGTATAGGAGCAGCAGCCTGGCCGGTCAGGAAAGTGGGTGGGGACGAGCAAGCGCCCCCCCTCCTTAGCCGTGCCAGGCCGCATGTCCTCAACATGGGGGAGGTAGGTGCTTTGGGACAGGGGGGAGCCCTGTGGCTCCCCCACCCCAAAGCACGCTGTCCCCATGTTGATGAGGACAGGGCCTCTTCCCGACAACCATGGCCATTGGTTGTCGGGGTCTGCGGGAGGGGAGCTTATCGGAATCTGGGAGCCCCCTTTAATAAGGTGCCGGCCCCCCACCCTAGGTGAATGAGGATGGGGTACATAGTACCCCTATTCATTCACCTGGCGAGAAAAAATGTAAAAAAACATACTACACAGTATTTTTAAAGTAATTTATTAGTCAGCTCCGAGGGGCCCCCCTTCTCTTCTTTAGCTTTTTTACGAGGGGGGGCCCTGCTTCTTCTATGTCTTCTGCCGGGGGTCCCGGTCTTCACCGCCGTCTGGTTCTCTTCCGCCGGGGGGGGGGGGCGCTTTCTTCTTTAGCTCCTTTACGAGCGGCCCCCATCCCGGGCTTCTTCGACGTCTTCTGCCGGGGGGGGGGGGTCGGTCTTCACCACCGTCTGGTTCTTTTCTGCCGGGGGTCCCGGTCTTCACCGCTGCCTGGTTCTCTTCCGCCGGGGGCCCCGCTCTCTTCTTTAGCTCTTTTACAAGGGGGGGGGCCCGGGCTTTTGTCGGCTTCTGTCGCCTTCTGCCTTCTTCTTCTCTTCTCTTCTTCTCTTCTTCGATGTTAATACGACACTTCCTCCCGCTGTAATGCCGTGTGCGTGGCTCGCACCGATTTATATAGGCCTCTTATATTGTCACAGTCCCATCATGCACACGGCCGGTTTTCCCGACAGGAAAACTGCAAAGGAGCTTTGGCCGTGAATCCCAGCCGTGTGTGTGCTCCATCGCAGTTTTTCCCATAGGAAAACTGCCCAAAACCGTCGGAAAAGCTGCGAGGAGCATACACACGGCTGGGATTCCCTACCAAAATCTCTCCTCACAGTTTTTCCACCTGGAAAACTGATCGTGTGTACGAGGCTTAAGAGTTGTGAAAATGCATACTGTAGATGCAGGTGGAGATTTGAAGTCAAATGCAAGTCAGGCCTGGGAAGCTCAGGCAGATGAAATTAGGATTCATGCAGCACTATATGAATTTGTACAATACAGGCAGAACCTTACTGATTATTATGAGCAACAAGAACAGTTCTCCTTGAAACATGTTGATAAATAGGATGCTTACTGTATGTCCTCAGCATCCAGAAGAAAGGTGATTTGCAGAC
Source organism: Rana temporaria (assembly GCF_905171775.1). Classification (NCBI taxonomy): domain Eukaryota; kingdom Metazoa; phylum Chordata; class Amphibia; order Anura; family Ranidae; genus Rana; species Rana temporaria. The sequence goes on along the minus strand of NC_053490.1, from coordinate 223,358,067 downwards.
TTTTGTTGACTGTTAAACCTCTGTGGCTGTCCCATCATCACTTACTGTAGCTGAGGAGAGATTACAATTTTAAAAATCTGCTTCAAGTCTGTTACATTATTTTTCATTCTCAATGTATATTTGCCAGAAAAATTGTTGTATCTGAAATTTCTGAGACATTGATACACTTTTGCAGCTTTAACCACTTCAATATTGGGCACTTTTACCTCCTTCCTGCCAAGGACAATTTTCAGCTTTCAGCCCAGTGGCACTTTGAATGAAAAAAAAATAAAGCTTTTTTCCTTGTTTCTGTTATAACATTTTGCAATAAAAAAAAAATTGTTCTTCATGAATTTAGCCCAACATGTATTTTGCTACATTTCTTTGGGGAAAATAACCCAATCCAGTATTTAGTCTGTGGGAAAGTTGTAGAGTCCAGAAGCTATGGTATATACCTGAAAATTGATCAAACCTGATGTACTGACCGCCATTTCTTGAGGCCCTAAAATTTCAGGACATTACCAATACCCCCCAAATGACCCTTTTTGGAAAGTTGACATTCCAAGATATTTAGTAAGAGGCATGGTGTTTTTTTTTTAATAATACATTTTTGTCATATTTTTGAATGAAGTTTTGAATGAAATTAATTACATTTATAAAAATAAAAATTCGATTTTTTTTTAACATTGGGCCATATTCTGAGTAAGGATACGATGGAGTATCTCAGGATACGATGGAGTATCTCAGGATACTCCATCGTATCTCTCTTTTTTGGCCCGTGTATCTATGCGACTGATTCTTAGAATCATTTTCGCATAGATACACTTAAGATCCCCCATGTGTAAGTCACTTACACTGTCGGATCTTAAATGTAATTACGCCGCCCGCCGCTAGATGGCGTTTACGTTCAGGTCTCATTTGTTTATGCAAATGAGCCTGATATGCCGATTCCCGAACGAATTCGCGTTGCGTAACTGTCGCTAACGTCATTTGCGTAAGCGTAAACTTACCCCTGCTATATGAGGGGTAAGTTTACGCAAGTCCCACATAGGCCATGTTAAGTATGGCGTCGGGTCCGCGTCGTGTTTTTCCGTTGGCTACGTCGTTTCCCTAAGTCGTTCTTGAATACGACTTTACGTCAATGACGCACATGTCGGCGTCATTGACGTTTTACGCCGAGAACTGGAGCATGTGCACTGGGCTATTTTAAGCCCGGCGCATGCGCAGTTCGTTAGAATCGGGGGCGCGCTTAATTTAAATAGAAGCCGCCCCCTTGGAGATACACGTGGCTACGCCGGGCCATTTACACTCCGCCGCCCCAAACTACGGAGCAAGTGTTTGGGGAATACAGCACTTGCTCCTGTAGGTTGGGGCGGCGGAGTGTGAATGGCTTACGCGCCGCCCGCGGGAAATCTAGGAGAATATGGCCCATTGTCACCAGTAAAGTACACCATCATCAAATAATAGGGGGGGGTGATCAAGGCCCCTGACTGGTGACAGTATGGGGAAAACAATTATAATGCTTTTTCCATTGTTTTATTCAACTTATTTTCTTTTTTTTTATGATTTTTTTTAACACACTGTGAACAAAGCAATATAATGTTACCATAGTAACATTGTGCTACTCTGGAGAAGTGATCAGGATTTTTTTTTACACATTGTGATTGCTTATAGCAGTGAATTACATTGTTATATGCAAGCATTTTACTGAATGAAACTGATTCATTTGGTTTGTTTTGTTGTGAAGAGCTCTAATTGGTCAAAGCTAATCACATGGTACAGATGGGCTGTGATTGGCCCCATCTGTACCATGTGATTAAATTGGCCAATCACAGCTAGCAACACTATTGTACACAATGGATGACATGAAAGGAAGCCATCGATTGTATAACTGTCATGTGACCTACTGTGAATGATCATGGCAGTCAAATGGTACTGGCAGCAAGCCGGTACACTGATCAGTCATCGGCTGTGTCCTGTGGACACAGCTAGTGACAGATTACACTGCTCCTTCTGAGACAACGTCATATGATGTCTACTCAGAATGGTAAATCCACCGCCCGGGTGTCATTATGCTATAGGCCAGGCAGGAAGGTATTAAAGAGAATTCTAAAGCCCTGAACACACGATCGGATATCTGATGGAATCTAATCCGATGGATTTTTTCGTCGGATATCCGATGAAGCTGACTTTCATCAGTCTTGCCTACACATCATCAGTTAAAAATCCGACCGTGCCAAAACACAGTGGGCTAGATTCAGAGAGAAATGCCTATCTTTAGGCGGGCGTAGCGTATCTCATATACGCTACGCCGCCGTAACTTTGACAGGCAAGTCCGGTATTCAGAAAGAATTTGCGCCCGAAGTTACAGCGGCATAGCATATATGGGCCGGCGTAAGCCCGCCTAATTCAAAATAGGCTGGTAGGGGGCGTGTTGTATGCTAATTACTCGTGACCCCACGTATTTGACGCTTCTAATGAATGACGCATTCGCCATCCGTGAAAGTATCCCAGTGCGCATGCTTTAAATTACGAGGCAAATAGTCAATGCTTTCGACGTGAACGGAACTTACGCACATCCCTATTCGCGTACGACTTACGTAAATGACGGAAAATTTTACGCTGTCCCGACGTCCATACTTAACATTGGCTACGCCTCATATAGCAGGGGTAACTGTACGTCGAAAAAAGCCTTACGTAAATGACGTAAATCAATGCGCCGGGCGGACGTACGTTTTTGAATCCGCGTATCTAGCTCATTTGCATATTCTATGCGGAAAAATCAATGGAAGCGCCACCTATCGGTTAGCGCAAATATGCACCCTAAGATACGACGGCGTAGGAGACTTACGCTGCTCATATCTAGGCAACATTCAGGCGTATCTGATTCTATGAATCAGGCGCCGAGATGCGACGGCCCGCATTCGGAGTTACGACGGCGTATCTGGAGTTACGCCGACGTAACTCCTTTATGAATCTAGCCCAGTGACGTAAAACACTACGACGTGCTGAGAAAAACGAAGTTCAACGCTTCCGAGCATGCATCGACTTGATTTTGAGCATGCGTGGATTTTTGACCAATGGACTTCCACACAGACGATCGTTTTTTTCTATCGTTTTTTTTATCCATAGGAAAAATTTAAAACGTGTTCTATTTTTTTTCTCTAATGGAAAACAAACCGATGGGGCCCACACTCGATCGGTTTGTCCGATGAAAACAGTTCATCGGTCTGTTTTTATCGGACAAACCGATCGTGTGTACAGGGCTTAAGACTTCCAGAAAGTTGCTGTGGTCTCTTTAATCTTTAGGTTTATCTGTATTTAATGGAATGATTTTAATGGACTGTTGTCAAATAAAACTATACATTTTGATACAAGTGTGAAGTCAATATATGTAGCTATCGTTAAGGTCACTTTTTTTTAACATAATTCATATATTTGTATTTAGAGTATCTTTACACAATTTACAAATGTGAATCATTAGAGACAAGGCAGGAATCTGCAAAAAAGTGTTAATATTTTTGCAGAAGGGATTTATTTTCTCAACAAAAGGGGACTTACTCTTTAAGGATTTTTAAAGTGTGCTTAAGGCATGTTGAAGTGGTAACTCAACCAATGTTATGTCACTTTAGCCCGGAGTCCCCTCATCATAAAGCCCACTCATTACTGAGTCCCCTTATCAGAGAGTCCCTCCATCATTTCAGAGTAGTCCCCCCATCACAGTACAGTCCCCACATTACATGAGAGTCTCCCCATCAGGGCAGACTCCCCTTATCAGAATCTGAATCCTACCTTATGGTTTCAGCATCATGACAAAGGCATGAGGCAGATGAGGTCTGGATGGAGATGCACTTCCATCCTTTCTTGAAGGCAGGAGGTGGCCCTGCATCCTGCTCTTGATTAGTGTTCTGCCTTACCATGATGCAGAGAGCAGAATAGAAATCTAAGGCCCTGTACACACGGTCGGTTTGGTCCGATGAGAATGAACCGAAGTTCATTTTCATCGGACCAAACCGACCGTGTGTATAGGCTATCGGTCTGGTTTCCTTCGGTCCAAAATTTCTAAACATGCTTCAAAACCGAACCGATGGACCGCTGCCCCATCGGACCAAACCGATGGTTAGTACAGAAAAGCATTGGTTCAAAACCCGCGCATGCTCAGAATCAAGTCGACACATGCTTGGAAGCATTGAACTTCATTTTATTCAGCACGTCGTGTGTTTGATGTCACTGCGTTCTGACCCGATCGGATTTTGGACTGATGGTGTTTACACATATCAGGCCGTACGGCCACTTCAGAGGTGAACCGATGAAAACGGTCCGACGGGCCAGTCTCATCAGTTTGGTCCGACCGTGTGTACGGGGCCTTAAGGTCCAAAATTGTCTTTGCGGTAAGTACATACTGGGTTGCCTTCCCAAATTATGAAACTCAGGTGATAAACAGCAACGATTATTTAGAGACAAAGGGGTATATATATATTTTCACAGAAGATTGACACAACATTCACCCAGGATTGTCACAGTTATTCAAGTTGATTTGATTAGAAAAAGTGCTTGTATTTTGAATGAAAGTTGTGTGAATTTTGTGCAAAAACATTCATAAATAGACTTCAGTGTTTTATTGTGTTTGCTTATTGTGGAAGACAAGCAGCGAGTATAATTATTTTGTCATAAATGATTGCTTTTCTGGAATTTGTGTATATACTATACTATTTCACAATTATTGATTGCAGCATTTAATATGCAAGCCCTAATTGCTATTTACTTTTGCATCACTTGACAATCATTTACAATATAGTTAGTTTATAATGGGCATTGTTTTGTGCTGTCTTTTCTGACGACTATGACTTACAAAAGACAATTCTTCATCATGCTTTAATATAGAAGTAGTTTAAATGAGTAACCTACTGTTATCATGAACGTATAATATTGTTTTAAAGTGAGATATAGCTCACAATGATAAACAAAAAGCAGGCTATTACATTTTTTTAAATTTAGGAAATATTCATACATAAATCAAATATGAAAATAATTCAGTGCACACCTCGTTTGTTTTTTACACTAATACATATGTCTTTGTTGAAGTATTATGTGACTAGTACATGTTAGTAATGTGAAAATTTGAAATACTTCACCCATTGCTAGTTTTAGTTTGAAAAGGCAGCAATGCTGTTACTGATTATTAAACTCAGCTTGTTACTCCACATAAGGCTCCATTCACACCTCAGGCTGGGTTCACACTACTACACTACTTTCATCCTACTTTGCTCTGCTACATTGGTGCTACACTGATCCTACATTGGTCCTACATCCATCCTACTTTCATGAACAGGATACTACTTTGGTCCGACTTCAATGATATTCAATGGGTTGAAGTAGGATCAATGTAGGACCAAAAGTAGTACAGGGAGCATTTTCAAAGTCGGACCGACTTGTGTAGGACCAGTTAAGACGGCTCTCATAGGGAAACATTGATTTTCACACGTCATGCTACATGAGGCTCCCAATGTAGGACCGTTTGTCGGACAAGTGTGAACCCAGCCTGAACATGCTGCAGCTACACATGCTGCACCACATTTTTTGTGTGTTTTTGTAGCGAATTTTTTTGGAGTGCCACCATTCATTTGAAACATGCCAAAGAAGCTCATGTACCAAATTTTGGCACAGAGCAAGGCACATTTGTTGTTGCGTTTTTTGCCACAATTTTTGTGCGTTTTGTCGTTCGACAATCGCAGCAAAATCACACCACGTTTGGTGTGCCATTAATAAATAATGGAATCTAAAACTCATCTTATGTTTTTTCCGTGATTCTGGAATCACAGGCAGAATCATACAATTCTGTCCACGATTCCAGTATGCTCAGATGTGAATGGAGTCTTATAGCTAGATTCAGTAAGAGTTAGGCCGGTGTATCAGTAGATACGCCGACCTAACTCTAAATCTGCGCCGACCTAAGTTTAAGTGTATTCTCAAACAGAGATACACTTAAACCTATCTAAGATACGATGGCTTGCGCTGTCCTATCTGAGTGGTTCAATATTTAGGCTGGCCGCTAGGTGGCGCTTCTATTGCGGTCGGCATAGAATATGTAAATCACTAGATATGCCTATTCACGAACGTACGCCCGGCCGACGCAGTACAGATACTCCGTTTCCATAAGAGATAGGCCGCCTAAAGTTATTCCATCAAATAGATGGAATAGTAATGTTAAGTATGGCCGCCGTTTCTGCGTCAAAATTGGTTTGCGTAAGTCGTCCGTGAATAGGGATTTACGTCGTTTACGTCCACGTTACGCCGCATTGCACACTGGGAAATGTAGGCGCCCGTCGCATGCGCAGTTCAGAAAAAACGTCAATCACGTCGGGTCAAGCCTCATTATCATAAAACACGCCCCCTCAGACTAATTTGAATTAGGCGCCCTTACGCCCGCCCGCTTTAGGCTACGCCGCCGTAACTTAGCAGGCAAGTACTTTGAGAATCAAGTACTTGCCTCGCTAACTTACGGCGGTGTAGCCTAAACACGCTAAGCTACGCCGCCGCAAAGTTAGGACACCCTAACTGAATCTAGCTATTAATGTAAATAAGTTAATGTTGTCATAATAATAATATATTGGTTAAATGTAAGCAGCATAAATTTAAACATTTTCAATGTTAATAATATTTTTAGAGAACATAGTTTTCTTTTTACCAATGTCCCCTCTTTTAAAGGACTGGAGGTCCTTTAGAAGACGATAGCTTAGTAAAAAGAAAACTGTATTTTCTCAAAAAATATTATTTACATAAAGGCTAATATGTAATACAGTAAGCCCATATGAATATTTGCTTAAATCAATTTGCACAGATGATTTTCACATTTAGACATCTGTGGAACATATCTCAATACAGAAGGTGCTCAGGAAACAGCCCCGTAGAGGTCTATGAGGGTTACCTGCACAGGCACTGCCAGGGATAATGAAGATATAGGGCAGATGATAATCTATTTTACTGTTACTGAGGTGGACCAAGACCAAATGCTATTATATAGAACGTAACAATATGTTATATTGTAATTCTTCCACTAGCTATCTTACTACTGTGATACCTACCAAGGTTGTATGTTTGATTTCTGTTCATTGTGAGATACATGCCATGTGGGCAGCACTTAGAGCAGATTAGCACTTGATTGCACAGGAATCAGTTCACTCCTGAATCAGTCTGGATTACTGTGCGACTCAGGGTGTGATTTTCATCCCATTCATTGGAATCGCACACCCAGTGTGTTTTGAATGTGGTGAAGAAAGCATGGATTCCTGCATTGCGTTCTGATGTAAACAAGTCCTAAGAGCAACTTAAAGCTTAAAGCAACTTGACTTCAGGATAAAAAAATGCCGTTGGGGGCTGCTCTTTAAGTTTCTATATTTTCCCTGCTCTCTGTGTGTCTTCAAATTTAAATTAAAAGGTATGGCAAATGAAAGATTTCCTATGTTACTGTTCGATGCCTGGCCCCTGGCTCCACAATCCCCCAGGGGTCTCATGGTCAGACGGTCATCGTGCCCCGCACTAATCTCATCTAGGGGAGCACTTCTACGGGCGGGTATCTCCTGTGCATCATGGTGGCTTCCGCCGTACATCTCCACCTTCTTCCTTCTAGGCGTCCTGTCCTTACAGCCAATCAGTTGATGGGCCTCAGGACCCACTTCTTCATTGGCCAGGAGGAGGATCAGTATGAGAATAGTGAATATTCATTCGCTATTGTCCCTTTTTGAAGCCTATTAGAGCCTCTGGTTGTAATCAGGTGCTTCAACCCCATTAGAATTCATGCATCCGGCACCCTGCATGTAGATTAGGGGGCCAGACACATGTATGGGGGGCAGTACCCGTGTCCCTCTAAAGGATGGGCCACCACTGCTGGCCTCTTATAAGGCCGACATACTATCATAGATACATTCCCTGGATTACAGGGTGTGATGATCACAGCTGCATCTCCTGTGGTATTCAAAGATTTATCTGGATGAGGAAGGGTTGGTTGCAAAGTCCATCCCCTTCCTGTGCACACTGAATCCTGGGACAGGAATTCCAGTGTCTGTGCAGTGTGATCACATGTATCAGCATATTGCTTCACCTGGGTCAGAAAGGCCTTGTTGCAGAGAGCCCCCCACGTGCACACTGAATTTCTGGCCATCAAAACTCTCCTGCACATGATTTGCTGACTAAATATGACTCCTCTCACCAGCCAATGCACAGCAGGATAAAAAACAAGTGTGGCTGGTAATAGGACTAGTTTTAACGTAGACAATCAGCCTCTTGCAATTTATTGTACAGCAGAGCCCAAACTGGAAGAGAGAAAAATAGCACAATAAGCACATCAGTTGTGATGCAGTGAAAGAAAGAGTGAGCAGAGTGACAATGAAATTTGATCAGTCTGCTGCTTCTCCTTTAATGTTGAGATATTACCTTTGTAATCTACCTTTGTAATATTGTTGTATTATTTAACTGCAGTATTTAGGCCGGCAGGGCTGGATGGACAGAAATATAAATTGTGTACTAAGTAAAACTGCTCCTTTGTACTGTATATATATTGTATCTTTATCTTTAGACAGTACATATACAAAACTGTTGTAGGTTTTGGAGCTTTCATTTCCACCATTTTCATAAAAATGTGCATTTCTAAGGTGCTTTTTTTATATTTACTGCAAATTGAATTGGCTTCTTTATAGTATTGGGAAAAAAAAGTATGTTAGAAATATTATCTTTGTTTATAATGAGCATTTCCCATTTATATAAATATGATAATGTTCATCCATAGATAGCTAAACTTTTATTTTACAATTTTGAAGAGGGAATCTACAAAGGCTTATAGTAATTATAGTAGTGTGAGTGGGCAGTTGTGTGAAACTGAGATAAGTGATTGTAGAAACGTAACTGTATGAAAATGCATCCTCATGAGAATTGATTTGTGGGATGTGTTGAGCTTGTTGACAAGGTGAATGCTCTAAAACTGAACTAGAAAAAGATAATAAAAAACATTTTTTTTTTTAGAAAAGAAACACAAACATCAAAATGATAATGAAACAAAACTTTTTTGTGTAGAGTGCTGAATTCAGGTTATGGCACACAAATTATTGTTGTACTGTTTTTTTTAAAACAAGTTAGGATTCAATATGTACAGTATATATATACAGTATATATATATATATATATATATATATATATATATATATATATATATATATATATATATATATATATATATATATATAATGTTACAAAATAAAAGCTATATTTTAAGATTTAATATCTCAAAGCTATGATAAGAGTTAAGTAAGAGTTCTTTTGACAAGAATTGAAAGCTTCAATATAATAAACATTTATTAGAGCTTATACAAAGTCTAATCTAACACACAGAATCTATCTATAGTCTCAAACAAGACCGTAGGTTAAAATACATACATTTACATGAAGGAATATAGAGCATATTCCTCTAAGACATTAGATTACAAGCGTGTGCAGTTGCTACATGTAAGTATAACATGCCTATACCATGGTTACCCTTTTAAGACCCATCATTTTAGGCCATCTCTCCATCAAGTCATCCTTCCATAAAGTGAGTCCCCTCTCCCTCTGCAGTCGAGTATATCTCTCTATGCTGATGTCCAATTGGTTGGCCTAGCTAGGATCAGTATTGGGCGCATCACTCCATAAGTCGGCCCCCTTTCATGCAAATCCTGGTGACTATATTCGGGCAGCAGATTAAAGGGAACTTTCCCAGGGTTAAAAGGGTGGGGCTATCTTGATTGAACATCCCAGCATGGGGTCCATCACATAAGGTGGTTTAACTCACTGACTCTGTCATGTCTGATAACGAACAAAGGCCTTTGCTATGTGCTAAATGCCATGAATTAGCAAGCTAAATGAACAATATACTCTGTACTCTTACTGAAATGTCTTCAGCCACTACTAAGAGAAATATATTCATAATTACAATATATATATTTATTCATATATAGACACAGCTATATATATATATATATATATATATATATATATATATATATATATATATATATATATATACATATACCCATATCTATATTTAGATTACCCATGCATTGTGCATTGTGCATTTCAAAGAAAAAAAATCCATGCATTTTACTGAAGAAAATGGGCAAGTGTAGGTATCCAAATGCAGGTATCCAACAGCAGCAGGGATGACCAGATACACACAACACTCATGCAACACCAGCAAAAACTGAACAAACAGCCTAACTATACTAGACTATATAATGTGTAAAGTGATACCGCGCTCAAGAAAAATACATCAAACATAAAAACACAAATATCCAAAAATGACTGTGAAATCAAAAAGGAGTAACCAGTGAAAATGAATGAAGAAAAATAGTAATAGTCAGTAATATATGTGAACATAAATGAAGATAAAGTCCGCTTAGGTAAAAACAAATAAATATAATGAATGTCTGTCTTCAGATGATAGGTAGGGAGACCGCCGCTATGACCAAGCATTAGTTGTTAATGCGAAATGCGTCAGCTGTCTATCCCACTGTATGCTGTTGTGTGCTGTGCATTTTTTCCTTTTTACAATAAAGAGCACTATATTTTTCAACAAGACTTTTTGGAGTGCGGCTGTCCATCCATTCTCCCACCTGCTTAATTCTGTCTTCAGATGACCTGTAATAGACTGGTAATGGTTTCAGGAATGGTCCATAAAGGATAGTACACAATAATAAGTACACTGGAACGATGAGGAATCCTCCCAATAGTCTCCCAGAACTCTCACCTTAATAGAATGGTAATAAGCATAAATGGGTCTCAACTGGATCAACCTCAGGTTTTTTTATTCTCTCCTCCTCCCCTTCCTGCTCCATTAACCGTTCGATCTTCCAGCTGGTATAGCTCTCCTGGTTTGGAGTGATTAATTCCTCCCCATACAGGGCAATAATCACTCCAAACCAGGAGAGCTATACCAGTGACCAATTTTTAGGCACTTTTTCACTCCTCAGTGATTATTATTACTATTTTTTCTTCATTCATTTCCACTGGTTACTCCTTTTTGATTACACAGTCATTTTTGGATATTTGTGTTTTTATGTTTGATGTATTTTTCTTGAGCGCGGTATCACTTTGCACATTATTTACTATTGGTGCACAGTGAACACTATTAAGATATCGCTGCTGAGATATCAACACACCCCTTCAATCATTTACTATTTACTCACAGTAGCGTGAGAGAACATCACCCACTTTAGATTTATACTAGACTAAATACAATGGAGGCAAGCTCACCGGAAAAGGGCAAAATCAGGACTGGGAACAAGGGGAGTAGAGATGGGGAAGCCGGATACAGGGTAATGAATGCGGGGTACAAAATGCTGGATGTAGTGTACAGGATATAAGGCAGAGGATATGAGATCCAGCAGGGAAGTGGCTCACAGGCAAAACACTACGACACAGATATCAGTTAAAATAGGGATTATATACCTTTCCAGTATACAGCTTCAGGAGGAGCCTACTTACCTGGCTGCTAGAAGACACCCTCTAGTGGCCATCAGAACTGTGCTCTTTGGTTCTGGCAACTACAATGCCACCAGCAGGGGATCAAAGTCTCAACAGCTACCACCTACCCCCTGAGGAGTGGCCTCTGGATGCTCCACTTTGCCTCAAACTTAAAAGCCTGTGTGAGCGAGATTGCAAGATTAGTCCAAGAAGGTCTCCCATCATCAGAATCGGAAGACTTTCCAGATTTTACTTAAACCTGCCCAATAGCCCAGCAAATGGCTAGATGCCTCATTGCCGGGGTCTGAAAGCTGACTAGTTACCTCACTGCTGGGGTCTGGAAGCTGGTTGGGTGCCCCTTGGATCAGGTTATTTGTAGGCACTACACTTGAAGCTTGCATTTCCAATTATCCCAATGCTGAGATCCTATGGGTCATCTGAAGGCTTAATACTGGAGTCCTTAACTCATACAGGTACCCTGATACCTGAGTGTGCAATCAGAACTGGACATACTAGACAGGTTGCTAGAAATTGCATTGCATTTTAACATCCACCCCCTTCCTCTTAGGGAGTGGCCTCTGAATTCTCCACTTTTCCTCAAATGTAAAAGTCTGTGTGAATAACTCTTGTGCAAGATTAGTCCAAGAAGGTCTCCCAACATCAGTGTCTGCAATCTGTTAAATAGCCTTGCAATTAGCTAGATGCGCCATTACCAGGGTCTGAAAGCTGACTGGGTGCTCCACTGCTGAGGTCTGAAAGCTGGCTGAGTGCCCCATAGATTAGGGCCTTTAATGCACTTGAGGCTTGCATTTCCACAAGCCAGCAAACATACTAGTGGTGGGATCCCAAAGGCCATCTGAAAATTTAACACTGGAGTCCTTAAAGTGATTGTAAATGATTACCTTGTAAATCAACCCATTCAGTTTAAAATAGAAAAGCAAAAACATTTGTATATAGATATATAACATTATAAATACCATTATAAACACGCTTTTTTCATAATCAAAAGTTCAGCCCGAGCATAGGCTGTTCACCCATTCCGCGAACACCCGAATTGTCAGGGCATTTAACCATTTGTTCGGCCCGCCAAATGCATTTGCACTGTGATGTTGAAGTGGAGACAGATAGAACAGGTCTCTGTTCATTGCTACAAGTGAGTTAGTGTGCTATAGTGTGCTATTGAGATTATATTGTGTGATTCTACAGTGTAGAGTATTAGTGCTTCAGTACACTTTTACTGCAGTATATTGAAGTTTGTCAGTTCAGGGCTGCTGATAAAGGAAGCATGCATTGTACTGTCACCATTTGAGGAGTCTACCAGGATGGTGAGCAGTGACAATGCATGTGTCAGTGATGCAATCCCTGTTGTGTTAGTGCTGAAGCAGACTCTGCATGGCTATATGGGTGGGGCACATGAGGAAGAGGAGGACTTAATTTCCTCTCAAGGCCTGCTTTATGCAGACATCATTCTTGCATTGCCACATAACACACATGAGGAGAGGGATGAGCAGGATTATGGAAAGGCTAGTTTTGAGGCTTCTGTTGGTCAAAGCAGGAGCATTGGAAAAGTTGGCCTCCTCAGTGATGCCTTTCAATTTTTTTTCGTATTTCTCAGTGCCAAGGGCTGCTAGCTACCACATCCCATTGGCAACATCTGCATCATATGGTGGAAGATTTTGTAGGGGCTAAAACAGTCGTTGATCCACTGGATTACTGGGTCATGAGAATATACCACTGGCCAGAACTTGCCCAGTATGCATTTGAGCTGCTGAGCTGCCCTGCATCCAACATGCTTTCCAAACGGGCTTCAGTGCTGCCAGAGGTTTTGTGACATATAGCAACAGTGCATATATAAAAGATAGTGCAGCGCTAATAAAGTCCATCAAATAGTCATCCCAGTGATGTTCAAATGGTGACAAGATGCAATCACATGCAGGTGATGAACTTGGATGAAAGGAACACCTCCACCAATAACAGAAATGGCTTCTCACCTCCCAAACAGGACCCTCTGTTAGACAGGGTCAATTGCGTGTTCCCATAGGGATATATCCAGGCAGTACTGCAACAACAATAAATCCAAGACCAGGAGCTCATATGTACAGGAAAACGCCAAAGGGAAGTGGATCCATTCATAAAAAAAGAGGACATACCATAGTGCTCTCCATATATAAAAACAGTTTTAATGAAATAAAAATTTTAAAAACTCACAATCATAGGCACTAATCCAGTGCCAGGATGTACAGCGAGGAACTAATGTAATAGTGGACAGCTGCGGGTGATGTCACGTCGTATCCCTACGGTAGGGATACGACGTGACATCACCCGCAGCCGTCCATTATTCCATTAATTGCGATGTTCGAAAGTTCTGTCGCAAACCAAACAGGGGGTTGTAGGTAGAGGATAAATGGAGGATAAGTGGAGTCAAACTGGACAGTAGACAGGGGATCATTAGCCCCAGGCTGGATAGCAGGTGGCATATCAATGGAGCAACAGGCATGGAGGTAGGCTGGACTTAAACAATTGGTGTGAAGGCGGGCTGTACCAGAACAACTGGTGTGAAGTTAGAATGGACCAAATCAGCAGGTATGGAGGCAGACTGGACCGGATTAGGGGGCATGTAGATGGACTGGATCAGATCATCGGGCATGGCGATGGACTGGATCAGATCATCGGGCATGGAGACTGACTGGATCAGATCATCGGGCATGGAGGCAAAATGGATTAGATCAGGGGGCATTGTGGCAGACTGGACCGCATGACAGGCATGGAGGAAAGACTATATAAGCAAGCATGGAAGCAAACTGTACCAGATCAACAGGGATGGAGGCAGACTGGGTAAGATAAGCAGGCATGGAGGAAGATTGGACCAGATCAGTAGGCATAGAGGCAGACTGGATCAGATCAGCAACCACTGGAACAGGCTGGACTGAACCAGTTGGCATAGGCCGAACTGGAGTTAAAGGCATGGAGTTAGGAACTGGCTGAACAATAGTTGAGACAGCTGTGAATAGTGGCAGAATTGTATTTGTTGTAAAAAATCTTTCTCTCTTTTTAGGTTTGAACACTGGAATCATGCAGGTGATAGCAGGGCCATGGGCAGATTGTGCAGCTGATGGGGGAGTAGTAACAGTACTGAGAAGTGGTGGGAAAGAGGAAGAAGTTGCAGAGGCAGATTTTGAGGGGTTGCTAGGGGTAAGAGAATGATAGAGGGAGCCTTCAATAGATTAAATGCAGGGAAGGTACAGCTAGTGGGAACAGGATATTGATATGCAGTTGGAAGTATGAAGTACTTAGTAGCAGCAGTGGTTGATAAGGATAACAAAGGGTAACAAATCAAGGGTTTCTTTTTTTTAGAGGCAGGGCTGAATTGGTGTGAATTAGCTGAAACTGGGGATAGTATCTCTGACCAGGACCGGAGTAGAGGCTGAACAAAGTTTATCTTTTTTTTAGTTTATCAAAGGACTATATACCTTTTCAGTAGCCAGCATCAGGTGACAAGTAACTTCAACAGCTGACACCAAGGCTTCTCTGAAATGTGAAAGTTGGCTTTCTTGAGCTTTGCCGTGGTTCAGTTTTGAGGGGCCTGTGAAAAAACACTAGTAAAACTACCAGAAACTGAAAAAAAATCATTTTGAATGGTGTCCCTTTGTCTCAAAGGGAGGTATGTTAAAGGGTTAGTAGGGATAGATTCTATCTGTCGCCAAATTTTAGTGCTCTTAAGGACTGGATTTTCTCCCCATGTTTATTAAATTTGACATTTTATTAACTGAGACAGTCTTCCACAGTCAGCTGTAAACAAACTTCCTTGTGTGTTTCTTTGGAGAGTTACTATGAATTACAATGAATTCTCTGTAAGAGTTTATGGAGAAATACCTTCAACAGCATACACCAAAGCTTATCTGAAATGTGAAAGTTGTTTTCCTTGAGCTACAGGGGGGAGAAGTGCTGTTCTAGGGTCCTAGGAGCTACGCTGTAGGATACAAAACCCACCTACTGTACCAGAAACTGAAACAAAAAACCTTTATGGATAGTGTCTACATTTTTTGCAATATGACTTTACATAAAGCAAACAATATGTCCTTCTATATCTGACCTACCTTTCTGAAATTCTGTTTACTATGCGTGATATTTTGACTGTTGTTCTGATTCTTATTTTGGTGTATATTCTTTACTCAGGCCTTCCGAGCAGAAATAGCACCAATTAAAAATAATGTAAATCAAGTAAATGATCTTGCACACCAGTTCACTGCAACTGATATCCAGCTGTCACCATATAACCTCAGTCATCTGGAGGAGTTGAACACAAGATGGAAGCTCCTGCAGGTAAACATTTCTTGGATTAAATTTTTTAAAGAAAATCGCTGCTGTTACATTTTGTTTGATGTTGTCCCTTCTGTTTAGTCATGCGGAGGAATCATAGACTCTTGGATTGAGATTTGAAGTGCCATTTAAGGTATCATTAAAATGGCCAGGGATATATATGGATTCAGAGAAATTACAGAGATTGACATTGTATATTTTAAAACTATTAGTAATTATAAAAGAAAAATGTGCTTTCAGTCCATTAAGAGAGGCAAAGCAGTAGGTGGTTGTTTTTGTTGTTTCTTCATTCATAATTAGTTTCCTGTGTTGGGTGTGTTCTATAGTTTTAGTATTCACATACAAACCTTAATTTTCTTTGAACAGAGAAATATGTTTTTTGAAGTGCCAGTGTGAATCGATTAGAGATTCATATATTGTTATTATGAAGGTTATTAGTAAGCTGTCTAAAAGGTGGGATATCCAAAGAACATTTACACTGAAAGAATGAACAATCATACTGTTATGACTCACATAGTACTATGTTAGATTACCAAAATAATTTCTACAAATATTTGTGAATGAGCATTAAAAGTCACTCTGATGTGTAATACAAAAGTCATACTGTTGCAGGGGTCCCTACATCTGCTGATTCCAACATACCATTCCCAACATGCAGTGCAACCGTGTGAATAGCTTAAATGGAAAATAAACAAAAAAGTATCAAACTAGGAGGCAGAGCAGTATGATGTCTTTACACCCGGAACTCCAGTAGCGGCCATCTTACATGCTGTTTTCATAGAAGTTTATTCTTATGGAGGCAATCTGTTTTTATATTAAAGGTGATGATTTATCTTGTGCACTGGAGTTTATAGTGCACCTGCTTTGTAAGGAGCTTTTACTCCTTTTAGCTTATTAAAGTATTACGTTTTACCTTACTAAACAATGAGAGTTTTTAAGTTTTTACCCACTTGCTATATGGGCTAAATCCTGAGTCCCAGGATAGATAGATGATCTGACAGAGGCTGCTTGGAATCATACTGCCCAAAAAATGCTCAGTATCTGGGAAAGCTTAGTAGACCTTACCTTAGTGTAGGTCAATTTGTGAAGTAAGAAGCTACAGTGACAGTTGTTGGGCACTGTGGTGGAGCACCTTTGTTGCTATAGTAAGCGGATTAGATATGAATTATATATATATATATATATATATATATATATATATATATATATATATAGCTTTTTTCCTCAGAAAAATACGATACGTTACGCGGCCGCAAATGTACATGAATCTGGCCCTAAGTATTTATTACCTTACACACACAATATTTGTTCAGGCATCAGAGTCAGAATTAATTTATTAATCTATGATATTGGCCAAGGGTTGTTGCTATTATGTAGTGTCAGTGCCGATCCTGACCTCCCTGGGGCCCTAAGCAAAATCACATGGCACATTAAAAATGAGAAGCGGGGGGCGCTGACGACAGTGACATGTCACATTAAAGAAAGTTGAGAAGCGGGGGGGATGGGGTGTTCTGCTGTCGGAAATGACATCTTACATTAAATTGAGAAGCAGGGGGTGCTAACTTCTTACCTCTTCTCCCATGCAGCCAGCAAGTTGAGAAGCAGGGTGAGGGGGTGAAAATGACTTTAGTCATTAATTTAGTCAGTAATTTGGGGGGCCCTTCGCAGCTTTGCGGGGCCCTAAGCGGCTTGCATAGTGAGCCTATAGGGCGGATCGGCCCTGTGTAGTGTATATGCTGGCTGTTGTACATTAGCCTTTATTTTCCTTGTCGTGTTCACTTCAATAAAACAATAGAGCTTTTTTTTAGAAAAATTATACTGTTCCTGTACATTGTGATTTGTTATTAATGTCATGATAGGCATGCTTGTTTCAAATTAGTGACTGAAAAGTAGTGAAGTCGTTGGTTCAGTATACCCAGACAACCACACCACATATTTATTTTAGCAATAACATTTAGTAAATAATCTTTTAAAATGTGCTTTCCTTAGTTGTTACTACATCACATTGTATAATAAATTGGTGTACATTGTATAATACATTGATGAATGCAAAAGCCACATCTTATAAAAAAACAACAGAAGTAAATTTAAACTCTAAACTAAGATTAGATGACAATCTAGGCTATATTGCCCTAGGTATGCTTTAATCCATGTTAAATTAATTTACAGATAACAAAAAGCGTAATCAGTCTGGATTGAAAATAGCATAATTGTGTTCATCTACCAACCCAACTGTCTTTCTGCCCTTTTCTCACTTCTTAAATTAATACAACATTATTAATGTATTTTTAAAGTAATTTATTGACCATCCTACTATAATTCTTTCCTGTGAACTGCACAAAGCGCTAGTTATGTTTATTCAGTGAATAAATGTGTAACGTGGCATTGGTCCCAGATCTATGCAGGCACCTTTAGATGGAAGGTCAATCAATCGCAGCTCTTGGACTTCCTAGAAACCTCTCGAGGAACCCTAGGGTTCCATGAATCCCTGACCAAGAATACCTGATCTAGAGGAAAGCAATTAAAATAATGGATAACATAAAAAGTCCATGGAGGTTTTTTTTTGTTGCTAGAATTGAACCTGTGACCTCAGTGCTGCAGTTCAAGAGTGTTAAGCCACATTGCCATCTTCCTTGACATTTATTCTAACCATTCCCAGCACATACAGTTGAATGTGTAATCACTGTGACGATGAAAACATCTGCCCTGAACTGTTTAAATGGGAAAAAAGGTGACCAAAATTATTGTAACAACACATGGAATGTGGTAACACATAGGTTATCATCACTCTCAGTAAAAATGGGCCCTTACATCGCACATAGATCACAGATTTCTCCTGACAATGCCTTTATATTCCTTTTGTTCAAGAAATTTGGCACTTTCTTTGTTTAGGCATCATCCAGTAATCATAGCTTACTACCTATGATGCTGGCCCGGGGTTGATGCTATCATGTAGATCTTGATTGCTGAGTAATAGACTTTGTTTTGTTTGCTTTGTATACTTACTTTTTTTAGAAGGGTAATGTTGCTATACATTGTGATTTGACAATAATTTGGACATCAGAGCTGTTTAATGGGCAGCATTTTTTGGTCAGTATGTTGTAATTCAAATACAGTGCTTATTGACAGTCCTTCATGGAAACTGGGCTTCTTGTTCAATCACATCTTAGTGCCTCGCTGCCATTGTATGTGCACTGAAACAGCTTAAGGGGTTTGCATAACAGCTCACATAGATTCTAACTCTATATTGCTAACCATCAAAACCAGCAGACAGCTGTAGTTGCAAATAAAAAAAAAAGTATTTACTGTAAGCTTACAATCCCCAAAAATAAATATTTTATAGAAAGATAAAATGACAACCACATTATCTTGTAGAAAAATTTACCCAAGTAGAGCACTTGATTTTTACTTTGCAAGGTCATTCAGACTCCATTACTGCCATATGTAAAATACTACACACTCAACTCTTCATACAAGCATTATTGACAGAATGGGACTCTGTATAGTCCTTAAATATACAAATATGAGAAACAAAGTGCATGAGCAGTACAATATTCTGGTCAGGGTGCCTGTTTCTCATCTCTACACATTTGAAGAACCTACAAAGCATACATGGACCCTGTCAAGCAATGGAGGCTGTATACTATTTACTCCAATATGGTGGTAGGGGGGACTGGTCCTATGCTGGTGTGATAAGTGAATCACTTGAATGAGTCTGGATGTTAAATTGCTCACAAATATTCCTTCAGCCATTATTTAATAGTAGATGAAGGAAAATTCTATAACTAGTTGAAAGTGTAATATATATATATATACACACAAAAAAATGGAAATGTATTAATACAACATTTTAAACATTAGTAAAAGATTCCCAAATGGGAAACCACAGCAGAAAAACATATGTACATGTATCATAATATTGTACAAAAATTATGTCACAAGTGGTATTGCCCCACTATACATAGATATACCATCCATACAGATTACAGATGATGATGAGTAGTGGGTATAGCCAATGCATTTTGAAATGTGTATACATTATATTCTTCTTCAGAGACTGATACCACTTCTGAAAATATAGAGTAAAGTATAGATACATTTTAGAATCCAAATAAATTAATATCATATGAAACAGAGAATTTTTTTCAAACTATCCAACTTACATATCAACTATATTATTGGAGAGAGCATTCCCTCAGCACTGATGACCATCATAGAATTCTGCAGAAACAAGCCTTCCATCACATAAAGGGGTCATCACATGTTTAAAATGTTGTATTAATACATTTCAATTTTTTTGTATATATTTACTTTCTATTTCTGTTCAAATGTCCTTAAAAATCCCATTCAGAGGTATTTACACGTTTAATATATACAGGGATGATGGCAATTTACACGCCAACCTGCATGAGTCTAATAATGTCATATAGTATATAGTTTAGCTTAACCAGAGGGCACTGCTCTTCTGGCTGCTCATAATAACAGGATATAATTACAGGATCTTTTTTCTTCTCCTCCAGTAACAGTAGTGGACCACCCTCAGTGCTGCATAAAATAGCATGTGAGCGACATTTTGTGCAACATTCCCCTGTGAGCCTAGGCTCCATGATAATGCATCTTTAGGGAGTGTGTCAATAACAACCGGGGCTCACAGAAAGTTAGTTGAATGACTGGATAATATGCAAACAAACAAAACATATATAGATAGATAAGTTTGGCTTAACCACATCAATAACCGCATATTCCAGGCCATTGTTTTAGATTTCAGTGCTGTGATAGTTTGACTAGCAATTATATTGTGCGAAACAAATTTGTTTTTATCATTTTTTTAGGCATAAAGAGTTTTCTTTTGCTGGTATTTAATACCCATCAGGAAACCATATGGAAACACTATGTAGTATAAAATATATTAAACAAAAATGTTAGGACAATACAAACACCCCAAGATGACACCTTTATGGATAATTAACAATTTATTAAGGAAATTAAGAGATATGCTGCTATAAATTTGGTTAAAGTGCAATTAGCCTTTAAAAGTCACCCACTGAAGCCAAGTGCAAGTCTTCCGTTATTAGGGGCAAACAATAATTTGGAGGACAAAATTCCATTGCATAAATATGTCATAGATATACCCAAACCATTTTAAACTAATCTAATCCACCCCCCCCCACCCCCTTCATCAGTGATCATTGGAACTTCCAATCCCCTCCTCCCAATAAAGATACCATAAGATTAGTGATGAATTGAACTTTAACCACCACCACCATGAATTGCAGCCTTCCCCAGCTGCCTTTATCTTCCCCTGTCCTGCGATCAAGCACCAATCCTCTTTTTTTCCTCCATTGTGAGAGGAAGGGGTGGGCACTCAAGTGTATACAGTAGTATTGGCCATCACAGAAATCCAAAGGCACAGTGCCACTCTCAGACAAAATGTCTATCCTAAGGTAGCACAACAGTATGAGCACATTTACAGGGTAATTACTTCTATTTTGTAATGTAATATTATTTTTTAAACAGTAATTTTATTTTTTAACAGATAAAGAACTCCAAATGTTACCCAAATATCTGTGTAAAATCAAATGTTCTTTTAAAAAAACAGGGGGGGGGGGATTTCTGCTGTTCCACACAGAAATATTGTTTTTGAACAGCTAGTCCCCTAAGAAACATATGCTGCCTATATATCTGCAGAATAAACTGAAATTATAAAAACATGCTACACTTGCTTACCTTTCAATTGTTTGTGTAAGACCAGCGTAAAACCCTTTCAAATTAATCCCAAAACCCTGACGCCAAAAGATGCAATACTGCTGAACATATGTTTCTTTTGTCAGTAGTGCGATTATACCTCTGAAAATTAGACAAACTGGGATTTTAAACTTCCAGCCTTGAGTCTCTTATTATATTCATTACACTGGTAATAGGGTAGGGATAGAAAATTATTAACAACATAAGGTTGTACTTTGCATGAAACAGTCATAAACTGTGCTTTTACCCAATGCAAAAATAAAAAGACGGAGAAATTACATTTATTACACGTTGAGATGTGCCTGCTTTTTATGATAAATGGGTATAATAACTTGGGGTAAAGAGCACTGGTGTGTAGTAGTAATAGCAAACGATTACAAATGTGCTTTGGCTTCTAAAAGTTAAATTCTACCTGATCACCACTGGTTACTGCATAAATAGACCGGATTTACTAAAGTGTGACAAGAGGTTATTACACTAGGTGTAAAATACCCATTCATGTGGAGGGGAATTTAAGGTGGCCCTGTCATGATGGAAGTGCCACACTTGTCACTTGTCTGACTTAAAGTGTATTTTCATTTTTTTATTACCACATTCACTTTTACTGAGGTATTTTAACATACAACGACAAGAATTATGGAGTACATAAATTAGCCTTGCAAGACACATTGGTGGCCATACAAACAAGAATATACTAAAAGCACAGAAGCATAAATACGACAAGAATTATGGAGTACATAAATTAGCCTTGCAAGACACATTGGTGGCCATACAAACAAGAATATACTAAAAGCACATAAGCATAAATACAACAAGAATTATGGAGTACTTTAAACAGTATTATACACAGCATTATGTCTTTCCTGGAATTATATAATATAGTCCGTATCAAGGATTATTTCTGGAGTAGCATGATGACCAACTTTTCCAAGAAACATCAAAGGACATAAATAAGTCAGACCGAAGGGCTAGTAGCTTCTCAAATGAGTATAACAAGTGGACAATAGATATTACTTTTGACAAATTGGATGTCTGATCATGTGTTTTTTCACTTTTGTAGCCAAAATGGCATAATGCCTATTTTATTCAGTATGTATGAGGCCCTGTACACACGAATTGCAGCAGAAACTCGATCGGAGCTGAATTCTGCCGAGAAACCCGGCCGTGTGTACACTTTCGACCGAGGAAGCCGATGAGTTCCTCGTCGAGCCAAATAGAGAACATGTTCTCTATTTCCTTGTTGTTCAATGAGGAAAGTTGGCTCGCCGAGATCCTCGGCGGCTTCACACAGAACTCGACGAGCAAAACGATGAGTTTTGCCCGTCGAGTTCCTCGGACGTGTGTACGGGGCCTTACATGTTCCCGTTCACAAAGCAAACTTAAAAAAAAATGCAGCTTACTTTTTTTTCCCATACATTTTTTACTTTTTTATATGCTCTCTCCTCTGGTAAGAAAAAGTCCTATTTAGTTCTCTTTATGAGGGGGCTGGGCAGCCATGCTTGCCATAATAATCCCTGTCTCTGTACTGTGCAGGGAGATCTTTATTACCAATTGTAACTAGATCCGACCAATGGTAACTAGATTTGACCACTGTCTGTCCTGACAAAAGTATAAAGCCTGGTGTGACGAGATCCTTCCTCGCCCAGGTCCTGCTCTCCCGACACTCCTCTGCTACCAGTGAGTCAGCTTGCAGATTGCAGCGTCTGATGGTCCAGTCATCCAAGGTTCCGGGGTTCGAACTACAGCTATGTGCCATTCAGACCCATTAAGAACAAACACCAGGCAGGCTGTATGTAAGTTCAAGCAGGACTCTTTATTTTCAAATACACAGCACACTTTTATACAGAATTTGGAACATCCCACTCCCAACAACCGCTTTCCTATTGGTCAATTGTAAAGTATCCAGTCTTCACTCAAGTCCTCCTTGACCATGCAAATGAGGACTTGAAATAGTCAACAGGGATTGGTCCAATAGCTTGGATAGAAAGACTTGTGTATTGAGACAGAAGCCCCAGGGGGTAATCAATGTACACAATAACCCGGTCTACTTAATTACTACCTCTGAGAGGTTACATTGCTTTAGACAATAGAATGCTAATTCAATGCTCCTGACAGGAGGCTTCTGACCTTTAGAACAGTACAAAGGCACTTAGCATAAACACTTACATCTTCAGACGGGCTGTCTCCGACAGAAGACACCCACACCTGATAATCACAAAGGCTTTAAACAGGCTTATCACATAATGGAAATGTCTCAATATAGCTCAGTAACCACTCCATTACTCCAAGGTCCATGACACCTGGGCTTCTTGTATTGTATGTTAATGAGACAGACAAGCTGGGTACACACTATGAAAATATCGGAAAAATAATTCAGTATGAGGCACGATCATTTGATTTTCGTATAATGTGTACACAACTTTCGACATCCATTTCAGATATTCCAAATTAAAATTTCCAAAGGGAGAAACTCCAAAATGTTTCTTGAACGTGAACAGTATGAATGATTCCTGTTTAATGTGCACTGTTTTCGTACGGTTTTTGTATGAGAAAAATCAGATACGAAAGACTGCGCATGATCAGAAACAATAAACAACAAAAAAAAGCCTTTTCACACTAGAATTTTTGTACATTTTTTCCATCCTCGGTTCTGAGTCGACTTACTGTGAAACAATCGGGGAAAACCGGACGTACATTCGCCCGATTTTCTTACAGTGTGTACACACTTTTGGAATGACTCACTCTGACATTGTTCAAAAAAATCTTGCAGTCAGCCATGACACCCCATGATGCCTTCTCCTGAGAAGCATTTAAACGTTAAGAATTATTTTAAATATATATTTTTAGGCATGCTGTATGAATGGGAGCACATAATAAACATATAGTGGGGATTTGTCAAATATGATGCACTTTAAATACTGTTAAGTCTCAGACTCAGAACAAGTAATGCTAAATGAGTGTCAGAATTATTTATCTATTCACTTGTTTTGGGTCAGCGACTCAGACAGCAATGGAGTCAAAGCATCAGCATGACAGCTAGAAAACTAGCAGTCTCAAAAGTCTCTAACTATGGCAGCCAATGTTATTATTTCATGATAGATTTCCTTCAGAACAAAATTGGCTTATTTTTATACCCAACTGCTTAAACCTTTGATCCTTGCATTCTCTAATGGTGCAGGTGATGATTAGAAGTATATTAAATAGGTACAGAGGAGTTTGTGGGATTTTTAAGGTGCAAGTAAGATACAGTGATCTCAAAGAATAGTATACAAATATTTTATTTAAACAGAGATAAAAAAATTCTAAAAACAATTATGGCAAGCACATAGAACATAGTTTTTATGGATACAAAACTTTAGATGGATTTCCCAACATGTTTCGTCCAACAGCCTGGGCTTCCTCAGGGGAAGTTGTCCATTTGAGGTACAAGCCTTCATGGTCTTTTAAAGGCAACGTATACTACAATCAATAATAATTCAGGGGGTCTGCAGCCATCACAGAAAACCAAGAACTACAGGTGACCATAGAGGGCATTCAAGGACCAGAACAAAGTTTGCAAGAAAGCTTAACAAACAGGGACATAGTTTCTCCAAGGCAAGATACTTGTGTCTAGGACTGGTATCCTGCAGTGGCATGCGTGTCCCTGTGGTTTATCTATGTTTAAATCAAATATGTGTATAACAGTCGTTGCGGTCACTGTATCTTACTTGCATCTTAAAAATCCCACAAACTCCTCTGTACCTATTTAATTAAGAGATGTGATGCTAAAAATAATGATTTGTCTGTGGCAAAAAATCCATAAGTAATATATTAGTTATTTGAATATCCTGTAGCTTACCTAACACAAAAGCCCCCTCTAACATTAACATTGGCTGGCTAAACCTTTATTAATCCTGAAAATAATGTTTAAGTTTTATCAGCATCCATAACCCATAACCTGTAACTTACCCCAATGCTTTACCCCAAACCCAATGCCTAAAGTGTATCTAAACAAAATAAAAACAAAAACATTGTAACATATTGCAGCTCACTACTAGTCGTGAATATGGTAGCTTTTTAATTTTCTGTTTCCATGGAGGAGCAGAATTGTCACCATGGGACAAAAAGTACATTAATAGTAATATCATCGGGGTGAAAGTAAACAGATATATCACAACACTTTCAATAATGTATTTAACAGAATAAAAAAGAGAAGAGTTCTTTGTTAGGGTTTACATTTTGTTGTAAGCCATACACCCCAATAGATTCTGAACCTTTCTTACTAAAAAAATGTATTTTCCTACTAAACATTTGTCTGTAATATTTTCTTTGACACAACTACTGAAAAGGTATGCTGATCAGGAGTTGTGTAATAATGCTGGCTTCCTAATGTAAATTAGAAACATTCCAAGTTAGTCAACTAGTATTTTTAGAAGGAGATCAGTGATGGCAGCCTATATGTAGTGTGTTGCTTTGCCATCCATTGTGAATGCCAATCAATACAGTTTGCAGTGTAAGCCCACAGCCTACCACAACAAATAGAATGAATTTTTGACCTGTTGTAGTGCATTGGATGACTGCATGTACGGAATGGGCTGCTTTACAGTAACTCATGTTAACATACTGCAAAAGACTGCAAAAGTGTGAATCAGCTATCAAATCCTTGCAGCTCTAAAGGAAAAATAGCAATGTCTAGAAATGAAAATAGTCGCTAAAATGATCTGTGACCCATGGCAAGTTTAGTATTTTTTGGGGATACAGCACCAAACACATTAACTGCCTGTTACAGTGTGTATCCCATGTCTTTTAGGCTGCTGCTTCATGTAAAATCATCATTTTATTCTGTTGGATACTTCCCAGAGTGAAGATCTTCGGTGCTATAGGGGTTAACAGCTGTCAGTGTAAAGGACTTTTGCTGCTCGACTGCCCCTTCATGTCCCTTCTGCAATTAAGGGCTCATGCACATAGGGCAGCTGAAAACCTTTTCTGAACGCTGGAAACTTGGCAGCTTGAAACCAACTGTGAAAAATGCAAGTTTTACAGATTTTACATACGAGCATTTGAGTTTAGAAGCGTTTTTTTTAAAGATAGCCTGAGAAGACCCTCCCAAATGCGAACAATGCATGAAAAACAAGTAAATTATTAACAATTTCAGCCATTCTGTAAGGGAAGAGAGAGCAACAGCAGAGAGAATAGTGTGCTTGTAGATAGCTGTTTTGTGTTTTCACTATGGATCCCATCATGAGCATGCACCCCCATCTCCCTGGCAGAAGGATCTCATCTTCTGTGTGGAGTGGACTGTCACCGGTTGCGCCTGGCTGCTGTTGTCACCCCAGCGAGGAGAAGAGCTTATTGTTCTGTTAGCGATACTTCAAGCACCTCTAGCTCGGAGCCTGGAGGTGGGATTCCATCAGCGCTTATGTGTCCATAAAGCTTTTTATTCACTATATTGAGGTGAGAGTTCTGTGAGGACTGAGCAGTTGTGTGAAAGCACAGGATTTTCTTGGTGAAAGTTCAGTATAAGGACTTTATTTATCCACTGATATTTGGACACTTTATTGGATTGGATATTTGGACACTTTATTGGAATTATTTGTTATTCTTTGATTGACTGATTTGCACTAGTTTTGCATGAGGCTATATACAGAGTAACATGGATTTTTAATATTTTCAAAGAGTATCAGAAATGTTGTCCCCTTTAAAAACACTTATAAACGCCAATGCGCATAAATGCAGTTTACCGTGGTTACACAGTTACAAACATTTGGCATTTGAAATACCGGTAAACTACATTCCTGAACATGTTTTTTTTGCTTTCAAAAAAATGCATGTAACCTCAACTGCATCTAAACTCCTATAAACTACATGTGCACATAAGATAACATAGAGAAGAGGGCAGGGACTGCTGGAAAAAAAAAAAAAAGTCCAACTGCTCCTAAACTTAATTTTAGTAGCTGTAGTATACATGAGGCCTAACAGAATTTGCACTATACAATGCATTCCGTGAAAGGAGAAGGAGTAAATAAATTACAGGTTTCCCCTGCTTGTTCACAGAATGCACTGCATTGTGGGTCAATAATAATACAAGTTCTGTCAATAGTGAAGGGGGCAGGAAGTCCTTCACGCTCACAGCAGCTACTGTTAACCCCTGCAGCACAAAAAGTTTCTCTCTCTGGTTAGCATCTGCATGATTAAACACTTAGGCCCAGATTCTCGTAGGAAATACGATGGCGTATCTCCAGATACGCCGTCGTATCTCGTCGTATCTCTGAGTCTGAGCTGTCATATCTTGGCGCCTGATTCAAAGAATCAGATACGCCAAAAGTTCACAAAGATAAGACCAGCGTAAGTCTCTTACGCCGTCGTATCTTAACTGCATATTTACACTGGCCGCTAGGGGCGTGTACACTGATTTACGCCTAGAAATATGTAAATCAGCTAGATACGCCAATTCACGAACGTACACACGTCCGTCGCATTACAGATACGCCGTTTACGTTAGGCTTTTCCCGGCGTAAAGTTACCCCTGCTATATGAGACGTAGATGAGGCGTACCAATGTTAAGTATGGACGTCGGAACAGCGTCAAATGTTTCACGTTTTACGTTGTTTGCGTAAGTCGTTTGCGAATAGGGCTGTGCGTCATTTTCGTTCACGTCGAAAGCATTGGCTTCTTGCGGGTTAATTTGGAGCATGCGCACTGGGATACTTTCACGGACAGCGCATGCGCCGTTCGTAAAAAAGCGTCATTTACGCGGGGTCACATTAAATTTACATAACACACGCCCACATCTTCCACATTTGAATTAGGCGGGCTTACGCCGACCTATTTACGCTACGCCACCGCAACTTTGGTTTGAGAATACTGCACTTGCCTGTCAAAGTTGCGGAGGCGTAACGTAAATAGGATATGTTACGCCCGCACAAAGATGCGCGCTTCTACGTGAATAGGGGGCCTAAGTATAGTGTGAAATGCATCAAATTTCCAGTGTGCTGTGACTTGTATTGCTGTGTTGGATTTTACAATAAAGGCAATTTTATTTGGAGTGCGGCTGTCCAGAAGATATTCTTCCTTTCTTTGTCTGGTTAGCATCTGCAGTCATGAAGGAAAGACATGGGATACACACCATTACAGGAAACAAATGTTGAAAACAAATGTCTTTGATGCTGTATCCCCAATAAAGTTACAAAATTTTGGCATTAAATTTACTAAAGGTAGCTTAATAAAATAGAAATTCCATAATCCTAAAGGCTACCATTGTTTGTTTTAGAGAAATAACTCATATAAGATTTATCCGTGTTAAATAACTAAAGTGGAGGCTGTTCAATTGAACATTCATTGTGAATATTCTCTTTGCAAAGTGAATGTTCACCGAGTTTGTAAATTAGATGAAGCTTTGTACACCTCAATCAAACAATCATGTGCTTGCCACAATTAAGTTTTTTCCACCTTATATACAATTAGATATTCAAAGTGAATATAGGGGAATCTTGTTGGCTAACATTCACCTTCCATAGTAAACATTCACTGAACTCTATGGGCCAGATTCACAGAGCAAGTATGCCGGCGTATCTACTGATACACCGGCGTACTTTCAAATTTGCCGCGTCGTATCTTTAGTTTGAATCCTCAAACCAAAATACGACGGCTTCTGGCTTCGATCCGACAGGCGTACAGCTTCGTACGCCTTCGGATCGTAGGTGCAATACTTCGGCGCCCGCTGGGTGGAGTTCACGTCGTTTTCTGCGTCGGTATGCTAATTAGCTTTTTCCGTCGATCCACGAAGGTACGCACGGCCGTCGCATTCTCTTACGTCGTCGCTAGTCGGCTTTTCCCAGCGTATAGTTAAAGCTGCTATTTTGTGGCGTATAGATAGACTTGCCATGTTAAAGTATGGCAGCCGTTCCCACGTCGAATTTAAATTTTTTTTTTTGCGTAAGTGGTCCGTGAATAGGAGAGGACGTAACTCACGTCTAATTTAAAAAATTGACGTCGGTGCGACGTCATTTCCGCAAAGCACGGCGGGAAATTTCAAAACGGAGCATGTGCAGTTCAATCGGCGCGGGGAAGCACTTAATTTAAATTTATCACGCCCCCTACCCTCCCAATTTGAAATACGCGCCGAGAGATACACTACGCTGCCGTAACTTACGGCGCGAAATCTTCCTGGATTCGACTTAGAGCCAGGTAAGATATGGCGGCATAGCGTATCTCTGATACGCTACGCCAGGACAATTCTATGTGAATCTGGCCCTATATATTTAGTAAAGCAATCCCATTATTTAATTATATATGCATGTAATCTTCTGCCCTGCTTCTAAAATAAACATGCCAAAAAACAACCTTTAGTTAGATTATTTACTAAATAATAAACTGTGTTCTATTGTATGTTGTAATTTAGAAATCAAGATTTTATATATGTCCTCAAAGTTCTAATTGAATCTCACTCCTGCCTATTTCTCATTAATTCACAAAACAGTTTTTTTTATAATTAGCACTGCAGTTTACTGCTTGCTTTGGCAGTACCTTCTAAGATAGTAAAGTGGCATCTTGAGGGACCTGACAAAAAATTACTTTAAAACCTTAAATTAGAAATTTAATTACAAAGCAGAGTTTGTAAACTAGATGTATGTTTGGTGGTACAGCACATAAAACATTTCAATTATATAGTGCCGTAGAAAAGCAGCTTTATAGAATATATTTTGTAAAAGTACAGTAAAATACAATCTGTTTTATACGACATGCTGTTTGTTTATATTGATACATAATTTTACTATGTAAAGTACAATTTATTTCATAAAAAAGTAAGAATTTATTTTTTTGCCTAAATTTCATTAACTTCACTTTTGGATTCTGATACAGTAAGAAATGGTCTTACTCTGTATCAGGTTTTCATTATCTGTGTCCAAGCTGAGAATTCTCTCTCTTTCCTGTCTCCCATTCACAATCAGATAGCAAAAAAATATATATTTTATGAGTGGGGAATACAGTAAACAATGTAACAGATTTTCTAATAGCGTAAGTAAGGTTTTAAAGGATAAGATGACCTTTGAAAACATGTTCCACACATTTTTTTTAGGATGGAACATTTAACATGTTCCCAATACTGCAGTCGTGGGCCCGATCCCCCTTGTGACAGCAACACAGGGAGAAGTTGTCCGTACTAGCTGTCAGCTTTTGAAGACAGTGCAGCTTCGCCCACACGGGCATGTCATTCATACAGAGAGCTTTGTGTATGAATGAACATCCTGACATCTTTTGTGGCTGTCGGCTTGTAGTTCTCAATGAACTACCATGGCGCTGTAGAGTGCAATGGTAGTTCATTGATTCTTCTTGTCAGTGTATCTACCTGCCCGTACGGGGGGTATGGGCACACAGATACACTGACAGGTCTGCAGGTGACCTGCATGGCACCAGCGATCTTCTGATCCATTGTGCAATTATTTACAGGCTCCAAAAAACAAATAATAAATGCAATTATTTTTACCTGCAAAAAAATGTGCATGTATGTATTCTGAACTTAAAGTGGAGGTTCACCCTATAAAAAAAATTCTAACACTGCATCCAGCCCAGTTGTGCATATAAAATGACACTGACCTTTTTTTTTCTTTTCCGTAGATAGCGTTTACCCGTGGAATTCACCGCGGCTTCCGGGTAGGGAATCCCGCGGGAGTGGGCGTTCCTATTGTCATGCCAATTGATTGACATGCTAAATGACGGCGCACACAGCACGTCACGACTTCCCGAAGGAAGCTCGGGTCGGCTCAGCTCTATTCGGCGCCGGTGCGCAGGCGCCGAATAGAGCCAAGCCGACCCGAGCTTCCTAGCATGTCAATCAATTGGCATGTCAATAGGAACGCCCACTCCCGCGGGATTCCCTACCCAGAAGCCAAGGTGAAATCCACGGCTAAACGATATCTACGGAAAAGAAAAAAAAAGGTCAGTGTCATTTTATATGCACAACTGGGCTGGATGCAGTGTTAGAATTTTTTTTATAGGGTGAACCTTCACTTTAACTTTTAATCACATGTCATGATTTTTTTTATTGTCTGTGTCCCATGGGTGAAATTATTCTTAACTCCCTGTTCCACTTAAATAGTGCATTTAATACAGCACTACTCTTAGTTCAGCACTGTAAAATCTGAAAATAAAAATCTGTATTATGTCCTGATTTTTTATACTGTACAATCTTCTCATTAAGCTTTTGTAAATATCAGGAATTGGACTATTAAACAATAAGAACCTAATGTATGTGGACACACAGCAGTGTGTATTACCATAGTGTTTGTGCTCTCCTTTAAAAACTGGACTGGGGACCATTCTGAAGTGTATAATCATGGGGGGTTATTTACTAAAGGCAAATCCATGTTGCACTACAAGTGTAAACTACAATTGCAAAGTGCATTTGAAATTGCACTGAAAGTGCACTTGGAAGTGCAGTCACTGTAGATCTGAGGGGGACATGAAAGGAAACTAAAAAACAGCATTTTAGCTTGCACATGATTGGATGATAAAATCAGCAGAGCTTCCCCTCATTTCAGATCTACCCCTCAGATTTACGACTGCACTTCAAAGTGCACTTCCAGTGCAATTTCAAGTGCACTTTGCACTTGTAGTGCAAAGTGGATTTGCCTTTTGTAAATGACCCCCATGGTCTCACTTGGATGTCATGGCCCAGGAAACAGAAAGTCTTGGTAACTAGTTAAGTGTGTTTAATGTGATATGCATCGTTCATTCTCTTGAGAAATGCTTTCTTGTCTGCTGAAAGGAGATAGATGACATTTTTATTTTTTCATATACTTTCAATTAATGAATACATCGAGGATAATTGGGGATAAATATAGATGCTGTATTTCTTGAGGATAATTATTATGCAGTACCTTCTGTTGAATCCCATGGGGAACTCAACTGTTCTGCTGCCTTAGGTGATATCTAAAATGCCCTCCCACTCCTTCATCCCTTATATAAGTTCATGTAAATATTTTGATCAAATAGTATGCTCTACTAAAGCCAAATGAGGATAGTTTAATTAGTATTGTGTCTGCTAGGTAATTAATACACACTTTGAATGACAGATAACGCACTAAGAATCTCTGTGGTTACTCACAGTTTATGAATCAATTGATGTAACGTATGAATTATTGTATGCACAGTGTTTAGCACAACCACAATAATCTTTACAGTGCTTGAGTACCATCTGAGCTATAAAACGTGACCACGTTATGTCAGTTACACAGCTACAAGGAACAAGGTGAGAGTAGGAGAGTACAGAGAGACAACCCCCCCCCCAGTTTGCTTCATATACTGTCCAGTCATATGATGGGGGCATGGAGGTGACCAGGTTGTGTTACTTAACAAATATAAGTAAGGTCACCAGATGGCTTTGCTGTTTGTAAGTGCTATGTAAATCTCTGGACTTGATAAGAAAAAATTAAATATTTGGTATGTAAGTCAGCTCTAATATTTGTATTTCAATATCTATTAAACTGACGTTTGACTTTAAACCGTGGAGTTTTTTTATTCATTTTGATTTTTAAACATGAAAGGTTTATTTTTTAATTGATTCTTTTGGCATTAGTCCATGACTGCAAATGGCTTTGGAGACGTGTTTTTACATTCTATCTACAGAGGTCTTGGACATTTGCAAAAGCATTTCTCTTTCTGAATTAAGCATTATTCTAATATACAGCATTTTAGAAGACATGACAAGGCTATTTGCAGCGCCAAAGCACTTTGTAATCCACAAGCTAAAAAAACGGGTCACCGTGACTTGTGCCTGTTAATAAAACAACTGACTGCCATTTCCAAAAACATATTAAGTCTGTGCCATATACATAATCAAGTAAACTCATGCAGACCTTTTCAAAACCATAAAAACTGAACAAATCTGCTTTGAAATGTTTAATGCAACTTAAATACTGTAACTATACACATTATCAGATTGGTTAATTGGAGAACTAAAATAAAATTGACTACATTCAGCATTGATTTAGATTAGTATGTGACAATATGTTATGATGTATGCTAAAAAATATCAATATGGTAGCTTCATACTAGAGCAAAAAAAAATGGCAATGAATTAAGAAAAAATAAAGATTGGGGCGTGGCCTGAGATGGCGGCTTGAGTACAGAGCTCCGACACCTAGTGCTTCTATTTCAGGCTTTCTTCAGCGGGAGAGCTCAGGATTTGGGCAGTGAGGATGCCATAGAGCAGCATTTCAGACACCCACTCCCAAATGGACACTGCATGCAGCTGTGCCAGAATATATTGGCGATGTTCTGCACACAGAAGTCTGTCTCCCAGGCCTCCCCTCAGGCCTCAGATTAACATGCTGCCAGCCATGCTGTTTCCTCAGACTCCATGGGAGCAGGGGGGCTGGCACTATCCATACACAGCCCTCACCGCTGCTCAGTCTAGCCAATTTGCAGCTGGTGGCATTGGACATTAGAAGCACTTTGTCAGCGGCAATTGCAAACCTCAAGATGGATCTGAGAGTGGTGGCTTCTCACTTGGAACACGTGGAGTCTGTAGCCCTGACTCATGGTACTGCTATCCAGCAGGTGCAGCGGGCTTCTAGTGTTCATACACAGCAGCTGATTGACATGAATCACCACCTAAAGTTTTGGATAATAGGGGTCTTGGAGGAGAAATCTATGCATTAGAGGGATTCCTGAGTCAGTGGAGGGTTCTCGGCTACAGTCTGTTGTGTGGGAAATCTTTAATACCTTGTTGGACAGACCACCAGACACACCTGTGGAGATGGAGAGATTTCACAGAGCACTCAGACCTAGAGGTAGGGAAACTTATCCCCATAGGGACATTATTTAATGTTTGGTTAGTTTTACACAGAAGGAAGTACTCTTGTGCTTGTCATGTAATCATGGTCAATTGCATCATGAGGGGGCACACATTCAAATATTTTAGGATCTATCTGACCTCACTCTCCAACATAGGAGAGATCCATGCCCTCTTCTCAATGTTCTACGTGACAGGCCCATTGTGTACCATTGGAAGAGCCCCTTCTGTTTGCAAGCCACATTAGGGAATCGCTCAGCACTTCTGTGAACATCTGTGGACCTGCAACCCTTGGCGTCCCAGTGGTAGATGTTCCAGAGTAGTATGCCTGCTTTCTGAAACCAGAACCCTGGATCTCCACTCACTCAGAGGTCACTCCACGGTCCTGTCACAACAGACAGAAACACCGCAGATCCTCTTCTGACTCATTCCTGAGAGGCCAGGGCGACATGGATACAGATCACGGCTCACAAGCCTCGCCATCTTCTGCCAGACGCAAGATGGATCATTGAACTGGGTCCGACTGGATTTGTGAGTTAGCTCCTTTGCTCTGAGTTTATTCCTTCATTTGAAGGTTAAGTCACCTGCAAAAGCATGCTGATTTCTCAATGTTTTGATTAGCATTGACACGGAATTACTTATGCCAAATGGATGGTATATGAGATTCCTCTCTTTTTCATGCATTCAGACATAACATAACATAACTGATTTCCGCCTGTAACTGTTTCTGTGGTCCTGTTTACCATAGTCTTACCTAGCAGGTACCCCTTTTTCATGACCATTTGCCTTTTACCCGGATCCCATATAAACGAATCCCCAGGCCATTTAAGGCAGGTTGCCCATATAGGACTGTATGAATGGAGGGGGTTGTGCAGATGTAAAAGACAGCTGGATGTATGTGCTAGCTTCTTATTCCCACTATTCTATTTGAATGGGCATCCCGTCCACAGATTCATATGCTAGACATTGGGTACTACAGACTATCGCATCTCTCATGCGGACTAACTTGAAAGACATCTGGAACTTGTGAGAGATTTATGATACCTGGCCCTGCTACCCTGCAGTGCAAACGTAGTGCCTGGTATGGCTGGAGGAAACAAGTTTATTATATCCTGTATTATAGCTGCATAAATGCAAATTTTCCTCTGATTACCACGCTGGAGATCAGGGTCCAAGAAAGATTCAAAATTTCACTCTGGAGCTCAGCTATTGAGTTATGTCAGTGTGGCAGGATAGGCTCGTCATCCAGCTGTGGGGAGGGGGCTTCTGCCCTGTGGGTGTGTACACATTGGTGCAGGCCCTGAGGCAGAGGTCCTCACCTTGCAGACACATGGGGAGACGCTGCTGTAGCACTGGTTTAATAAAACTATATAGATTGTTTTGAGGACAGTTCCTTTAACTTACGGTCATTGGGCTGGGGAGGAGCAATCTGGCGTCTCACCTATTTTTGAGGGTATCTGGACTGCATCCTTCCCTCCCCTCTCCAGCAAGCTGGAGCTCTCCCTAATATGATCTCTTTTGATACATGGAAGCTCTGGGTTTTCAATATTGTTTGACATCTTCTGTGTTAGACCCGCCTCCCACCTCGGAGAGGCAGGGTCCCTTACGAATCTCTCTGGCTTCCCTTCCCCTTTCATTCCTATATTCCCCCAATTAGGTGCATTAGCAGGTCTGTAGCCACCTTCTGTACTTGATACAAAGGTTACTAAATACTAATACTAAATACTAGCCGTTCCTCCCTGGGGATTTGTCTATCCCGATAGTTCTTATATCATCCATACAGTCTAAAACAGGTTTCCCGTCTTGAATTTTTTTTTACCCCCCTTTTTTCCTCTTCTCTCACCTTCTCTTTACATCCATATCTCTCTCCCGGAAACTGGTCTCTCCATCCAAAACTTTTGGGGATTATTACCAATAGGCTCAATACGATTTATATTTTGCATACCTATGACCATGCCTCTAAACTCACAATGCTCAGCTCCTTTCTCTCTCAAAGTGTAGTCTCTTAATATGAAATGCCTCAATGTTCCTGAAAAGCATAGCAGCATTCTTGCAGAAACACATCGACAAGAGCACAAATAGTTTTTTGCAAGAAACACATTTTAAATCGAGATCAATGCCACGTTTATCTAACGGGTGATTCCCCATTGCATATCATGACACTTGTGCAGACTCCAAGACAAAGGGGGTGTAGATTCTGCTTTCCAAATCTATGGTATTCCACCTTACAGACAAAATTTTGGACCCAGATGGCAATTTATTTTCATAATAAGCCCATGATGCCCAGCACTATCCTGGGACAGCGCGAAATAAATGTATATGATACACACCCATGATGGCTAAATGTCACTCATTTGTGAGTGTTCTTAATCTAACTTCTTACTATTAAAAGTAGTTAACTCGCTGCACTTAGAGTGTGCTGTTTTTTGTCTTTTGCTATTTTTATAAATGGGACCTGTAAGAATATACCAGTGACATTGGCGAATGTGTATTGTCATAATTCCAAACAGGTAACCTTTTCACGGGATGTTCTTACGAAACTTGTGCTTTTCCAGACGGGTCTTCTACTTCTTGGGGGTGATTTCAATATCCCCCTGGATCCTCTCGTTGACACCTCAAATGGTGCCTCCTCTCTCCCCTTTTCTGCTCTGTGTCAGATTAAGCTCCAACTGGCCGTTCTTACACTACATGATATGTGGCAAACTCTCTACCATCAGGACAGGGATTATATATTTTTTTCATCCTCACATAACCGTTATTCAAGACTGGGCTATTTGTTTATTCATCAGGCAGACCTTTCCTACTTTCATAATGCCATTATATAAAACATGGTGCTCTCTGGCCATCACCCTATAACCATGATTCTGTTATTCGCAGATAGAGCAACCTTCACCAAAATGTGGAGAATGGATGCATCCCTACTTACGGACCTGGGTGATTTAGCAACTATCAGACAACAGGTGACTTCTTTCACCACAATGACACCCCAATGCAGTGGGAGGCACACAGATGTGTCTTAAGAGTCCACTTATTTTCCATTGTGGATTGGAAGAAGAAAGAACACCAATCTCTGTTATTGGAACTTTCCAATAAGATCAGTAAGCTGGAGGCTCAGCTTAAGCGATCACAGGCACTTCAGAGCACAGGAATTGGGAGAAATGTGCTCGCTACTCTTAGAAGAACTTTTCAAACAGGAAAACAGATGGAACACACTGTCTCAGAAATTGTTCTATGAGCAGAGGAATAAGCCAGGTAGACTCTTGGCCAGGTCTACTCAACAGCGCACGTTTTCTTCCAGGGTGCACCACATTGTAGATACAGCAGGTGTGACCCATTCTAAAAAAATTGGATATTGCCTACCAGTTTCAGTGCTTCTATAATAACCTGTACAACCTGCAGTTTTGTGCCTTAGACTCTGCTTCAACAACTAGGCATGCTGATTTGATACAGGACTTCCTGTGACAATATGGCTCTCCTGCCTTATCTGTGGAGGACTCGAAGGCTCTTAGGAAGAGTGGAAAGCAGCATTGAAAGTTACATGCCCAGGCCCAGATGGCTTCCCAGTTCAGTATTATAAAACGTTTTCAGAATTACTGGTCTCAGACTTTATTAAGGCCTTCAATTCGCTATCCACTAGATCCTGCACCTTGGTGAGCCTTCTTGAGCCTTATATCTCCGTTATACCAAAAGTAGGTAAGGAACCCACCAATGTAGCTAATTATCGCCCAATTTCTCTCCTTAATGTGGATGTCAAGTTGTTTTTGAAGATCTTGGGGAACCAATTGCCCTATCATGTGCTGTCCTGGGTTGGTCTAGATCAGATGGGCTTTGTCCCTTGCAGAGATGCCAGGGATAACACTTTTAAAGCTTTGAACTTACATTACTGGCTTACTTCTGATCAGTGAGAGAGGTTCTTTATTTCCATGGATGCAGAGAAGGCATGGGACTTTATGGAGGCAGTCCTAGGAGCTTTGGGGCTTGGAACACCTATGAGAGCTTTTGTGTTATCCTTATATGCCAACCCCAGAGCCAGGGTTCGAGTCAATGGCTACCTGTCCAGCGCCTTCTTTATCCATAACAGGATATGCCCTCTCTCTCCCTTGCTATACATTCTTACGCTGGAACACCTCCTTCCTTGCATTTGGGCCCACCCTGATATTAGAGGCATTGAGGTACGCAATCGGATAAACAAGATAGCTGCCTTTTGCAGATGATGTCCTGCGCTTTCTCTCTTCCCTGCTGACTTTCTTACCTAATCTTCTAAAGGTTCTTGATCACTTTAAATTGTTTTCAAACTGGAAAGTTAATTATTCTAAGCCTTTTGAATATTTTCCTTACCAGAGAGCTGGCCAGGCAATGCCAGGCAAATTTCCCCTTTAAATAGAAAACTGATGCTATCACCTACATGGGAATACAACTCCCTGCAGACTTGTTAGATCTTTACAGTATCATTTTTTTTACGGAATTGCAAAGCATACACCGGGATCTTTAAAAGTGGGATGCACCCACTATTTGCTGGTTTGGGCGAGTATCCACCCTAAAGATGACGATCCTCCCAAGCTTGCTTTATAAGCTACAGACCATACCCATCTGATTGCCTCCATCTTTCTTTGCATCCTATCAATCCATGTGTAGGGCTTTTCTATGGTGCAATAAATCTGCATAGATAAGTGGTTTGAAATTCGTGAGGCGAGATTGGTCTTCCTGATTTATAACTCTACTACTGGGCAGTTTATCTAGCCCGGGTAGTGGACTGGAAAGTCCATGCCTGCTGTAAAGGATGGGTGATCTTGAAATCTTTGATCTCTGACTTACTTACGTGTGGCTTCCTGCCTGGCTCACCTCACCAACCTTTCTCTCTCATCCCCTTGTTGGGGTATACCCCTCCAAGTCTTTGAAAGAGCATGTTCTACACATCTGCAAAATGTTGTTCAATCACTCCAGTGCGAGGCAATTCAGACTTCCGCCCCTACTTTCCAAGACCTTCCTAGCGGCTGAATCGCCTTATGCAGAGATGATGGCCAAACATTTATTTTGCAGAGGTCGATTCATGCGGCGCACTGAGCTTGCAGAGCTATCTAACACTGATTAATTTCCCTTCTGGTCTTACATCTAACTCAAACACTATATAGATGATCTATCCCGTAGAGAAGGATTTATTAAGTAACCTACAGTATTTGAGGCACTCTGCTCCAGGTCCTCTCCCCAGAACCATCTGATCTCTGCACTATATGCTGCTGTTTGATGATTCATCTGTTTTTTTTTTTTGCTCAGTTCTCAGATTCTGGAATGAGGCATTGGGGAGGGAAATAGATGAGTCTAGCTGGGAGAGCATCCATTTGTATATTCATAAGGGGTCTTTAAACGTTTCTATAAATTGAAAATACAGTGGTATAGAACACCAGATTTACTACATATATTTTCTGCTTCGGTCTCTGATTGCTGTTGGAGATGTGGTAGGGAGAAAGGCACTTTCCTCCATATTTGGTGGAACTGCCTGCTGATCCAGTCTTTTTTGCGTAAGGTGCATGATACAACCATGGCGGTCTCTTTGCTTCCATTGGAGTTCTCCCCGACACAGTATCTTCTTCATTTTTCCAGGACATCTAAAATGCAATATTATAAATTGGTTGCTATGCATATGATTAAAGCTTCTAGGCACTGTGTACCAACTCATTGTAGGTAAATTTCCCCTGCTTACTGCAGAGATGGAGGAGCTGATTCATACCACTCTTGACAGAGTCAAAAGTAATATTGTAAAGCAAAACTTCCTGCCCACAAAATGGTACTCGAAAATCAATGATCTCCACCATATGGAAGGCTTGACCTTTACACTGCGCAATATTTATGGGGAAATTCAGAACAACCTGGATACCCTGGCTGTACTTCAAAACCATAGATTGTGATAGGTAGTGGCCTGCCAGATCTAAAACAGATTTATCTACGTGATGATCAAATTTGCGGGCAATTGAAGAGGGTGACAACCATCTGTATTGTTCATTGTACAGTAGGGTACAGTAAAAAAGGCACACCTCACATTGATGGCGACCTTCAAACCTGGATATGTTTGATCTTTGAAGTCACCACCGGGGAATACATTTTTAAATTAGTGGTAGAGCAAGCCTGAAGGGGCTTAACTATGGGTACCTTAAAATAGAAATGCCACCTTCTATTACAAAGTATGCGCAGCATCACCTAATTATAATTGCATCTGCACTTACTGTTTTCTCGTGGTAAATCTGGAAGTTCCACAAATACCTGTCAATTCTCCCAGTGACGTATAACTAATGCAGCTTCCTGTGACACTTTCTGTTGCCACTCTAATGTAGGCTGTGCTTGCTTGTTTTATACTCTACATAGACAGTAATAAGGAATAAGAAGATGTTGATGGAGAGTGGGGAAATCAGCATTGTCACTGGTTACCCACAAGTCTGTAGCTTGTTAATTAGCACCTGGTTATACCCATTGCTCCTCACAGCTTTCAGGATGGACTGCACTGTCTCTGTTACTGAAACCTTCCTCCTGTGCACTGCAGTGTTTGGGAGGAAAATTTGGCCCAATCAGGGAAGATAATGGGAGCTTTTTGTTTACTTAATGTGACTTGTGCATTACATGATAACTGGACTTGGTAGTCATGTGTACTTTCATACAGGAGCCTTTAATTGAACTTTAAATGTAAATGTAGCTGTAGCGTATTGTAGTATCTGTAACAGATTACTACACCTTTAAGGTAAAGAGTCATTATGTTAGATCACAGTTCTATCTCTCTAAGGCTCCTGACAGGGGCTATAAATCAGCAGAGAACTTCACACAGTTCAGCTGCCTTGCTTGTCAGCTCACCCCAGATGCTCCATTTGAGTCTGCTATAACTTATACACAACACAGCTGCCTCAGTAGTTTTGTTAACCCTGCAAACTCTTTTACTATGCTACTAAACACCGAACACCAAACATTCAGTTTAGAGACTTCTCTGGTTCTCACGATCTTAATGATTTGTAGTAAATATAACTTTACGAATAAGGTTTGCAAATACTCAATTATCATTCCATTTATGGAAAACTCTTTAGGCTTAATTCCTAATTTTTAGGTCACCTAGCATGGAAGAACACATAAACAACACAGCTATCTCCTCTTGTAAAAAGATTAGTGCTCCACATAATAATGCTAAAAGATTTGTTTCTGTTAAGTAAATCTTCTCTGCAGTCTGATGTTCAGAATCATTCTAATAAATATGCTTCGGACCCCTTCAGTAGCGAACTTTGACTTATTGCAAGCCTCTAAGAGGGCGCTACA
Source organism: Rana temporaria (assembly GCF_905171775.1). Classification (NCBI taxonomy): domain Eukaryota; kingdom Metazoa; phylum Chordata; class Amphibia; order Anura; family Ranidae; genus Rana; species Rana temporaria. Next base: position 223,316,465 of record NC_053490.1, on the reverse strand, counting down.
ACTACAGGGAGTGCAGAATTATTAGGCAAATTAGTATTTTGACCACATCATCCTCTTTATGCATGTTGTCTTACTCCAAGCTGTATAGGCTCGAAAGCCTACTACCAATTACGCATATTAGGTGATGTGCATCTCTGTAATGAGAAGGTGTGTGGTCTAATGACATCAACACCCTATATCAGGTGTGCATAATTATTAGTCAACTTCCTTTCCTTTGGCAAAATGGGTCAAAAGAAGGACTTGACAGGCTCAGAAAAGTAAAAAATAGTGAGATATCTTGCAGAGGGATGCAGCACTCTTAAAACTGCAAAGCTTCTGAAACGCTTGATTGTTCGATGATCACGCGATCATCGAACAATCAAGCGTTTCATTCAAAATAGTCAACAGGGTCGCAAGAAGCGTGTGGAAAAACCAAGGCGCAAAATAACTGCCCATGAACTGAGAAAAGTCAAGCGTGCAGCTGCCAAGATGCCACTTGCCACCAGTGTGGCCATATTTCAGAGCTGCAACATCACTGGAGTGCCCAAAAGCACAAGGTGTGCAATACTCAGAGACATGGCCAAGGTAAGAAAGGCTGAAAGACGACCACCACTGAACAAGACACACAAGCTGAAACGTCAAGACTGGGCCAAGAAATATCTCAAGACTGATTTTTCTAAGGTTTTATGGACTGATGAAATGAGAGTGAGTCTTGATGGGCCAGATGGATGCGCCCCTGGCTGGATTGGTAAAGGGCAGAGAGCTCCAGTCCGACTCAGACGCCAGCAAGGTGGAGGTGGAGTACTGGTTTGGGCTGGTATCATCAAAGATGAGCTTGTGGGGCCTTTTCGGGTTGAGGATGGAGTCAAGCTCAACTCCCAGTCCTACTGCCAGTTTCTGGAAGACACCTTCTTCAAGCAGTGGTACATGAAGAAGTCTGCATCCTTCAAGAAAAACATGATTTTCATGCAGGACAATGCTCCATCACACGCGTCCAAGTACTCCACAGCGTGGCTGGCAAGAAAGGGTATAAAAGAAGAAAAACTAATGACATGGCCTCCTTGTTCACCTGATCTGAACCCCATTGAGAACCTGTGGTACATCATCAAATGTGAGATTTACAAGGAGGGAAAACAGTACACCTCTCTGAACAGTGTCTGGGAGGCTGTGGTTGCTGCTGCACGCAATGTTGATGGTGAACAGATCAAAACACTGAAAGAATCCATGGATGGCAGGCTTTTGAGTGTCCTTGCAAAGAAAGGAAAATATTGGTCACTGATTTGTTTTTGTTTTGTTTTTGAATGTCAGAAATGTATATTTGTGATTGTTGAGATGTTATATTGGTTTCACTGGTAAAAATAAATAATTGAAATGGGTATATATTTTTTTTTTGTTAAGTTGCCTAATAATTATGCACAGTAATAGTCACCTGCACACACAGATATCCCCCTAAAATAGCTAAAACTAAAAACAAACTAAAAACTACTTCCAAAAATATTCAGCTTTGATATTAATGAGTTTTTTGGGTTCATTGAGAACATGGTTGTTGTTCAATAATAAAATTAATCCTCAAAAATACAACTTGCCTAATAATTCTGCACTCCCTGTACATCTAGAAGAGGTCACTAGACTGACAGTTCACAATGCTAAACAACAGTTCTTCAAACAAGGGGACAAAAATTTTAAACTGTTAACCATGATGTCGCAACACAATGCCCATCTTACAGTGATCTCAGAAATTACCTCTCCCACAGACAAGATCATCTCTATGACTCTACACTACTGACAACTTTTAACCCACAATCTCTAGCCTCTCTCCTTGACCCAGTAGCTCTGGGTTGGCTCTTAGATGAGCAAAGGCTACACTTGGTATGTCCAATCACTTAGGACGAGGGCCTATCAGCTATTCAGTTCCTTCCTGTAAGCAAATCTTTGGGGCCTGATGGCCTCGCCACTGAGTTCTACAAAACTCACAGAGAGCTGCTGGCCCCTCTTTTAGCTTCCCTTTTCATGCATTGTTTAACTAAACATGCCCTTCCTCCATCCATGTCTGAGGCACATGTAATCCTTATTTATAAATCCTCTAAAGACCCAAAGTCCTGCACCTCATTCAGACCTATTGCACTCCTTAATAATCACTTGAAGATTCTTACTGAACTCTTCACAATTAGAATTAATCCCATCATGTCCTCTATTATTAACCCTGACTAAACCAGGTTTATGGTCCACAAGTCTAAAGACATTAACCTGCGAAGACTGTTTACGAATATTCACGCCCACCATGGAGTAAAGAACAGTTAATATGTTCAAACTTTACAGGTATCAGTCAAGGATATACATATAGATAAAAGCACTTGATTTGTATTGCTACAAATATATACAATTTATAACAAAACATTAAAAGTTTCAGGGTTGATACAACCTTTTTTAATGCACATTGTTCTACATGAATGTCTAACACCATTGCCTTAATAAATATTAATTTAAACTTTATATCATTAATTTTATATCCCTTTGCACAATCATGACCAATGGTGGAATGGCACCTCATCTCAAGGCATTTCACAGACTTCCTCAGGACAGAACTGTGAAATCACATGACTGAGTTTTTTTTAGAAATCAACTAAATAATTCCCCCAAAATATCCATGAATACAGTAGTAAATATGTACTTAACAGTTTTGTAGTGCTGTATAATGTAATCAATTCCAGAACTGCTTTTAAAATGAAAACAATTCCAAATAGAGACCCCCCATGGATGAAATATACATCCTGATCAAAATGTATATACTGTACAGATATAAATCTATAGCATAACTACTACAAGCACTTAAATTATTCTCGCTGCAGAAGAGACGCATAGGAATAGGAAAAAACTCATTCAGTTGCAGGGAGTGTAAGATGACATGGGGCCACACAATGAGATTGGAGGAGAAGTGGTTTAACATTAAGAGCCCATTCACACTGCCAGCACCCGAAAAACGCTGGTAAAGTGCTGCTAAAACCTTTAACCCCTGCTAGTGGGCAAATAATTGGTTAAAAGCACCCACTTAAGTGCCACTGCCAAGGCGCTTTGCAGGCGCTTTGCAGATGATATGTCCCAATGATTTCAATGGGAAGGGGTACTTTAGGAACGATATATTCACCGCTCCTAAAGCACTGCAAAGAAGCTGCTTGCAGGACTTTTTTTGACGCCCTGCAATCGCAGCGCCTCAGTGTGAAAGCCCTCAGGCTTTCACATTGGGATTGCAGATGTGGCTTCTTTCAGGTGGTTTACAGGTGCTATTTTTAGCGCTAAAGCGCCTGAAAAACACCCCAGTGTGAAAGGGGTCTAAAAGAGAAGTATGGGATTTTTTTTTATCCAATATTCATACTTACCTAGGTGGATGCAGCATCGGACCAATGCTGCATCTGTCCCCCACTGCCTCTTCACTGAGAACTAAGCCACTTAACACCACCGATGGCTCAGTTCTCTCACCTCCCTGAGCGGAGAGCTGCTGCCTGTCAGTCAGCAGCTCTCCTGCTCTGCTCCTCCATGCTCATTGGAGACTTCAGCTGTGTAGGGGCGGGGAGGATTGTGGTCTCAGCCACTCAGTGGCTCACTGAGAGGCTGAGACTGCCATCAGTCTCATTTCTGTGATGATAGCAGAGAGCGGACTTCAGACCGCTCTCTGCTGAAAACAAGTAACAGGAGTGCAAAATGAATTGCACTTCTGTGACCCATAGGAAAAGCCCAACCGAATGAGCCCAGGCTGGACTTCTCCTTTAAGCAGCATAGGGGGGTTTTTCACTGTCAGGGCGATAAGAATGTGAAACTCTCTTCCACAATTGGTGGTGTCAGATGGGAGTATTTTAAAAGACTATTGGGCGTTCATCTTAAAGAATACAACATACAAGAATATGGGAAATGAATTCAACACTGACATACGTACACCTACACAGGTTGAACCTTACCTACTATGTAACTTTATAGGTTTATTATATAGTCAATGGTCAAAAAAAATAAAAAATAAAAATAACAGGAAGTTGCTGCACAGAGACAAATTTTCACACTAGATTATTGCACAGATCTGGAAAAAATATACAAAGCACACCAAGATTCAAGGAAGAATGAACATGCCTTTTGTATTTAGACAATATTTACTTATCCTGGAGTTGAATTTTAAACGGTAACACTGTGCAATGGGATGAATACAAAAATAAAATATTAGATATGAATAATTATATTTTCCAGAGAAAATGCTGCTCCAGGTTCCCTTCTGTGCTATGGAAGTGTAGTATAGTGGTCTCTGCCTAATATCAGGATTCAGTTCGAACTGGTGGAACTGTCTGACTCAACCTCTGGCATTAAAATTAAAATCATCAATAGGGGGGTTAAAAAATACTTTAGCTGACCACCAATGCAGAGGGATTAAAAACATTGCCACTTACCACCAATGAGTGGAGTTAAAAAAAAAACCACTTCATTAATCACAAATGTGTGCATGTGTGTGTGTGAGGGAATGGGGGGGGGGGTCAACAAGCACCATTGCAGTGGGGTTAACAGCTCTGCTACGACCACTATTGTATTATTTTTAATAATGCAACTGTATCTGACAATTAAACTATTAAAAAGGGTGTCACCACAGATAAACTCTGCCACCTGAAAATGGAAGTTTCAATCTACAGATTAATTGTTATGGTTAAAATCTAAAGTGTGCCTGTCACTATTTCTGAGCTAGCAGAATGGTCACATAATCAGAAACCACATAAATGGGAAAAAAGAGAATCTGCATTGACTGGTACATAAGAGACCATGTATTTAAATACATTTCTTCACATACTTTATTACATAGCTCCTTAAAAATTGGACTGGATCAAACATAATCCTAAAAACAACAAATATATTGCTTTGCATTTATAATACCTCATACAATAAAATAAATACTATCAATGTATTCCACCCTACTGGCCGAATGTATTATTATGAAAACTATCCCCAGTGACAGGGGCCAGGTGATGACAGATCATCTTGGGTCAACGCATTTCTCAGACAGCTGCTTCAGGACCACTTTAGGATCAAATGAAGATGTAGCAATATGCAACTAAATATAAAAAGGATTATATTAACAAAATAAAATGATAAAAAGCAACTTGTTTTAAAAATACATGTGTAATACTATATTTGAATAAGTGTATATCCACACCTTAACACCACAGCTGCAACAGACCAAGGGGGAAACCAGGCGACAGTCAACAAGAGGTTCACTCGACTATTCGTGGCTTACATAGGGGACAAATTATGAGCAAATAAGCAACTATCTGCAAACTTTACAAATACCCATTTCAGTAATGAATTGACACTTATGATGTAATAAGTACCACATGACTAATCCTAAAAGTAGACAATTCAGTATATCTTTTATATGTACCTTGTAAGATTGATACAGACCGGAACCTGTATATATAATGGAAATAAAATGACTTTACCAAGGACCAATAAAATGATCAGAAACCACTCTAATTAGTTCTCACTCTTTAGTGACAGTCAGGATTGAGCAATGGCACCAAAGAGATGGTTTACTTAGGATAAAAAGATGTTCATTTTGCAAGGAATTGTTTGCTTTGCAAAGGGATTTTCCCTTATTTCAGTGAATGAGGGGAAACTCTGATAACTTTCATCATTCGGTCATGTGTGAAAAAATACTGTTTTTCATATGCCTTGCATGTGATTGGGTATTCTATGCTAAGTGAATTTCACCACATTCATTAAACTGAGAGAAAAGTCCATTGGAAAGTAAAACATTCCATGTCAATATGAATAGCCTTTTTGGCTTTAAAAAATCAACCCCAGGTGTCAAACCTTGTTATTAACCTATCCCCAGCATTGGGCATCAGGATGGGGACCGTAAAGATGGAAGGGATAAGAAATGCTGAAGTTTTAAAAAGATTGTAAGTGACGTTTGAAAAGATTATATGAGATTTCGATGATTGGATTTACATATACAGTACATTATGTTTGGCCATTATCAGCATGCTTTTCAGTTGGCAGTATCAGCTGCGTAGTAACAGTTTATAGAAAGCTGAGTTTCTAACCTATTTACACACTATCCAAAACTAGAAAATACATTTTAACTGAAGTTGGGTTAACACTTAAGACCCGAACCAATATGCAGGTAAAGGACCAGGCCCCTTTTTGCGATGCGGCACTGCGTCGCTTTAACTGACAATTGCACGGTCGTGCAACGTGGCTCCCAAACAAAATTGGCGTCTTTTTTTCCCACAAATAGAGCTTTCTTTTGGTGGTATTTGATCACCTCTGCGGTTTTTATTTTTTGCGCTATAAACAAAAATAGAGCGACAATTTTGAAAAAAATGCAATATTTCTTACTTTTTGCTATAATAAATAACCCCCAAAAATATATAAAAAAAACGTTTTTTCCCCTTAGTTTAGGCCAATACGTATTCTTCTACCTATTTTTGGTAAAAAAAATCGCAATAAGGGTTTATCGATTGGTTTGCGCAAAATTTATAGCGTTTACAAAATAGGTGATAGTTTTATTGCATTTTTATTAATATTTTTTTTTTTACTACTAATGGCGGCGATCAGCATTTTTTTTTCATGACTGCGACATTATGGCGGGCACATCGGAAATTTTTTACACATTTTTGGGACCATTGGCAAAAAGTGCTATAAAAATGCATTGTTTACTGTGAAAATGACAATTGCAGTTTGGGAGTTAACCACTAGGGGGCGCTGAAGGGGTTAAGTGTGACTTCATATGTGTTTCATATGGGGGGCGGGCCTAGACGTGTGACTTCATTGATCGCCTTTCCCTATACCAGGGAACAGACGATCAATGACAGCGCCACTGTGAAAAATGGGGAAGGTGTATTTACACACACCTCTCCCCATTCTTCAGCTTCTGTGACCGATCGTGGGACTCCGGCGGCGATCGGGTCCCACAGCCGCGGTCACGGAGCTTAAGACCGGGTACCCACGGCTGGGCGACCCACGGCTGGGCATTTAACAATCACGTACAGGTACGTGATTGTGCCCAGCCGTGCCATTCTGCTGACGTATATCGGCGGTAAAGTAGGTGTAAACTAGATGATTGTTAGTTTGCTAAAACTCTGTGTATCATAAACAATTGTCTTTTCTTAGACATTTTTACCTTTGATATTCTTTTGGCCTTTCAATGATGCTGACCTCTTCAATTTCTTAGCATTGCTACTCACTGTTCAGTACAGGCTTGTTGATGGTGAAAACAATGGGACATGCATGCACACTGTGAGCCAGCACTGAAATTGTATGTGACTGAGTGACAACACAGTAGAACAGTTGGGAATTAGAGACAGATAGCAGTCACCTTATCACAAAATGTGCCTGAACAAGGAAATTCATGGCAGGATTACCAGGACTATTTTATTGAAATATTTAGGTTTAAAAAGATTATAAATATATACATACTTTTAAGGCTTTTATTTGTTATTGTCTTTGTATGTGCTTTTAGTCTGTTTGATTTTTCTTTATATATTTGTGCATAGATTTTTGTGTACTTTATTGATAGTTTACAAAATCAACATCCTACTGCTAAGCACCACTCCTGTTTTCATAGTACAGACAGTGATCAAACACTATAGAGTTGATTTACTAAAGGAGTAGAAACTGTTCACTTGGTGAATAAAATTAAACTGTTTTATTTCACTTGAACTATCAATCATGTGTATTTAAATTAAAACACAGAATTTTGTTGTGATGATTGAATAGAACACAGCCTACCTAACAATGGGAACACAAATTTTTCTAAGTGAAAACTCTCAACTCTTTGAATAAATGAATAGCTTATTCAGGAAAACAGTGAATCAAATATAAGGTATATATCATCCGGAAGAAACTAGAGCTTTGGTAGCCTATGGGCCCTATCTACCACAACTTCCCTATCTGGCGTGTCAGGAAGTAAAGTAGATATCATCTGCTGAACATATCTCTGGATATCTGATGCTAGGACAGTCTCCGCGACCCAGCAAAATGTATTATAATTTCTGCACGCCCGATCCTCATGGTTGGCAAGCTTTAATTTCAATGTGAACAGTTTCTCTTCAGCATCATTGTGGGCATCAACTAATTCATTGTGAGAACCTACAAATTCTCTCATTTTAAATTCCACATACAGTAGTTTACTCTGTCCCCCAAAGCTGAAACTTCCCCTTTTACTTGGGACATGAAAGATATCATATCTCTGTGTAGTGAGCCCTTAAGAGACACTAATATGTCCTTCCTTGATAGTAGCATTAAGAGGGAGGTCAGCAGTTTGGAAGTCTTCCAGTTTCTCAGTAAACTCTCTGGTTGTGTCATATGATAAAGAGTCCTCCATATGCTCACCAGTCTGGAGTCATTCAGGGGCATGTCGCTGCCTGCATTTCTATAGGCTGCTGAAGGCTTAGTCCCTGGGGGAAGATCCACTGTGCCTGGAGTTAAAACTGTGCTTATTTTGAAGGGAAGACTGCCGCTCGCCATGCTGGCTGCTGTTACATGCGGCCGGGGAGCAGCATGACCCCAGCACCATCTTGAGGAGAGGAGGCAGATCTATCAGTGTGTTGGCTTGCTCATTCCTTAAAAAAGATGATACATTCTGACAGTACTGTGGTAGTTCATTGAAAACTACACACCAACAGCAACGAAGGCTGCCACACCTTGTAGTTTTCCATTCACAGAGAACCCACCCACCCAGCTGCGTTTTTTTGGGATTGTGGCAGCAGACACAGGGAGAAGGTCCCCAGTCTGTTGTCCCCAGTGGGGATCGGGGGCACAGGGGCTGGTGCATTTATAACATGTTACACGCTGAATAAGGGTGTAACATGTTATGAAAGGTTAACTTTTCCTTCTGCATTGTATGTTATTAAGGGATATTGTGGGACAAAGAGACTGTTAGACTGTCAAAAAAGTTTTAGAATCTGACAAATTCTCCTTAGAAACAACTAAAAGGTAAGAAATAAATGTTTTAAACTGCTTAAGGACCACCCCACGTACATATACTTCGGTAGAGCGACCCTTAAGCGCAAAATCACATACCTGTAGCTGATTTCTTTCTTTGGCTCTGGGGCGTGTGCATGCCACCGAAACCCATCTCTCGCCATAATTGGACACAGCGGGAGGCAATTAGCTGGTCCGGAAAACCCAGCGATAGTTCAGGAAGAGGCAGAACAGCGGTCTGCCTATGCAAACAAGGCAGATTTGTCCACCGCAATATTGCAGTCCTGCTAAAAATCGCTGATTGCCGCCATTACTAGTAAAAAAGCACAAAAAATAAAAACTGCAGAGGTGATCGAATACCACTAAAAGAAAGCTCTATTTGTGGGGAAAAAAGGACATCAATTTTATTTGGGTACAGTGTCGCATGACCGCACAATTGTCAGGTAAAGCAACTAAAGCCTACTATCATCATAGATTAACAGAAGTGTGTCGTCTTTCATTAAAAACTGTTAAAATCAGTGGATAATTGATTTTCACACATGTGTACTGTATATCTCTCCCTGCTGAGCCTATCTCAATATTCATTAGGAAAATAATGCTAATCCCAGTCTCTGATTTATGCATGATCACTATAGGGGACAGTTACAAAACTTTATGTAGAATACAATAATAAAATATGTAAATACGATGTCCAATGTATGGAACAGCACTCAATTAAAAAATATGAAATTTCATAGATAAAAGTATTACGGTAAATGATGCAATAAAAACGTAAATGTATACCCACAAAGAAAAACAACTGTATATTTCCCTTTCAAATGCTTTTCCTCAATATTACCTCAATATATTTAGTAACAGCAGATAATGATGACAGTAATGCCGCATACACACGATCGGACATTCCGACAAAAAAAAACGTGGATTTTTTTCCGACGGATTGTTGGCTCAAACTTGTCGGAAATTCCGAACGTCAAGAACGCGGTGACGTACAACACTACGACAAGCCGAGAAAAATGAAGTTCAATGATTCCGAGCATGCGTCAAATTGATTCCAAGCATGCGTAGGACTTTTGTGCATCGGAATTGCATACAGGCAATCGGAATTTCCGACAAGAACTTGCAAATGTCCGATGGAGCATACACACGGTCGGATTTTCCGACAACAAGCTCACATCGAACATTTGTTGTCGGAAATTCCGACTCTGTGTATGCAGCATTAGACCCCTTTCACACTGAAGCAGTTTTTAAGGCATTTTAGCACTAGAAAAAGCACCTGTAAAGGGCCTGAAAAAATGCCTCTCACACCCAGTGCACTTGTGGGACTCTAGAAAAAGTCCTGCAAGTAGCTGTATACAGTGCTCCCAAATCGCCCCTTGCAATGAATGTGCAGATCTTCCGAAGCAACTGAAAAGTGGGGTTTGGGGTTAAGCAGGGTTTTGGGTTAAAAAGCGCTCAACTATCGGCCGAAAAGCAACGCAAAAGCGCTGCTTAAACAGCGGTAGAGGGCAGCTAAAACGAGCGGTGCTTTACTGGGAATACACGTTTGACCCCCGTGTGAAAGTGCTCTCAATAGTAGAAAGATGACATGAGAAGCTCTAATAATGCAGTTTTTCGTAAAATACCACCTGAGACAAAACTTTCCCATTTTCTTATGATAAAGACAAAATAGTGATCAAATTATTCAAGGAACCCAGAAAGTCTTATCTCCTGCATTCCAAACACACTCCGCATCTTCTGCATTCTGAGTGTGTGTACAGTTGGTAGCTGTATGTGTATAGTGGGAAGAGGGGGCTGCCCTTTTGGGTAGGCTAAACAAGGCCCCATGATTTCTAATTGTGCCCCTGCTTAGTCCGCCCGTACAACATAAAGTGGAGGGATGTTCTGCAATGTGTAGGGAGCATTTTGAAAGCAAGACTATAGATTTTGACTTGGTACATATGGGGCAGAAGGCTGGCACAAAGAGCAGTGCTGGACACCGAGGGACAATTGTCCAGTCTTAGGAGAAGCACCAAGACTTAGGAGAGGTCTGACCAGTGTAACAAAGGGGTGCGCCAATGAGTGGAGACCAAGGACTCTTTTGTGAAAGAGATTCTTCAGAATCTCAATGATCATAAGCTAAGATGGGTAATAGTGCAAAGTCTGTTGGAAAGCACCCTGATCCCCTATATATAGGAAGGGTTTCTGGTGTGACCACAAATTTATTTCATTTGTTGATTATGTGTCCCAGCATACTTCCCCAGCTGTATATACAGTGTACATTCTTCATCACCTCTAGCAGCGCAGCTCTGGGAAGTCTTAGGACTTCTGGCTAGTTGCAGTTATTTTGTATGTAATCTGCAAGTGCGGAAAGCTCATTTAAATCAGATAGAATGCCATCCACAAAAGCAAACATGTGGATAGGGGAGTGAGGGGCCATTTCTTTGCACACAGTGCTTTTTATGTAGGGAACAAGTTACTGCATGGCAAGCTGTGCTTTCCTCCCTTCATTTTATTTTGCCTTTGGCTGGTCCAGCGCTATTTACAGTCAGTGCAAAGAGATCATCACAGCTAAAGAACACCCAGCAGGAAGGTCAAATTACATCACTGCATACTTTTAGGGTACACAAAATACCTGAATGGTGGCCCTGGAGCTGCACAGTGATGTGGAGACTTGGACTTGGATCCTAGTGCTGGCAGCTTGGACTTGGATCCTAGCTGCAAGAGAGGATTAGGTGGGCACATCACATGGGGGGTGCAGTTTGGCATCTTTGCCCTATGCACTAAATGACCTTGTCCCTGTACTGCTCTACACCCATGTAAATGAGCCCTATGATCACATACACCCTTTCTTTGCGTGGAAAGATAAAACCTCTGGGATTCCAGGAGTAGGTTTTAAAACCAGCAAATGAAAGGAAGCGTTTTAAAAATTGTGATTTTAGTCCAGGATCTAGCTGTCTGTTTCCAAATTTCCAAATTCAATTCCTAACCTATGGTATTAAAAGTTCTAGTATTTTGACTAAAAGAAGAGCCTTTCTTTACTAAGATACCCTGTTTGTGTTCTTCAAATAGCTTACACTCTTAGTACTGCATCTTTAGCATCCCATCTACAGTATGTAAAAAAAAGTGTGCATTCAAAATGACATTGTCAAAGAGCCAAATAATTTTTATGTGAAATGCTGTGCAGCAGTGATCCCATTTCCCTTCTAACTGTCTTATATTGTATTGTACATGTAGGTGACCGCGATATTGTGTCAATTTGGCTCCCTTTCTCGGCGAGATTGACCACCTACGAGCCCCGTCACAGGAGCCAGCGCCGAGCCGGCTCGCTGCGATGGGAAAAAGCCGTCATAGAAGCGACGGGGATTCGACTTGGATTCCCACGAATTCTAGCCGCGGCATTTGGTATGAATCATGAGGGGGAACTCCACGCCAAATTTTAGATTAAAAACCGGCATGGGTTCCCCCCAGTGGCATATCAGGCCCTTAGGTCTGGTATGGATTGTAAGGAGAACCCCCCTACGCCAAAAAAACGGCGTGGGGGTCCCCCCACAATCCATACCAGACCCGTATCCAAGCATGCCGCCTGGCCAGTCAGAAAAGGAGTGGGGATGAGCGAGAGCCCCCCCCCCCTCCTGAGCAGAACCAGGCCGCATGTCCTCAACATGGGGGGGTTGGGTGCTCTGTCCCCATGTTGATAACTACAGGGCCTCTTCCCGACAACCCTGGCCGTTGGTTGTCAGGGGCGGGGGGCTTAACAGAATGTGGGATACCGGCCCCCCACCCTAGGTGAATGAATATGGGGTACATCGTACCCCTACCCATTCACCTGGAGGCAAAGTGTCAATAAAATAAACACAGGGTTTTAAAATAATTTATTAGTCAGCTCCGGGGGGTCTTCTCCGCTCTCCGGGGGGGTCTTCTTCGCTCTCCGGGGGGGACTTCTCCACTCTCTGGGGGGTCTTCTCCGCTCTCCGCTGTCGTTTTGGCGCTCCCCGGTTCTTCTCCCGCTCGCTCTCCGGTGCCTTCTTCTGGGCTGGCCGCCGCTATCTTCTTTTTAGCTCTCTTACTAGAAGCAGCCCGCTCTTCTTTGCCGTCTTCTGCCTTCTTCTTTTCTTCTTATGTTGACGTGATGCTTCCTCCCGCTGTAATGCCGGCTGTCTGGTGCGCAATGATTTATATAGGCCTCTTATAACGTCACAGTCCCATCATGCTCTGGGACCCACGGAGCATGATGGGACTGTGACACCATAAGAGGCCTATATAAATCGGTGCAAGCCGTGCACCCGGAATTACAGCGGGAGGAAGCGTTGCGTCAACATAAGAAGAAAAGAAGAAGGCAGAAGACGGCAAGAGCGGGCTGCGCTGCTGCTAGTAAGAGAGCTAAAAAGAAGATAGCGGCGGCCAGCCCCGAAGAAGGCACCGGAGAGCGAGTGGGAGAGGAACCGGGGAGCGCCCAGACGACAGCGGAGAGCGGAGAAGATGGAAGAAGACCCCCCCGAGAGCGGAGAAGACCCCCCAGAGCTGACTAATAAATTATTTTCATTTTTTCGGCAAAGGGGGGGTTCTCCTTACAATCCATACCAGACCTAAGGGCCTGATATCCCCCTGGGGGGGAACCCATGCCGGTTTTTTATTTAAAATTTGGCGTGGAGTTCCCCCTCATGATTCATACCAAACGCCGCGGCTAGAATTGGCGGGAATCCAAGTCGGATCCCCGTCGCTTCTATGACGCGCTCGCTGGAATGTGCTTTTTCTATTCTAGTGAGTGCGAGATGTCGGCATCATGACGCCGAGAATCAGCGCGATGCCGTCGTGCTGGAAACACATTCTCGGTGACAGGTATTGGTATCTGTACTGTCTCCCTTTATATTGTAAAGTGATGTGCAAACTGTTGGTGCTACATAAATACTGTGTATTAATAATAATAATAATAATAATAATAATAATAATAATCATAATAATAGGGATTATCTTTAAAGTCAATTATTTGTTATAGCATTTATTAGTTTTCACATCAGCCTACACATTGCACTGAAGTACCGTCAAATAATCGCTATCTGTATGCTATTCAGCAAAAGCCTGCATTTCCCATCAGGCAGCCATAGTAAAAGAATCATCATTGAGCTAGCCGATTGCTAAATCTGTTTTGTCCTCACCTGTCTCAGTATTGTCCTTGGCAGGTATATTTATTACCTGCTGTGTCACTGAATTCTCCGACTGTAAAGAATACCTGGTTGAGATATCAGGCTAGATAAAGCAGTGAATTATTACAGAATGCACGCTTTAATGACCTTGCCAACATTATCACTGCTATGCAAAACCCTGCACTGCTAACCAGAAGTGATAAAATAGGACAAATACACACACTTCAGATATCTTTTTGCATGGAAGACTTGTATTCTGAGAAGGCTGAATTTTCTCTCCCTGTGCAAATGACTTACATGTTAAAGGCAAGTAGACCTACAAAATGTGTTTTCTGTCATTTTATATATTTTTTGGCCAACTTTCAGTTGCTTTGCCTATGTTTAGCAGCTCTAGTGAAAGAGAGGCAGAGGTTCCGAAGAGACAAGGGGGGTTATTTACTAAAGGCAAATCCACTTTGCACTACAAGTGCACCGCAAGTGCACCTGAAAGTGCATTTGGAAGTGCAGTCGCTGTAGATGTGAGGGGTAGATCTGAAATCAGGGGAATCTCTGCTGATTTTATCATCCAATCATGTGCAAGCTAAAATGTTGTTTTTTATTTTCCTTGCATGTCCCCCCTCAGATCTACAGCAACTGCACTTCTAAGTGCCTTTCGTAAATAACCACCTTTGTGTTATTTTTTTCTAACCATAGTTGAATTAGATGTTTTTTTTAACCTTGGTGACTATGGTCTTAAAGAGGAATTAAACCCTCTGAAGCATATCTTTAAAAATGAAAAAAACCTGCAAGAGAAACGCATAATGAGCTAGTATGCAAAGCATACTAGCAAAGCATACTAGCTCATTATGAATTGCTTACCTGAGATCGAAGCCCCCAAAGTGAATCTCGTTCCTTACCTCTGCCGCCGCCATTGATACCCAAGTTACTTCCGGGTATCAGCGCTGTGATTGGCCGGAGCCGCAATGACATCACAAGCCTCAGTGACGGCATGATCTCCCTCACTAACGGCACACTCAGTGCACATGTGGCGTTGTCTATGGCGTGCATGCGCCCTAGAGATCGGTGCAGTCTTTTCTGCAAATATCTCCTGAACTGTGTAGGTTTAGGAGATATTTGTTGCACCTACAGGTAAGCCTTAATCTAGGCTTACCTGTAGGTTAAATTGGTCTGTATGGAATTACAACCACTTTAAGAACTTCATATAGGAACCCTTCCACGGTAACCCTTCATAATTGCACAATTGCTTCATATGTACACCTGATCTGTTTACCTTGATGTAACCTCAGGCCGCATGCACACGATCAGTCCATCCGATGAGAACGGTCCGAAGGACCGTTCTCATCGGTTAACCGATGAAGCTGACTGATGGTCCGTCACGCCTACACACCATCGGTTAAAAAAACGGTCGTGTCAGAATGCGGTGACGTAAAACACAACAATGTGCTGAATAAAACTAAGTTCAATGCTTTCAAGCATGCGTCGACTTGATTCTGAGCTGATATTTTTACTTTTTTTTGCTTTTGCGGAAAATAAAAATTCCCCTCTTGGGATTTTAACAAACTTTGTGTCAGAATCCTAACTTTTGTTATTCAAAACAAATAGCTGTTTGTATGTCTGTGTCCATGTGAAAAATGCATCTAATGGGAGTGCTTTAATAATTATCAATCAGCTGCTGCACTTGAAGGGTTCTAATGAGGAAAGTGAAAGGGTCTGCAACCCTTTATACATGTTTTTTCTTTTGGAGTACCTCACCAAAAGTTACATTGTTGCTGCAGGGGATGCTCCAAATCTGACTTGATGCAGACTTTTGAGAAAATCAGTGCGTCAATCACTTAAGCAGGAGATCACATTTCTGGGGGGCGTCTTGTACAACATCTGTGTACAGGACACTTCCAGGTTGCCATATTGCATTTTACAGAACATGACAGCACTGCAGATTTAAAACGAACAGTAATTTTTAATAACATTCAACTATAACATGAATTATATAGATTTTTCCTATGAAAGGGGAGATACCCTTTAAATATATTATGCTTTTAAATGGCTTAATATAAAAATGCACACAAATTAACAAATGACGATTACATTACATTAATACAACATGGAGAATATCTAGAACACTGTGGTTTAGCTTAAAGGGGTTGTAAAGGTAAAAAAAAATCCCTAAATAGCTTCCTTTACCTTAGTGCAGTCCTCCTTCACTTACCTCATCCTTCGATTTTGCTTTTAAATGTCCTTATTTCTTCTGAGAAATCCTCACTTCCTGTTCTTGTGTCTGTAACTACACACAGTAATGCGAGGCTTTCTTCCTGGTGTGGAGAAAGCCTCTTGAAGGGGGAGGGGGCGAGCAGGAGTGTCAGCACGCCCACTAACACACAGCTTCTTTCTCTATCTGCAAAATAGAGAGTGTGCTGACTAGCCTGCTCGCCCCCTCCCCCCCTCAAGAGCCTTTCTCCACACCAGGGAGAAAGACTTGAATTACGGTGTGTAGTTACAGACAGAAGAACAGGAAGTGAGGATTTCTCAGAAGAAATAAAGACATTTAAAAGCAAAATCAAAGGATGAGGTAAGTGAAGGATGACTGCACTAAGGTAAAGAAAGCTTTTTAGGGAAAACATGTTTTACCTTTACAACCCCTTTCAGAGAAAGCAGAGCAGCTTGCTTTTGCAGCTATCTTTGTATGATTGAAACCTCACACTTAGCTATCTAATAAGGTTCAGTATAGGTGAAAATAATACTTATTTTACATGTGTAAAAGTGACAAGAGCTCGACCTGCTGGTTGTGAAGAAGACTGCATGATGTAAGTATGCATTATTTAATTTACCTAAATACATAATAATATAAAAATATTTTAAAGTGGTGCCAATAAATGTGCTAGAAATAAAAAGCAAGAGGAAATATGTACAAAACCAGTACACATTGCCTTTAAAATAAAAAAGCACCTTGTAACTTGGGATCTTTGAACCACTAAAAAGTGTTTTATATCATACTATATAACATATTTTATGTTGATTCCTAAGAATTCTTCTATTACCTGTCATTTGCAAATAATGTAGCTCTTTTGCTGAACTGCTAGGCTGCATCTAATAATTTCTGATTTTCAGTATCGAGGTAAGATCAAAAAATATGTTTTGAGTTTCATATCCAGGTAATTGGTAGTAATTGCACAGAAACAGGAAAATGTCTGTGAATAGTGCTGCTTTAACAAATATAATAGCTATAATGTACAGCCCAAGGGTATCAGTTGCTGACTTTAATCTGCACCAAGAGATTTTTGTTATTGCTAACGCTATCCTACATTTACAAAGCTGAATTAGAAAAGTGAAACATATTAAACTAAACTTGCAAGCTGGTAATTTCTGAAGGATTTTGGGGTAACTCAACTTTAACAGTTTAACTGCAAGCTGAAAAGCTAACGCAATGAAATTTCACAGTGAAACACGGTGTGGTATAAATATTACCCCTTTGCCAGCGGAATATTTACCCTGAAGTACAAGCATAGTTATAAAGACCACCGGGTAAAGCAACCAACGTATGATTTGCCATTGGCTATAGCACATCACTTGCTCTATTAAAGAGGTTGTAAACCACTGGGTGAATTTTTTTTTCAGACCTGCAAGGTTAAGGCATAATGTGCTAGCATGCATTGCGTCTTCACCCATCTTCCTTCTGGATCTGTGGACTCCGGCTATGTGACTGCCTGGAGCTGCAATGATGTCACTACCATGCATGCATAGGGGAGCCGCCATTTACGGCACAGGATTCTGAAAAAAAGGCCTGGGTGACCGTGTCTTCAGAGAGCATGCGATGATGATGTCATTGGCTGCATAAATAGTAAATATCTCCTAAACGGTGCACGTTTTGGAGATATTTACAGTACCTATGGGTAAGCCTTATTATAGGCTTACCCATAGGTGCAAGTACAAGATTAAAGTTTACAACCACTTTAAAGAGCACATTCACACAATTAAAGTAAAACTATTTGCATTTAGATAGAGTAAGGGAGGGTTATAACCCCTGTCAGTTTTTATTTTTTTGCCATCTATGTCCCACTGGGGAGATTTACCTTCACTTCCTGTCCAGAGCCACAACAGGAAGTGAGAAATCCCTGCAAATTAATGGCATGCCCCTTGGGCCCCCCAGGACACCAGAACCTGTATCCTCATTGGAACATTTTCCCTCTATTACTTTTCTGGTGACAACCGAAATATGGTACAGGCATAAATCACTTTTAAGTACACAATGGGGTTTATTTACTATAGCTGGAGAATGCAAAATCAGTCTCACTTCTGCATACAAACCAATGAGCTTTCAGGTTTTATTGCCAAAGCTTAATTGAACAAGCTGGGGTTATAAGCTCATTGGTTTCTATGCAGAAGTCAGACTTATTTTGCACTCTCCAGCCATAGTAAATAAACCCCATTGTGTACTTAAAGGGGGTATGCCTGTATTTTCGTTTACTTCCAATGATAATGGTAAACAGGACAAATAGAGAGAGTGAATCTCTGTAAAGGGGACAGACAGCAATTAATAGCTGGCGGGTATTCTAATCCCTCTCTACTCTTTCCAAAACGGAAAAAAGAATAAACAAATAAGTTTTGCCCATAGTTATACTTTAAATACATGATTTGTAGACATGCACATGCTCAACTGTCAACAATAACATCAATGTTGTAGCGCACATGTAGAGGAGCTCAGCTCTACAAGGCTTCTGGAAAAACACAAATATGTAAACATCACTGGCTTTCTTTGAGGTGCTCTGACATACGCTGCATGTACATTAGCGCATGACACCTTGAAATTAATCGGGGGAGCTGGATAGAATAACACACATCACTGCTGTGGGCTTTATGTGTCTCATAGAGAAGTGATTCTCAACCTCAGTCCTCAAGTACCCCCAACAGGCCATGTTTTAGAAATTTCTCTTAGATAAAATTGCTATCCAAAATACCAAGCTATTGACTCCGATTTAAAGCACCTGAGAAAGATAAAGGAAAACCTGCAAGCATGGCCTATTGGGAGTACTTGAGGATTGAGGTTGGGAACCACTGTCAGAGAGGGCCTGCCAAGACATGTATATCTGTTTAAGGCCTCATCCACATGGACGGACCGTTCAGGTCCACCTGTCAGTTTTCACGGCGGACCTGAACGGCCGCTCCATGCATCCCTATGGAGCATCAGATGTCAGCGGAGACATGTCCGCTGACATCCGACCAGATCCGATCCGCTAAAAACAGACATATGGGGACACGTCCCCATCTGTCCATGGCGGATCGGATCGGGTAAGATCTGATGAAAACGGACATGCTGTCCGTTTTCATCAGATCGCTCCATAGGAGACAGCGGTGCCCGACAAGCCCCTCCCCGCTCAGTGAGCAGAGAGGAGCTTGTCATCCATCGGCTCAGCGGAGATCTGCAGACAGATTTCCAGCTGAGCTGGTGGGAGCAGGCGGACTCTGTATTGATGGAGTCCGCCTGTGTGAATGGGGCCTAAGAGTCTTAAAATCCACACCACAATCAAATAAGCACCTAAGCAATCATGATACAGCTGGAGGTAATTTATCTAACAAATGTTATTGACAATTTAAACAAAAAACTGTGTAAAAAGAATATAATCTTATGTGGAAATGGTACTAAATCTGGACTTAGAACTTCAAAACTAACATTTGTAAATTAATATATTTTAAATAAATATCAGCAAATGGAATCATCAACCGGTGCCTAATATACCTCAGGAAAACCAATGATGAGATCTGTTTACCTGAGTTCCCTGATCCATGTAACCACTATAGGAGTTACAAATTGGCCCCAAAGCAGTGTTACATATTTAATTTGGTATTATAAAATTAAGTATAATGAATGAGAACCCATTCTGCAACAGCAGGAGTGATGCTTTACAGTTTTATAGCTTTGCTAATCACCATAGAGAGAAGAAATTGTTGGTAAAGTTTCTGATAAACAGTATTTGCAAATTCCACCTGTAGCGAAAGTTGTAATTTTTGGGTAGACTAATTATTTAAACAAGGCAGTTGTGCTTTTATGGTAAATAAGTAAAACATATAAAATGATAAATACTTTGACACAAACAGGAAATTCCTTCTTATCTTTTTTTTTTTTTTTTTTGATTAAGCAAGTAATTTCTTTGTAAATATTTGTTTAGTTTTCATTTTTCGAATAGTGATACATATATTGAAGTTAGAAGTTACGACAGTATTATTGTATTAAATAGCAGGTTGATTTCTAGTATCATCGTAACATACTAGTTATGAAGAGCAACAGAAAAACGAAAAAACTGCAAATAATAAACAAAGAATAAACAGCAAAGAATATACAAAATCATTTCAAGCAGCCTATTGTATAATATTAATCATTTGCATTACTATGGGTACAGACCCAAAGTGGGACGCATGTATAAGGGGAGCCATGAACATTACAGTTTGTTAGTGAGTAGAGAGTATTGATCTCATGTATTTAACATATAGGCTCTGAGGAGTTATTGACTAATAGAAAATGGTCGTAAGCATTTTCTGTACATGTGGCTGAATTTGTACAAGGGGTATTAATGTGATTTATTGTCAATCAATTCAGTCTACAACTCCTACGCCCTTAAGTAGTCCCACTAAGGAGTTAATTCTGAATAATACTATTAGGAGTCAGTGCTGGTGAGCACTACCTTTTCTATCAGGGTGCAGGATTAGTGGATTTCAGATCTCAGATGTATTTTCAAAGGGCATACAAAAGTTGGCTTTCTATAATCTATAATTGTGAACTATTTTCTACATACAGCCTTTAAGAATAGAAAGAAAAAAGTTGTATCCTATGTTTTCTATCTCATAAAGGCACTGGAACTGGATAAGACCGTTAAATGTATGCCTGCTTTGCCTTTTATTTCTGCACTCTTGCAACTATAGGACAAACTAGCATGCACTGACACAGCATAAATTTGTCATGTATTGGATTTTTTTCTCCAGTTGTCCTGGAGTTTGCAGCCATTTCCATGACACAATACAAGATTGGAGTGGGAAACATTAGCAATGCATGCTTCCTCCATATAATTACATTTTCTAAACATCTGCGTCATTACTGATGTGATTCATCTTGAAGCGGCATACAGCTGTGTTTCCTGTTTCAATTAACAATCCCCTAATTGCATATCTTTCTCTTGTTACTAATTTAGTTAATGTATTCATAATTAAGAATATTCTGTTTCCTACCAAGATTTATCAAGATAGAAGCTATGGAAAGTAAAATCATCTAGACTGGTACGGCTGAAAGACCCTTCAACTATGATCATATCAGCTAGTGCCCTTCCCGTACTTAGGAGAACTAATTACATTACCAACAGTCACGCTTGCAGAATAACTCATTGCGGGTTTCCCTCTGGCTTTTGTTTTAGGAAGTTTTATTAATGATCATATTTTCTTTTCATTAGATTTATGATTATAGAACACAAGTGACAAAAGGTTATTTCTCTTTCAAATTATGTTTTTGCATGTTTTCCTAGGAAATATAAACAGTTGTGGAAATTATTAATATCTTCCTGGGTAAAGTTACGGTGAACTCTGCTTTGAGGTTTCAGTGCTCTAAGTAACTACGAAGACATGAAAAAATATTTAGTGTGTACTATATGGCCTCTGAAAGCTAACATTATTAATAAAATCACTGCTGTAATTATATTTGTGTTTCGTGATCAGAAGCTTTTCTCAAGTGGTTCACACCCTGACAGGTCTCATCATTATTTATTGTGAAGACTTTGTGATCTTCAGTCTGTACTTTATTATGAAAAGTGTGCATACCAACTACCCTGATAGTGTAATCAGCTATGTCAGGGTATACTGCAGAAGTGTGTTTTACTTCCTTTCTCTTTCACTGGCTCATCCACTGGCTGCTGATTACCAAGGCTTCTATAAGATTATTTTACAAGCTCATGTAAAGTATTATGCCACGTTTTCAGCTGAGGAGAAAACAGACAGAGTGCAGTACGTTGATCATATGATGTCCTGCTAGAACTGGTGAAATGGGTGGACTGTGGTAATCCCAGAGGTTGGTCTGAGATGCTGCAGCAATAGGTGGTATTATAGATAAAGAGCTTTATAAGGAAGTGACACCTTAAATTAAAAATGTATAAGGACATCCAGTGACAGTCGTCACTGTATATGTATGTATAGTTAGATCCAAACAAAGAACATCCTTTACAAGACCCTGAACTTCCTCATAGTTCATGATATGCAACTGGGTCCTATAGACCAAGGGTCCCCAACCCCCGTGCCTGTTTATGACCGTTCCACACAGCAGAAGGTGTTTGGCGACCACAGATTGCACAGGTCTATCACAGACTGTGATTGCTACTCACCTCTTGCTGTGTGGCCATGCCCGTGCCTCCTCTCCTGGCTGCTCCGCCCGCCCGGCTAGCGATATCATCCTATCAGCAGGGCAGGGGCGGGAGGAGCTATATATTAGAATGGAGAGCTCCAAAGGTAGGAGTCCTGTGCAGGGGAGGCAGAGATTAGAATAGGGAAGTGTGATATTAGAGAGGAAAGGAGGAAAAAAAAGAGAACAATTAAGAATATATACCTCAATGATGTGAACTGATTGAGACAGCGAATGAACGCAAAACTGAATAAGTCTCCTGATAGAGTTCTCTGAGGTGGAAGAAAAAAAAAGAGAGGAAAGGAGGAGGGGGGGGAGAGACTGCAGAGGCACTGTGATGGAAGAGGCTGTGATTCCTATGGGGCACTGTAAAAGAAAGAGGACTGCACTTTAAAGGGACACTGTAGTTATTACAGTGCCTCTTTACAGTGCAGTCCCCTTTTTATCACAGCCTCTTTTTACATTACAGTGTCCTATTTACAGAGCAGTCCCCTTTATATCACAGTGCCCCCTTTACATTACAGTACCCCTTTACATGAATGCAACTATGATGTAAAGGGACACTTGAATAGAAAGGGGGCCCTATGATGTAAAGGGAACTGCTCTGTAAAGGGGGCAATGTAACGTAAAGGGGGGCTGTGAAGGGAGTTGAGGTGTGAAGGGTGGCTGAGGACAGATGTGAAAAAGAAGCCAGAGCCAACATGCTGGCCAATTATACACCAAAAAGTCTAGGGAAAACCTAATAAATAAATATGAAACAGTTTGGATTAACTTTTTTTTTAACAGTATAACAAATGTTAATTTAAAATGGAAAGTGCTAGGTTTACTAAAGAGTAGAAGGCAGTGAATTTGAATGGTCTTAGGTCAGGTTCCTTTCAAAGAAGAGGGGAGACAATACAGTGTTAGCATTTGATAAACTGTACATCTTATTTTCATTAGCTAATATTTCCTTACTGGGGCTTTCCTTCATTTTAATTACCATATTATACATGTTTTATACATGTTTTAAATGCATATGCAACATAATTTACTTTTATATATCTATGTTTTTAGAATTGTGTTCTCATATATTCTTTTTAGGACATTGTAATTTGGAAGAAACATCTTAAACCATTTTGTTGATCGACAGCTCTTTCCATTTATCCCATGTTGAGCCATGATTCATGCTCATTTGTATAGACTCTTGACTATGTTTCTACAAAGGGTCTAATTGTTTAGCCTGCATAAAAATAGATATGTCTTGGAACTGGTAAAATGTTATTGTGTAACATCATCTTGCATTCCAAACTTTATATGTATGAATGTCTGCTCAAAGTAAAAAGCATTACAGATTCATAGATCATATACAAGGTCACATGTATATTTATATACCAAAAAAAATTATAACAATGCAATATATGTTGCAATACATATTGAATTTGTTTTCTGCTTTTTATCTTTGTATAATTTTATACTAAACCATAACCCTTGAAAATCTGACCCAAATGAATTACACCAGTTTTGTGGGCAATTAGATTCTGTTATACAATATTTGCTAAATTCAACCGTATTATACAGACCTTTTTAATTGATAATTGTCAGGATCTTAGGGGGTGGGGTTGCAAGCCTAGTAAAAAAAAGCCTACACATGCTTCTTATATGCTAAAATCTGCTGGACTACTACAATCAGTATACTAGCAATACTCATCTCTAGATTTGAGAGGGGAGCATCATTGTACTACTAAGCTTTCCTTACCCACAGGCCCCCTAGCAGCCACAAGACTTGCAAAATCAGTAGTTACAGTAGGGTAAAATCAAGTCTCTTTTCAATTGTATACATTTTATATGTTACATATGCATTTATCTCACACATTCCAATTCATTTTAGTCAAATACAATAAAGAGTGTCTGCCTGAGATATATAAAAAATTCTTGTGGATGTAATTAACAATTTTTCTTTATATTCAAAATAGTTTAGGGAATACCCTAGTGAGCATACTTTTCTCCCAAATTGTCAAAGTTTATCAGTTGTCAAAAGTCTGTAGAGCAACTAATTCAGTCAACCAATCGGCACATAAGAGATTTAAAAAAGAGGATTATTTCAAAACGCCCAGTCAGGTTAAAAAAAAACATATACTATGATCCTGATTGCATATTCGAATGAATACAAGCTTGGGTAAAAATGATTAGTTAATCAGCCCCATTTTGTACGTTGAAGTTTGTGTTTGCATGACTGCTTCTGTTGAGAAGTCGTTGTATCCATACTCATTAAGTAATTAGCCTAATGTCTAATGCCCAGGGTGGTTATTGTAATTTACTTAAGATGGAAATTGATGTTTACAAGCAGAAGCAGTTAGATACATAAACAAGGTGATAGAGACATATTACAAGTAAAACTAGTCAATGAGGAAAAGTATATTGATTTGCAAGCACTTTGTTTTATAGTGTTTAAGTATAATATTGCTTGCAGCTTTCACAATTATCTAGATAAATTGAAAGAAAAGACTTCAGTGTGCATTTTCTTCTCAATTATCCTGCGGTTTACTGTCTCAGTACAAGTTCTTAGTAAAGCTTATCTGAAGCCCCATTGGAAAACATGAAAATCCTTTCTGACCTCTGTAAATCGTGCAATAATCCCTTATTTTGTGAAAATCCAGTGACTTTTTCTCATTTAACATATTTATAGCTCCTAGTATCATCTCAATAGGGAGCGCATTCAAAATTTTAACTGCCCTTAGTTAAGAATGTTTCTCTATGGAGTATAAAAAGAGCCTACTTTCATCTGGTCTTAGATGCTCTTGTTTGATTTTCATAGCTCTAGGTGTAATAAGCTCTTCTGAAATCTCCTTACAAGCCTTTGATGTATTTTTATAGGATGGGAGTCCTCAGCACTTCTTTAGCTGGGAAAATGATAGTTGTTTTTTTTTATTTTATTTTTTTATTTTTCCTTAGTAGATGAGACCTTTTCCATGAAATGACATTACTTTATATTTTTAAAACCTTTGCGGTAAAAAGACATTTCGGAAAATGAACGTACTTCTTAAATGATGAGTGACATTCTTTGCTAAATTGAATCAAAATATGTAAAGATTTATTTCACAAAGCAGTGCAAGGAGAAATGATGACTTGCAAAATGTAACCTATGGCAACCAGGTTTACACCATTACTTTGAACACTGCTGTTTCACTGTACTAGAGATGTCCATTGGGACACACTTAATACCTGTGTCGCTTAGGTCCTCAAGGGTCCCTCTTTAAATTCATGCAATTTAAATACTGTACATTTATCAATCTACTTCATAATTTAAAAAAAGTACAAAGCCATTTGCTGTTGTAAAACAGTGCAATTACTCCTAAAAATAAGATTACATTTGTTTTAATTATTTTTTAAAAGTAAATAGTTTGATTAACAATGTTTGTAAACTGAACATTTTGTGTAATTATGCTACTACCTATATTTTTTTATTTAATTGGTTTGTGTTCATGAAATACATTCAGCCCAAACTCATGTTCTGAAATTTAAACTGATTATATTAAACATCAAATTAATTAATCAGATTGTTAAACATGCTTCTACCAAAATGTTTGCATTTATTTTGTGGGATAATAATTTGTCAAAGGAACACTTTACCCTTCAAAAATATGAGCCAATATATACTGTATATAAATTACTTAACTCATAGGGATAAATAGTAAACAATAACCAAAAGCAAGACTGAAAATGAATTCACACGCCCCTAAGATGCCACAATGCCAGCCAGAAATGGAGTATAGTAGGGTCCTAAGTTCCCTGGCTCCCAGTTCATCACTGCCCACAGCAGAGCCAGGGTAGAGTAAGGGCCTTGGGGGGGGGGGGGGGGGGCATTATGTATTTGTATTTAATATTTTAGAAGGGGATCAAAAACTTATGAAAACTATAAATAGCAATATAGCATATCACAGTAAGAATTTTACAGTTATTTATGTGAATATTTCCATGTAGGTCTATATACAGTGCCTTGCGAAAGTATTCGGCCCCCTTGAACTTTGCGACCTTTTGCCACATTTCAGGCTTCAAACATAAAGATATAAAACTGTAATTTTTTTTGAAGAATCAACAACACAATCATGAAGTGGAACGAAATTTATTGGACATTTTAAACTTGTTTAACAAATAAAAAACTGAAAAATTGGGCGTGCAAAATTATTCAGCCCCCTTAAGTTAATACTTTGTAGCGCCACCTTTTGCTGCGATTACAGCTGTAAGTCGCTTGGAGTATGTCTCTATCAGTTTTGCACATCGAGAGACTTGCCCATTCCTCCTTGCAAAACAGCTCGAGCTCAGTGAGGTTGGATGGAGAGCGTTTGTGAACAGCAGTTTTCAGTTCTTTCCACAGATTCTCGATTGGATTCAGGTCTGGACTTTGACTTGGCCATTCTAATACCTGGATACATTTATTTGTGAACCATTCCATTGTAGATTTTGCTTTATGTTATGGATCATTGTCTTGTTGGAAGACAAATCTCCGTCCCAGTCTCAGGTCTTTTGCAGACTCCATCAGGTTTTCTTCCAGAATGGTCCTGTATTTGACTCCATCCATCTTCCCATCCATTTTAACCATCTTCCCTGTCCCTGCTGAAGAAAAGCAGGCCCAAACCATGATGCTGCCACCACCATGTTTGACAGTGGGGATGGTGTGTTCAGGGTGATGAGCTGTGTTGCTTTTACGCCAAACATAATGTTTTGCATTGTTGTCAAAAAGTTTGATTTTGGTTTCACCTGACCAGAGCACGTTCTTCCACATGTTTGGTGTGTCTCCCAGGTGGCTTGTGGCAAACTTTAAACAACACTTTTTATGGATATCTTTAAGAAATGGCTTTCTTCTTGCCACTCTTCCATAAAGGCCAGATTTGTGCAGTATACGGCTGATTGTTGTCCTATAGACAGAGTCTCCCACCTCCGCTGTAGATCTCTGCAGTTCATCCAGAGTGATCATGGGCCTCTTGACTGCATCTCTGATCAGTCTTCTCCTTGTATGAACTGAAAGTTTAGAGGGACGGCCAGGTCTTCGTAGATTTGCAGTGGTCTGATACTCCTTCCATTTCAATATTATCGCTTGCACAGTGCTCCTTGGGATGTTTAACGCTTGGGAAATCTTTTTGTAGCCAAATCCAGCTTTAAACTTCTCCACAACAGTATCTCGGACCTGCCTGGTGTGTTCCTTGTTCTTCATGATGCTCTCTGCGCTTTAAACGGACCTCTGAGACTATCACAGTGCAGGTGCATTTATACGGAGACTTGATTACACGCAGGTGGATTCTATTTATCATCATTAGTCATTTAGGTCAACATTGGATCATTCAGAGATCCTCACTAAACTTCTGGAGAGAGTTTGCTGCACTGAAAGTAAAGGGGCTGAATAATTTTGCACGCCTAATTTTTCAGTTTTTT
Organism: Rana temporaria; assembly: GCF_905171775.1. Classification (NCBI taxonomy): domain Eukaryota; kingdom Metazoa; phylum Chordata; class Amphibia; order Anura; family Ranidae; genus Rana; species Rana temporaria. The sequence goes on along the minus strand of NC_053490.1, from coordinate 223,288,628 downwards.
ATTTGTTAAAAAAGTTTAAAATATCCAATAAGTTTCGTTCCTCTTCATGATTGTGTCCCACTTGTTGTTGATTCTTCAAAAAAAATTTACAGTTTTATATCTTTATGTTTGAAGCCTGAAATGTGGCAAAAGGTCACAAAGTTCAAGAGGACCGAATACTTTCACAAAGGCACTGTACGTTCAGTGTTGAATTGGGAACCAAGATAATTGTAATTTTGATCTATCAAATAGGTAATTGACACATTTGCTTATTTACATGATCTGTAGTTATCTATATTCTTGCTAGTATCTCATATTCTTCACATCTTTGTAGCCTTAAAAAAAACACTAGTCACAGAGAGAGATCCCTATGTGATAGAAATGGCAGGTGACAGGCTCTCTTTGTGGATACGTCACAGGTCTAGTAGACCCATAATTTCTCTTCTGTGCTGCACTGCATTTAATCATGTACAGCCTGTGCTTGATTAGCTGCTTCCCTAGCCACACACTGATGTTGTCACATGATTAGGTATATATAGGCACTAGCTGCCAGTATTTTAAGTTTATGTCATGAACCTTGCCTATCCACATCATACTGACAGAACATCCCTACCCATTTAGTCATAGCTCGCTGCACAAGATTCCCCACCCAATAGCAGCCGTGTGAGCTTATATGTCAACAGTAACTTGGCATGCATATAAAGTTGTAAATATAACATTTGCACAAATTCTATGTTATGAGACTAAATGGTAAAATGATACCCACAAACACTGAAAACACAACTACTTAGGTTGTACAAAACACTGCTAAAAATCTCCACCCATTGAATTGTACTGTTGAGAGTCAGAGAAGGACAGACCACTGCAATGTACCTGAGTAAAATTAAACCCCATCCCACTCAATTGAAGTACATTGGTATGCATTGGTCTTAAAGGGAGAATCCTATTTTGTTCATTAGTGGTGCAATATACAAAACAGCAAAATCTTTTTTTTTTTTTTCTGATTTTATTTAGTTACCGGTAAATGTTTTCCTTTTTTCACAAAACATTGAACCACAAACATAACACAAAAAATTCCAAGAAAAAACAGCATTTAAAAAAAATTAAAAAAAATTCCCACCTATGACACACATTATACAAACAGTGATATATATAGTTTGTAGTTCTTATTTCCCTACTGCACTAACGGGGACATTGAGCCCAAATGGCATTAAACTTACTTACTAAATGATATGTATGTTTTTCAAAAGAAATAAGCCTATTGAGATCAAAAATCCAATCCAATAAAGTGGGAGGATAGGGAGAGGTGCACCTAAGAGAAATTTGTCTGCGGGCTACAAAAAGAGCACAGAAAATAGTATTAGAAATAGTAGAAGTGTAAATAGTGGGATCATGTAAGCGGTTGAACTGGAATATTTAGATCAAAAAGCCCAATAAGTGTGCCAACTACCTTTTCCCAATATCTCTGGAGTTTGGGACATCTCCACAATAAATGTATAAGAGTACCAGAAATACCACATCTGACACATGTGAGAAATAATACCGCTCTAAAAACTGTTGATCCCTTGGCTTTGCTTCTGTCCCACTAAACCAAAAGGGTGTATACAGAATTCCTGTATTCTATAGGCCTGAGATCAGATCCAGCATGTGTCAGATGTGTTGTATAGAAGAAGATCCTGGACTGCCACACTCCTTAAAACAATGGCCCAGATTCACATAGAACTGCGGCGGCATAACGTATCATAGATACGTTACACTGCCGCAAGTTTTCATCGCAAGTGCCTGATTCACCAAGCACTTGCATGAAAACTTACGCCGGCGGCCTCCGGCGTAAGCCCGCGGAATTCAAAGGGGCGTGTGCAATTTAAATTAGGCGCGCTCCCGCGCCGGACCCACTGCGCATGCTCCGTTTTGAAATTCCCGCCGTGCTTTGCGCAAAGTGACGTAATGTTTTCAAACAGCGACGTGCGTATCGTACTTTCGTATTCCCGGACGTCTTACGCAAGAACAAAAAATTTTTACATTTTGACGCGGGAACGACGGCCATACTTTATACAGCACATACGTGGGCTGTGTAAAGTTAGGGCACCTAAAACGACGACTAACTTTGCGACGGGAAACTAGACTAGCAGCGACGTAGCAAAGCGAAAAACCGTTGTGGATCGGCGTAACTACTAATTTGCATACCCGACACTGGTTTACGACGCAAACTCCCCCCAGCGGCGGCCGAGGTATTACATCCTAAGGTACGACAGTGTAATTCAATTACACCTGTCGAATCTTAGGGCTAACTATGCGTAACTGATTCTATGAATCAGTCGCATAGTTTGGAAGACCCTAAAACAGAGATACGACAGCGTATCAGGAGATACGCCGTCGTATCTCTTTTGTGAATCTGGGCCAATGTCTTTATTGTACAAATAAAATCCAAAAAACAATCAAAGCAATACAGTCAAAACATAGTGAACAACAGGAAAAAGGTGGCTGACATGTTTCACATCATGTGATGCTTACTCATTTACATATTTTTCCTGTTGTTCACTACATTTTGACTGTATTGCTTTGGTTGTTTTTTGGATTTTATTTGTACAATAAAGACATCGTTTTAAGGAGTGCGGCAGTCCAGGATCTTCTTCTATCCAACACATCTGACACATGCTGGATCTGATCTCAGGCCTATAGAATACAGGAATTCTGTATATACTGTGTAAGATAAAAAATCTGTGTCAATCTATAAGATGAAGAGAGAGAGGTGATAAGAAGAGACTGAAGAATCTCCTCCCGAACCTCCTCAGAAATAGAGCCAATGTCTTGTTCCCATCTCACCCTGGAATGAATAGGAAACCTCAATAAAAACATTTCCAAAAGGACCATATACGTTACAGAAATAAGTCCCTTGGATGACTTTGCTGGTACTATTCTATCCAGGGGGAAAAGGATAGCATGACGCAGCTGAAGGAATTGGTAAAACCACCTGGACTGTAGGGGGTACACCTAACCTCAACTACTCAAAATTTTTAGGATGCCCATATAAGATCTAATATAATTGAACTAGGGTGGTCACCCCTGCTTTCTGCCATCTTTGAAAACCCTGAAGATTAAATAGCTCATGTCATTACCCAAAATAGGGGTGTATCTGGTAGGATAAGATTTCTTAGCTGCATTCCATATTTTGTACATTAACACTAAGGTAGGCATATTGGCAAATTGGCAGATGAAATTCCCAACCCCCCACCCCCATTGTCCCCTCCAGTACATGCAGTGGTACCCAGCCCCCAAACGCCTGGGAAAATAAGCAAAAGGTAGCATGCGATGTTTACAAGGTAATTTCCCATCTTTTTTGGGATATTTCCTGTCACCTCCTGTGTCTCTGAAATAGGATGAAAAAGGAAATCTCCATTACTGGGCACAGATAGTAAAAATGGGGGGAAAAAAATGAAAACGAAAAAAAACTTTTTGTTTTGCATATACTTTAAATATAATAATGTGTTCTGTTCTTAATGCGTATTATGACAAGGCGTATGATGATCGTGTCTGTCTCGTGTTTTTAATTTTCTGTATTTAAATCAAGGCAAACAACAAATAAAAATGTCAGCCAGCTATAAGAACATTAAACTCTGAAGACATAATAATTATACTTTTAATTAAATATATAAAACAAAGCCACTGTGACTCCTGGCACACTTATATGTGATTGCCAGTATTTTCTAATTGGGAAGTCAGAGTTCACTCAGCAAAGTAAACTGACAAGGGATGGTGAGGATGTATTGACAAAGCTGTGAAACAGAACACTGAACTTGCCAACTCATACAGTCTCTTATTGCTACTAGTACAAATTATAGCAGTACTTAACAATTTAGGTAAACGTTCTAAATTTAAATTGCCTTAGTTTGACACCTTTAGTTTTTCCCTCCCTTTAATTACTTGGCATAAAAATTGCCAGGCATGCTGTGCCATTGTTTTATGATCTAAACATCTGCCTGCTTATTTGACCAGTAGCCTTCATAAGCTCATAATCTGGTCTGTGCTTTGTGATTACCATTCACACCTCCTTTGTGGTTTCATGTAATAACTCACCGAGCACAGACTCTGTTGTAGCAGTTTAATATCAGTTACATCAAAGTCTGCACAATTTTTTAAAGTAAACCTTGTCACTTTTTTCAATGCTTGAAATTTAGATAGAATAAGAAAAGAAAGTTAAATATATTTAACCTCTTGCCGATCAGCGCACAACAAATATATATACGTTGGCACAATGGCTCAGCTGCACAAATGGGCGTACAGGTACATCCCCTTTAAATTGTGGCTTAGTAGGCATGCCCGCGGGACCCTTGGACTCAATATCCGCCGGTGTCCCACAATCGTGTCACGGAGCTGCAGAACGGGGAGATGCCTATGTAAACAAGGCATTCCCCTGTTCTGCCTAGCAAAATGACAGAGATTTACTGCTCCCTGTCATCGGGAGCAGTGATCTCTGTAATGTTCTTGTGAGACCAGACCCCCTCACAGTTAGAATCACTCCCTAGGACACACTTAACCCATTGATCACCCCCTAGTGTTTAACCCTTTCTTTGCCAGTGTAATTTACACGGTAATCAGTGCATTTTTATAACACTGATCACTGTATAAATGACAATGGTCCCGTGTGAAAAGTGTCTGACGTGCCTGCCATAATGTCATGATAAAAATTGCAGATCGACGCCATTACAAATAAAAAAATTATTTAAAAAATGCCATAAATCTATCCCCCTATTTTGTATACGCTATAACTTTTGCGCAAACCAATCAATATACCCTTATTGCAAGTTATTTTTACCAAAAATATGTAGAAGAATACATATCGGCCTAAATTGAGGAAAAAATATGTTTTTATTTATATTTTAGAGGGATATTTATTATAGCAACATGTAAAAAATATATTTTTTTTTTCAAAATGTACTCTTTTTTTGTTTATAGTGCAAAAAATAAAAACCACAAAGATGATCAATTACCACGAAAAAAAAGCTCTATTTGTGGGGAAAAAAGGACGTCAATTTTGTTTGGGTGCAACATCGCACGGAAGCGATATTGTCAGTTAAAGCGACGCAGTGCCGTATCACAAAAAGTGCTCTGGTCAGGAAGGTGGTAAATTTTTCCGGGGCTGAAGTGGTTGAAAAAGTGCACACACACACACACACACACACACACACACTATGTGACTTTACACAGCAACAAATACAATTACCTAATATATTAAGTGCTATTGGAGCATATTCATTTTACACATTCTCTATATGTATCTTTCATTCCATTTCTGAGTTTTCTATTTTGACAGAGCTATATAAAACATCCAGTGAGGCCCTTAGTTTTAAACAGATACTACCCACATTATATAACACCTGACCTAGATGCCAGAGCATTAATGATGATACCTGGAGGTGCTCTGCGAAGCAGCTGTACTGCTCTGGTAGCGTGTGCAGTTTTTCAGCTTAGCATATAGAAACCTGCCTGATACAATCTTTTAATAGTTTGGTCACTCTGAGCTGCTAAAGAAGAACTTTGATTGGTTGAAAGTGGTTACTGCACACAGTAGCACTTTTGAGTTATTGACTACCCTTGGTGTTACTGAAGATATTTGGTAGAGGAATCAAACATTTGATTCAATTTTTTATCGAAATAGCAAAGCAGGCAAAGACATAAAATTGGTGAACTGGACTGACCGTGATGAGATGGGATCTAAATTGTCTCCATTAAACCTGACAGAAAAATATTGATCCTTACAAAATACTGTACATTGCTTTAGCCATTTTCGATTTTTAACGTACCTAGTAGAAGGCTTCCCTTAGGCCGCGTACACACGATCGGTTCAACCGATGAGAATGGTCTGATGGACCGTTTTCATCGGTCAAAACCGATCATGTGTGGGCGCCATCAGTTAGTTAACCATCGGTTAAAAAAAGGCAATTTGTTTTAAAATTACCCGATGGATTCCTAACCGATAGGACAAAACCAAACGTTAGTAGGCACAACCATCGGTTAAAAATCCACGCATGCTCAGAATCAAGTCGACGCATGCTTGGGAGCATTGAACTTCGTTTTTTTCAGCGCGTCGTGTGTTTTACGTCACTGCGTTCTGACAAGATCGTTTTTTTAACCGATGGTGTGTAGGCGTGACGGACCATCAGTCAGCTTCATCGGTTAACCGATGAAAACGGTCCATCGGTCCGTTCTCATCAGAAGGATTGATTGTGTATACGCGACATAAGTCTCCTGTCCTATTTCCCCTGGAGTTGGTAACAATGTATAGCAGGGCTTTGCTGCCTGTAGTAGACCCTGGCCAGCAGATGCTCTGAGTAGTGCAGAAAGACAGTGATGCAGGACTGGAGGCTGTGGTAAGATCATGCAGGGGTGGAATCCTGAAGTGTAGTCAACTATACAGAAGTTGGCAGCAACTGGGAAGCATAAGTACAGATTTAGAAAGCAGTGGTAGGATCAGAAGCCAGGCTGAGGTCAGGAGGATCAGATGAGCTGCATCTGTATCAGCTCTAGGCCCAAGAACTGAGCAATCACACGATCAATCAGTTCCCGGTCTGCCTGATAAGCAGTAATTGTCAGTTGCTGCTTTCCTCTCTACCCCTCCAGTGCTCTCTGAAGTGCGGAGCTGGAAAGGCGGCAGGCAAAGCTGGCTTTGGCTCTCAGTCTCATGCTGAAAGCCAGAGCAATCTGTCAATCAGGCAGCTGTGTGGATCCTGACAATATGATTGGGATTCTTTCAGAGCCTGGAGCAGCTCTGTGTCATCAGGTAATATTGGGCAATAGTTCTCTATAAGCTAACTCTGGGTCACTGGAGAGCAAAAGTAAGTTTTCATGTGACCCAAAAGAGAAGTATGGATATGTTTCACTTTTAAATAGGCCACTGGGCATCAAAACACAGTGCCCAGCATGCACATTTATTTATGCACAGGCACATATCTTCGGCCATGGCTGCTTAGCTGAACTTCCTAGTAGATGAATTTTGATAGTAGTATAACTGTTATGAGTTAACTGGAGGTATAATTGAAGGCTATGGAACCAAAGTACAATGTGGGACCCACTCTAAGGCCTAGTTTACACTTGTAAAATAAGGGGTTGAGCCACAGTTTTACTGCCCCCTTTAAGTTGCAAAGGCAGCTGGTTCGGGTTGTACACACGCCATAGGAAAAAAATTATACCCCCTGTTGTTTTGGGTAGGCAGTACCTCCCCTGAAATGACCTATTCAAATGAAAAGGGGCTTGCTGCAACCATCCTATAACTGCTTGCAATTACCACAGTTACATCGTATTAGTGAGGACCTTACAGGTATAAAACAGGTGGTGAGAAGATAACATAAAACCTCCCAGTCACTTGTCAAATGCCTTCTGTAAAGGTATTCACTGCAGATCACTTTTCAGAGTGAAACATAAGTGTTAACAAGCCCTTAGCCTATATACAGTAGTCCTTGTATTATTACAGACTAAAGCTAATATGGGGGCACAGTTTGTAAAAGGCAGAAACAGTTATAGTTAGGACATCAAGAACTCAATAGCAGTCTCACTCTCAAGTTATTTTCTAGAAATAAACTTTTATTTTTGACTAAACCTTTTAAAGAAATGGAAGCTGACCTAATAATACTGCTAATTGCACTGAGAATAAACAAGTATTGCAACTGTAGTAGGAACACAGGAACTTTATTCTTGGTCAGTGAGGATATTGAAGCCACTGGGTCAACATGCAAGCCAGGCAAAATACATTTTCAGAAATAAGAGAGGCAATGGCAGCTTTCATAGTTATTACTGAGTAGCTCCACTTTTTTAAAATACAATCTACTATCAATCTATCATTGTAACTGATTCCTATCTTTTTGTTGCTGTGAAGAAGTAGCTCTTTGTTTCCACAGACTGACCACATACTCATTCTGAATGGGAGTGACTTCTTCATTATTAACCAGCTGATGCACTATCTATGTTTTATTGAAGAAAGCTGCAGGGTTTGCATCCCTTTTGAAGTGATTACCCTTGGGGAGTAACTCCCCAAATCTTACAGTTCTGTTCCAGGGGGTACCTAAAATCTGACTTGTACCTTAAAGAAGACTTCTGTCAGCATTTTGTACATTTTGTACATTTTGTACATTTTGTAATTACAGTGGCTGCAGATTAAAAAATTACTTTAATTTTTAATAACATTAAATTACAACATGTCTTAAACAATTGGATATGCTTTATTTATTTATTTTATTTGCTATTTTTTTTATAAAAGTGTTTTTACCCTTTACGTACAGGATACATTTTTAGCCCTAGTATAAAGCCTTGTACACACTGTTTGATTGTTGGAAGGGGATTGTCTGTTGACAGACTGTGGTCCTAAAATCTTACCGTTAGTACACTCCTTTTGACAATTGTTGTCCAATTTTTGGCCAACAAATGTTGGACGACAGGCTAGTAAACTTTTGGCGGACAACGGCTTGACGTCAGATTTTCTGATGGTTCGTACACAAATCCATCACATAGAAGTCGAAAGTACAAACACGCATGCTCAGAATCAATACTCGCCAAACACGAAATTAGCAGAAGGGGCCCAAAGGGTGGCACTCAAGAGCTGAAATTCCTCGTAGTACGCCACTTAGTTTGTGTTTGTGGCACGACAATTGTGTACCGTTAGTATGCAAGACAAGATCCTGGCACACACCCTTTTGCCAAAAATCAGACGCTTGGTTGCCCACTTAACCAATGCATTACTATGCTACTGCCAGTATGTTATTATGTTCAACTTAAAAGAATCTGTGTCGAGCATACATATAGATTTCAAAGCTATTTTTCACAAGTTGCTTATTTATTGTAAAATATTTGCAACATTGAAGCAAGGGATATTGTGTTCTGTTATGTAAATATTTTCTTTTACTTTAGAAACAACCATTTATAAGACTGTTATTCAGCTAAAACTTTTTGGGTCTGAACTGTAATACAACAAGCAAGCAAAGGTCTATTGCCTCTTTGGGAATGTGTCTTAGCCTTGATTATTTTCACTATAGCTTCTGTCTGACACAGAAAAATAAATTAGACAGATTTTTGGCTGGCAGTATTTGAATGCACTTGGCTCACAGATGTATGTATATATCAGCATACAGATGTAGCCAACAATATTGCACCCGCTGATGTGTGTTTATTTGTCATGCTGTGCAGCCTGCCAGCAGATGCTATAACATTGACTGTATCTGCTTTGGGTAAATGTGCATCAACATCAACCAGCAGTCTCAACTTGGCACACAACCTAGAGAACAGTTAACACACATATCATCTATTAGTTTGCACAATGTTGTTAATCTACATTTAAAATAATGTGTCATATACAGTATCTGTACTTTGCTTAGAAACTGATTCCAGACAAACAACTTATTAGGTTGTATGTAGAGCTGGATGTTGCATAAAAGTACAATTGGCTTTTTCATAGGAGTGTCAAGGTCAAAGTTTACTCCATGACACATCAGATCTTCTCCCTCTTTAGCACTTTATCATACTATAGGCCCTGGTTCACATTGATGCTACTTTGAAATCGTGCTACTTCACTTGAAGTAGCGCAATTTCAAAGTAGCAAGGTCAGCCCGATTTCAGGTGCTACTTGATAGACATCTGCGTGGCTTCATGCACAGTTGTCTATTGAAGTCCCACCTGAAATCGGCAAAAATAGTACAGAAACTACATTTGCAAATCAGTGTGGCACTGCAAAACTGGTGTCGCACTGATTGGAACACTGTAGTTGCCTCCAATAGGCTGCGACAAATTGCTCCAATGTGAACCTGGGCTTAAGTCAACTTTTCTAAATCTTTGATCCTCGATTTGGATGTAGATCAGGCCTCCAAATGTCTGTTACAACTGTCCTTTCCCTACGCTTGGTCGAATAAAAGGATATATTACTTAGGAATTATCCTAAACATCAAACACTTCCCAAACAGCACACACTAATTATAAACCACATATAGTGAAACTAGGACAAGACCTAGCCCACATGTCTAAATTCAAATTATCTTGGTCCAGAAGACTAGCTTGCCTCAAGATGCTTATACTTCCCCAAATCTTGCACATTTTCTGCTCTCTTCCAGGACCCCTACCTTTTAAACACCTATACTCTTTGAAAAACTTATGCCGCGTACACACGATCATTTTTCGGGTTGTAAAAAACAAAGTTTTTTAAAAATGTAATTTAAAAGGATCGTGTGTGGGCTTCAGACCATTTTCAAACATGTTTCAAACAAATTCAAACATGCTCTATTTTTTAACGACATTTTAAACTATGTCGTTTTTCGGGTTGTAAAAAATGATCGTGTGTGGGCTTTAACGACATGCAAAACCTGCACATGCTCAGAAGCAAGTTATGAGACGGGAGCGCTCGTTCTGGTAAAACTACCGTTCGTAATGAAGCAAGCACACTACCGTGTGTAGGCAACGTCGTTTTAATGATGAAGTTGAAAAAAAAACTTCTTTTTTTCTAGAGGCTGAAAAACATAGTTTTTACAACCCGAAAAATGGTCGTGTGTAGCGGCATTACTCATCTTACGGGATGGCAAAAAAAAAGTCATTACATTCAAAACTATAAATTCTATATATAAAGATACTGTACTAAAAACTGGGAATTACCTCACAAAATCACTCAACGATGGTACTTGACCCAGTTTTGGCTGTCCACTACTCACAGTACCCCTTTTGCTGGAAAGGATGTGGATCCATGGGGACATTGATATTGATCACATACTATGGCATTTTAAAATATCAACAGTTTCTGGAGGAGCATATTTCAAATGATGTATATAATAAGAAATTCCGCGCTAAGATAGACAAATAAGAAGGTTGCAGCCCCCCCTAAAGAGCTCCCAAAAGGAAGTTCTAGTGATGTAAAGAAAGGAATGAATGGGGGTAGTGGCACTACCTAGAGAGTGATCTGACAAGTTTTATCCATATATAACAAGCTAAATAGGATGCGTGTAAGAAGATCCAGGTGAATAATAGTGCTCTATAATGGCTGATTACCATAACAAGTGTCTACTTGAAATAAGTATTTGTATCTCTCTCCTTTCGAGTGGACACTTGTTATGGTAATCAGCCATTAAAGAGCACTATTATTCACCTGGATCTTCTTACATGCATCCTATTTAGCTTGTTATATATGAATGAGACCCGTCAGATCACTCTCTAGGGTCTAGGTAGCGCCACTACCCCCATTCATCCCTTTCTTTATATTTCAAATTATATCCAAAGGTACAGGCATACTGAATCCCCTTCAACCAGCCCTGATGATCCTAAACTTGGAAATAGAGAAATTTCAGAATCAGTTTCATTACCCATTATTTATTGGCAGCAAGGCTTGCAATCACTATGCATTGGAAACAGGACTTTACTCCCAATCGTTCCAAACTGTTGAAATAGTCAAAACCCATTTTGCATGTGAAAATTTATTAGCCATTAGACAAGATAAATTCTGAGCTTTCGACCACTCCTGGGCACCTCGGATCCAGTTGACTAAAACAAGGCAGAAATAACCAGATGCTATGTTACGGTCTTTATGTGCTGCACCAAGCAGATACACTTAGTATCTCTTTTTGTTATGCTGCATACACACGATCGGAAATTCCGACAAGAAAACCATGGATTTTTTTCAGACTGAATTTGCCTGAAACTTGTGTTGCATACACACGGTCACACAAAATTCCTACCGTCAAGAACGCAGTGACGTACAACACTACAACGAGCTGAGAATTTCCGACCAAAAGCTCACATCGAACATTCCGACCGTGTGTACGCGGCATTACTCTACACATGTTCTTGTCCATGTTTCTTTATGCCTTCCAGGCATTGTTTGTATTTTGGTATATGTAAAATTCAATAAAAATGTAACACCTGTGCAAAGCATGAGTAGAATATATTCCTGGTGATTGTGATGCCTTTTGGGCTATTTTAAAGTGTTCTACAAGCTTTCTGCGAGTATTTTTGCACATGTATCAAGCTTCAGGTAATTGTTTTCTGGGCTTTGCTTTGCCACATTTCTCTTAAAAAGATAGCTCATGTAAACCTTTGAGCATACAGTGTAGACTGAACCTGAAATTTGAACAGGCACAATTACTCACAATGGACTTCTGCATACTGAATGTAGTCAGGCATAAGAAAAGAAGCTACATGCTGTCCTCATAAGTCAACCTACAAAGAGGGTGAGGGTGACTTTAGCCTCGTACACACAATCAGTCCATCCGATGAAAACGATCTGAAGGACAGTTGTCCTAGGTTAACCTATGAAGCTGACTGATGGTCCGTCGTGCGTACACACCAAAGGTTAAATAACCAATCATGTCAGAACGCAGTGATGTAAAACACAACGACGTGCTGAAAAAAACGAAGTTCAATGCTTCCAAGCATGCGTGGGTTGATTCTGAGCATGCGTGGGGTTTTAACCAATGGTTTTGCATACTAACGATCGGTTTTGAACTATCGGTTACCATCCATAGGTTAAATTTTAAAGCCAGTTGTCATTTTTTTAACCTAAGGTTAAATCACCTATGGGGCCTACACACGATCGGTTTGGACTGATGAAAACGGTCCTTCAGACCGTTTTCATCGGTTTAACCTATCGTGTGTACGAGGCTTTAGACTGACTGTGTAGAGCAGTGTTTCCCAACTCCAGTCCTCAAGGCACACCAACAGGTCATGTTTTCAGGCTTTCCATTATTTTGCAAAGGTGATTTGATCAGTTTCGCTGCCTTAGTAATTACCACAGCCGTTTCATCTGAGGGAAATCCTGAAAACATGACCTGTTGGTGTGCCTTGAGGACTGGAGTTGGGAAACACTGGTGTAGAGTACAGTATACTTCCTGTAATGAGAGTATTTCTTGGCTCAGATATACAGGCAAAAAAGCCCCATCATTGGTGTCAGGGGATTGTCCTGCAGCATTCTTCAGGATGATGCTAGGGCTAGAACTGCACAGACAACATTGGCCAGGGATTCACTTCCTCCGACAGCACCTTGGAGAGGATGCTGTGTAATGGAACACCCTATTTTCCAGCTGCATCATTTGGCTTGCAAAGAGGAATTGCTGCATATGGGGCCTTATTGCAAGGGGCTAGTTTACGCAACCAACAGTATTCCTGAAATCTTTGTTGTTCCTCTTATGGGATCTTGCAATTCTAGGCACAAAACATAAATGTAAATAGTGATATAAAATGACATTTACAAACTAACTGCTGCTTTTCATAAACTCCAACCTTTATAATTTTTATAGTAGTACACCAGTTACAGTCGTCACATGCTGGAACTTTCTGCATAAGAACCTATAAATCTTTACTTATGATATTTTGTTCATCATGTTTTCCCTAAAATTTTCTCATAAAGTATTTTGAGCAGGTTCTACATTAATCCTATTGTCTTGCTCTGTTTTCAACATCCGTCTGCTTTTCTGTCACATCACAGCATTCCATTTTACTTCAAAGGTAATGAATCAAAGGCAATAAAGAACCATGAAGCAACGTATTGCATGTTATTCAATTTTTTTTTATCTTTATGGCTACAGCTTGCATGCATTGGAAGTATACAGGTATTATCACTGCAGAAGCAATTTCACAGCAGTTTAAAACATAAGCACATGCTCTGGGAGAGTGTATGTAAAACACCATATTACTGCTGCTCGAAATGGATCTACAGCTTGTTCACACCAGTGTACTTGTGTAGGTTCCATGAGTTATTAACTCCTGGTCATTGCATTACATTTAAAAATCCATTATTTTTAATTGAGGTCATTCACACCAAAAAACTGATACTGCAGGGCATTAAAAATAACAATAATAATAATGATTCTTGCTGCTGATTTAAGATGGTGTCACACAGGCAGCAGAAATGCTGGCCAAGCACTCCCTTTTGGCACTTGTGTGTATAAGACCTAGCACTCTGAAAAGTTATTGCATTTTTGTCATATAGATACATATGAGACTTTTTGGCTTGTTTAGCCAATTCATACTTATAAAGGATTAGAATTTAGGAGGTACATGTTTTTTCTTTTAAATAACTGGTCCACAAGCAACAGAACTGGAAATAGAAAGCCTGATGTGGCTTGCCTGCTAGACACTTAGCTTTACTTTTCCCAGTCCAACTCATATTTAGTTGTATGTTTTTCAAGGGGAGATCTGTTCTAATTATTGATGGAAGTCTGCAGGAAGATAGTAATCTATTAGTCTAGGGAAAAGATTTTGGTTGTCATGGAAACAAGGTTCCAAAATTTTGTCTAAAAGTTATTTGATTTAATGCACAGGTAGTAAAGTGAATAGCAGCAAAGAGAATGTTTTTGCATGTTAACGGTATGTTTTTTTTTTCTTTCTCTGTGGGTAGACATGAATGAACTTTTTTCAAGCAGACTAACTATAAAAATATGGATCGAGTCAAAGCAACGTGTTGTGTTTTCTGTAACTTAACATAATTTAACAAAGTGAGCTATTAGTTTGTCCTCTTGATTATTTCAATATGTGGTTGTGCTTTGTTCTTTCATTGTAAAGAGGCGTCTGCCTAATAATGTAGTGCACAGTATAGGTACATTTCAGAGATACATGGGGGGGGGGGGATTTACTAAAACTGCAGCACTTCAATTAAAGTGCTTTTAAAGACCCAAGTTTTTTTTATCTTAATGCATTCTATGCATTAAGGTAAAAAACCTTCTGGGTGTAGCTCACCCTCAGCCCCCCCCCCCTTATGGTTACCTTAGCCCCTTCTTGATCCAGTGATGATCAGGAGAGTAGTGGTTGCCCCAAGTTTCTCACTCTTTACTGGCTCAAACAGTTGCAAGAGCCATTGGCTCCTGCTGCTGTCAATCACAGACACTGAGCCAATGAGAGAGTAGGGGTGGGGTGGGGCCAAGCCGTGCTCCCAAAAAGAACATGATTGGGGCTGCTCTATGCAAAATCATTGGACAGAGCAGGTAAGTATAACAGGTTTGTTAAAAAAATCTAAATCTTTCCTTTAGAATCACTAAAGCTTTCACAAAAAAAACCTAGAAGCTGATTGGTTACTATGCACAGCTCTACCAGATTCTGTGTGCACCAGTTTTAGTAATCCCCCCCCCCCCCAAAATGTCCTTTATGCTTTTCCTTTTTATGTTTCATCCAGCTTTGCATTGTCCCTGGTGATCTTGCAAGTGCTCTGTATGCAATATGCTGCCAGGTCTATATTGCAATTATTGTGCCAAAGGCATTGTGCTGTAATAAGACCTTCAGCTTGTACCAACTAGCTACAAGTGGTGTGGTGAAACTTGTAGCTTGTTCCACCAGGCCAAGATATCCACTACAAATAGCTCATAGCATGTGCACCATTAAAGCCCAGCTTAGGGACGGGATTACAGAATACAACCTTTAAAGTGTAACTAAAGGCAAAACTTTTTATTTGTGTTATATAGAGTAGAGAGAGATACAGTAGTACCTTGGATTACGAACATAATTCATTCCAGAAGCTTGTAATCCAAAGCACTTGTATATCAATGCAAGTTTCCCCCATAGGAATCAATGCAAACTCAGATCATTTGTTCCAGTGTCACTGCTAGTGTATGCAGTACTACATGTGGCCAGAGGTGGAGGACCCCAGAGAAACTCAGAGACCCTCGGAGACACTCGGGAACCAAGTGTTTCTGAGCATCTCAGGCACCCGCTCACCTCTGGCCACATGGTGTACTGCACATCCCAGAGGCTTGAATCCTGCTTGTCTTGCAAGACAACGCTCGCAAATCAAGTCAGGATTTTTAAAAAACAGCTTGTATTGTGAATCGATCCTAAACCGCGTTACTCACAATCTAAGGTATTACTGTATTAGAACACCTCTCCGTTTTTTTGCTGTTTGTGTCCCTGTTAGGGAGAATCACACTCTCTATTTGTCCGGTTTATCCTTATTATTGAATGTGAAATGTAAAAATCCCAAATTTTGAGTTGACATCAGAACACTAATAGAGGGGAAATCTTCCAATGGGGGCACTAAATATAGTGACCCTGGTGACAACCAAGGATTCCTTCACATTGGAGGGATTTCCTCTCACTTCCTGTGTTGGATATGGAACAGGAAATTATGGGGAATCTCTCCAATAGGACACAGATAGCAAAAAAATTAAAAAAATACTGGCGAGGGTTACAACTGTTTCTTACATTATCCAAAATGGAAAAAAAATGCCTTTAGTTATATTTTAAGCAAATCAATGCATATACAGTATATATACTATACAGCCCTCAAAATTTACACTCGTCTGCTTGCATTTTGTTGGCGAGTGAGGGCTGACTGGGAGCAGGGGGGGCGAGCAAGGAGAGGAGAGTCGCCGCTGCAGCTGCTGTCGTCGTCACCGCCGTCTGGTTGTTCAGAGCGTGGGGAACATCCAGGATTGGATGGGTGATCTGTCTATCAAAGTTTCCTGGACAAGGGGGAGGGGCTGTAAATGACGCGTGCAGCGGGGAACACAGCTATTGAATTGAAAGCTGTAATGTTCCCCGCGGTTTGAACAACACGGTGGCGGCGGTGGCTCCGTCTCCTCTCCTACCCAGCACAGGTAGGCTGCAATGTGGGGGAACTCTGGCTATAATGTGGGGGAACTCTGGCTGTAATGTGGGGGAACTCTGGCTGCAATGTGGGGGAACTCTGGCTGCAATGTGGGGGACTCCTGGCTGCAATGTGGGGGGACTCCTGGCTGCAATGTGGGGGAACTCTGGCTGTAATGTGGGGGAACTCTGGCTGTAATGTGGGGGAACTCTGGCTGCAAAGTGGGTGAACTCTGACTGCAAATGTGGGGGGAACTATGGCTGCAATTGTGAGGGAACTCTGGCTGCAATGTGGGGGACTCTGGCTGCAAAATGGGGACTCTGGCTGCAAAGTGGGGGACTCTGGCTGCAAAATGGGGACATTTTGCTGCATTGGGGACATTTTGCTGCACTGGGGACACATGCTGCATTGGTAGACATGGGAAGGCTGCATTTTTGGGCACGGATAAAGTTGTTGTTAATATTTATTTTTATAACTTAATTCTGCATAAAACATTTAAGTGTCATTTCATGAGATTTATGAGGGCATGTCTAGGGGCAGGATTAGGGGGCGGGACATGGTAGGGGTTGGGCGGGGCAACTGGTGGCGAGTACGTCTTGAGGCCTGGCTAGTAGCTCATGACTTGAAATGTTGAGCCCTGTACTATATATATATATATATATATATATATATATATATATATATATATATATATATATATATATGGTTTTAGCCATTTAGTGTAGCTAGATTAATATGATTAAATGAGGTTGCACAGCCTATTTGTGTATAGAGGACAGGAGAATATGATTGGGGAATGACATAAAACAAGTAAAATAGAAGCACTTAGAGCGATGTGTGGTCAGAGACCTACATGTCGAGACGTATTATTTATTGCAGCTTTCCCCCTGAATCAGCTGATATGTGGCTGGGACATACCGCAAGTGCAAGGGATTATTATTGGTTACAGAGGTTTTAAATGCTGTTGTCTCCATTGCGATCACATAGGTACACTATAGGTAGTCTTTCTCCTCTTCCTCTTATTTAAGTGGTGAGCAGTTCTGAAAGCTGCAGACGATAGCAGCATGTAATGCATAGCTGCCAACCGGCCCTGATTTGGAGGAACTGTGCCTCCATTCATCCAGTGAATCTGCATGTATATTCGTTCTTTGCAAAATGAATGTTGTTTAGGATATTTTTCTTCTGAACAAATGTTTTATTATTATTTGCAATAGTAAAATATTGCATTATGGCCTATGTAACAATTTTAAAGCACACTTAAATGAATTAGTTTTTTTTTAACCAATGGTCCCTGTGGAATTTCTATAGAGTTGTTACAGTGAGGTTGATTTACTAAATCTAGAGAGTGCTAAATCTGGTGCAGCTGTGCATGGTAGTCAATCGGCTTCTAAATTTAGCTTGCTCAATTAAGCTTTAACAAAAAAAAAACCTGGAGGCTGATTGATTTCTATGCAGAGCTGCACCAGATTTTGCACTCTCCAGTTTTTGTAAATCACCTCCAGTGTATCTCTTGTTACAAGGCATATGTATTTCCTGTGCTCCTTAACTCAAGGCCAGAATGCTATATTTTTCTACTGCAAGTAAAATAATAGCTATCATTTAGAAGAGAAAATATCCTAACCAACATTTGTTTTTGCCCAACTTGCACAGAAAGAATGTACATGCAAAATCAATGGACGAATAGCTATGCATTTTTATTTTTTTATTTATAAATAGACACCTTTTTGTTGAGATTATTTACACAAAGTGGATTTCTTTTACATATATATCTGAAAAAAATTACATCAACAGATTATTCTCCATAAGGTACCATTAGAGGACAATACATACTATACATTTGACACTACAGAAAATAGCTGTACACCTGTTAAAATTACTACTAAGTATTAAGTGCTTTGAATACTGACAGACTTCAACAAGCCCTGTAGTTAAGTGGAATTAATATTGAGTTAAATTGCATAAAAGAGCCTATTATTATATAAGCTATTTCATTTAGTATAGCTTAAAGCTGAACTCCAACCGTGCATAGATATACAAGATTTTCTCTTGTACTGAAATTGCTTACTCTGGTTTTACTGCATAAAGTGAACTTCTCACAATGTGCATTAGAATTGACAGCAAGTCAGAGAGAGCCCACCTCATTTCTTGGCTGGAGGACATTCAGCATCATCAAGCTTTTCCCTCCCCAGCTTTAGCATCCCTGGCCTGCCCCTTTCATTCATTGGATTTCAGTTCTTTCAATCGTGGAAGCTCAGCATCACATGGGTGATCTTCCAGCAAATAAGTCTGCCTGGCAATGCCCATTTCCCCAAATTTACATCCACCCATTGTGACATCACTGGGTCTAAAAAAAGGTATGTATTGAAAATGAAAACAGTTTAATGTAAAACCTAATTAGCATGTTGATGGCACGGGGGTGGGGGGAACCAGGGAGGGACAAATATAAGAAAATAAACGTCAGCTTTAAACCTAATGAATAACAATACAATGCAGTGTAAATCAATCCCTTGTTTCCCCTTTCAGAGTATCCAAGAGGTTAAAAACCTCCTAGGCCCCATTCCCATATTGCTTAGTGGGGGCCCCGCAAGTGATTTTAAAAGCATGACTTACAGGTATTTCTGCGTGTCACACATAGGGCAGGTCATTCATTTGAATGTTGGATAGAAAGAATTACCATGCTTGTGAACCTGTGCAGAGCTGCTAGCACCACAATTGACAATCCACGTACAGCGGCGCATTATTACGCCGGGCGTAGTGTATCTAAGATACACTACGCCGCCGTAACTTACTTTTTTTTTCGAATCCTCAAAGAATCCGCGCCGTAAGTTACGTCGGCTTAGTGTATCTTTGGCGGCGTAAGGGCGCGCAATTCAAATCGTTGTGATGGGGGCGTGTTTTATGTAAATACGTCGTGACCCGACGTAAATGGCGTTTTTTTAACTGCGCATGCGCCGTCCGTGGGGGTATCCCAGTGCGCATGCTCGAAATTAAACCAGAACAAGCCAATGCTTAAGACGGTGACGTCATTCTACGCAAATCCTTATTCGCAAACGACTTATGCAAACGACGTAAAAAATTCTAAATTGGACGCGGGAACGACGGCCATACTTAACATTGAGTACGCCTCATTATAGCAGCTATAACTATACGCCGGAAAAAGCCGAACGCAAACGACGTAAAAAAAAAGCGCCGGCCGGACGTACGTTCGTAGATCACCGTATCTAGCTAATTAGCATACTCCACTCGGAATTTGACGGAAACGCCACCAAGGATCGGCGGAAAAATGCACCTACGATCCGACGGCGTACTAAGACGTACGCCTGTCGGATCGAGCCCAGATGCAGTCGCATCTTGTTTTGTAGATATAAAACAAAGATACGACGCGGGCAATTTGAAATTACGCGGCGTATCAATAGATACGCCGGCGTAATTCTTCTGTGGATCTGCCCCATTGTGTATACCATCAAATATCAAAGTGCTGTGCTAAATAATCCATACAAGAAATTACGATTAATGAGTGAGAAACTTATATAGTGCTAACAAATGCGAACTGAATTGCCTCAAGTCGCTTTTGTCCAACTTGTCCAAGGTCCTTGGACAAACCAAGTGAAAAGAAATAAAAAGTTCCAAAGATTTAGTGTTCACAAAAAGAAATATACAAATAAAATGTCCACACAGGGCCACCATCAGTGTATCCATGCAAAATCAAAGTCCACAAAAGTGATTAAATCGATGATCCATAAATAGTGACAGCCACTGACGTGACAATATCCACCACCATAGATAGTATTGGTACACTTACCAGAGGGTGTGGCCCCAAGTACCTTACGATAATGAGTCACACAAGCAGGAATAAGTAAATATCATGAAGGGAAACCAGGTCTTTCATGTATTTTAGATGGCTGGATCTCTCATAACCCTTCAATTCTGGTATGGATGGACTCCAGCTTGGACTAGCCGTCTCTCTCAAATCAGGCATATATGTGGAAACACACCATGGAATCGCACATAGAGTAAAGCCATCATTACCAGATGTATTTAAAAAGTACAGAAGACTTACAGGAAAGAGATGTGTACAGTGCTGTTAAAATATAATCCCAAGTAGCATGTAGTTGGTGGCTGTCAGACATTAAGGCCCAGTTCACATTTGGGTGATACCACTGATATCAGCCAGCATGACATGTAATAAACTGGAGCAGATCGTATAAAACAGCTTGTCGGGCTACAACAAATAGAAAAATGGCAACCGATCACACACAGGACACCGACTCTCTGTGAGCAAACCTAAATCAAGGAATGTGACACAGTGTGATCCCAGCCTAAAGGTATGGAGGTACTTTCACATAAAAACACAGGCAGGTCACAGGTCTCCTCTCTTGTGTATACCAAATACAAGAACAAAAACTCAATTTGAATATAATCAACTAAAATTATACTCATTTTGCCTTTAATCCCTACCACCAATCCCTACCTACCTAAACCTGGGAGAACAAGCCCATTGTAATTTACACAGAACTAAGGACTAGGGAAGTAAATCACAAACTCCTTCTCACCTGGAAATAAAGGTACTCCTCTTTGCTTTAGTGGCATCCATGTGGAAATGAAAGGAACGTTTGTATATGTGGGGATGGGGTCCTAAAAGTAAAAATGAACGTGGCCCAGGAATAAAACTATAAAGAACACTAGAAAAAAGAAAAAGTTATGAGCAATTAGTGAGAGAAACAGCAGTGGTATGAACAGTATGTGCACTTGCATCAGTATGTGCACTTTCAATGGGTCAAACGTTGTTATTTGTAGTTTATTTCCCATAATATTTGACCTGTATGGCTGTCTCTGCCACTGAAACCAAAAAATACCAATACAGTGAACACTTTTGCATAATGTTTATTATGATGCATATGTATTAGGTTCCATGTAGGATCATATACAGTATATATGCAAATGACTGAAGGAACAAGGGTCATTCCTCAATACAATGGGGCAGATTCATCAAAGAGATACCTCTGAGTCCAGCCGGTCGGATCTATGAGGCTGATTCATAGAATCAGATTCCTCATAGATCTCCCTTAGATCCGACTGGTGTAAGTGACTTACACCAGTCGAATCTTAGGCTGCAATCTACCGCCGGACGCTAGGTGTCTTGTTTTTTTTTTACGCGTCGGATATGCAAATGAGGAGAACCGCCGATTCAAGTCCGTACGCCCGCCCGTCGCTTTTTTTTAACATCGTTTGCGTTAGGATTTTTCCGGCGGATAGCTACCCCTGCTATATGAGGGGTAGCTAATGTTAAGTATGGCAATTTACGTAGCCGCCGCAAACAATGACGTCCTAGCGACGTCATTTGGAGCATGCGCACTGGGAAATTTTGCCGGCGGCGAATGCGCAGTTAAATCGGCGCAGGAATGCGCCTGATTTAAATTGTACACTCCCCCTAGCCGCGGAATTTGCATTCCGCTGGGGGAGTTACGATCCGACTATGCAATTTTCGAGGTAAGTGCTTGATGAATACTGCACTAGCCTCGCTAAATTGCACCGGCGGATCGTAAAACACGTAGATCGAGCGGATCTAAAGATCCGCTGATCTACATGAATCTGGCCCAATGTGTATTGTGGTTTGTTAGAAATTTCTTGGGTATCAAGTTGCATTCATCTTCTCTAAAGACAGTATTGTCAGAATGGTGGAATGTATAAAACAGAATTTTATATCTACTCCATGCCTCAGGCATTAATTTCTGCAAAAAAAAAAAGAATTCCTCTATATGTGCCAAACACATTACAATCTCCTATTACTTGAATGTTCTTGAATTCTCAACTCATTATTCCCTTTGTTGTTTCTTGAGCTGCATAAGTGAAAAAAAAAACAATTACAAGCATATCTGTGGTAGCAGAAAATTATGTAAATATAGAATAAAAGATAGTTGTACTTGCTTTATGTAGGATGTTTGCATGTCTTTTTCCTATGTGCTTTTGAACAGTTTTCCTTGTGGATAAGCCCTGTTGAGTGACATACGTTAAGCACTTAAATGCCACAAAATGTGTATTATTTGTAGAAAAGCTATTACTGTTTTAAACACTTTAGTGATGTGTTAACACATACTAAATAATTATATTATGACTGTTTTTGCCTTATAACTTTTCACTACATTAAAGACTATTACTATAAAGGACTATTTAACCATTATAG
This sequence comes from Rana temporaria, assembly GCF_905171775.1. Taxonomy (NCBI): domain Eukaryota; kingdom Metazoa; phylum Chordata; class Amphibia; order Anura; family Ranidae; genus Rana; species Rana temporaria. The sequence goes on along the minus strand of NC_053490.1, from coordinate 223,265,928 downwards.
TGATGGAAGACATCACAGGGCAACAGTGTGACATATCCTAGATTATCAAATTTGATTTTAACTTTCTACGGATAAGTCAGGTACCTAAAGTGATTTCTGATTAGTTGTTCTAGGTTAATACATAACATTTATTATTGCACATAATGGGCTGTTTTTTTTTTTTAACTTACAGATCAAGCATTGTTCTTAGAATCCTTGGTAGATGTCTAAATATTTTAGGAAAAGTCCCAAGCATTTGAAAGCATCATTAGAAGTCTGTCCTCTAACTCTGTTCTGCACAGAATCAAATTAATTTAAGATGAAACTGAGTAGCATTTAGGTTTGGTTCACACTAGTGCGCATTGGAATGCGGATTTCTCTGCATCCAATTCGCATGTCAGGAGACTGTGACTGGCTGTGACTGGATCTCTATGGAGCCGGTTCACACATATCTAGACCGGCTGCAGAGCCGGTTGCACAGGAGTCCTGTGCATCTTCTGGTTCACAAATTCGGGCCTGATTCGTCCCAGAAATGGAGAACAGGGACGCACCAGACTCCTTATGTGAGCCGCTTTGCACAGCAGTGTAAATCCAGCCTTAGACATTTTAAAAGCTCAACAGCCCCCTCCCTAACCCTCCCACCTATTCTATGCTAATGCCCCACCCACCCAGGTGCCTTCTTACTTTTCTTTGACAGTGGTGACTTCCCGCAGAAGTTACAACCTAGCTGCAGTAATGTAGACCCAAATCCCCTGCACAGTAGATCTACAGTGAGACAGAAGTTGCCATTTGAAAAAGTAAGTTGGCACATGGGTGGGGTGGCATAAATGTGGGATCCCCATGGAAGCTATTATTGGTTGACCTAGATGGATTTATGTATTTTTTTTAAATCAGACTTACTATGTAACTATGGAGCTGGAAATCACCACTACTAAGGTGATCTCTGCCAGATTTCATTTCTTATGCCAAGCAGCTGTCATTTTGCTTATTGAACACAGGAGGTTGCTTGCTCAACAAGGGAAATTCAATTCTTAATTCAGAGAAAACTTTGCATTTTATTTGTTTTGATTAATGCAAAGCATTCTCTAAATGGGGTTAGGTGGGCCCTTTGAAAAAGTCACCTTTATCAGTGACGCAACGCGTCAGGAAGAGAGCCAGGTGACGTTGTACTTCCAGTCGCAGTAGAGATCAGGCCTGTTACATGTTCTACGCTGTATATGTTTTAAACAACTATACATTTTACCATTATTTCTATTAAATTGATTTACAAAAATACTGCAACATGGAGCCCTCCTTTTACTTTACATGAACGGCATTTGGCCTGAGATTTTGTGAACACCCTGGGATAGATCTGTCAGAGTGGATAAGGGATCTGCCATAGGAGCGATATCCTCTGGGGAGCGGGACTGTATTTGAACGATCTAGGGATGGATTGGCTAGTGTGGATTAGTCAGTGAGGCTTATTGCTCTCATAATTAAGGTGAGAGGCTGGGGTAAATATTACCATGGGATAAATATTACCATGCACATTGGAGATTGGCTGAATGGTGGCACTTGCACTTTATATTGCACCGAGCATGGGACTTTTTTTTATCATTTATACATTTATATATATATATATATTTTTTTTTTATTACTAATTAGATATTCAATTTTGGCACATTGATTCAATTTGCACAATTTCTGCAATTTTTTTTGCACATTTCTCTATCTGCTGATAGTTCCTGGAGAGTTGTTTCTTAATCTTTTTGGGATTATTAAAATTTTTGACATTATATTTGCACAATTGCTCTTTGCACATTTTCTTGCCAAGTTTGCACATTATTTATTGCTGCACACATGTATTATTCATTTGCATTATTGCTGTTTTCAATAACTTTTTGTACAGATTGAATTGTCTATTAAGATGTAATAGATATTTTGTACAGGTTATCTATGCCACTGATGCATATTTATTATTTACCTATTGATGATCCCAGTTTTATGGCCTGGACCCATTACTGAATTGGATTTCTGTTGGGAGGCTAGCTTCTAATTATCTTTTGTGGATATCAGTTCACACTATAAGGAAGGCAGATTGCTGTTTTGCACATTTATATACTGTATTGTTATAGCATTGGCTCGCTAACCATTGGTTGTACAATTCCAATGAGAGAATAATTTAAGGACGCATCATCTATTTGGTTCTACCTTTTTGGAATTTCCAAATAATTCCTTTTCAACAGGTTTTTTATGTTTTTAAAAATTACTATCTGCACATTTTAGGATTAAGTAGTATTAATTGTATTTATTTTATTCAATGAGCACCACATATCCTACTTTACCAATTTTACTTTTAGTGTGAGAACACCTTTTATGTTGGCAGCTATCAGTCCAGTTAAAAGTTTTTGAGCTGTGGTTTGCACATTAGTACCCCCTCTCCAATGCTTCCAATCAGAGAATGCTTTGCATTCATTGAGAAAATGCAAAATGTTCCTTGAATAGTGCCCGTGTGTTCACAATGCAGCAGGGCAACCACTGCAGTTATTTCCAGCTTCCATGGGGATCCCACAGGTATGGCGCATGCACTATGTTGTCAAAAGTATTGATAGGCCTGCCTTTAGACGCACATGAACTTTATTGGAATCTACAACAGCTTCAACTCTTCTGGGAAGGCTGCCCACTATGTTTAGGAGTGTGTCTATGGGAATATTTGACCATTCTTCCAGAAGCGCATATGTGAGCTCAGGCACTAATGTTGGAGGCTTGTCTCACAGTCTCCGCTCTAATCATCCCAAAGGTTTTCCAGTGGGTTAAGGTCAGGACAAGTTCCTCCACCCCAAACTCGCTCATCCTTTTGACAATATAGTGTACCTGTACATACTTACACTAATCAGCCATAACTTTATGACCACCCACCTAGTTTTGAGTAGGTTCCCCTTTTGCCACCAAAACAACTTATTTTGTTGTAGTATCTGGCAGAAAGCTATCAGTAGCAGATCCTTTAAGTTCTGTAAGTTGCTAGGTGGAGTATTCATGGGTTGGACTTGTTTTTCCAGCACATCCCACGGATGCTTGTTTGGATTGAGATCTGGAGAATTTGGAGGTCAAGTCAACACCTCAAGCTCATTGTTGTGTTCTTCAAGTAATTCTTGAACCATTTTTGCTGTATGGCAGGGCACATTATCCTGCTGAAAGAGGCCACTGACATCAGGGAATACTGTTTCCATGAAATGGTGTACTTGATCAGCAGCAATGTTAAGATAGATGGTATGTGTTATGTAACATGCCCATGAATGGCAAGACTCAAGGTTTCCCAGCAGAACATTTCTCAAAGCATCATACTGTCTCTACCAGTTTGCCTTTTTCCCATATTACATCCTGATGTCATCTTTTCTCCAGGTAAGCGATGGCCACACACCTGGCCATCCGCCTAATCTGAAAGAAAATTAGATTCATCAGACCAGACCACCTTCGTCCATTGCTCCTTGGTCCAGTTCTGATTCTCACGTGCCCACTGTAGGCACTTCTGGCTACGGACACTGGTCAGCATGAACACCCTGACCAGTCTGCTGCTACGCAGCCCTATACACAACAAACTGTGATGCAATTTTTTTCTGATTTCAACACCTCAGCTGCATGGACAACATCTTTACTTGCTGCCTAATATATCCCGCCTGACTTCCAGATGCCATTGTAATGAGATAATTGGGAACCTCGGATTACAAGCATAATCCGTTCCAGATGAATGCTCGTAATCTAAAGCACTCGCATATCAAAGCGAGTTTCCCCATAGAAGTCAATGGAAACGTAATTAATGTGTTCTGCATTGACTTCAATGGCATGCAATACCGCACATGGCCAGAGGTGGGGGGGGCACCGGAGAGCGTCAGAAACACTTGGAAAGGCCCGAGGACAGCTTGGCTGAACTCGGAAAACCTCGGAAATGCTCGGGAACTGAGAATTCCTGACTCTTCTGCACATTTCCGAACGGCTCTAAATGGCTCCGATGGGCTCCGCTCGGCTCCAGTGCCCCCCCCCACCCCAGGCCAAATGCGGTACTGCACACCGCTTTGGCTTGAATCCTGCTAGTTTTGCGAGACAACACTCGCAAACCGAGTCAGGATTTTTCAAAAAACAGTGGTCGTATTGCGAAACGCTCATTAACTGCGTTACTCGCAATCCGAGGTTCTACTGTATTTGCTTAACCTGTACAATTATGGATGATCATTGTACTGTATATGGGTTCAAGCTGGACCAATGTAATATTGTAAAAGTTAACATACCTAAACTTCAACTTTAAATATAAATATAGCCTGCTTTTGACTCTGATGCGCAGATATGTAAAAGAATGACTGCGCGTCATAAAAAAGTAACCTCACCTTTCCTTTTTAACAACAGTGGTATATAAATACGTTTTAATAAAAACTAATGTTCCTGTCCCTAGCATGTGTTCCTAAACACACAGCCTATATATTTTCATATTAGTTTTGTTTTTAATGAAAGAAATGTCTCTCAGTGTGCATGATAAAACCGTAAAATGGACCTGGTTGGAAGCCTATCCGCTTTCTGTTAGAGCTAATGGATGAACCCTTTAAATTCCATTTGGAGTCAGTGTTTTATGCTAGTTGTCATTGAAGGAAAGTGCTTGGAAATAAAACACAAAACACCCACGTGTCATTATAAATGGTTTTTGCAAGCTGTGTAAATTTACTCATAATTATTGAAAGTGCAGAAGGTTATTTTAAAGAAGAAAAGTTACACGCAGAAGCTTGCAATTTTATTGCTTGGAGCTGGGGTGAAGTCTGTTCTCCCAGTCTGAATTTGCATTAAAAGTACATTTATTCTTGTAAACATGTGATTCTTCCCACCATGCAGTCACATAACCATCTCTTGTTCTGCTAGTGCTATACACTGTCTGGACTTAATATATTACAAAGCAACCTAATGTCTTGCTTAGTAGCCACACTTCCCACTCACAGATTACAGAAATGTACAAATACAATATATCACAAATAACTGGAGACGGCTTAAAAATCGCCTCCGAGTAAGCAAACTATAAATTGTTGTGAATAAACCATGACAGGTTGTATATTGGTATAGAAAGCTATATACTGTTTTGTTGACTCATGTAATTTTACCTTGTTTTTGTCTATGAAAAATATGGTCTGTTGAAGCATTATCCTTATCTCTGATATAATGCTCAGCTCAAAACAGTGAAACTGGGACAAACACCTATACTGTTCCTGTTTTAAACATCTTCCCATATTACACTTTTTGTTGTACATAATTTCGCTAAACGATTAGAATAATTTAAAAGGACCCCATTAGCAATAGATTTTTTTTCTGGGCAATTGTGTCAAATATGGGCCTCCCTTTCCTTCCTTCAGAATTGTTTCAGCATTTGCATAGTCCTTATATCATTGTTTAAAGTGGTTGTACACCCACTTTAAATAAAAAAAAAAAACCACCACCTGCAAGACAAAGTCATAATGCATAGCATACTAGCTCATTATGTGATACTCACCTCAGATCGAAGCCCCCGCAGCCATCCTCATACACCGCTCGGACAGCCAACATCTCTCACGGGGGTTACTTCCAGATATCGTGGCTCCGGCGCTGTGATTGGCCGGAGCCGCGATTATGTCACTCCAGCGGGCACGGCCTCCTTTAGGAGCGTTGCGATCGCCAGTTCTAAAGTGTGCCTGCGCCGTTTTAAAATGGCTCATGCGTCGTAGACATTGGCGACAGTCATTATTGTAAATATCTCCTAAACCGTGGAAGTTCAGGAGATATTTCGAGCACCTACAGGTAAGCCTTAATATAGGCTTACCTGTAGGTGAAAGTGGTTGTAAAGGGTTTACAACCACTTTAACCACTTAAGACCCGGACCATTATGCAGGTTAAGGACCTTGCCCCTTTTTGTGATTCGGCACTGCGTCATTTTAACTGACAATTGCGCGGTCGTGCGACGTGGCTCCCAAACAAAATTGGCGTCCTTTTTTTCCCACAAATAGAGCTTTCTTTTAGTGGTATTTGATCACCTCTGACGTTTTTTATTTTTTGCGCTATAAACAAAAATAGAGCGACAATTTTGAAAAAAATGAAATTCTTCTACCTATTTTTGGTAAAAAAAACCCGCAATAAGCGTTTATCGATTGGTGTGCGCACAATTTATAACGTTTACAAAATAGGGGATAGTTTATTGCATTTTTATTAATCATTTTTTTTTACTACTAATGACGACGATCAGCGATTTTTTTCATGACTGTGACATTATGGCGGACACATCGGACAATTTTGACACATTTTTAGGACCATTGTCATTTTCACAGCAAAAAGTGCTATAAAAATGCACTGAGTACTGTGAAAATGACAATTGCAGTTTAGAAATTAACCACTAGGGGGCACTGTAGTGGTTAAGTGTGACCTCATATGTGTTTCTAACTGTAGGTGGGCGGGGCTAGACGTGTGACGTCAGTGATCATCTTTCCCTATATCAGGGAACAGACGATCGCTGACATTGCCACAATGAAGAACAGGGAAGGTGTGTTTACACACACCTCTCCCTGTTCTTCAGCTCTGGTGACCGATCGCGGGACTCCGGTCGCGATCGGGTCCCGCGGGCGCAGTCATGGTGCTTCGGACCGGGTCGCGAGCGCGCAGCTGACTGGGTACTTAAAGAGGACGTACAAGTACGTGCTTGTGCCCAGCCATGCCATTCTGCCGACGTATATTGGCGTGAAGGGGTCCTTAAGTGGTTAAATTAGTGTTTCTCAACTATGTTACACAAGGATATCTAAAACAAAAAATTTGATATTCAAGGCTCACCATGATTCTTGCCCAATGCTGACATGAAATTTGCTCCTTTCCACTTATTTTACTCACTGAACTGCAACTCAATTTATAACATTTGTATCATGTGTTTTTTTCTGGATTTGTGGTTGATATTCTGTCTCTATCATTTAAAATGCACCTATGATAAAAAAATTATAGAGCCTTCATTTCTTTGTAAGTGGGCAAACTTACAGAATCTGCAGGAGATCAAATATGTTTTTTCCCCACTTTATCTGGTCTGAGATTCTGTGATGTTCTGCAAATTGTTTGATTCATTCTTGCTACTACTTGTGACAAGTACAGGATTTTCAAATGTCCTAGCAAAATCTCCTCTGCCAAGGTTTGCTCAATGACAAACAGGGGATTGATCTGGTGTTGAATGTCTGAAACTGCTCAACGGTGAAAATTAGATTATACATGTTAACAGTGCACTCCTCTTGTACAAATTAAGTTGTAAATAGCCACATAAGTATTTTAAAATGAGGTATCTATTGAGTTCACTGATCTGCTTCTTGTCATTTTTTAGAAAAACAACTTTAGTGCATCAATTAACCTTTCTTTTTACAGTGTTTATGTATAAAAATGAAACTGTGCACAAAAGGATATACATACAAACAATAGCTGATATTTCTTTCCATTTATTCACGTCTTTAGTAGAAAATAATTTTCACTTTTTATATATAGAAGCTCTGCCAAAAAGGTTGCTTGAGAACCTTCTCCGTGAAGTTATTCTTGCCTCTTAAAGGGTCACTAAAGGAAAACATTTTTTTTGCTGAAATGACTGTTTACAGTGTATAGAGACATAAAAGTTAACTGATTCCTTTTAAAAATGATTAAAAATTGAATTTAATCTATCATATAATGTGCCTCTAGTTTCAAGTTCGGTTTTAAAGGTACATACATGAATTTCCGGGTGAGCGGTGAGTCGGGAAGACTCACAGAACAAAAACAACAAATCCAGGGCAGCGTTTTGTTTTTAAAATGAATCTGATTGGTTCTGAGGAGTTTTAGACACACAGTAATGACAGCTTAGACCACCGTGAAAATCTCCCAGTACGATGGTTATAAGGAAACAGGCAACCAGGAAGTGTGGAGATCACAGCAGAATTACAGCTACTTCAAAGCAAAAACGAACAATGAGGACATGAAACCAGTACTGCAGTAAGGTAAAGGAAGCTATTTAGCTAAAAAAAAAATTCCTTTAGTGACCCTTTAAGTCTTTATGCAAGGAATTTTATTTTTGTGTTTTGCATAGAGTAGGCGGGAGTTAGAACATCTGCAGGTTTGCATTGGTGTCTGTATCACCATCAGTGAGATATTTCTTAATTTCCTGTGTAGAACTGAAACTGTTTTTTTTTTTCTTTAAATAGGGAGAGGTTAGAACAGTTATGTCAAACTGGTGTTTATGGTCTGCATGTCATAGCAATCTGAATGAATATTGGTTGGTATGGGTTGGTATGGGCTACTGCACACTTCTCCTTGTCTATGGCCCTCAATGTGTCCCTTGGCTGCTCTCTATTCTTCCTTACATAACTTTGCAACTAAATACTTCAGAAAATGTTTTACAGCCTGTACGTTGCAGTTTTACTATGATAATAAGACCTCATGCACACTGGACGTTTTTACAGCTGCTACTTTTTGCTTTAGACATTTTCTTTTTACAGTCAATAAACTTTCCAGCATGTTATCCTATGTGTCCATGCACAAATACGCTGTTATCAACTGTTTTTGGCTGGGGCGTTTTTTGACTGTAAAAAAACTGTAAGACTTTACATACTTTATATTTTGATGCACCTAAAACGTATTTAGCTTTTTTAAACAGAAAATTGAATAGGACTTTAAAGTGGTTGGATGAATATCCATATAAAATTATTCTTCATAATGTGTACTTGTCTTAATTACCGTATATACTCGAGTATAAGTCGAGGCACCTAATTTTACCATAAAAAATGGTAAAACTTATTGACTCGAGTATAAGCCTAGGGTGGGAAATGCAACAGCTACTGGTACGGTAAATTTCAAAAATAAGAATAGTTACCAATAAAATTACATTAATTAGCACTGACAGGGACACACTGATAAAACACTGACTGGGACACACTGATAAAACACTGATGGGGACACTCTGATAAAAACACTGACGGGGGACACTCTGATTGGACACTGACAGGGACACTCTGATTGGACACTGATGGGGACACTCTGATTGGACACTGATGGGGACACTCTGATTGGACACTGATGGGGACACTCTGATTGGACACTTATGGGGACACTCTGATAAAAGACTGATGGGGACACTCTGATAAAAGACTGTCTCCATCAGTCTTTTATCAGTGTGTCCCCATCAGTCTTTTATCAGTGTGTCTCCATTAGTGTCCAATCAGAGTGTCCCCAGTGTCCAATCAGAGTGTCCCATCAATGTAAATTTAGAGTGTCCACATAATGTACAGTACTGTACTTTATTTCTTGCCTCACTTCCGCTCTGTTTTATCTCCTAACTCCCGCCCACTGCAGAAGTATCTAAGAAACATGTGGATGGAAGCCACAATGATCACTGGCTGCTGGGACATGGCAGTCCCAGCAGGAAATCCTAGTGCACAGCAGTGTCATGGGATGGGCGGGAGTTACGGCCGTGGCTTTGTCAGTGGGAGAAATACACGGCGAGTGGGAGATAATCACAGGGGGACACAGTGGGACACAGCAGGAGTGAGCACCGCAATTCGGAGACGGAGTGACTGCCGGAACCACACTGGAGACAAGTAAGTTAAAACATGACTCGAGTATAAGCCGAGGGGGTAATTTTCACCCTAAAAAAAAGGGCAGAAAAACTCGGCTTATACTCGAGTATACATGGTACGTGTAATTTATGTCTGCTGCTTAGTCCTTATGTCCTCTGCTATCAGCATGAATCACAAGTTTTCCTGACACCAAATAAAAAATGTTGACGGGGAGGGACCTCTTACTTAGTAGTTACAAACAACATGTCTCCTCTGCCCTGACAGAACAGGGATTTGTGTGCTTACACACACAAATCCCTGTGCTGGTGTGCGTGCACACAATCGCGCATGGCTGGGGACCTGATGCACGTGGCTGGCAGGCATGATCGCCGTCGGCCATGCACGATCGCGTGCACGAGTTCAGAACAGGGATTTGTGTGTGTAAACACACAAATCCCTGTTCTGTCAGGGCAAAAGAGACATGTCGTTTGTTCCTACTAAGTAGGAACAATGATATGTCTCCTCCCCTAGTCAGTCCTATCACCATACAGTTAGAAAACACTGAGGGAACACACATTTAACCCCTCGATCGGCCCCTAGTGTTAACCCCTTCCCTGCCAGTGACATTTACACAGTAATCAGTGCATATTTTTAGCACTGATCACTGTATAAATGTCAATGGTCCCAAAAATGTGTCAAAAGTGTCCAATCTGTCTGTCGCAATGTCGCAGTACCACTAAAAATCTCAGATCGCTGCCATTACTAGTAAAAAAAAAATAATAATAAAATGCCATAAATCTATCCCCTATTTTGTAGACGCTAAAACTTTTGCGCAAACCAATCACTATACGCTTATTTGTTTTCGTATTTTTTTTAAACTTTGGGGATATTTATTATAGCAAAATGTAAAAAATATAGTTTTTTTTCAAAATTGTCGCTCTTTTTTTTTTGTTTATAGCAATCAGTTTAATTTCTGTTTAATCCTGAAGAAATTGATCTACATAAAATTAAAATCCATAAAATATTCATGCAGATTGTTTGATACGAGCTACCGCACACTGCTATTTGCCTTATTATTTACATTTTTAGTATGTAATTGGTTAAATATTTGAGTTCTTGAAGACGTGTATTGTATTTATTATAGTTGCTGATTTTTTTACTTGCATTTGATGACCATAAAACAAGCTAGACTTTTCTCAGCCTTGTGGAATCTTTTTATTTCTATCTTATTATAAAGCTAGCTTTCTGTGTTAACAGTAATTATTATATTCCCAAACTTTGACTCCTTGGCTGAATAATTTACTTCAAAACACTTGCAAAGTGAAAAGGAAAAAGAGCTCCAAGGGAGGTCTGAATAGTTTCTAATTATCACAACAGATTTGCAGTAATTCTAAAAGTGTGATCCCACAGGCAGACATTTCCCACATGTGATATAACACTTACTGAGTGGGCCTGAATAAAAATGGGTGTAGAGATGTACTTGACATCACAGTCTTCATAGCAGCGTGCTGTCTTGGGGTTTACACTGTGCTTAACGTTAACTTTATTCTTTCTCCTTCAGCTGCTTCAAATGTAAAATCTCACAACTCAGAATCACTGGACAGTTCAGGCTGTTTACATTAGTACTATTGATATTATTAATATATATCAGCCCTCAAAATTTCCACTCGCCTACTAGCATTTGGCGAGTGGATTTAAGCTGGGGGCGAGTGATGACAGGGCTGCATGACCAATCTCCCTCCAATCTGTGCCTACACTTAGAGTCCCGATGAGATTGGCGGCCGAAGAGGAAAGGTGCATGCTCGGAAAAAGTAGTCTGTTGAGCCGCGCACAGGCAGAGCAGTACACAGGTGCTCCCCTTACAATTCTCATTAAGACATGGGACCTAACAATATGACCTCTCTGAGCCTGCCCCCCTCCCCCGGGCCCCGGCCAATGTAGCTGGAGAGCAGAAAGTAATGAGTGAGGTGGAGGATTGCAAAAATGACTACCTCATTACCATGGGAGAGAGAGAGAGAGGATGGATGGAAGTTGCAGAGGAGACAGCAAGAGAATGGGGAACCAGTTCTAGTGCCCTGTCCCTCTGGTCTGCCCCCAGTGCCCTGTCCCTCTGGTCTGCCCCCAGTGCCCTGTCCCATTTTGTTAAAGTTGTTGTTGGTAATATTTAATTTTGTAACTTCTGCATAAAACATTGTCATTCCATGAGATAATCTACGAGGGCGTGTTTACGGGTGCAATTAGGCACAGGGCAGTGTATGAATTAGGTGGGGCAACTGGTGGCGAGTAACTCTTGAGGCCTGGCTAGTGGCTCAGGACTTGAAATTTTGAGCCCTGATATATATTATACCAAGATTGCCTGAGATAAAAAAAAATCTACCTGCTGGGGTCTCAAAAAGAGTAAGTAAACCACTGTCCCTGTTCCTGCATTCTTTGCTATGCAGAATAAATAAAGCACTAGAGTGCACGTGTGGCCAAAACTTTTTTCCTTTAAAGGGGCAATTGGCTGGCGCTCCTGTCAATCACATCTAATGACGCGGTGTGCCGAGGGGCGGGGCCAAGTGATACAGTGAGCGGCTATGGCCACTCGCTGTATCACGGGAGCGCGCCCGCAAGGACTCCACACAATGCGAGGGAGCTTTCATGAATGTGTGGAGTTCTTGCAGGGAGGACCAGAGACACGCGCCGAGGGACCCCAGAAGAGGTGGATCGGGGCCACTCTGTGAAAAACGAGCTGCACAGTGGAGGTAAGTATAACATGTTTGTTATTTTAAAAAAAAATGTCATCTGAGAAGGCTGGTTTAAATTTCGGAACTCTGCAGATTACCATAATCTTGTACAGAATGCTGGATGAGAGGGACTCTGCAGCATAGTTCTGTGTAGCGCAGTGGCGTATCTAGGGTATGGCAGCCATGGCAAGTGCCATGGGCGCCATATGAAGGGGGCGCTGTTGAGTGGCTGGGCAGCAAGGCACTTACCAGGGTCTGAGGGTCTCTTCTTCCCTCATAGGCAGGATCTCCTTTTCAGCACCTTTGCTAATAGACAATGGCAGCACTATCCCTACTAAGTTCAGCCACAGCCCTCCCCTGTTCTCCCAGGCTCTCCCATTCCATCTGGTCGGATTGGCAGCACACAAAGAAGAAGGAGGAACATCAGTTTCTCCCTCTCCTCTGTGAAAACTGATTTCGCCATAAAGAGGATATGTCACTACCCAAGGTATCACAAGGGATGATAAATATCACTAGTTTTGTTAGCTGTTTTTTTTGTTAAGGTTATCTGAAAGATGGGTTTCAAATGTTTAGACAGGGGTGCAGTTTTAGTGCTTGCCATAGGCTCTATTTTCACTAGATACGCCTCTGGTGTAGCGCATGGTATGTGGTACAGTTAGTTTATTCTGTTATCAAAATGAAATAGACGAAGAGGGTAGCAGGTGGTTTCCTCACCCCCTCTTCTGACATTTGCTCTAAGAAGCTTTCTCAGCTGTTAAATATCTGTTAAAACACCTTTTCTCAATAAACTCTTTATAGAATAAAAAAAAAAAAATCTTTATAACCCCTTTAACCTCCTGGGACCCGCGCTATAGTCAAATGACGGCTACAGCGCGGATCCCAAAATCCAACAGGACGTCAATTGACGTCCGCCCCTTTGGGCGTTCCCCGCGCGCGCTCCAGAGCGCACAGCGGGGAAACTCTGTGTTGGCCGTGTCCCTTGGACACAGCCAATTACAGATCGCCGCGAACGGCCAATCAGAGTGGCCGTTTGCGATATGTGCGGCCAATGAGAGATGATCTCATATGTAAACATATGAGATCATCTCTCATTGCCGTTTTACACAGAGACAGCAGTGCTGTCTCTGGAGAGGAGACCGATCTGTGTCCCTTGTACATAGGGACATAGATCGGTCACCCCCCCCCCTCCACCTACAGTTAGAACACAATGCAGGGATATATTTAAGCCCTTCCACACCCCCTAGTGTTAACCCCTTCAATGCCAGTCACATTTATACTGTAATTAGTGCATATTTATAGCACTGATCGCAGTATAAATGTGAATGGCGCCAAAAATGTGTCAAAAGTGTCCGATGTGTCCGCCATAACGTCGCAGTCCCAATAAAAATCGCAGATCGCCGCCATTTCTAGTAAAAAAAAAAAAATAATAAAAAATAATAATTCTGTCCCCTATTTTGTAGGCGCTATAACTTTTGCGCTTATTGCGATTTTTTTTTTTTACCAAAAATATGTGGAAGAATACGTATCGGCCTAAACTGAGAAAAAAAATGTTTTTTTTTTTTTAAATTGGGATATTTATTATAGCAACAAGTAAAAAATATTGTATTTTTTTCAAAATTGTCGCTCTTTTTTGTTTATAGCGCAAAAAATAAAAACCGCACAGGCGAACAAATACCACCAAAAGAAAGCTCTATTTGTGGGGAAAAAAGGATGTCAATTTTGTTTGGGAGCCACGTCGCACGACCGCGCAATTGTTAGTTAAAGCGACGCAGTGCCGGAAGCTGAAATTTCACCTGGGCAGGAGGGGGGTATATGTGCCCAGTAAGCAAGTGGTTAATTAGAACTCTTGTCAGGCCTTTACTGCTATCCATGGATCTGTTATAGATATTTCCCATCACTTAGTGCCACAGCAGTTTTACAAGACAAGAAGTGCGAGAAGATCTCCAATAGCAACACAGACATTTTTTTGTGCAGCGCCTACGCTGCCAGTCCCTGGTATTGAAAGATGATAGTTGACTGGACCCATCTAACTACTTGAAAAATGATTTTCAAAAAAACAACCTTTTGCACCCAAAGAGAGGCAGGAGCTGTCAACTGTGATCTGTGGTCTCGATTTATGTTTAGAAGTTCAGATTTATAAAAATAAATGCACAGTGTAAGTGTGTTTGTATGGTTATGATAAGAATAGCTTTCTAAAGAGAGACAGATCCCCTGAATACCTGTACTGCGAAAAATAAGCAAGCTGCCATTGCTTATTTTTCCTCCTGTAAGTGCTGGTTGCTTAAAGTGTTATTAAAATCTTGAGTTTTTTTGTTTAAACATAACAAACATGTTATACTTAACTCCTCTGTGTAGTGGTTTTGCACAGAGCAGCCCAGATCCTCCTCTTCTCTGGTCCCTCGATAGCGCTCCCAGCCCCTCCCTCCTGCCGAGTGTTCCCACAGCAAGTAGCTTGCTATGGGGTCACCCAAACTGAGCTGTTGCTCTGTGTGTTCATTCAGACACGGAGCAACAGCTTGGCCCTGTCCCCTTGCTCTCTTCATTGGTTTACTGATTTGATTGACAGTAGCTGGCAATAGCAGCCAATGGTGCCTGATGCTGTGTCTCAGCAAATCAGCAGGGAGAGTCCCGGACAACCAAGGCTCTCGTGCAACATCGCTGGATCGAGGTTGGTCTCAGGTAAGTATTAGGGGGGCTGAGGGGAGGCTGCTGCACACGGAAGGTGTTTTATCTTAATGCATAAAATGCAATAAAGGGGTTGTAAAGGTTTATTTTGTATACTAGCGGTGGCCAGTCCGCTCTTCTGTGACGTCATCTTCTTCACTTCTCTTCTTCTGCCTTCTCCCGATGTTGACACAACGCTTCTTCTCGCTGCAATGATGGGTGCGCGGCTTGCATCCGACTTATATAGGCCTCACAGTCCCATCATGCTCTGGTACCTACCCATGTGATACCTACCCACGTGGGTAGGTACCAGAGCATGATGGGACTGTGAGGCCTATATAAGTCGGATGCAAGCCGCGCACCCGTCATTGCAGCGAGAAGAAGCGTTGTGTCAACATCGGGAGAAGGCAGAAGAAGAGAAGTGAAGAAGATGACGTCACAGAAGAGCGGACTGGCCACCGCTAGTATAGCGGCAGCCAGCCCTGAAGGAGAAGACACCGGACAGCGGGAGGAAGAACCGGGGTGCGCCGAGTCAACAGCAGAGAGCGGCGAACATAGAAGAGGACCCCCGGAAAGCGGAGAAGACCCGGAGAGTGGAGAAGCCCCCCCGGATAGCGGAGAAGACCCCCGGAAAGCGGAGAAGACCCGGAGAGTGGAGAAGCCCCCCCCAGATAGCGGAAGAAGAAGCCCCCCCTGCAAAAAGAGCTAAAGAAGACAGGGGGTGCCTCCGGAGCAGACAAATAAATTATTTTAAAAACCCTTGTGTCGTGTGTTTATTAACTTTAACAATTTGCCTCCAGGTGAATGGGTAGGGGTACGATGTACCCCATATCCATTCACTTAGAGTGGGGGGCCGGTATCTGGGGGCCCCCTAATTTGAGGGGGCTCCCAGATTCCGATAAGCCCCCCGCCCGCAGACCCCGACAACCAATGGCCAGGGTTGTCGGGAAGAGGCCCTGTCCTTATCAACATGGGGACAGGGTGCTCTGGGGTGGGGGGGCCCCGCAGTGCGCCCCCCTGCCCCAGAGCACCCAACCCCCCCATGTTGAGGGCATGTGGCTTGGTACGGCTCAGGAGGGGGGGGGCGCTCGCTCGCCCCCACTCCTTTCCTGGCCGGCCAGGTAGCGTGCTTTGGATACGGGTCTGGTATGGATTGTAGGAGGACCCCTACGCCGTTTTTTCGGCGTAGGGGGGTCTCCTTACAACCCATACCATACCTAAGGGCCTGGTATGCTCCTGAGGGGGGAACCCATGCCGGATTTTTATTTAAAATCCGGCGGGGAGTTCCTCCTCAGGATTCATAACAAACGCCGCACATGTGTAGAATTGGCGGGAATCCAAGTCGGATCCCCATCGCTTCTATGACGGCTTTGTCTCCATCGCGGCAAGCCAGCTCGGCGCTGGCTCCCGCGATGGGGCTCGTAGGTGGTCAATCTCGCCGAGAAAGGGAGCGAGATTGACACAATATCGCGGTCACCCACTGTACATTATAGAAAATGCTACAACTTTTTCTTGAAATACATCCTCTAAAGTGTGATTGTTTGTGTAAAGTTATCAATGTAGTCAGCTGTTGCTTGGGACTAAAGTACTGAATTAAATGACTCATGCAGCACAGATATAAGTTTAGGATATTGATACTGTATTCAACACCCTTGTTGAACCAAAGAAGCAAATGAAATGCTATGATACACATGGTCAATCGTAGCCATCAAATTCTATAGTTTACTTCCAAATATGATGTAAACAGAAAATTACCAAGCAGAAGAGTTGATTATCATGACATTTTGAAAAAAAAAGGATCTTAAACTTTAATAGACAATTTAACTCTTGAAACCTCATGCTTGCCTCAGCCACCTTAGGCGTTTCAAATGTGCACACAGAATATCCTCTGACTCTGCTGGTCCTGTAAAGAGTTATGCTTGAGAAAGTGGCTCTTCATGAACAATATTCCTCACCTTTGACAGAAGTTCACTGGCCAAACCCTACAAACTGGTTACATTGGTTACATGACCTGCCACTTGAGAAAGCTTGGAATAATGTTCTTAAGGCCCATTTCAGATGGAGCGTTATCTGTCCAAGTGTATTTGTCTGTTTAGTGGGGGGGATCTCTCTGCTGATCCCTGCTGAGCAGGTGGATGATCGGGCTGTGTCTGCTTCACTATGGGGAAAGGAGGGGAAACGGACACAGACCATTGTTCTCTATGGGGTGGTTGGATGGAAAAGGACTGAATGTCCATTTCCATCCAACTATCAGGATCGAATGGGGATCGAATGCTGCCAGGTGACAGTGGATACATGTCTGCTGACATTCGCCACTAAATAGAGAACAATAGGTGGTCTAATCAGGGTTGCCTGAAAATGGACAGGTGAACCAAATCGGTCCACTGGTGTGAAAGGGCCTTAGGTCGAGTAAATATAAGAATTTGTTACATATAATGTAAATACAGAGAAGCAGGTGTAAAGTGGTTTAGGCATCATCATTCACTATAGGTCACATTTCAAGAAAAGTGTGTAAAAGTGCTGATTGGTTCCATTACTTTTAACATCTCATTATTACCTGCACTGCACAGAAATATACCTTGTAAGTACAAGAAAATATTTCCTTTTCTACCAAACAAGTGCATAAATGCTTCATGAAATATTTTTCCACTCAGGATTTTGACTCTGTGGATCTACTTTATGTGTGCTTTGGGTTTTTTAGTGTAACTGATTTAAATGCAGGTGGGTCTATTTTACTTTTATTGACAGTGATTTACAAGGTGTTTTGAAAAAAGTTTTGCCAGGAGAAATGTACTGTTTTATATAGTCATTTTTTTTTTTTGTACCAACTTTGTGACAAGAAATAAAAATGTCAAACAAAATGAAAGGTTGATATATCTTTGATAGCGATATATTAAGTGCAGAAATATATAGCCCTCCTGGTTTTCATCTATCTTCTTTCCTTGGATGGATAGCTTAGCAGAAAACCTGAATCCACAATGTATGTGGAAAAGGCAGGTTTTACAATGACACACTAGTAAAAGAAGAACACAAGAGTTAATACGAGTTCTTATAAATCTATTTTAAACTTAAAATTGTCAGTCTTTTATCTTATGCCATAATATATCAGTGGCTTACTAAAATAATGTTTGTTTGTAACAAATCCCAATGAGTAGATTGTTCTTCATTAAAGGATCCATAGATCGAGACATACACATAATTTTTTTATGATCCTGTGGCAAACTGTGCATCTAGAATTGTCGTTTTTGTGGAATAAATACAACCTGAAACTCTACAAAGCCATTTATCCAACTTGCACAGGATGACAGTTGAAATCAATTTGGATATATGGCTCTATTTTTTGCTTTATATTAGAGGCTTTGGGTGCAGTGTTTGCCAATAGGAAGAATTTCTACACCTTTTCTCGCTAACCTTTAAAATGAGTAGTAAATCATTTTTTATTTGCAGGAATTCTTGATATGTAAAGGCCTTATTTTCTAAATAGAGCCACGCCTCATAGTCAGATTAAGCACATTTGATCCACATACCCAGAGGACTGATATTTACATGGCAGCCAAATACAGAAGATTTATTGGGATGGGATATGATGTGTTTGACCTTTGGTTGCAATCCAGCTTTGTAATAAAACTCCACTGTAGGAGCCACGTCAATTATGCGTGCAAACCTTGATAATACAGCTGTACTATCAGGAAACCTCCTCTATAGCTAGGACAGTGGATTTCCAGTGGCAGTACTCATTCACCCACACTCTGCTGCTGCTGACAATGAATAACAAATTCTTGTACATAACAAGCTTAATAGCAGTGTAGACAGCCGACCTGCCTACCAATCCCACCCAGTTGGGTTTTTGGTTTTGTCCTTCTCCCCCATACCGATGCAAACACACACACACACTCTATGACTTTCACTGGTGGAGAAGTATATTGCGTAGTTATCCATTCTTGGTCAATTTGCTTTGAATCATGCCACTAGCAATGAATGGAAACAACTCGTCCGGCTTTTTTTTTGGGTGGGTGGGAGTTATTTTTGGCTGTAATGATGCAGAGTAAACAAAGGGCTTGATTTACTAAAGGCAAATAGACAGTTGCACTTTGCGAGTGCAGTTGCTCCAGAACTTAGTAAATGAGGTAAAGCTTCAGTTTGTAAAGAGTATCCAATCACATGCAAGGAAAATGAAAAAGAAAACAATTGGATTATGGAAGTAAGCAGAGCTTCTGCTTGTTGACTTAGGCTGCGTACACACTGTCGGACAAAACCGATGAGAATGGTCCGACGGACCATTTTCATCGGTTCACCGCTGAAGTGGCCTGATGGTCTGATGTGTGTACACACCATCAGTTCAAAATCCGATCGGGTCAGAACGCGGTGACGTAAAACACACGACGTGCTGAAAAAAACAAAGTTCAATGCTTCCAAGCATTTGTCGACTTGATTCTGAGCATGCACGGGTTTTGAACTGATGCTTTTGTGTACTAACCATCGGTTTGGTCCGATCGGACAGCGGTCCATCGGTTCGGTTTTGAAGCATGTTTTAAAATTTTGGACCGAAGGAAAACAGACCGATGGCCTATACACACAGTCGGTTTGGTCTGATGAAACTGAACTTCGGTTCATTCTCATCGGTTTTGTCCGACCGTGTGTACGCGGCATAAGCTCTGGAGCAGCTGCACTTTGCAAAGTGTACAGTCTCTTTGCCTTTAATAAATCAACCCCAAAGTGTCCATTTTAACCTCTCTGCTCTCAGCTACATCAGGGTATGAGGGAGTTCAGGACAACCCAGCTGGCCTAAGGAAGCACAAAGTATAAACTGGTACTTTCAGTACGATGACATTATTTTCCACAATTCAATAACATATTATTCTTGGCCCATAAATCACCAAGTCGGTGCTCCAAAATATTTCACATTGAGCAAATTTTTTTTCAAATGTGGTCAACTTTATATCATTGACCTAAAAGAGAATATCAAGTCTGACCTTTAGTTTCTGGTGCATTTCCAGAATGGTAATGTACTCCATCCTTAAAAAAAAAAAGAAAAATCATGTTTGGTTGATCACACTTGAATCATACATAGTTTAAAAATTGAATCAAATGCAATTAAATATTAATGTTCATGTAAAAATAAATGTACTGTTCTGCATGTTACATTTTTTTTCTTCTTACAAGGGACCTTGAAAAGAAAAATAGCATTTTAACAATATAACCCACAGTGCAAACTCAGTTTTGTAAATGAAGGAAAATGTGTGAAATGTCATCTCTGTAATAATTCAAAGAGACATGAAAGTGGTAGTCCAGCTGCTAATGAATCTTCCGGTCTCTCGCTTCTTTTTTTTTTTTTGTCTTCATTTCTGAAGATGAAGATGCATATATAGTTTTATTATTTATAGAAGTTTTATTATTAATAAAACATCTTTCAACCAGAGTTAAACAAATGTTTTAGTTGGTGTTAAGTTTGAACTTTGGACTATTAATACAGTAAAGTACACTATAGCCTTACAGGTGTCTGTAAAGCAAACTACATTTACATAGATTTGGAGACCTGTTTTCCGTAGTTCTAGTAACCAATAGGGTGAGCACAATTTACAGTTTTCATTTCCTGGAAATTTTGTTGAAAATGAAAAGATTGTAGCAAAACTTGCCCATTTTGCTGATATGCATTAGATACAGTAGGGAAGGCAAAAATAAAACTCGACTGAATTCTCTCCGTTCATTACTGGAATGTAGTCAGGCAACAAATAGATTAATAAACAGGCTTGTTTTTTCAGTCCAAAAAAGGATTAAAACAACCTGTGCTGGGACTGTGAGCACTACTAATTGGAACACTGGAAGAGGGATGAGCCAGAGAACTGAAGAATAGGGTCATGACTACATTCTGTGTAAGCTCAACGGTTCAACTCTCCAGTGTGCTGCAAATTGTATTCTAGTAAGAAATGCAGAAAGTTCAATTGGGTTAAAAAAAATTAAGGATGCAATGGACTTTAAATAGCTCCTAAGGGTTATACATGTTCCTTTTCATTATTCTGGACCTGTTCTCCTGCCAAAAATAGCCCTTTTTAATATGAAAAAAAATAACACGTTTAAAAAGCAAAAAGTACTAAATTAAATAAACTAAATGGACCAGATTCACAAAAACACCATCTTAATCAAAGGGAACAAGTAGAATTTTTTTTTCTCTATTCAACCTTACCTGAGAGTGAAACAGAAAGTTTGTGCTTTAGCAAAAGATCACCTGTGGCAAAATTGGTAATTTTGCAAGAATCACTGGTAACTAGAAATATTATCCTTCTTTGTGGACCCCTGACTGGTGAACTGCATAGTCCAATGGCAGCTTTGATATTTAGAAGACAGCATGATTACAAAAGCATAAAATGTCTAGTGATAAGGGGTGGCCCAGATTGACATGAAAAGGCATTAACTTTTACTTATCATGTGCTGTAACTACAGCCAAAAGGCCCGTAGACACGATCCAATTTTATGGCCATAATTGTCTGATGGACGCGTTGTATCGGATAATCTGACCGTGTGTATGCTCCATCAGACAATAGTTGGCTGAATTAAGGACAACAAATGTTGGCTGTTCATACTCACCAAATGTCTGACAATAAATCTGTTAGGTCGTATTATTCGATCGTGTGTACACAAATCCGTCCACCTAAAATCCAAAGTACAAACACGCATGCTCAGAACCAATGTTAAACATTAAGACAACATTAGCAGAAGTTGCTCAAAGGGTAGCGCTAAAAATCAGAAGAATCACATATTTAGGTTTTGTTGGCTGAAAATTTTGTGCCGTCTGTATGCAGAACAAGTTCACAGCCAACGTCCTTTGGACCAAAATCCACACTAGAAGTCCGATCGTGTGTACGAGGCTTTAAAGTTATTAAAAAGCCATGACATTTTTATCTTAATACATTTCTTGCATTAAAGTAAAAAATGTCCCACCTCTCTAAATACTTATTCCTATCACAATCCGGCACTGTGCTCATCTGCAGCGGTGCTGGTCTGTGTCTCTCTTCTCACAGGACACAGAGGCAGCAGTGGGAGCCATTATTTGTCAAGTAAATCATTTGAGGAGGGAGCAGGGGGCGTGGCCAAGCAGCGCTGTATGTGTATATGGACACACCTAACCTGGTTCAGGAGTGAACCCGTGGTTTGCTATGGCGTAGACACAGAAGAGGAGCAGAAGACAGAACTGGCAGGGGACCCCAGAAGAGGAGGGTTGTGGGCCCTCTGTGCAACACTTTTGCACAGAGCGATATACCCTGTTTAATATTTAATGTAAAAATGATTTGTTACAACTCTTTAAGGCTTCCTCCCCACCGTTCATTATGTGCATACAGTGGATTCCAATGGCACAAATCAGCCTGTACAAAGACATGACAGGCTGAGAAGAGCTGGTTGCCTGCATATATACATAATAGCCTGTGCAAAGGTGGGCTGATTCTATGCAATGTTTTTTCTTTGCTTTTTTCATCACAAGTACTAATCAAAACAATGCTTCAAAATTGCTATTTTTAAAAAAATGGCATAATGATTATTCAAGTTGGCATTCAGCCCCAAAATGTTTTTAAGTTGTGCTGCTTATTTTAATTAGATTAACAGAATTTGCTGCATGTGCAACATTTTAGGTATCATTTACCTTTTTACAGTTTTTTTTGGTAGTGTTTGTGTGGTAAATTTGCATTTATTATCTACATTCCAATCTATTTTACTATACTGTCAATTACTGAAAATTAAGGAGAATACTTTTTCTTAATCATTAATTTTGTATTCAACAGCTGTTTGCTTCTAGCATATTTATTTACAGCATATTTTGCCTTTTTTTTTTTTTTACCTTTGATGCATTAAGCTTTAATTGTTGAAATGTATTGAATAAAACAGTCTTGACAAAATGATATTAATCTAGATAACACAGAATCTGATCTAAGTGTTCCAGATAAACCTGCATTGTTTGAAAGTGTTTCCTGGCTACATCCTTTTCATCTTTATTAGAGCATTTATATAAAACCAAATCAACATGTGGGATACTTTACATAAATATCAGGCATTTGTATTGCCTAACTCCGAACTGTGTCTGAAACAACCTAAATATACAGACCATAGGTGGCTCTAGACAAATGAAAAATACAATTTAATATATTTAAACATAAAAAATATAAATAAGCTAAACAAATTTAAGGTGGATGTAAACCCACTCTCATAATTTCTAAATTACTTCCATAGTGCTGATCTATAAGGATATACATTCCTCCTGCATGTATCCTTGCCTGTCAAATGTCTCCCCTTTAGGCCGTGTACAGACGACCAAACATGTATGATGAAAGCGGTCCGCCGGACCGTTTTCACCGTACATGTCTGGATTTCTGTACGATGGCTGTACTAACCATCGTACAAGAATCCGCGCGTAAACACTACGCGGGGCGTGTCCGCGGCGTCGCCGCGACGATGACGCGGCAACGTGGGCGGGCCTGCCAGTTAAATGCTTCCACGCATGCGTCAAAGTCATTCGACGCATGCGAGGGATGGCGGGCGCTCGGACATGTACGGTAGGTCTGTACAGACGACCGAACATGTCCGAGCGGGCAGGATTCCGGGCGGACTGTTTTAAAACAAGTCCAGGAATATTTGCCCGCTGGGAAAAGGCCCGGCGGGCAAATGTTTGCTGGAATCCTGCATGCTCGGGCCTACACACGACTGAACATGTCTGCTGAAACTGGCCCGCGGACCAGTTTCAGCAGACATGTTTGGTCGTGTGTACGGGGCCTAAGGATATGCATTCCTCCTGCATGTATCCTTGCCTGTCAAATGTCTCCCCTTTAGCTGTTTGGAGCCTTGCAATACTCCAGATTCTGCGGGCAGGTCTGTTGTCCAGGACTCAGTTGGTGCAGTTGTGATGTCAGTAGACTCCCCGCCCACCTCTACACTCCCCTTGGCCAGGCATCGATATTTCTTACACTGAACTTCTGCTGGTCTCCTGGATTTTGCCCCATAATCACTAACATCCAGTCAAAACCCAGGAAAGTCCCCACATGATTTCAGCATGTCCAATCATGCTGAGGTGTGGAGCAGCCAATCCTGGGAGAGCTGGAGAAAAAAGGAGGGGGGATGTGAAGTGCACAGAATGACTCTCACATTCATGCATGAGATAAGAAAAGCACCTGTCACTCACAGCAAGGGGGAAGAAATGGACACCTATTTCTCTGTGTGTCTGTTTTTATATTACTGAAGAAAGATAAGAGGATTGCTCAGAGTTGGATTAACTCTTTGTGGCAAGACTGGGCACAGATGAAATGACATCCTCTGCTGTAAAATATATGAGTCTTAATTAAAAACATTTTTGGGGGGTTTACATCCACTTTAAGAATGATCAAACCAGCCCCAGTATGATGGTCCTATGAGGAAGTCTGATGGACGAAACATGTCAGTGTGTTGGACACACGTCGGTCCAACTTTGAGGCCGGGTTCACACTAGTACGACAAACGCTCCGACATTGGGAGGTCATGTCGCATGACATGTGAAAATCAATGTTTCCCTATGGGAGCCATCTTAACTGGTCTGACACAAGTCGGTCTGACTTTGAGGCTGGGTTCACACTAGTACGACAAACGCTCCGACATTGGGAGTTCATTGGGAGTTAATGTAGCATGACATGTGAAAATCAATGTTTCCCTATGGGAGCCATCTTAACTGGTCTGACACAAGTCGTTCCGACTTTGAGGCTGGGTACACACTAGTACGACAAATGCTCCGACATTGGGAGTTCATGTCCCATGACGTATGAAAATCAATGTTTCCCTATGGGAGCCGTCTTAACTGGTCCGACACAAATGCTCCCTGTACTACTTTGGTCCAACTTTGATCCTACTTCAGCCCATTGAATATCACTGAAGTCGGATCACCGTATTGCCTGATCCGACTTAGGCATGCGACTTGTGCTCTGATGATCTTGAGGGGAATTCCACACCATTTTTTTTTAAAACTGGCATTGGTTCCCCCGCTAAGAGCATACCAGGCCCTTAGGTCTGGTATGGACTTTAAGGGGAACCTCCTACGCCTACGTCTCACTGAGGGGTCAAAGGTGCCCAGCCAAAAGCCAGGAGACAGGAGGTAGGTTGGCTCCTATAGGGGTGTCAGGAGAACCCCAATTCATAGGCCAGAGGTGGGTTGTACAGCAGAGCACTGAAACTAAAGGCCAGAGAGCCAAGTATCCAGAAGAGACTGGTAAGAGGTTCAGCGTGGTGCAGCGTGGTACTGCAGTTGAAGCTGAGCGAGCTTATGAGTCAGGTGGCTCTGCATTTGTCAGTATTTTTATTCTTCTGAAACTGGAGAAGATCGTCTTCTTGGGAAACCTAATGTTGAACTGTTGTTTTGCTTTATGCTGTTTTAATAAAAGTGGGCTACCATATTACAAAATTGATAGTTATTCTAAGGAGGCAAATTGTGCTGCACACAATTTTATTCAGTAGTTCTACAAAAGAATTCTGCAGTAGCTGCTCTCTAGCCTAATATTGAAGACTACTGGAGATCAAGAAACAGAGGGCAAATATATTATGTATATAAAAGCCACTGTAATGATTCATTCCCTTCTCAGGCATTTGGCATAATAAAAGGTAGATCAGATCTAAAATATCCACTAGGCACTTCAGTCTTTTATATTCAGGCTACTGGTCCAAGTGCTCTGTTTCCATTTTATAAGCTTTGATTTTCATAGCATTAATCCTATGAAATGCCTGCTGACAAAGAGGTAATCTTTATAAAAAAAATGTCATCTTAATTTACATATGCCAAGGGACACATACATTTTAAATCATACAGACGACTATTTATCCAAGAAAACATTTAGCAGTAAATTACATGAGCAAAACTGATGCTTTGGATTAAGTGGATTTAAAACCAAAGAGGTTTACAACAGCAAATAAAGGAAGATACTCTAAATAATTTAATATTATGTAGATGAACCTAATATTCCCGCGTCAGCTTTTACAGTTATTGTAATACTATATACTATATTGTCTACTGCAATAATGACTTGAGATTTTTACTGCAATCGTTTTTAAAGTGTAAAGTTTATGGCTTAAATCTCATCCCGCTAGTCATTTTATGTTTGACAACATTCGTGATAATAGAAAATGCCTCCCTCTTTCACACATCATCTAAGTATGTTATATATAGAAAGGTGCATGCATATGTCAGTGGTAGCTTCAATATATTGGACGCAGACAGTCCAGATTCAGCATAGTTCTACTGTAAATAGCTCCTTCACTGGCATGTTATTTCCTAAGGTAATGAAGAGAACAGAGGGGCTGTCAGATACATAGGCATGCTCATCAACAGCCTTAACAGCCATCGGTTTCCCTGTGACTTTCATTAGAGCACACACAAGACTTCATTTTAATCCAGCCTTTATCTTTTGATACGCTAGGAACAAAGAGTTACTGAATTCAAGAAGAATTTGAATAGATCAGATCTTCTCTTTTATTGATCTGAAAAGGACAGTCACTTACTAGTCTGACAGGGAGAAGCAAGAAAGAGGCTTTTCACTGCACTTACTGAGTGGAGGACAATAAAGAAGGTCTTGTCCAGAGCTCTGACACTTGATACACTAGCCTGGCGCAATAGTATTTGAATCAACACCAGTGGTCACTGTCTGTATATGAAAAATTACTTAGTACCAAGAATAGAACATATCATTGAGTAATGCATGTTCTTGGAAAGCCATTGATTAGAACGCCCTAATAAAATATATAAAGTTAAAGTGATCAGAAGGGTTACACATTTACAGTTTGTTCTGTCACCTCTATTCTAAGAAATAAATATTGCCTGGCTGATAAATTAATATTCTCAATTCCCCTTCTTAACCTTTCACAATGCAGTGCTTAACATCGGGGTTACCTATTGCCATGCCCAAGCACTGCCATTTGATGGGAAGGCAATATGCCTTTTTTTTTTTTAGGTAATTATTGAAGTGGATGCATGATCCTGGAGTAGGATGGGTGTAAAATATATCTGCTAGCTATTAGCTAATAACTGTTTTCACAAAAATTAAGCCGCATATTTGAATCCCTATCTTTTGAGATTATGCATGGTAATGGTTAGTAAACTTCAAGGCAGACAGAGGAAACCAAGAGTATACCTGACATACTGAATGAAAAAGCAGCTATGTTGCACATAGTGGTCCACTCGCGGGCAAAACAAGACTATGCTACCATCTGCTTCTGACCTAGATGCCATGCTGTAGGTATCTAAGAACATCTGCCAGAAGTAATAAAGAGAACAGATCCAATTACTTTTCCAAATGCCTGCTTCATACAGCATTTTGTTTGATCTTGGTTGTGAAAATGGTACATTGGATACCCATACAGCTTGAACATTCAAGTACACCATCAGATTGTATTAATGAAGATAAAAGCAACTTCCAATTGAGTAAAAGAAGCAGAGTAGGTCACGTCACTTCATTTTTTTTTATTATTATTTTTTGCCACCTAAAGGTTTAGCATTTTTTGACTGTATGAGGCCACTCATGGTGACATAATATTTTCGAATGTCAGGTACAAGAAGCATTTTCTAGCAAAGCATTCTTTTAATTATCAATTAATTATCAACACAGTGCCGCGCTATTAATAGAACAATGACAATGATGTGCAACATGTAAAAAGTAAATTGTGAAATCCTAAAAATAATGATAAGTTCAAGTAATATTAAAAAGTGTCAAACCAAGTCTTCCAAAGTTGAATCTTCACCCAAAACTGTGCACTTAAATGACCAAAAAGTGCTGGTGCTCTCCTCCACCAGTATGCTCTAGCCGCTCAACTTCTGATCTGACCCCTGTTTCTCCAAGCCAAAACTATCCATCTACCAAACATAATTGTAAAAAATATCTTATGCCACGAATACACAACCGTTTTTCGGGTTCTAAAAAATGAAGTTTTTCGAGATCTGAAAAACGGGCAATTTTTTTTTCCGAATATGCTCTATTTTTTCACAGCGTTTTTAGCGTTGTCGTTTTTCGGGTTGTAAAAAATGGTCGTGTGCGGGCTTTAACGACGTGAAAAATCTGCGCATGCTCAGAAGCAAGTTATGACATGGGAGCGCTCATTCTGGTACAACTACCATTCGTAATGGAAGCACATTCATCATACTGTAACAGACAGAAAAGCGTGAATCGTCTTTTACTAACACAAAATCAGCTAAAGCAGCCCAAAGGGTGGCGTCATTCGAATAGAACTTCCCCTTTATAATGCCGTTGTATGTGTTGTACAACACTGAGCTTTGCTAGAGCATTTTTTTTTTCACGATCGTGTGTAGGCAAGACCGTTTTAATGATCAAGTTGAAAAAAACATCGTTTTTTCTAGAGCCTGAAAAACGTTGTTTTTTACAACCTGAAAAATGATTGTGTGTGCGCGGCATAAGTATTTGTATTGATAATTATCATGCTATAAAAACTTGTTTACATAAAAATATATTGACATTGCAGAAAACATCACAATTACTTTGGAGTTCCACAAAGATAAAGATCTATTGGACAATATAAGAGCATGTACAAAGTGGTATCTCCTATTGCTGGTACTCAAGCCATACAACCATTCGATCTTGACTGTCTTTTTATTCGGCCTGGGATATATAACATTACTATTATTTTTTTTGGGATGTTTTCAAAATGTTTTTATGTAAACAAGTATTTATGACACAAGAATGGTTAATAAAAATACTAAGATTTTTTTATCATATAATAGTTTGTTGATTGCCCATAAAAACCGATTGAGAGATGGTAAAAATTACAATCAAAGAGAATAGAAACAGGCGCCTCTAAGTTAGAACTGTAACATTTTAATACAATACGGGTGTATTATCCACTTGAATAGAAGTTAGGGAGGTAAAGCACATGTCCATCCACATTGGTGTGGTGTCCGTCCCTACGCAACAGCGTTTGCACAGCTGTCTCAGCCTGGAGGAGGGGTATCCTGACCGGCAGGATATCCGCAGCCAGAGAGGTGGAGACGAGGCTTGGATTCGTCTGATTGTAGATGGTGAGGGCTATTAATATACATACTATCTGGCAGCTCCACTATACTAATTTTTCTTGTAAAAATTACAATCAGTCTAGAGCATGAGCTTTGCTGATGTCAGATCTATATGACTGAAAAAAGGGAGCATATCAGACTTCTACGGACAGACCGCTCTGGATCTGTTGGCCGAGGAAACAAAATGTAAGATGATAAACACCTTTAGCCGGATTCACGTAGATCGGCGCATCTTTGTGCCGGCGTAGCGCATCTCATATGCGCTACGCCGACGTAACTCTGAGAGGCAACTGCAGTATTCACAAAGCACTCGCTCCCAAACTTGCGCCGGCGTAACGTACATTGGCCGGCGTAAGCCCGCCTAATTCAAAGTAGGAAGGTAGTGAGCGTGATACATTTAAATTAACCGTGACCCCATGTAAATGAAGGGCCGAACGAATGGCGCATGCGCGAGCATGCTCAGAATCACGTTGCATATACTCCTAAGATACAACGGCTTAATGCCTACGATGTGAACGTAACCTACGCCCAGCCCCATTCACGTACAACTTACGTAAAATACGACGGCTGTTCCCTGGTCCATACCCTAACATGACTTACCCCTGCTTTATGTGGAATAACTTTACGCCGGACGTACGCCTTACGTAAACAGCGTAGACTACTGCGACATGCATTAGTACATTCGTGAACCGACGTATCTAGGTCAATTACATATTCAACGCGTAAATCAATAGAAGCGCCCCATTGCGGCCAGCGTAAATATGCGCCCAAGATACGACGGCGTAGGAGACTTACGTCGGTCGTATGAAGCCAAAATTCAGGCGTATCTTGTTTGCTGAATAAGGCGCATAGATGGCGCATCCATTCAGAAAGGACTTACGCTGACATATCTTCTGATACGCCGCGTAAGTCACGCGGCGTATCAGAAGATATGTCAGCGTAAGTCCTTTCTGAATCCGGGCCTTTTTCTTTTGATTAAACTGAAATGCATTTAGTGTAGTCTCCCCTTCCCTGTTAAGAAGGCTCCATACAAAATTTGAAACAGACCGAGAGAAGGTGAAAATGAACAACTCCCACTGCTCGCACATTAGAAAACACATTGGGATTGATTTACTAAAATTGGAGAGTGCACAATCTGGGGCAGCTGTGCATGATAGTCAGTCAACTTCTAAATTCAGCTTGTACAAAAATACCTGGAATCTGATTGGTTTCTATGCAGATCTGCACCAGGTTTTGCACTCTCCAGTTTTAGTAAATGCGCAATGATGGGTCCACCTTGTATTAAATAATTATTTGAAAAACAAACATATATAAATGGTTACTGTATTTATCGGCGTATAACACGCACCCTAATTTTAAGAGGGGAGTTTAAGGAAAAAATGTTTTCACAGCCCCCTCCCCAGTACACAGCCCCCCCCATCCATTATACATCCCCCCATCCAGTACACAGCCCCTCATCCAGTACACATCCCCCTATCCAGTACACAGCCCCCCATCCACTATACATCCCCCCATCCAGTACACAGCCTCTCCATCCATTAGACATCTACCCATCCATGTGTGGGGAAATTCATCATCAAACAATAAAAGTAATGACAGCGACAATTCTGCAACTGAGCAAATTTCAGTGTTTTTGATTTGATTACATTATTGAATAATTTTTATTATAATTACATTATTATTTGTTATAATTATTTATAGTTATTTATTATATTATAATTTATGATTTTGTTTTTCAAACTTTATCATACCCGAGATGTCTACTAGACTCTGGTTTGGACAGATTTAAGTGAGTTATTTCTAAGAATTACAGGCCTACAAATTTCCATGCAAAATAATGGTACCGCTTTCAGCACCTAAAATCTGAAATAATCATACCGCCAGGGAGGTTAAGAAAATTCAAGTAAGCTGAACAAGCCCTTGTTTGATACCATTTCACTGGTAGAGTTGATATAGTAAAAACAGATATTTCTGACTATTAGGTTATAATTGATTTTTGGAAATGGAAATATAGCTTAAAAGACTTTTGTTAACCACTTGGTGCCGAATGACGGCTACAGTGCGGACCCCAAATGCTGGGAGGACGTCAATAGACGTCCTCCCCTTTGCGCGCTTCCCACCCACCCATGTGTACTGTGGTCACCCATGTCACTGAGACTCCGATGATCACAGATCCGAGTAAGGGGGGAAGTCCCGGCCCCTTACCATGTGATCTGCTGTCAGCCAATGATAGCTGATCACGTGATGTAAACAAAAGCCAGAATAAAAAAGGACGATCACCGGCTTATGTGTAAGGGACAGCGGTTCCAAAGAGAAAGGAGGCACATCCGCCTCATCAGTGCAGTCAGTACCCCCTGCCAGTGCCACCCGCCATTGCCACATGCAAGTGCCCACAGTGCCCACAAGTGCCACCTATCAATGCCCGTGAGTGTCACCTATAAATGCCCACCAGTGCCACCTATCAATGCCCACAAGTTCCACCTATCAATGCCCACCAGTGGTGCCAATCAGTGCCACCTAGCAGTTCTGCCTATCAGAGTAAGTTACTAGTGCCAATCAGTGCCCATTACTGCCACCCATCAGTGCCCATCACTGCCACCTATCAGTCCCCATCACTGCCAGCTATTAGTGCCACCTATTAATGCCACCTATTAGTGCCACTTTTCAGTGCCCACCAGTGCCACCTATCAATGCCCTTCAGTGCCACCTCTCAGTGTCACCTCTCAGTGCCCACCAGTGCGGCCTATCAGTGCCCACCAGTGTCACCTATCAGTGCCCACCAGTGCCGCCTTATCAGTGCCCATCAATGCAGCCCATCGGTGCCTATCAGTGCAGTCCATCGGTGTGTTTCAGTGAAGCCCATCGGTGCAGCCCATCAGTGACCATCAGTGCAGCCTCATCAGGGTACATCAATGAAGGAGAAAAATTACCCATTTGCAACATTTTATAACAAAAAATATATATATATTTTTTTTATTCAATATTTTATTTTTATTTTTTAACAAAAAATAAAAACCGCAGAGGTGATCAAATACCACCAAAAGAAAGCTCTATTTGTGGGGAAAAAAATATAAAAATTTGCATTTGGGTACAGTGTTGTATGACCACGCAATTGTCATTCAAAGTGCATCAGTGCTGAAAGCTGAAAATTGGTCTGGGCAGGAGGGGGGTTTAAGTGCCCAGTAAGGAAGTGGTTAATTAGACATTCATCCCTGTATGACACCCCTCACAATTTAGCCTTACCCATGCTTTGGTTCCCCCTGTTCTTATTTGACAAGTGATATTATTGTGTTGACAGTTTCAAACTAATGCCCTGTACACCCGATCGGTCAATCCGATGAAAACGGTCTGATGGATTTTTCCATCAGTTATCCGATGAAGCTGACTGATGGTCAGTCGTGCCTGCACACCATCAGTTAAAAAAATGACCGTGTCAGAACGCGGTGACGTAAAACACAACGACGTGCTGAAAAAAACGAAGTCCAATGCTTCCAAGCATGCGTCGACTTGATTCTGAGCATGCGTGGATTTTTAACCGATGGACGTGCCTACAAACGATCGTTTTTTTTCTATCGGTTAGGTATCCATCGGTTAATTTTAAAACAAGTTTCACATTTTTTAATCGATGGATAAATAACCGATGGGGCCTACACACGATCGGTTTGGTCTGATGAAAACGGTCCATCAGACCGTTCTCATCGGATCGACCGATCGTGTGTACGCGACATTACTTTAACCTAATGAGTTTCTTTCTGTCTGTAGCTTGAACAGTCTTCGATAGTAAATGCCAAACAACCTGGCCAGTATGTTTCAAACATATGACGCTAGCTCTGTCCTGAATTCAGCAGTTTCTAGATTTTTTTTTTAAATGTTTTATATTACTTTAATGATGTGACATCCAGTAGATTGAATTTTCTCATAATATTGTCCTGAAGTATTGATGTTTTCTTTTTTTCTATCCCAAAGTGCATTGAGAAATGTGGCCTTGCAGTGCAGTGGGCATTGATCTCTTGTGTATAGAATAAATTCAGTCAATTTTTCTTAGAGCTTGCTTTGGGCTTTTACATGAAAGTATATTTTTGCAGCATAGTAAATGTTTAAATTTGCATTACAATTTACTGATATTTTTCATATTTTATTTCACATCTATGTGAGAAACTGTTTTGCTTGTGATGCAAATTGCTTTCCTAACACTTTTTTTTTATTATTTAATTATGTTATCACATTTCTATAGTGGCAACATATTAAACAGTGATTTGCAAAGCACAAAGAACCATTCACACCAGCCCAATGGATTTACTAATAAAACATTTACTTTCATAGTCCAACATTCATTCAGCCTATGAATATCATATTGGTAGCTAGAGTATTTTACAACTTTAATATTTATAATAATAGAACTATATGATATCAATAATACCCTTAAAATTGGTCGTTACGTCAATTTGATTCAGTTTCAATCAAATGTCAGCAAAGGCACTGAGTGTTTAATGTAGTTGCATTTTACTGTGCAGAAAATGACCTTTACCTCTATGTGCTGACCCTGCATGACTGTCATTCACATCTACTGTATTCAATCTCCTTTAAGGATACTTTATAATAATAGTGGAGTCTACATTCTGCTTCACCAGGCCTCTGGTAATTAAAATATGATTGTGAGATTGAATATATAAATTATATAATATGTATATTGTCTCTAATTATTTACCCAGTCTAAAGGCTCGTACACACACTAGGTTAAAACGATGAAAACGGTCTGATGGACCGTTTTCATCAGTCCAAACCGATCGTGTGTGGGCGCCATAGGTTATTTAACCTTCAGTTAAAAAAAAGAAAACTTGCTTTAAAATTTAACCGATGGATTGCTAACCGAAAGGTCAAAACTGATCGTTAGTAGGCACAACCATCTTTTAAAAACACGCGCATGCTCAGAATCAAGTCGACGCATGCTTGGAAGCATTGAACTTCGTTTATTCAGCACATTGTTGTGTTTTACGTCACTGCATTCTGACACGATTGGTTATTTAACCTATGGTGTGTAGGCGTGACGGACCATCAGTCAGCTTCATCGGTTAACCTAAGACAACTGTCCTTCAGACCGTTTTCATCGGATGGACTGATCGTGTGTACGAGGCTTTATTGGTTACATCCTGGATTTTACCAGATTTTATTGATAACATCTGGGACACCTGCCCCAGC
The DNA here is from genome assembly GCF_905171775.1 of Rana temporaria. Taxonomy (NCBI): domain Eukaryota; kingdom Metazoa; phylum Chordata; class Amphibia; order Anura; family Ranidae; genus Rana; species Rana temporaria. Next base: position 223,231,804 of record NC_053490.1, on the reverse strand, counting down.
TTAGCATCAGACATCTGTCTTTTAAACATGAGTGCAGACAATTTTTTGATGCAGGGATAGCAATTTTAATTATATTAATAAAATTTGCTTGTTGAACATTATTGATTTGTTTCCTGTTTCCAGTGCTGTCTAATAGAGGAACTTGATAACATTTACATAGCAATGTAACATTTGTACATTACAAGAATATGAGATCATTGGAAATGTTTGGTCCCACACAGGAGACTAGGATAAAGGTCCAAGAATTGTAATGAACAAGGGGCAGCCAAACACTTGGGCAACTCTCTAGGGGATGGGAGCAAGACTCTGCAGACTGCAAATACAAAAAAAGAAATCAACTCTAAGTGCAGCAGCAATAGTATTTATTATATAGATATAAGATTAAAAAAATTTTAAATATAATATAGGCTCATCAGTATAGATATTATTCTGTGTACTACTAGCTAAAGCAGCTCAGCTTGATTCCCAATCCTCCATGCTGAACTCGCAGCAATGGGACTGTTCACTAGTAAAATATCCGCCCAGTTTCCTGAACTAGCGTTGACTGCAAACCAGCAGGATGAAGTCAAGCTGCACGGGGCGGTAACGTGTTTTGGAGCATGCACTCCTCTTTGTCAAACCAATACTCTTACTCAAAGGATCCTTATATGGTTTAGCTTTTTAGTAGGTAGTATGTCAGTATGTCTTAGCAGCTCCCTTCTCACTGCTCAGGCTGCTCAGCTGTCTGATGATTGTCAGCACTCATTGTTTCCACAGTGGCTCACCTAGTTATCCTTACCTGCTTGTCAGTCCAGCCTACAGCCAGCTCCTTCTGGCTATTTAAACTGCCTTGTTCATTCCTTTCGTAGCTTCGCCTTGGTCATCATATCCTGAGTGTCTCTGCTGAATTCCTGTTAAAGACTTTTGTCCCTTATTGTTCCTGGTCCTGATCTTTGGCTTCAGACTACGCTGATCCCTGGCTTCATGATTATCTGCTCATCTGATTACCCGTTATGGCTTCTGTACCCTGGCTTATGTTTTGACTATGTTCTTGATCTGTACTATTTTTACTATTACATTAAAGGTGTGATTTTTACTGCATGCCCCTGATTCGTACTGCTCACTTGGATCCTCCCACTCTGGCTGCTCCGGTGCAACCAGTGTTGCAAGCCATCCCTGCTGCTGCTTCGGTCTCTGCGCAGACACCTGCCACTAATATTACTTCAGTAAGAGGTATGTCTGGTTCTGCTCCACTTTCCCAGAATTTTGGGGGTAAGTTCAATACAGAGGGTTTCTCAACCAGGTTGGAATATACTTTGAGAGGCTACCCCAGGCATTCTCTATGGGCAGAAGCAAAGTAGACTTCATTATTTCTTTGCTTTCTGATAGAGCCTTGGATTGGGAAAACCCTCTATGGGAGATGCAAAAATCTGTTGTCTGGAATTAGCCTGAGTTTGTGGCCTCCTTTAAAAGGGTATTTGACATTACCACTTGCTCCACTTCTGCTGCCAAAGGCCTCATGTCCATCAAACAGAGTAAGAGAACTGTTGCTGATTGAGTTCCATACTCTGGCAGCAGAGGTTGGTTGGAACAATGAGGCTTCCATAGCTGCTTTTTCTCATGGTTTCCCAGATAACAATAAAGGGGTTGTAAAGGTAAAAAAAATGTCCCTAAATAGCTTCCTTTACCTCAGTGCAGTCCTCCTTCACCTAACTCATGCTTCGATTTTGCTTTTAAATGTCCTTATTTCTTCTGAGAAATCCTCACTTCCTGTTCTTCTATCTGTAACTACACACAGTAATGCAAGGCTTTCTCCCTGGTGTGGAGAAAGCCTCTTGAGGGGGGAGGGGGCGAGCAGGAGGGTCAGGACACCCACTAACACACAGCTACTTTCTCTATCTGCAAAGTAGAGAGGGTCCTGACCCTCCTGCTCACCCCCTCCCCCCTCAAAAGGCTTTCTCCACACCAGGGAGTATGCCTTGCATTACTGTGTGTAGTTACAGACAGAAGAACAGGAAGTGAGGATTTCTCAGAAGAAATAAGGACATTTAAAAGCAAAATCGAAGGATGAGGTAAGTGAAGGAGGACTGCACTAAGGTAAAGGAAGCTATTTAGGGACATTTTTTTTACCTTTACAACCCCTTTAAAGATGAGATTGCAGCCCGAGACATACCTAGGAATCTTGAGGAGTTGATCGCGTTTGTCATTCTCATTTAGGGCTCTTTACCATGAGATAATCGAATTTTAAGTAATTTTCCCACCTCATTACAGAGTGGTCATTGGTTATCCTTGATTACAGAGGCATAATCCCTCTTTTGATTGGCATCCTGCTGCGATTTTTTCTTGGTCACCACAATGCAGTAAAACATGTTTCAGAAAGTGATTATGGTCACATCTCCTCATTGCCAGAGGAAAACTGTGAATTTAGTGATGTTCTCAACAACAACTCAGGAGTATGAAATACATTCTCTCATTGACTTCCGTAGCTTTCATTGGAGCACACAGTACCTTATTCATTGGAGAGGTTATGGTTCGAAGGAACTCTCTTGGGTCTCATCCTCGGACGTACATGCTCCTGCCCTCCTCTGTGCTTTTCATAGATGTTTTCCTCTCAAACCTGGTGCCCCTCCAAAGGGAAGGGGTCATTAAAGAGGGGGTACTGTGAGGGCTGGGCGCTTAGCAGCTCCCTTCTCAGTGCTCAGGCAGCTCAGCTGTGGGATGATTGTTAGCACTCATTGCTTCCACAGTGGCTCACCTGGTTTTTACCTGTTCGTTAGTCCAGCTTACAGCCAGGCCCTTCTTTAAATTGCCTTGTTCATTCCTTTCGTGCCTTCACCTTTGGTCAACATATCCTAAGTGTCTCTGCTGAGTTCCTGTTATACCCCTTTCCCACTGGGGCCACGTTAGCGCTAAAGCACTGCTCATTTTAGCGGCGCTTTAGCAATGTTTAAGCGGCACTTTTCGGCCGCTAGTGGGGCACTTTTAATACCAAAGAAGGGGTTAAAAACTCCTGTGTTACAGAGCTTCCGAAGTGCTTTTCATTCACTATGGAAGCGCTGCCCATTCTTTGCAGTGGGCAGTGGGCAACTGATGTCCCTTCTATTTCCTGATCATGATCTTTGGCTTCTGACTACGCTGATTCATGGCTTTCTGATTACCGGCTTGTCTGATCACCCGTTTTGGCTTTTGTACCCTGGGTTATGTTTTGACTACAATCCTGATCTGTACTATTTTTACTATTACATAAAAGATGTGATTTGTACTGCATTTTTTGTCTCAGTCTGATTCATGGTTCCAGACAGTTAATTAATTATTAAAGAGTATTTATTAGAAAAACAATTTTTGTGTAAAAGTGGGTACTCACAAAATGCAACTGACAAAAGGCCATAAACACAGTGCATGGACTTGCACAGAACACGTGCTTGTCCACCTGGATGCTTTGAAGATCTCCCAGGGCAAGGGATAGAAAGGGCTAAGCACAGTGCTGTCCTCCTGAAAGCTTGCTACATGTGGCAGTCTCTCTCCTGTGAATCCCCGGATGTGCCAATGAACTCACTCTGTCCTCTTTGCTCTCTGCTGCTCCTTAGACAAGATTCCTTTCCAAACTGAAATGCTGTCAGGATCTTCCCAAGCCAGCCTGAGCCCAGCCTGGAGCTAGAGCCCACCATTGACACAGGGGTCCTTTCTAGGCCACCAACAGACTCATCAGCACTCCATCTTCCACCAACTCCTTTGCTGGCTCAGCTCTGTCATATTTAAGGCCTGATCCATCCACCCTGGAAGGACATTCTGCCTCAGGATTGGTCAGTCTCTCTTAACCACTTAACCCCCGGACCATATTGCTGGTCAAAGACCAGAGTACTTTTTGCGATTCGGCTCTGCGTCGCTTTAACTGACAATTGCGCGGTCGTGCGACTTGGCTCCCAAACAAAATTGGCGTCCTTTTTTCCCCACAAATAGAGCTTTCTTTTGGTTGTATTTGATCACCTCTGCGGTTTTTAGTTTTTGCGCTATAAACAAAAATAGAGCAACAATTGTGAAAAAAAAAATATTTTTTACTTTTTGCTGTAATAAATATCCCCCAAAAATATATAAAAACATTATTTTTTCCTCAGTTTAGGCCGATAAGTATTCTTCTACATATTTTTCGTAAAAAAAAATCTCAACAAGCGTTTATTGATTGGTTTGCGCAAAAGTTATAGCGTTTACAAAATAGGGGGTATTTTTATGGCATTTTTATTAATATTTTTTTTTTACTGGTAATGGCGGCGATCAGCGATTTTTTTTCGGTACTGCGACATTATGGTTGACACTTCGGACACTTTTGACACATTTTTGGGACCATTAACATTAACACTAGGGGGCGGGGAAGGGGTTAAGTATGTCCCTGGGTGTGTTCTAACTGTAGGGGTGGTGGCCTCACTAGGGGAAATCTCTGATCTTCTGTTCATACATTGTATGAACAGAGGATCAGCATTTCCCCCCCTGACAGGACCGGGAGCTGTGTGTTTACACACACAGCTCCCAGTCCCCGCTCTGTAACGAGCAATCGCGTGTGCCCGGCGGCGATGGCACCTGCGAGAGCAAGTAGTTAAGCATGCAGATCAGGTCTTCATGGCCTCCGCCCACTAACTTCTAGAAATTTCTTAAACTTCCATATCCAGGGGGAGGTATCAGAGACCTGCTTTTGTAGAGCCATCCAGCCTACCCTGTAGTAATCCTGAACCAATTTCTGCCTCACATAGTAGTCTTAACATAAATGTTCCTGCACTAGCACTAGTAGCACACTAGAGGGTGCTACATACATGTGAATTTTATACATACAATAAATACCTTTTTCACCCAAATATATGTACACTGAGCAATGAATGTCCACATTTATCGACAAGCAGCACAGGGCCATACCGTTTATTAGAAAGGGATAAGCTAAGAGACTTGATTTTCCACTCTTAACTGAAGTTTTAGTTCTTTAAAATAATCTGCTGTAATAATTTTCATATATTCACATCAATACATGAACTTTCAGACAAGTGTGTTTTATACAATCTTTTAACTCCATATATAGGTATCTGTTTTTCCTATCTTAATATACTATAGATCAGGGGTACTGAATTAAAATTCAAGGAGGTCCGGTCGCCAAAATTTTCTTTGGGCCGAGGTCCGAATCTCAAGTCTGTGCTATGACTCAGAAAGATTGTAGTCACATGTGTCCCCATCACAGCAGCGCCCATTTACATCGGGTGTCCCCATCACAGAGCTTCTTTACATCAGGTGTCCCCATCACAGCGCCCCTTTACATCAGGTGTCCCCATCACAGCGCCCCTTTACATCAGGTGTCCCCATCACAGCGCCCCTTTACATCAGGTGTCCCCATCACAGCGCCCCTTTACATCAGGTGTCCCCATCACAGCGCCCCTTTACATCAGGTGTCCCCATCACAGCGCCCCTTTACATCAGGTGTCCCCATCACAGCGCCCCTTTACATCAGGTGTCCCCATCACAGCGCCCCTTTACATCAGGTGTCCCCATCACAGCAGCGCCCCCTTTACATCAGGTGCCCCCATCACAGCAGCGCCCCCTTTACATCAGGTGCCCCCATCAGAGCGCCCCTTTACATCCGGTGTCCCCATCACAGCGCCCCTTTACATCAGGCATTCCCGTCAGAGTCCTCCTTAACATAAAATATGCCCATCAGCGTGTCCCTTAACATAAAATAAGGGTCACGTTGATGGGCACATTTAATGTTAAGGGACACTCTAACGGGCAAATTTTATGTTAAGGGGCACTCTGATGGGCACAACAAAATGTGGCCCTTAACATAAAATTTGCCCATCAGAGGGCCCCTTAACATAAAATATGTCCAACAGCGTGCCCCTTAACATAAAATTTGCCCATCAGAGTTCCCCTTAACATAAAATATGCCCATCAGCGTGCCCCTTAACATAAAATAAGGGTCACGCTGATGGGCACCTTTTATTTTAAGGGGCACTCTGATGGGCACATTTAATTTTAAGGTGCACGCGGATGGGTATATTTTTTAAGTGCACGCTGATGGGCACATTTTATGTTAAGGGACACTCTGATGGGCACAAGAAAATGTGTCCATCAGTGTGCCCCTTAACAAAATATGCCCATCACTGTGCACATTAAAAATATACTCATCAGTGTGCCCCTTACAATTAAATGTGCCCATAAGTGTGCCCCTTAAAATAACATTTTCCATCAGAGTGCCCCTTAATGTTAACAACATATGCCCAGCAGTGTGCACAATAGAAATATGCCATGGAGTTATCACTAATGGCCCACATACCTTGAATGCAGGAGGGCACTGAAATACCGAAGGGGGTGGAAGCTGCGAGATAAGGAGCCAGGATTCCGAAACCGCGAGCAGCAGGGGGCGGAGCGCACGTGACATCACGCCCCTATTTGCAAGGAGAGCCAGAAGTGGACCCGGGAAAGCAGGGGGCGGGGCGCGCGTGACGTCACACCCCTAATCGCTGTCCGTGAGTCTTCTGTGAACTCCGGACCTACGGCGAGGAGCAGGGGGGCAGGCGCGCGCACGCATGCACGCAGCGTCACTGGTTGCTGGGGAAACCCCAGCGGTCCCAGCAAACCAACGCTTGCTGTCATTTTAGAATTATACTGGCGGTCCGGGCAGAAGCGGCACTCGGGCCGGACTCGGACCGCGGGCCGCCATTTAGTGACAGCTGCTATAGATTATACACTATAAAGTTCAATTATACTGTATAGTAATTCTAACTAAATATGGCCTTTGTGTTGTGTTGAGGTGTGAATAATTTCTCAGCACTTATCTGATAGAGGTTTTAGCATTAAGATAAATCAACACAAATATTTCTTACATGTCTTAGTCAATGCAAAGTGATAAAGTCTTATCAAGTTTACCATCTACTCTGCTTATCAGTTGCAGTTTGCTAATCCAGACAAGATCTGAGCTAGTCATCAAAATTTTCTTCAGCAGAAAAAGATGGAATATCAAACAGAACGTACACAGAAACCCTTTTTCATGTTATAAAATCATAAATGATAGAAAAACTGGTCTCAGAGGTAAAAAGTTACCATATTTTAAAATGTTAAATTTCTGCAAAGAAAAAAGATTTCTGACATTGGGGAAACTTTGTTCATACATTGAACTGCCTGGGTAAAAAGTACAACATTGAAGGTCTCCTGCTAAATGTTAGACATTCCAGATTGTTTAATAAGGCAAAAGGCAGTGAAAAGGTTTGTAACCCATAACCGGCAGTTAACCATTATCTTTCATTGCTGTAACTGCTTTTAAATGATGAAGGATTAACTTTGGCTGATTTGGGTTACTGTACTTTGCACAACATAATTCTTTTCTTCACTGTCTTACAAAAGAAATTAGAATATAATTCTAATGCCACTGGGTAACACGGATTGCATACTACAGCCCCAAATACTGTAGGTTCGATTTGAATAGAGGTTAGAATCATCTAAAGACTTTCCAGTTTAATGGAAATTATGTGTAACCCTTTTACTGCCATGATTGTATGGCAGAAAACAAACAACATAACTGTTTGTAGTAGGCCAGCTCAGTAACCTTACATCAGCAACACTCACTTAGACTATAAGCTTATGGTCACTCCAGCAGAAGGGTCCCCCAGACTCTGGCAGTTCATTAATAGCTGTGATCAGTGACTGGCCAACAGTCAATCACAGCCATTTATAAAAATTGTGAGCATCCCCCCACCTTCACCACCCCCAGAGTGTGCCCTTCACTCCATTGTGTGCCTTTAAACTGATCCCCTACATGTATCCTCCTTAGCCCTCTGTCTCTATAATTTGTGTGCATTCTGTTCCTTCTGCTCTTCCATATTTATGTTCCCTCCAATCCCTGGTGCTCGCCTCCAACCTCTATTGGTGATAAGATCAGCATCCTGTCTCATCAGCATCTTTTATCCTTATGCCGTGTACACACAACCATTTTTTGGGTTGTAAAAAATGATGTTTTTAATGGTCTAGAAAAAAACAATGTTTTTTTCAACCCAATCGTTAAAATGGCCTAGCCTACACAGGATCGTGGAAAAAAAATGCTCTAGCAAAGCGTGGTGACGTACAATACGTACAACGTCACTATAAAGGGAAAGTTTCATTCGGATGGCGCCACCCTTGGGGCTGCGTTTCCTGATTTCGTGTTAGTAAAAAACAATTCGCGCTTTTCAGTCTGTTACAGCGTGATGAATGTGTTTACTCCATTATGAATGCTAGTATTACCAGAACAAGCGCTCCCGCCTCATAACTTGCTTCTGAGCATGCACGTTTTTTTCACGTCGTTAAAGCCCACACACGACCATTTTTTACAACGTTAAAAACGTAGTGAAAAATTAGAGCATGTTCGAAATTTTTAATGCCCATTTTTTACATGGTGAAAAATGCTCTGGAGCCCACACACAATCGTTTTTAATGACATTAAAAAAAAACTTCATTTTTTACAACCCGAAAAACGATCGTGTGTACGCGGCATTAGAATGGCCAGGGCAAAATGGTAAACATGTCTTTCATGAACATGGGAATACTCAGTACTAAGTACTCCTGTGTTCATTCAGAAACATGAGAGACCTGTATGTAACCCCTTCAGGTTCTGAATTAATGCAAGGGTGCTTTGGACTGAGCATTTTCAAGTTTAGTGTTAGTGAGTATTGAGCAAAAGAGAAGGGGATTAATGACTCTGTCCTTTTATTTACCATAGAGTTTCTGTGCAAAGGAAAGGAATATGCTATAGCGATGTCGGCGTCCAATGAGTATAGCTGGTATGGGACGAAAAGACTAGATAGTTGGAGGAGGTATTCAAGAGGGGTAAGAGGATGGTACTGCTCCACTGAGAATAGGTCCTGAGCTACCTATATGAAAATTAAAAAAGTGAGAAGGAGGGCACACCCAAATAAATGTAAAGAGTTCAATAAATTAGATACAATAAAAGTACTAAAATACACTCACTTCAGTAGCAGGAAAGAAGGCATTTCAGTGTAAAGGGCAGTCCTGATGTCCGGGCTCCACAGTGCTGAGTCCGTTGGATGGTGGCTGACCTGTGTGCAAAGATCAGCAGGCAAGCATCTTGTGTGTCTGCAGGGTTCGTCAGGGAAGCTGAAGTGCTGGGCGGGAAGGCTGTGTGAGCTGTCAGGTTGCCCTCCATGTTTGGGCAGTTGGAATCCAGGAAGGTGCCTAACCACAGAGGGTGTTTACATTTAGATGTGTGTGCCCGTCTCTTTTTTACAATTGCTGTGTATATACCCTCCCCTTTGGTTTCAGTACTGGTGCCAAAACGATGGTGTGTAGGCAACGTCGTTTTTGAAAATTTAAGTTTCAAAAACGTCGTTTTTTATTTCACAATTAAATGTCGGTTTTTTTCATCACATAAAGTGATGGTGTGTACGCGGCATAATGTATACACCTCCACGTTAAGCCATGACTCTTATGTAAATCTATTATATCTGAGTCATCATTCACAAATCATTGACAGGTTTATTTGACCTGCTGTTGACTTCTTGTTGCCCTGCATTTGACTTGTGTCAAATAGGTTTTGAATTCCTATAGACTAGTATGAAAATGCAAAGCCCATCAGATATGAATGAATGCTCATCAACATAGGCATTAACACTGTTTCACAAAAAGATGTGGGGATGATTTACTAAACTGAAGTAAAGACAGCTGACGTTAAAATGTCTGTGCTTTTGCAGGAGAGGTAACTACTTTTTAATACTGCCCTGCATTGGATATTCGTATTGAACACAGACTTACGCCTCATTCTTTTATGTTAGTACATTACAACTGATGAATAGCTGCCAGCAAGACATAAGCCTTTTTTACAATGTTTATCTTTTCCAATATTCAGATGCATGTTGCATTAAAAAATGAATTTCTTTCAACTTTTAGTGAACCACTTAAAAACTTAAATATAATTTTCAATATACAGTAAAATACATTTGCATGTGTTTTCATAGCATGTAATTTTATATGAGAAAATCAAAGTCATACTCTGCTTATTAAACAAATGAACCTAAGTTTATGTACCATGTCAGCTCTTCCATTTTTACTGGTAAACTTTATTTTAGTTTTAACGAGGAAGGAGTTAAGACACACACAGACATACAGACATGGTGACATAGGGCCAGTTTCAGGAAGAAGTGCGGCGGCGTAACGTATCGTAGTTTTCATCGCAAGTGCCTGATTCACAAAGCACTTGCGATGAAAACTACGCCGGCGGCCTCCGGCGTAAGCCCGCGTAATTCAAAGGGGCGTGTGCCATTTAAATTAGGCACGCTCCCGCGCCGGACCTACTGCGCATGCTCCCTTTTGAATTACCCGCCGTGTTTTGCGCGACGTGACGTCATTTTTTCGAACGGCGACGCGCGTAGCGTAATTCCGTATTTCCGGACGGCTTACGCAAACAACGTTAATTTTTTAATTTCGACGCGGGAACGACGGCCATACTTTATACAGCACATACGTGTGCTGTGTAAAGTTAAGGCACCCAAAACGAAGACTAACTTTGCGACGGGAAACTAGACTAGCGGCGACGTAGCGAACGCGAAAATCCGTCGTGGATCGCCGTAACTCCTAATTTGCATACCCGACGCTGGTTTACGACGCGAACTCCTCCCAACGGCGGCCGCGGTACTGCATCCTAAGATCCGACAGTGTAAAACAATTACACATGTCCGATCTTAGGTATATCTATGCGTAACTGATTCTATGAATCAGTCGCATAGATACTCTGAGAGATACGACGGAGTATCTGAGATACTCCGTCGTATCTCCTTTGTGAATCTGGGCCATAGTGATTTGAATTAGACCTATTTAAAGCGGGAGTTCACCCATTTATTTATTTTTTGACCTTTTCCCCTTAGATTCCTGCTTGTTTTGTCTAGGGGAATCGGCTAGTTGTTTTAAAATATGAGCAGTACTTACCCGTTTTCGAGATGCATCTTCTCCGTCGCTTCCGGGTATGGGTCTTCGGGAGCGGGCGTTCCTTCTTGATTGACAGTCTTCCGAGAGGCTTCCGACGGTCGCATCCATCGCTTCACTAGTAGCCGAAAGAAGCCGAACGTCGGTGCGGCTCTATACTGCGCCTGCGCACCGACGTTCGGCTTCTTTCGGAAAATCGTGACGCGATGGATGCGACCGTCGGAAGGCTCTCGGAAGACTGTCAATCAAAATAGGAACGCCCAGTCCCGCAGCCCATACCCGGAAGCGACAGAGAAGATGCATCTCGTAAACCGTAAGTACGGCTCATATTTTAAAACAACTAGCCGATTCCCCTAGACAAAACGAGCAGGAATCTAAGGGGAAAAGGTCATATATACGGGTGAACGTCCGCTTTAATGGAATTTTAAGTAAAACAAAGCTGTGTTTTATAACTTGCTACACTATGAAGTGATCCTTTGGCTTCCTCTTGAGAGGTCTAAGGCATGTATCCAGGAGATTGATGGAAGTCTAGAGCAGACCCCTGGAAAGAACTGGCACTTTTGCATATCACATCCTGTCTTACTTAAACCATTACCATCAAAGGGTCTTATGAGCTGGTGAGAGACCATTTGAAATTACGTTTTCTGCACAGTGGTGAATTAGTGGGGAGAACTATATAATTTTGCTGTGGACATTTATTATTGCATTTATTTGCACAAGAGTGTATACACAAGGACTTATTTTTAGTTTGCACAAATACATACTTTCACATCTGTATTAATGACATGGATAAATTAATTTAGTTATTTTGGTTTTGTAGCACTGGTATTGTGTATTGGTGAATCCCAGGTTATCAACAGAATTAGTGTGTCCATTGGAATATTTCTCTTTAATCCTGCACTGGTGACAACCCAAAATTTGGGATTATATAACATTTTTGGTGATAAAAACAGAACTAATAGACACAGGGACACAGACAGCAATAAAAACCTGACATCGCTCTCCACTCTATTCAAAAACAAAAAAAAAGTTGTGCCTTTAGTTATACTTTGAAATAGAGAGATCAATAAAATAGATATGATCTGCTAGTTTACAATATATATGGAGCATACAGTATTCAGCTGTTCTGTTTCTGCAATCTAAACACTGACAGTGTGATTTCTAAAACTGATCTAGTTGTGGTGAAATCACTTAAATTACAGTCTCAGCAGTTTGGAAGACAGTGACTTGATCCAAATGACATGATGCTTATCATAGAAAGCTTTAATCCAAAAACTTGTGCAGCTCATGACAGATGAACAACAGATAGGACAAAAAACATAGTGACCCGGATGCATGAAGAAGTTACGCTGGCGTATCTATTGATATGCCACGTAACTTCTAGAATGCTTCGGCGTATCTTTTTTCTGTATTCAGAAAACAAGATACGCCGGAATTTGGCTAATATCCGACTGGCATAAGCCTCTTACACCGTCGTATCTTAGTTGCATATTTACACTGGTCGCTAGGTGGCGCTTCCGTAGATTTACGTGAGGAATATGCAAATTAGATAGATACGCCGATTCACAAACGTAAGTCCGCCCGGCGCATTTTTTTACGTCGTTTACGTAAGGCTTTTTCTGGCGTAAAGTTACCCCTGCTATATGAGGCGTACGCAATGTTAAGTATGGACTTTTTTACGTTTTACGTCGTTTGCGTAAGTCGTTCGCGAATAGGGCTGTGCGTAAGTTACGTTCACGTCTAAAGCATTGACGATTTGCGGCGTAATTTGGAGCATGCTCACTGGGATTCTTTCACGTACAGCGCATGCGCCGTTCATAAAAAACGTCAAATACGCGGGGTCACGATTAGTTTGCAAAGAACACGCCCCCAACCAGCCTCTTTTGAATTAGGCGCACTTACGCCGGCAGATTTACTCTACGCTGCCGTAACTTTAGAGGCAAGTGCTTTGTGAATACAGCAGTTGCCTCTCAAAGTAGCGGCGGCGTAGCGTAACTACGATACGCTACGCCTGCCTAAAATTACGCTGCGCTACGTGGATCTGGCCCAGTGTGTCTAGCTCAAGCAGAATACAGTACATGTGGTGAATGGTGACACAAGTATGTAAAAGAAGGGTGGAACTAATTACATAGAGCACCCCTTAGCTACGGAGTGTGGTAGAAACAAGATTTTTAAAGGCAACAAGCAACAATGCATGTATACCATGATAATAGCAGCTGACAGCAAATAACACAAGACAAAATCATCTTAGGGTTGTCAAGTTAATAGTTTTGGCACCTATGTATGTTAGAGATAATTGTTTTGCTAAGATCTTGATAAATATACTTTGCAGTTACTAACGAATTGGCACATAGTCAAGCCCAGTATCTTCATGAAGTCATTTTAATTACCGTGTGTATTAGTAGTCATTGTGCACAGTGCGAATATGAATCAAGCCAAATTTCATAAATGTCGATACAAGTTAGATTGGCAAAACCAGAAACTTGAACTTGCCTGCCTGGAAAGACATAATACAACAGGGAATCCAGTGTCCCGACTCCTGACATTCTTGTGCTGTTGTTGTACAGGGAATGTTCAATGTGATAGTTAGCATAAAGGAAATTATTCAGAAAGAAGAATGGCCCTACAGCCTCTGAATCATTACAGGGTGATAAGCTAGTTCAACTGAAAGATATTTATTTGCTTTATCTGACACAAATTTGGATAACCTACCGGGGACTGCATTGATTCAGTAAAATTCAACCATGAAAAGCTATTCTAGTCTAGAAAAAATAATTAATACTAATTAAAGCTACACCATTTTATGCAAGCAGATCTTTTTACAATAAAATGTTCTAATTTAAGCTACTTAAATGCTATAGTGGTTGTTATGCCACCAACACAGAAGTTGTTGTTATGACGCCATTTGACTGCCAAAGATTATAATAGGGAATAATTGTATCCTTTAACCCTTTAACCACAGCCATACACATAGATATGGCAACAGCGTGGTGAATTTCACGCCAAGCTTCTACATAAAGCCTTAGGCCCCATACACACGAGAGGATCGATCCGCTGGAATTGATCCGCGGACCGGCTCCAGCGGATAGATCCCCTGGTGTGTACGATCCAACGGATCTGTTTCCGCGGATTTTTGTCCCCGGGGATGGATTTCCAGCGGATAAAAATTTCTTGACATGCTAAGAAATCTATCCACTGGAATCCATTCCAACGGATTGATCCGCTGGTCTGTACAGACTCACCGGATCAATCTGTCCGAATCCATCCCCCGCATGCGTAATGATTTGACGCATGCGTGGAATTCCTTATATGACAGCGTCACGCACGTCGCTGCGTCATCATCGCGGCGACGGCGCGACACGTCACCGCGGATGGAATTCCGCGGGGATTTTGATCTCATGGTTAGTACAACCATGAGATCAAAATCCGCCAGAGGATTTATCCGTGGAAACGGTCCATTTCCGCGGATAAATCCTCTCGTGTGTACTAGGCATTACAGTCAGCATTCTTTTATTGTGCTGGGAGCCCACTTGGCACCCCTACACCTTTAGCTCCCAGTCACTGTTTACAATTTCATCATGAAACATTTTACAAACTTTTAAAGGGTCGACTGCCACTGACTGGACAGGGCTAAACATATATAGGCACTGTTTATGGGTAGGGGTTTTCTTAAATCCCCTGCATAGGCCCTCATACAGCCTAGCAGCCAGATGCCCCGGGATAGGCACCATCTTCGGCCTAGCAGCCCACGGCAACACGACACACATGCCCACCCAGACAGCCGTCCAGGTGGCACAGAACCTAGATCACCTGACTCCACCCGAAAATATAGGCTCTCCCAGCAGGCCAAGGGATTTAAGAAATCAGTGGGTCTAGTGAGAGACCGGGAGCTCAGTGCACTGAAGAACTACAAGGAGAAGTTGTAATGAAGGTGAAAGAACTGTTACACTTTGTGTTAGGAACTGTTAAAGACTGTTGCCATAGGAGACAGCATTTTTGCACATGCAGATGTGGCTTCTTGCTGGAGGCCTTTCCCTGTACGGCTGTCCTCCTATTGAAGTATCAGAGTCTGCTAATTGAACTTGCAACTACACAAGGGTGTCCTGGTTCTAACCCTCTTGCTCTAAGAGCCAGGAGAGGGGAGAAGGACTGCTGCAGATGTGCACAGTTCTAGAGCGCAATCGGTTCAAGGTGGGGGCTGTGGTGGAAGCTATTCTTAAAAGTTTTTTTTTACCTTCATGCAGGGAATGCAATTAAGATAAAAAAACGTTTACTTTTAGAATCAATTTAAAGACGGCATGAAGCAAAGAACGGGGTAATATGAGTCATCCTGCGACTCAATGCTTAAGTAATATAAGCTTTCCACTCTGGAAACAATATTTTTATCAGCCTTAAAAATAGGGAAAACATTATCCTAGAGCTCAACTTGGCTGGGCATAGATACAGTACATGTTTTTAAATATGTTTTAGTCTTGAATGAAGTAAATAAAAAAAAAGGAAGTATATGCAAAAACCCAAAATGGGAAGTTCCACTTTTCTGCCACCTCCCTACTCTTCTACCGCTTGGACACATTTATATTTTTCGGGGGAGCTGGTACCTGGCTTGGATTGCCTAGGTCCCCTTCTTTGCAGCCTTCTGGAACACGTCACAGGTCCCAAAAGGCTGTCAGATCATTCACAAAGCGCAATGGGAAACTGCAGAAGACAGACTTGTGGTTTCAATGGACTGCAAAGTTTGCTTAACAGTGAGCTTGTAGTCTGTTCACATTTCCAAAAACTCTGAGACTGACAGCCCTACAGAGGAACAGAAACAGAGTTGTAGACAAGGGGCCGGTTTCAGAAAGATGAGCGCATCTTTCTTCCGGCGTAACGTATCTCCGATAGGTTACGCCGCTGTAACTTTGGGCGCAAGTTCTGTATTCAGAAAGAACTTGCGCCCTTAGTTACGGTGGCGTAACGTATGTGTTGTGGCGTAAGGCCGCCTAATTCAAATGGGGATGTTGGGGGCGTGTTGTATTTAAATTTTACTTGACCCTGCGTTTTTGACATTTTTTTTGAACGGCACATGCGCCGTCCGTAAAATATCCCAGTGTGCATTGCGCCAAAGTACGCCGCAAGTATTGGATTCGACATGAACGTAAATGACGTCCAGCCCTATTCGTGAACGACTTACGCAAACGGCGTAAAATTTTCAAAACTCAGGAACGACGGCCATACTTAACATTAGCTACGCCTCATATAGCAGGGGTAACTATACGCCGAAAAAAGCCTAACATAAACGACGTAAAAAAATGCGACGGCGGGACGTACGTTTCTGAATCGGCGTGAATACCAAATTAGCATATTCCTTGCGTAACTATACGGAAGCGCCATCTAGCGGCCAGCGTGATTATGCAGCCTAAGATACGACGGTGTAAGACACTTACACCAGTCGGATCTTAGGGATATCTATGCGTAACTGATTCTCTGAATCAGGCGCATAGATACGACCGACCGCACTCAGACATACGACGGCGTATCAGGAAATACGCCTTCGTATCTCTTTTCTTAATCCGGCCCAGTGTTTGCAGGAGCCTGACAATGTATCTTTAATCAACTGATTGTGGGTGCAGTGCTCTGCAGGCTCCTGTGATAGAAATAATAAATGCACATTTTTTTTACCTGCAAAACAGGATAATTTTCACTATTTATAAGCTACAAATTGTTGTAGGGAAGTTTAAAGGTGAAAAATATATGCGTTCCCATTATACTTACTTAGTCTGCCTTGGTGTACCATAATGCTGTTAATATTTGATAGATATTTGCTTGAATATAATGCTCCATTTACAAGAAAACTATACAAAGCACTCTGCAAATTGTGCAGAGATCTTTTTATATATTTATTTAATTTAATTGTTGTAGATTTATTGATTGCTTCTTTTACCAAGCATGTGAATGGTAGATTTAATTGTTTGTGCTAGAGAAATACAATAAATATAATTTACTTTGCAGTGAACAGGTCCTGTTATTGTCCCTTGCACCTTTCCAAATAAATACTTCAGGAACAGAAAAGCAAGCTCTACCATCATTTACTAAATAATTATGCATTAGTTGTAAACATTTATTGCACATAGATTTTGATGTATTTCTCAAATCAGAGAGGATAAGTGCATGACCAAATGTATTCCTCAGTCACATCTATTATTTGTCTCTGCAGTTTTTTTATGCTTTTTGAGTCACCTCTGAACTTCGCAATTGCATTGTTAATGTGTCTTGCTTGTCAGCTGTTTATTCAATTTGTATTTTATGTTGATGAGAGCACTTTTTGTTTGTTTTTGCTGTTGTTTTGCCTTTTTAAATTTTTTTGCTATATTGAGTATTCAGGCGCTAAACTTTAATCTTAAGCTGTACAAATCATTAGAATATTAGGCTGTATGTATTTTCTATTTGGTCTTTACTGTGAAATGACCAAAGGATCCATGTACAGACTTACCTTTAACCAATTTCAAGAATCAATGTTCTCCAGGCTGATAGTTGCGTTCCATCCCATATTAACCACTTAAGACCCGGACCCGGCAGCTAAAGGACCCGGACAGTTTTTTGCGATTCGGCACTGCGTCGCTTTAACTGACAATTGCGCGGTCGTGCGACGTGGCTCCCAAACAAAATTGGCATCCTTTTTTTCCCCACAAATAGAGCTTTCTTTTGGTGGTATTTGATCACCTCTGCGGTTTTTATTTTTTGCGCTATAAACAAAAATAGAGCGACAATTTTGAAAAAAAAAAATATTTTTTACATTTTTCTATAATAAATATCCCCCAAAAATATATAAAACCTTATTTTTTTCCTCAGTTTAGGCCGATACGTATTCTTCTACCTATTTTTGGTAAAAAAATCGCAATAAGCGTTTATCGATTGGTTTGTGCAAAATGTATAGCGTTTACAAAAAAGGGGATAGTTTTATTGCATTTTTATAAAAAAAAAAATTTTTACTACTAATGGCGGCGATCAGCGATTTTTTCATGACTGTGACATTATGGCAGACACTTCGAACAATTTTGACACATTTTTTGGACCATTGTCATTTTCACAGCAAACAATGCATTAATTGTGTATTGTTTACTGTGAAAATTACAATTGCAGTTTGGGAGTTAACCACAAGGGGGCGCTGATGGGGTTATGTGTGACCTCATGTGTGTTTCTAACTGTAGGGGGGTGTGGCTGTAGGTGTGACATAATCGATTGTGATTCCCTATATAAGGGAACACACAATCGATGACAGCGCCACAGTGAAGAACGGGGAAGCTGTGTTTACACACAGCTCTTCCCGTTCTTCAGCTCCGGGGACCAATCGCGGGACTCCAGGCGATCGGGTCCGCGAGTCCCGCTGCCACGGTCACGGAGCTTCGGACTGGGTCGATTGCACACGCCTGCACGACCCTGCGGCTGGGCTTAAAGAGCCATGTACGTGGATGTGCCCAGCCGTGCCATTCTGCCGATGTATATCGGCGTGAATGGGTCCTTAAGTGGTTAAAAAAGCCTTACCAAAAAAAAAGTAAGAGGGGATACAAGAAGTGTGATTCTCTATTGGTTGCTTTTGTGACCGGTTACAATATGGAGTTTAAAACAGTTGTAAAGCTTCTTTTTTTCTGAAAATAATAAAAATGTTATACAACCTGCTCTGTGCAGTGGTTTTGCACAGAGTGGCCCTGAACCTATTCTTCTGGGCTCCCCTGCCAGTGACCTTGGCTCCTCCTCTTCTCCGAGTGTCCCCTTAGCAAGCCACTTGCTATAGGGGCACTCATGTGGGCTTGATCTGCCCCCACTGCTGCCAAGTCTTCTGGGCAAAAGAGCTGTTACAGAGAGGCACAGTGCTGAATCGAGATTGCGATCAAGCAAGTGTTTAAGGGGAACTGGGGTGAACAGTCATGCAGAGAATGCAATATGATAAAAAATATATATATATTTTGCCTTTATAACCACTTTAATGAGGTTAAACATATTATACACAAGTATTTATTCATAATACAGAGTGATGCTGAGTTAAAGAAGTTTAAAGAAGATACTCTCCTTAGGTTTGGTTTGTGGCCAAGAAAGTATCCACAATTTGCTATTTCTTAGTTAGTTTCAGTCCAACAAAAGTCAATGTGTATGGCTGTACACTGCGGGCATGTTCATTTGCGGGTTTGCTCATTGTCCCTCTTTGGAGAATGGCCACATTCTGTAGTCATTGGTCAATGGTCTCTCATTTAGGATTGGGCAGTTGGTGAATTGTCACAAAAGGTATGTGATCTATGTTATTTCCTGTGTGACCTGCAGCAAAAAATATGTTGGCAGAACTACAAGACAATTATGTGACTGTTTCAAGGACCATGTGTCTAATATTGGACTATAAAAATACCAACATAGTTGGTTCTAGTGCTAGATCCCCTAATCCCATTAGAGGAGGTAATGGGTTTTCATTACTAAGTAGAAAATGTGTATATTGGAGCTTTAATTTAGAGACCAGAGTTCCAAACGGAATGTATTTTGAATGGGATGTTACCTACTATTATTAACAAATTGATTAAATATTTTCTATCTTTTTTAAGCATTTTTTGCTTCATTTTTTTATTTTTCCTACGCTTTTTTCCTCTTTCTTCTCTTATCCCCTTTTCCCCCTTACTTCCGTTCTCTTTTTGTAACGAAGAAGAATTTTAAATGCTCATGTTTGACTAGGGCACCCTTATAATATGCTGTTTATTATTTTTGTTGTCAAGCTTGTATAAACGAATGCATTAAGAAAGCAAGTATAGAAACTATAGGTACATATAGATGATGAATGTCTAAAAGAAGAAACAACAAATTACCAATCATCCTTTAACATTCTGCATATACTAAAATGAAAACAGCTAATTTGATGTTATATTTGAGGATATCATTAAGTGCAGCTTTTTTTTTGCTCAGTTCTCAAACAAGCCTCTAGGTGTAGGCTTATTTTTACATTAGTCTATTAATGACATTACTTTGCATGCAATGTCTCATGACCTCTGAAATGTCTTTCATGCCTCATATTTTTCATACCCTGGTGATTTACAAATAAAGAAGAATGATAGCAATATAGGTTTGTACACTAGGAACACATTTCTGAAAATTAGCTGAGTATGCAAGATGGTACCTTTGCCACTTAATGCTGTAGCCTTAGGTCATAAAGGAATGACATATGGCTTATAGTAAGATAATTTGTTTTCCAGTGTTTTGAAGTGTCCCAGTTTTAAACAGGGAAATGTTTCTCAAACAATATAAAAATAAAACAGTCATTTAGAGTTTTACAGCCCTGACACAGCATTTCATTGCCTGAAACCCTAAGGTTTGCAGAACAATAATATCCTGCCTTCCTAATTGCTGCTCATCATCGTGTGTTGAAATAATCTTTTCTTTTTCTCTTCCTCTAAGGTGTCCATTGATGAGCGCATCAGACAATTACATGAAGCCCACAGGGATTTTGGCCCCACGTCTCAGCACTTCCTATCCAGTAAGCATTTTAACTTCTGTTAATTAACCTGCATGCTTTATGGTTTACTCAACCTTCCCAGTTCACAAGATGAAATTCTATACATCACATTATTACCTTCCCGATGATATTATTGAGTCGGTACTTTCCATAGAAAAAAATATGATCAGTACTAGCTAGGGGAGCTCTTAAATGTTCCCCTTAAATATTCACAGAGTACTAGTCTGAGATTTATCAATATGTCATTGAATCCAGCTATATGTTCAAAATGTTGTCCTCCCTGAGGATTTCAATTGAAAAGGAGTGCTTGGCTGCATCACACACTTTTCTACTGTCAAAGACTTCAGTGTCTCATGTGTCTGCCAGTAAACAGTATGTTCAGAATAGACATGTAATTTAAATAAAATGCAGATTTTCATCATTCTGGTGGTTATAGAGGCAAATAGGACTTCCAAAGATATAACTAATTCTGTGTTTTATAATGACTAAAATATTAGTAAGTACATCCACACAAACCAAGATTCATTCCCAGATCTTTTTCCTTTGACACTGCTGCTGTGTATAATGTTAAGTCAATATTCTACCTTCTGAGGTGTTTATAGTCAACAATTGCAGTATACTGATCAGGTTCCAGGGAGACTCTCTAACAAAGACTATTAAAATTAAAAAGGGCTTACTAATGGCCATGGTCAATCCCATCCACCAAATCTGTCCATTATGGTCTGGTCAAAAGATCATATTGAGCACTTGGATTTTCCACTAACCTGTTTTAAAAAGTAGCCACATATCTTTTTTAAACAAGAAGACCTGGTAGAATTTATAATGATTTCCATCTAGATCTAAAACAGTTTTGTAAGCACTTCCAGAAGCTGATTTAAAGGTGTAGTACAGCCAAAGCTCATTTGGCTGTACTTCCCCTGTGGATAGTAGACGTTCACTTTGTTCTGCACTTCTGTGACCCGTTTTTAGCAGACAGCGGGCTGAAGCCACTGAGAGCTGAGCTGGCTGCTCCCGTCCTCTCCCCAGCCCAGCACTGCAGGGAGCGTGGAGGGGGGAAGTGCAGAGAGCTACTGACTGACTGTCAGCAGCTCTCTGCTCAGGAAGCTGTGAGAACACAGCGATCAGTGGGGTTCGATTGCTCGGTTCTCGGTGTTGGAGGTGCCAGGGGACAGATATAGCATCGGACCGATGCTGCATCCACAACACAGGCATTTTTCTGTTCAATAGATTTTTATTTTTCAAATTTAAATGTAGGCAGAACATAAAAACAGTATGACAAAAGGTAGGGAAGTGGACTAAGGGGTCAGTCGTTCGGAAGAGTCCTACCCATCCCAGGCACCCCTAATGGGATCATCCTGTACCGCGGCCAGGCCCCCTTCAAACCGCCCCCCGCCTGTACTTACTAGCGAGGATATTTATTAGTGGATCCAAAGTTGACTACAGTGTGCCTCTAGATCGGATTCAACCAGGCCTACAGTTTTGCCGAATTGACTTCATAACAAACAAACAAAGCAATACCCTTAAGTCAAATCAACTATCCCGAGTAACACAGGCATTTTTAACCCCTTCTTTGGGGTCAAAAGCACCCCGCTAGTGGCCAAAAAGCGGCACTTAAACAGCGGTAAAGTATCGCTAAAATGAGCAGAGCTATACCGCTAATGCACAGGCGGCCCTAGTGTAATAGGGGTCTAACAGACTGGCTCAAGACCACACTGTCCACTGTTAACTCTTTCCTGTGAGCACTAAAAGTTCAAGGAAGCAGCACTGAGATAGTGGGAGCCAGCAGAATTGAAAGTTGAAAACTACTGGTGCTGGGGTAAGACTTCTAACAAATAGTTCACTGGGGAATGTGTATTTTATTGTGCTAAAAATTTGTTTTTAATACTACTTTAACCGTTTAAGCTTTTAAATAGGTAAAGGGAAAATAAATTTTAAGATGTTACAGTTTCTTAACCTTACTTAGAAAAATTACCATTATCTCACTGGTTGCTATCACCTTTTTTATTCACAAAGCTTTTTATTGCATTTTATTTGACTGGAGCAGAAGCAATTGATATTTATTTCCATGTATGAAATACTTTTCTGTGTTTTGAAAGTCATGAGTTGTGTATTTCTTCATGTTCCATTGCTGCAGATAAATAATACATGCTGTAGCTGTATCGGAAATAAGTGGCTACTTTTTTTGCATAAATGTTCATTAAAATATTTATTGTCTACACCATCTGGAAAATCAGTAGTGCATTTTATTATAAATTTGTAATTTTTACCTGTATCCTTGTCAATTGGATCTCTACATACTTCAGATTTGATCCATAATTAAATGTTTCTTTCTCATCTTAATACCATGATAGTAAAGTGCCAATTTAGTCCTGGCATTCTTACTAAATCTGTTATTAATTTAGGTGACCAGCCATGCTAATTGTTTTAACCTTCAGTTTTTATGCCCTTGGTTCACCTCATTAAATTTTAGATGAACCTTCTCTTCTCCAGCTGTCAATAGTTTATTTAGCTTTGCTACCTGAACATTGTACTACAGTGTTCTTGGCACTGCTGATCTGCAAAACTTTTTTTCTACCCTTAGCACAATTATATAAAATGGGGTCACTGACAAAACAGAAAAAGTGCATTGCAGCACAATTGTATAGAAGTAAATGGTATAATGGTTATTTTTCTCTCTAAGTGCATTACGTTCAATTTTCTACCAGTTTTCTTTTTGATAATTTTAGCATATATTTATTAATCCATTGTTATTTAGAGAAGCACTATTTATGCTTTCACTTTCATACAAAATAACCTGTAAGAAGAGAGGAACTTTGGGCTACTATTAATATTTTGCCGCCAAATGCCAATATACAGTATAGTTCATTTTTCTAATCTAAAGGTAGGCATAAACTACAGGGGGGTCTTGTAATGCCATTTACCATTGCTGTACATATGTACTTAACCTATTATGAAGCTGCAAGGTGTGTTTTTTTTGCAAATATCCTCCACCTTAAAGCTGAACTCCAGCCAAACAGGAAAATTAACAGATTAATAACAGATATAGGAGCTGTTTTATCTGCCAATTGATTTCTTTTTATATTCATTCAGTTCTGAGATTTATGCAGCTCTGCAACACAGCACATCCCTGTCTAGCATGGCAGATGATCTGATTTTTCTCTGTTTAGAAACAGTTACAGCTTTTATCCCTTGTTATGTCTGTGACTGGACAGTGAAAGGAGAAACAGTATATCTCTTATCTCCTTGTAACTCTGCTCTCTCCTCCTATTAGTATGCTTCTTGCACTGCAGCACAATTGATTGTCTTCCTGTATTGCTTCTCCCTCCTGTAATCTGACCTCTGATGTACAGGGACCCTTAAATATTGATACCAAGTTAAATTGTGGTACTTACTCTGCTTGTATTTGAGAAATATATTTAACAAAGTGTTAATGACCACATACAGTCACTGCATTAAATGATGCTCTTTTTTTAGCCTGGGGTTCAGCTTGCAAGGGGCCCCTTAAGCACATGTATAACAATTCCTTATGTAGCGCTACCCCAGAAGGAGCCGCTGAATTGTTGTTGGGATCGGCATATTAAGTTACCTTGATGTGGCCCAGGGGTGCAGTTGTAGAATCAAAGTAGTGAGTGAAGGTCCAGACAGTGAATAAGGGTTTTTCCAATGCTTTATTTCCAGGCCAACACGGCCAACATCAATTGGGAAGAAAAAGGGTGTTGAAGAGAAAAGAAGAACCTTGCGGTATCAGGCCTGGATATGAACCGAGCAGTCCTGCTCTCAGTAGTATCAAATTGTTGCCACTCTTTATGAGTGGGTAAAGTGCCCCCAGACAGACCCTTCTCACAAGCCTGGCAGCCATGGTGTCACTTAGATTTGCTGGGAGGAACAGATCTCTCTCACAGACCTGGCTCTAGGGCATCTGCCACAGGCCAATTACTTTAGGTGAGCTAAATGGATGAATGGAGCGAATCCTCCCAGTAGGTTTTTAGAATAGGTCACCGGATGACAGCAAAGCGTACCTGTCAGCATTCCGGTCACCAGATCCCCGATTGGTTCGTTCAAGCCCTGTTGGACAACCTGCCTCCGGGTTCCCCTCAAGCCGACCCCCCAATCGAACGGCACCCAGCCTGGGATCCTCTCAATAGAACTGGGGATCCAGTAAGTCACTGGAGTCCCCTTTTACCTCCGGATGGGGTTCTGTGTAGTCTGCAACTTTGGCCAGGTGGTCCGCGCCGTCGGGGTCCATGGATGCGCGCACCCTGAAGGTGGATGCCGCACATGGAAGCGGGACCCCGCGAAGAGTTTTGAGCACATGACACCTGTCACAGATATACCCTTCCCCAGCATGCCCTGCGAAGGAAAACTCCTCTGATTGGCTGCTGGGGAAAACTTGCTCTGCCAAAACCCCTCTGGTGCCAACTGCTGGCCAGGGATAGTACCGCATCCCTGGAGCACAGACTGACCCAGTGGACATTTCTGGAATGACAGAAGTCCAATTTAACCAATTGCGAATGGGAGCAAAATAACTCTCCAATTCCCCACTAACTTTAGCGTAGTGCCCATACTGAAAGTAAGGGGGCGCTACACTTACATCCATCATCCAACCTTAAATTCATGTATTACCATGTGCCACAACATTTTAATTATTTATATGCCACACAATTACTTCAATGACATTGTCCATACTAATATACCCTCTATCTATAAACTTTCAAGAACCCCAGTTAGGTGAAAATGAGAAATTACAATGAGCAGTGAAGGAAGGGGCCAGCATATAGCCCTACGGTGCAACTTGTATTCTCTGGAATCTTTGTGCAACAGGCAGTATATCAACATTTGTATACTGCTCAATGTATACCATGGGCTGCCCCCATGATTTGAACCCAGTGAGAGCAAGAGATGTCTGAAATGTCAGCATATAAAGCTATTCATTAGGTAGAGTATGTATCTCTTTATATATGTATTAAGGAAGTTATTCATGGTATGAGTTGATTATGTAGATGTAAAGAAGATTGATCAGGCACTAATGCTCTAATCAAATGAGTTCAATAAGATTGGACCATGTACTTAAAATCAATCAAAAACAAGTTTGGTATAGCATATAAAGATCCGATCAACCCACTCCAATCCTATGTAATGTACTTTAGTGTGATGTACTGTAATCTACAAAAAAAAAAACTTTATTAAAAATGTTTTTATATAATGTACATGTACATGTACCTTAGTACTTTATTTTTGGAACAAATTAAGCAGTAAGCATTTTTAACTGTCAATTCTATGTACAAATATATATTTTTGCTAAAATGGCTAGAATTTCTAAAATTCTGTCTGTTTTTACTAAACATTGCTTTCAAGTTTGTCCTGATTTAAAAAAAAAAATCATATATCACCCCTTAACCCCAAAAATGTATAAATTGAACAATTGCTTAAGGGACCAGAATGAAAAGATTGTCACACACGTAATGGGTATATCAGTCTACAATCTACATCCCTACAATCAGATTTCATGTCCAGACTGATCAGACTAATTTTGATAAAATTGATTGATTTTGCTTAGAATTGATCTACAACATAGTATGTGTCTTTTTGATAATTTATAGATTAGATCATATCATCCAATTATGTAAAGACTGTTATGCATATGGCCACCATAAGGACAGCATGAAATGAGGCGCTTCCTTTACCTCTTGGCCTCCACCTATTTTCTGCTACTTTGAAAACAGAACAATGATATAGAATATACATAAATACCGTAGAATATGCTCAGAAACTGCTTGTAATTGGTTAATGGGAAATGTAATGATTTTGAGTAAATTTTATTTTAGTTTTATGTTTGTAAATTGTCGTTATATAACTGTTCTTTTTTTTTTTTAACAATATAACTGTTCTTTTACATTCTATATACAATCTTTGTTTTACATATAAACATTTAATATGTGACAAAGGATTCCTGGAGCTAAAGAGACAGCAAAGTAAAGCGGGTGTTGCTTGCTTTGAGGCTGTGGTTTGTCTGACTTAAAACTTCAGGTTAAAGCCTGGTACAAAGCATGAGTTTTTTTTTCCGTTCAATCCAATGGGTTGAACGAAAAAAAAACTGTCAGCTACAGTCAGAGCAGATGTACTAATGATACAACGTTAGTACAGTTGACTCACCCGCTGAGCTGTTGTGTGCTGACAAGGGGACGGCTTGCCCACCAGAACACTCCAATCAGCTCTCTCATCCATTGGCTGCTGTTTTTCCAGCATGCTCATCCGATAGAAGCCGGCCAAATGGTCACCTTCTGTTGGACTGGCTGCCATACACACAGGCCGAATGTCGGACGTTTTTATTGAACCAGACGATGTTGCCCGACATTCAGCCCCTGTGTATGGGGCTTAATTAGGTCGAAGGATTTGACATGGTTATGAGTTATTGTTGTTAATAATTCAAAAGTGTGTGTGAATTTAAGCTTGAGCTTTTGATTCATTTAAAAAAAAACTTACTTTACATCAAAGAGGCAATCTGGAATTTATGTATTGATATTTGGCCAGTTCAGCATATCTCATAATTTAACTTTAACTTGTGGAATTTCTGACTGGCTAACAGACAACACATTTCAATAAATAAGTTTAACCACTTGCCGACCACAATACATATATACGTTGTGGTCTGCAAGTGGTTTACTGGGATTATGGCTAAATATATCAGCCATAACCCCAGTACCGTTCTTTTCAGCAGGCGGCCAGCTCCCTCGGGAAACTGCTTTAGCACTAAACTGTTTATCCTTTTGATTTTTGATATATGTTACGGTTACGGCCTTACTCCCATCATTTGACGGGCGATCTCACATACGTTAACCAATTTTTGAACCAGACTTGCACAATCCCCTTCTTTTCCCCAACTCCCCCTTGATGTTTATACACTATTATGTGATCACTAGGTTCACTACTAGCCAGTCTGTTCATTGATATCACCACACGGTACGATTTTTACCACCATTTAACTGCTCCTAAATATTGTCACTTGATATGGCCTTTGTGCTTGGGGATGATATTGATCGCGAGATACAAACAGCATTTCACAGTGACACTCCGCAAGCATTGGACCAAGATGAGGAAATTAAAAACAAATTTAAGGAACACAAAAAATTACTCATAAAACACCTGAATAGAAAATGGGATGTTACATCCCTTGAAACCTACATATCCCATAAAATTGTCCCAAGAGGTTTAAGGGACAAAGTTATTCCGGCGGAACATCTTCACACAGAGAGCTTTCTTCCCAAATGGAAGGAGCTCTGTATAAATCATGGTCTCAATGTCATGGCCCTAATAGTTGAAGAGGAGAAATCACAGTTATTAACCATCCAACAGGAGATAAAAATTAGCTCCGAGGGTTTGGATGAATTGAAAGAAGAGGAGGAATTCGTTAAACAAAACGAACAACTCAAGAAAGATATTGAAAAGGTACAGTTAAACTTAAAAATAACTAAACAGGGCAAATTCAAACGTGACCTTAGTGATTTCGAGAAGGGGGAAATCTTCGATCTTACAACTCGCCGCGGTCGTAATAAATCGACAACGAGAGTCGCACGATCTCAATCCAGATCCCGTCGTCATAAACCGCAGATTGGTATTGAGGAGGATCAGACCAAAACGGTAATTTTTTTAGACGAAGAGGGGGAAGTACGGGGCGACGACCCGGTCCAACCCCCAAAACAAAAGCCAAACGCCAAACAATTAAAATCATGCCAGACTACACAGGAACGAACATACACCAGGAGCCAGAAAAAATAGTTGCTCAAAATACCTGTTCAACCCAAAAAGAAGAACAATCTCCGGGTATTGATGACCTGAAGGTCATCAACTTATCTGATTTCATTTTGACAAAGGATCACCTGACACTTCTGCAAAAAGGTATGTCCTTTTCGCCAGTGACCAATATGGACGAGTTCACTGTGTTCAAAGATATTACCCTGTTCCTCCGTAAGGTATATTATCGATCATTATTTACTAATGATGGCGTTGATGAAACCAAACAACGACCAGTTGAAAGCGAGGACCAGGCTATTTTGGACATTCTGAACTCCCTACTGGCGGAAAGTACAACCTTGGAAGAAGAACCTTCAGCCCTTATTAGACGGGTCAACCTTAGGATTAAATCACTCAGAATGCCGCCCTTATCAAAAAATAGGTGGCTTAAAACATTCCTAGATATGGTACAAATGGACCTGGAAAAGATTGACTGGTCCAAGAAGGCTACTGATAATCTAACAGCCGGTGAGAGGAAAGCACTAAAGGAATTACAAAATGACAATAACATTGTCATTAAAAATAGTGACAAAGGTGGCAACGTTGTTTTGTTGACTCCAAAACAATATGAAGGTGAGGCCAAACGACTATTAAGTGATAATTCCACTTATGAGAAATTGGATCACAATCCATTACACACTGTGGTCACAGAATTAAATTATAAACTGAGTCTGGCAAAAGAGGAGGGCCTCCTAACCATTAAGGAATATGATCATTTACGAGTCAATGAATACAACGTTCCCACCTTTTATATCATACCTAAGGTCCATAAAAATCTGGACAAACCACCGGGCAGACCGATCGTCTCGGCCTGCCAGGGACCCCTGGAACGTATGGGACGATATTTGGACCTTATGTTAAAGGAGATGGTAACTGACCTAAAGTCCTTTGTACAAGATACACAACACGTACTGGCCAAATTAGACGATCTTGGCACCTGCCAGCAACCTGATGATTGTTTACTGGTAGGTATCGACGTGGAGTCATTATACACCTCAATACCCCACGAGATCGGTATCCGGGCTGTCCGGACGTTCTTGGAAAGCACCTACCCCCTCTCAGGACCACAAAATGAGTTTGTCATAGATCTACTGGAGTTCGCTCTTATGAACAATCATTTCCAATTCACGGGAAACTTCTACCGACAAACACGAGGTACCTCGATGGGTGCGGCATGGGCACCTGCCTATGCCTGCCTACATCTTGGCCTATGGGAAGAAGAAGATGTCTATACCTCGTCTATGTACAGCCACCACGTACTTACCTGGTGGCGGTACATAGACGATGTCCTAATGATATGGAAAGGTGACATCGAAACATTACACCGGTTCATGACCGAGCTCAATCAAAATGGGCGCAATATCCATCTTACTTATACAGTTGATCCCGAACATCTGTCCTTCCTTGACTTACTGATCACTTTAAAAGAAGGCAAACTGAGCACCTGTACCTTCCGTAAGAATACCGCGGCCAATACCCTTTTATATGCCACTAGTCATCATCCTCATTGGCTCAAAAATGGCATTCCGGTGGGCCAGTTTTTGCGTATAAAACGCAACTGTTCCAACATCTCTGATTACCGCCGTGAAAGCCACGATTTGTATACGCGATTCCGCGAGCGTGGCTACTCGCATGGTCAAATTAAAAAAGCGAGAAAACGTGCGGCTATCAGAGATCGCGTGGACCTATTGACCAAAAAGAGATCAGTGAGCCAACAAGACATGAACTCTAATGAGCCCATCAGAATAATAACACCATTTGGCTCACAGTGGAATTCCGTCCGAACAACTTTGGAGAAACATTGGGGGATCCTAATTAATGCCCCAGGCCTTTCCAAGATAGTCAGTCCAGCGCCCAAATTAGTGGCACGACGTGCACATAGCCTAGGTGACATCTTAATTAAATCAGAATTTGTAAAAGAACCTAATACCACCTGGCTGTCCGAATATCCAAGATCCCTGGGCATGTTCCCCTGCAATAAATGTCAGATCTGCCCCTACGTCGATCGTACATCCACCTTTCATGATGCCCACGGACAGTGCAACTTTGAGATCAGGGATTTGATAAACTGCTCGACAACTCGAGTGATCTATCTAATCACCTGCCCCTGTCCCAAAATATACGTGGGAAAAACAAAACGTGCTCTGAAAGTACGGGTAGGTGAGCACCTACGCGAAATTAACGAAAAACAAAAAAATCCTGAAAAGCCACTTGCCAAGCATTTCGCTGAACATCACAATAGGTGCTCTAAGGGCATGACAGTGAAGGGCATTTATGCCCTCAAATTACCAGGTAGAAGAGGTGATTTTGACCGTATCCTCCAACAAAAAGAGAAGTGGTGGGTATATCGTCTTAAATCACTTGTCCCTGTTGGCTTGAACACTGAATTAAACTTACAGGTTTTTCTAAACCCATAGGGTAGTCCAGATCACCTCTTCTAAAAAGACCATGATATACACCCCACGACATGCCCCTGGAAATCCGGTTCATCATTCAAATATACCCCAGTTACCCCACCTCTTATACTTACTAACACCTTGAGACAATATCGTCAAAATGCTAAAAGCTAAAAAATAAATAAAATACTTTCCACTATCAAAAGTGAAGTGTTAATAACTGCCGGGATAGCCATGTCCCTTAATTTATATCTCAACTACTAACACCTACCCATATACCAAATCCCATCAATCCATCCATGGAAGTCAGTGTTCCTGATTCCAATGGATCCAGACCATGACATAAATGGACTTCCATGGACACTATTCTAGTAGTATTAACTAGGATATGATTATTCTCTGCCATATTTGGTATTTGCCATTTGCTATCTGTTCACCTAAAATATTTGTTCCCCCTTTTCCTCACTTCCTGTCCTGCCGTGTATTTCCCCCACTGTGTTTTCACTCCAAAAATGGATCATTAGTGATCAAAACAAGCCATACCCAGTGACGAAAGAACATGAGTAAGAAGATAAACTTCATTCCTTTTTGGGAAACTCAAAGTAATTCGACTGATTGACCTCCATGACCACCGTAGCGTCAGCTACATCATATGGCCATTTAGCATCAACACACATCGCTTCGGTGCAAGCATCAGCTGTGGACTGCGTATAAAAACATCCATCAGCTGACATTCCATCACGTCCAGGAAGAAGCTACGCCATTGGCTACGGCGAAACGCGTCGACGTCACCACCAGACGCTGCCCATGTGACCTGTCTACGTGATCCAATTCAAACCAGGAAGGAACGCGGAGGTTCCCGCTGACGGAGACGGCGATTGAAGTACTTTCACCGGGCTATTCAGCCCGCATCCTGGATACGGAGTACACTTGACTCCCTCCCCAACAAAGCCCCCTGCATTCTCGGGCACATCATTCGGGAAAATTATCCAGATGACAGCACAAACAGGTTTTTTCACTCTGACCATTCCATTGAATGAATAGCTACCTAAGGTCTGTAACCACTTTTTACCATTGTCGTTCCTAATGGAGCAATATGGATGCTATACTATCTGAATAACTTTATAAGCATCAAAACACACTGTTGTTGCTATACAACCTTGGAGATCTTTTTGCTCGAATATAATATCAACATAATCTCCACATTTGTTGGGAATCGAGCCAACACCCAGGTATAGCCCTACTTAACAATCACAGTAAGGAACTTTGCTGTGCTGTCACGATACAGCCTCCACCGGATGATCACATCCAGGATGTGCAGTACATGACCACACACAATATACCTGTGCATTCCCAGGTACTAATTGTCTTCTGATTGACAGCATACTGCATACAGCTTGTAGTACCACCCAACCCACTGAATACATAATCAGATTGTTCAGGCTATTCAGTGTACATTCAGACCAAGTGAACCAACATTCATTCAAATGACTTTTGAAATATTACCATTTTACGCAGAGTGAAATAATTTCGAGAATTGATGCGATCATTGCACACCTATGAGAGGAAGATTCCCTCCCACTTACAGTGAATTCACCATTAGCTCGCTATACTATTCTACTGCCTATAGGCATTATCGATCTAACCTGTTGCAGCTTCCATACCTCAATCCCCACACCCCCTACCCGTCTCCCCCCCTTTCCCTCCTCCCATTTACCCTTCAAGGGTTCAGTCATTGGTCAGTATACCATTAGGGCCACAATTAGGATACCTGTTGTCTTCACTTCGTGAATACAATTATAATTCTCCTATCTCATACTCATTGCATAGTGTGATGACAACCAATGACTGACCCCGACAGTGTCCGGACAGCGTCATGTGTGTGTTTATGTTGCCTGTTGTATGTCTTGTATGTTATGTGTGCTCATGGTTAGACATTATTTACCCAATACCATGCTCTTTTAAACTGTGTCGTGATATTTGCATGTGATCCTATTTTGATTAATTGAATCATTACAATAAATTTTTGATACTACACCCTACGTTTTTTATTGTCAGGATCGGGATCACTATAGTTTGGCCCTAAGTAACCCCTTTCTTTTCCATGACCTAACCTAAGGTCAATTTTCATCTCCTCTTTAGCACTAAACTGTTTATCCTTTTGATTTTTGATATATGTTACGGTTACGGCCTTACTCCCATCATTTGACGGGCGATCTCACATACGTTAACCAATTTTTGAACCAGACTTGCACAATCCCCTTCTTTTCCCCAACTCCCCCTTGATGTTTATACAGTCAGAGCAGATGTACTAATGATACAACGTTAGTACAGTTGACTCACCCGCTGAGCTGTTGTGTGCTGACAAGGGGACGGCTTGCCCACCAGAACACTCCAATCAGCTCTCTCATCCATTGGCTGCTGTTTTTCCAGCATGCTCATCCGATAGAAGCCGGCCAAATGGTCACCTTCTGTTGGACTGGCTGCCATACACACAGGCCGAATGTCGGACGTTTTTATTGAACCAGACGATGTTGCCCGACATTCAGCCCCTGTGTATGGGGCTTAATTAGGTCGAAGGATTTGACATGGTTATGAGTTATTGTTGTTAATAATTCAAAAGTGTGTGTGAATTTAAGCTTGAGCTTTTGATTCATTTAAAAAAAAACTTACTTTACATCAAAGAGGCAATCTGGAATTTATGTATTGATATTTGGCCAGTTCAGCATATCTCATAATTTAACTTTAACTTGTGGAATTTCTGACTGGCTAACAGACAACACATTTCAATAAATAAGTTTAACCACTTGCCGACCACAATACATATATACGTTGTGGTCTGCAAGTGGTTTACTGGGATTATGGCTAAATATATCAGCCATAACCCCAGTACCGTTCTTTTCAGCAGGCGGCCAGCTCCCTCGGGAAACTGCTTAGAGTGGCTCATGAAGCGGCTATGTTTCTCGGGCTTACCGTTTCCACCGATTTGTCAGACAAATTATCTAGCAGTGCGGCCAGCTGTTCCCATAAGCAATCAAAGAGTTAATGCTTTATGGTCTTTTAGGACCAGAACAATGTCATGACATCACTTCTGGTCCAGGCTGAATGTAAATATATATACAGTATCTCACAAAAGTGAGTACATCTCTAAAAAATGTTGTAAATATTTTATTATATTGTTTCATGCGACATTCATTGAAGAATCTACACTTTGCTACAATGTAAGGTAGTGAGAGCACCCCTAAGTGAAAATATCTAAAGTTGGCCTAAAGTGTCAATGTTTTTGTTGTCCCCATTAGTTTCCAGCACAGCCTTAACCCTCTTGGACATAGAGTTCAAAAGAGCTTCATAGGTTGCCACTGGAGTCCTCTTCCACCCCTCCATGACAACATCACAGAGCTGGTGGATGTTAGAGCCCGTGTGCTCCTCCACCTTCTGTTTGAGGATGCCCCACAGATGCTCAATAGAGTTTAGGTCAGAAGACATGCTTGGCCACTTCATCACCTTTACCCTCAGCTTCTTTAGCAAGGCAGTGGTCATCTTGGAGGTGTGTTTGGGGTCATTATCATGTTGGAATACTGCCCTACAGCCCTGTCTATGAAGGGAGGAGATCATTCTCTGCTTCAGTATGTCATAGTATATGTTGGCATTCATGGTTCCCCCAATGAACTGTAGCCCCCCAGTGTCTGCAGCACTCATGCAGCCCCAGACCATGACACTCCCATCACCATACTTGACTGTAGGCAAGACATATGTCACTTGCCACCACATACACCCCAGAATTTTTTTCAGAACATCAAGTATTTCTCACAGAAAAGTATTGCAGTAACACATTTTGCTATACACATGTTTATTCCCGTTGTGCGTATTGGAACAAAACAAAAAAGGGACGGAAAAAAGCAAATTGGACATAATGTCACACACAACTCCAAAAATGGGCTAGTCAAAATTCTTGGCCCCCCTAACTTAATATTTGGTTGCACACCCTTTGGAAAAAATAACTGAAATCAGTCGCTTAGTATAACCATCAATAAGCTTCTTACACCTCTCACTCGGAATTTTGGACCACTCTTCCTTTGCAAACTGCTCCAGGTCTCTCGGCGGTGATCGCGACCACCGGGCACGTGCGTCGGAATCAGGGGCGAGCGGGGGCCGTGCACACGCCCCTATTGGCTGCATTGCGAGATGACGTATAGCTACGTGATCTCGCACAGCAGAGCCGACCTGCCGCCATATAACCACGGTGGCTGGTCGGCAAGTAGTTAATTAGCAGCTTTAAAATTAAAGCAGTAGTTTATTGAATACAAAAAGAACCGTGAAACATCCCTCTCAATACAGACACAGAGCAACTGTTAAATGCCAATTTAGCCTTTTGAGTATAGCCAAATAACATACAGTATTTGTTTATCATTTACATTTCGCTAGAAAGAGCAGTCATAGAATGATGGAACCACAAAAGGTGAAAAAAATCTACATCTGCAAATGTTCAATTACCTTTAAGCATTACACGGTGACTAAAACCTGAATACATTTCTCCACATCACTGTTTCTGGTATGGCATAGCTGGCTTTAGTGTACCAGTAACAGTAAATCTCAATAGAAGAAGGAAACTGATTTTTCAGTAATAAAATAAATATTGTCACACTAGATCCATTTCAAGTGTGCCTGTACCAACTCAACTATTAAAATCAGACATTACAAAGGAATTGTATTCAAGGAAATAATATTGTTACTTCATAATACATTTTCCACAGTTAAGCATTTTTTATGTATTTTCCCATTGCTGTAAGCTAAGCAAAGGCACATGATTCCTCTATTCAAATATTTTTTTATGTTTTAAAAAAAAAAGTCACCTGTGTCAAAAATCATCCATTTGTTTATCCTAAACAGAGTTTCCAACCTCAATACATCTTTCTGGCCACCTTCCAGAGTTGCTGGTAGATGCTACTGCAGTGGCTGCTAGTGTCATTATGTAGATGTGTGGCTACCTGCATGCTAGAGTAAATCCAAAAGTAAAGCATCAGCTGGTTCAAATGAAACCGGCCAACATTCAGCCAGTGTGTATGGCAGCCAGTTTGACAAAAGCCAGCTGTTCAGTTGGCTTCTGTTGAAGGCTCATGACCAAAAAAGGTCTGTCGACTGGCTTCCGATCAGTGCTCTCAGCTAATGACTGAGAGCACTGACCGGAGTGTTCTGTTACAACACAATAGCACAGCAGGGAAGATTGATGTACTAATTTTGGATTATTAGTACAGCAGCTCAGACCTGAGCTGTCAGGTTTTTTTTTGTTCAACCAGCTGGGTTGAATGAAAAAAAAAAAAAAATAGTGGTGTGTACAAAGCTTAAAGCGGATGTGCCACTAAAAAACTATATTAAAAGCAAGCAGCTACAAATACTGCAGCTGCTGACTTTTAATATAAGGACACTTACCTGTCCTGGAGTCCAGCGGTGATCGCAGCAGATGACGAGCCGATCGCTCGTCACCCTGCTGCTCCCCCCTCCATCCACGGTGAGGGAACCAGGAAGTGAAGCGCTCCGGCTTCACTGCCCGGTTCCCTACGGCGCATGCGCGAGTCGCGCTGCGCCCGCCGATTGGCTCCCGCTGTGTGCTGGGAGCCGAGTGTTCCCAGCATACAACGGGGGGGGCGACGGGAAGCAGAGGAAAAACCCGTCCTTTGCCCGTATCGTAGGGCCGGAAGTGGGTGCAGATACCTGTCTGTAGACAGGTATCTGCACCCCCCTCCCCCCTGAAAGGTGTCAAATGTGACACCGGAGGGGGGGAGGGTTCCGATCAGCGGGACTCCACTTTAGAGTGGAGATCCGCTTTAAGGATGCGATAGTATGGAAGGGTGCGGGAGGTGCAAGGGGGAAGAACAATAGAGATGGAGTACAGAGTGTCTAGTCTTGTATCCAGACAGCATGTAGTGAGTGGACTTGCTGGGCCCCTTCAACACCTATATGTGTAGTATAACGATGAGGTCACCACTTCTTGTACAAGCAAATAAGGTTGCAAATGTATTTGGTGAACACAAAGTGGACTTATATTCTTTGTGGCTAATGAGGAATATATTTCAACTAAAGTGTTTCTGCCTAGAGTTCAGCTTTAAGTAAAATGTATGCATTTTAATACTTTATTTTTTAGTTTTGACTGTGGTGTATGTTTATTTAAAATAAAAGTGGTGTACAGTAACAAATAGAAAAATAGACAAAAAAAGTTTTTCTTTAATTTGCTTTTTTTTCTGAACTAATGAAAGCTTATTTATAATAATATTATTGTATACCATTGCTTTTTGTAATGTGTAATTAACCACTTCATTACTGGGCACTTAAACCCCCTTCCTGCCCAGACCAATTTTCAGCTTTCAGCGCTGACGCAATTTGAATGACAATTGCGCGGTCATACAACACTGTACCCAAATTATATTTTTATCATTTTTTTCCCACAAATAGTGCTTTCTTTTGGTGGTATTTGATCTTCTCTGCGATTTTTATTTTTTGCGCTATAAACATAAAAAGACAGAAATTTTTTTAAAAAAACACAGGGCCAGATTCAGGTACAATTATGTTGCTCCCACGCCGTCGTAACTCTTCTGTGAATCTGGCCCACAATATTTTTTACTTTTTGTTATAATAATATCCCAATTTAAAAAAAAAAAAAAAAAAAATTCCCTCGGTTTAGGCTGATATGTATTCTTCTACATATTTTTGTTAAAAAAATCGCAATAAGCGTATATTGATTGGTTTGCGCAAAAGTTATAGCGCCTACAAAATAGGGAATAGATTTATGATTTATTTTTTACTAGTAATGGTGGTGATCTGCGATTTTTTTGTCAGGCCTGTGATATTGCGGCGGACATATCGGACACTTTTGACACAATTTTGGGACCATTCACATTTATACAGTGATCAGTGCTATAAAAATGCACTAATTACTGTATAAATGTGACTGGCAGGGAAAGGGTTAACACTAGGGGGTGAGGAAGGGGTTAAATGTATTCCCTGGGTGTGTTCTAACTGTGTGTGGAGGGGGACTGACTGGGGGAGGTGACCGATGCTGTGTCCCTATGTACAAGGGACACAGCATCGGTCTCCTCTCTCCCTGACAGGACGTGGAGCTCTGTGTTTACACACAGAGCTCCACGTTCCTGCTGTCACCACCGGTCGCGGGTACCTGGCGGACATCGCGGCCGCCAGGAATGCGCATCGGCATCTCAGCGATGCACCGGGCACAGTGTTTCCCCGCTGCTCGCCCCCAGCGGCGCGCGCGGGGAATGCACATAAAAGGACATCCACCCGGCAGTTGAGAGCTGCGCTGTGGACGTCTTTCGTCTATAGCGCCGCTCTCAAGTGGTTAATC
Source organism: Rana temporaria (assembly GCF_905171775.1). Taxonomy (NCBI): domain Eukaryota; kingdom Metazoa; phylum Chordata; class Amphibia; order Anura; family Ranidae; genus Rana; species Rana temporaria. The sequence continues at coordinate 223,193,865 of NC_053490.1, read as the reverse complement.
TCCATAGTGGTAATCCTGAGTGTGGCTCGGAGTGAACTTTAATTTTTACATGCAATCCATTAGTCAGTATTTGATTTCTTATGATAATAAATCATAAAAGCCTGGATAAGCTAAAACTCCTGAAATCATATTGATGATTGTCTGTGAAGGTTCTCATTTATCCTGGTCATGGTATGGCTAGACATTGTTAGTCACATTTAACTGAACAAGTTCTGTGATGTTAAATACATTTTGAAGCTACTCCAAGCCACTTTTTCTATCGACTGTCAACAAGATGATGTATGTATGTATATATCTATTCAATCATATCAGACCCTTTGCAATTTTATTGGCCAGCTCACTGGGCATCAGTCAGCAATATATACCCCAGGATATCTGACAGATAGCATAGATTACATAATCCAATCAACATCCTTGGTGTCATGAAGACTGTATGGGTGTTACTGTCTTGATTTTCATGGCTAAAAGTGTGATTTTGTTTTGTCAAATGGCAGAGATGGCATTATGTAGAAGACAGATTGTGTAGAAGGCCCCCAACCCTGTCCAGAGATGTTTTTCCACGTCTGACATACAGTAGATACCCAAGGATGGGATTGTATTACTAAAATAGGGTGGTTCCACAACTTTTACTCCTTCCATCCTGATCTTGGACAATCAAAATCTACATTTTCAATGGTGATTGGATTAAGGTGTTCGTGCTGCCCATGTGGATATCAATGTTGGGGTACCTCTGTGACACTCATTAGAACTGAAATGGCTTAGATAAGCTAAAACATACATTCAACAGTAAAGAACAAGTCCAATGTCACTAACTAGTACTAGCCATATTGAGGATTGATTGCTATAGTTTGCTTCACAATATTGCGTTATGCTTTGCAGTTTAAATTACCTCTTTAGTTTAACTATGGACTATAGGCTATTAATTGTATCACAGTCATTTGACTTACCCTGTTCTATGTAGTGTGCTGTAGACCAGTGTTTCTCAACCTTTTTTCAGTCAAAGCACCCTTTAAAATTATAGACAATCTTAAGGCACCCTTTAAAATTATGGACAGTTTTGGGGCACCCCATTCTAAAATGTAAAAACGCTATTCTAATAACTTTACATAATGCAGCAACATCCACACATAGGACACCCAAAATGACAGGAGATTTATTCTTCCAAAGCAAATACACTTTTGCACACTGGTTCTGACTAGTATCCAATGTTTCTCTTCTCCCTCAATTTTTCTCCATCAGTCAGCTAATGCCCCCCCCCCCCCAGTGCTAAAGGAGATGGAAAGAGGAGGGTCAATCAAGGATGCTGTGGAGGCAACAGACATTCTTCTTACTAACTGATTATGTCATTGGTTGTTACTATGCAAGCGTCTAGAAAGTCGTATTGGTGCATTATGAAAACCCATGGTTTTGGTTAACTAAAAGACGGGCTTGAGTTATCTACTGGCCTGTATACAATTTTTTAGCAATTTTTTGTCATTTTGCCAAGGCACCCCTGAAAAAACCTCAGGGCACCCCAGGATGCCTGGGAACACTGGTTGAAAAAGGCTGCTGTAGACTATGGATTCAGTATACACTCACCCATAGATTTCACTGGCTTTAAACCCTTCATTAACAAGAGTGAAGTAAGGAGAAATAAAATGGCTACAAAACATTTTGCAGCCAATAACTATAAAGTATAATCGTTTTTTGTTTTTTTTCGAGATATAATGCAGTATATTTATTATACCATGAAAACATTAAAATCAACTGCCAAATATGAATATCCCTAAACTCTACTGCATTTTAAACTTATCAACCTCTAAATAATGGTTAGTGTTAAAGAATTGCTCTTGTATTTCACATTGAATAATCTATAGAAATTTGACCAAAATTAGCCTGCATTAAAAGTAAGAATACTGCTCTGCTTGGCAGTCTGACCTGGACTCATGGCGCCATGACATTTCTTTCACTCACTTTAAGGGTCTGTTCTGCTCTATCTGGTAGATTGCACAGAGAATGGTTTGGAATAATTTTCTTCATTCTTCAGTAGTTTGTCTTTCTACTTTGGCATTTTATTTTACATTTCAGCAAGATGAACTATTTAGGTTTGCCCTTTTCATACTTGCCAGGTAATTTGTCGACAGCACCTGGTACATATAGCTACAGCCAGACTGCTGACAAGCAGTTAGCAAGAGTCAGCCAAGCATCAGTCCTACACTGCATACTTTACAGAAAGAAGGATGTCAATAACTATTGTTCTAAATACCACATTACTCGCTAGAAATATTAGCATTTTCATATTTCTGGACACTATTTATTCAATGTATTATATGCCTTAATGACTTATAGTATAACTATATTTTGGTTATCATATAGGGTCCTATAGATATTTATAATAACAAAAGCTTCTGTTAATGTAAAAATGTTATCCAACTTAAAAAGTTATTCATAGTTACAAAAAAAGTTTAACAATACTTTTGTGCTCTTTTGGTCAGTCCCTTTACCACTGTTTTAGAAGTTCACTTCAAGTGTAACTTTTAAGACCAATTAAGGTGAGCAAACTTTGCTCATGGTAATGTCCTTTGTTCAAGATCATACCCCCATATACGCATATTAGGCTTTTGCCCATGGCTTGGATATAAAGTAATGAATACAAATGTTCTGTGAATGATAAAGACTTTTTACACTGCAGATTTATATGATGTTTAATAATATAAAACAATATTCAATACAACTGAAATAAATGCTCCATGAATAGCATTTTTGCTATGTGAAAACTTCCATCTATGATAATTGTAGATATATACATATAAAGTTATTATATATGGTAGTTTACAAATGAAGATGTAATCTGTAATAATGTAAACTAAGATGTGCCGTAATTATAAAAAAATAAATCACAAAATCCAAAAAAGAGTTTACAGTATTTACAGTATATAAGGTATTGTAGGCTCTTTTTTATATTGTGTTGGTTTGTGTGTTTTTGTTAAATAATTACAGTACATCTCAGTTTAGATTATTGATAATTAGGCTTTAGTGATTATGTTTTTTGTAACACTTGGTAATTAAAAAGTAACCCATGAGAAATAATGCTTTTGAAGCCTAGGCTGGTTATGGCAAAAATTGCCGCTCATCTCATCTTGCTAAATAATGCAATGTGAACACAATTTAATTATGTTAACTTATCTTTGTCATATTTAATGATATTCAGGCCGCAGCAATTAATTATTGGCTTTCTGCCATGGTCAAAACACTGTATAGCACCACATGTTCTAAGGGCAGTGGCTTGTGCTATGATATGCTTCTGTGAATGCTTTTGTGGTTACATTTGTTCTTATTAATTTGTAATAAGTGACAAGTTATTATTAATTACTGATATTTAAATATTTTATCTCATATATTTTATATTGAAGATCTTTGTTAAAAAAAATTCCACTATATCCTTATGCCATTGTTTATTTTAGAGATTAAGTAGTAAAATATACTTTAAAAAACATAAAAAATAAATAAAAAAAAGCTCAAGAACTGCCAGAGCAATAGTACAGGATAATAATGATAGGCAATATTTTTTGGAATAGTATTAAAAATAATTATCATAACATATTTATTTATGGAAAAAATTGTGAATATTGTGACTGATTTACCAGCCGCCGTTTACCTAGCGTACATGGAAAAGCAAACAAAATTCTGGTGGTAATTAATTTTTATTTATTATATAAAAATACCACTAGAGGGAGACTCCACTCAATCCAGCTGGCTGACCACCCACAGACAAACACAAATCTTACACGCAATCTGGTGCACTGAAAAGCAGTCTAGCTCACACTTCTAGAATTCCTCCAGCTATTCTACAAGCTATGACTCGTGTGTTAATCACTCTTCACACTGCCCAACACCAGACATACATCTCATGGTAGCTTGCCACCACCTTGCAGTTCGTACGATGACTGGTTTGCTAGGCAACCAAACACACAAATCTCCATCTGGCAAACATGCTCATGTACAATCTTTAGCAAGGAACATAGACCAAGCACATAGACACTATAATACAGAGTCTGAGCTTAGTACACAGAAGAAATTTATAAATTTTATAATTTAATATCCCGAAAGTTTTATATAAAGTATACAAAGGAAAAGGAATTACAAAAAATATTTAAAAAAAAAAGACTAATGGACATACACAATTTGGCTTTTGGCTATGAAAATAAAAGGGCTAAAAAACAGAAATAAAACTTTTACCAAGGTTTGTCCTGTGACAGGAGCATGTCAGAAATATCCACCAGTTAGACTGGAATCACACCATCCATATTTCCTGCTCCTCTATTTATTGAGATATGGGTCTGGGCTGGATTTTAGCCCTCAGCTAGTCAACCCTGGGGGGGGGGGGCATTCCCTTCTCAGCCCACAGGTTTGTTCTGTGTTCCAAAGTGACTAGGGTTAAATGACCATGATGGCTGGGTCAAGGATAGGTTTTTCGACACCAGCGCATCAGTCCCATCGCAACAAGATCAATCAACTCTTGGCTGTCGTTATCACGCGCCATATGGTCATTTAGTCATGGATTCTGTATACACTACACAAACCATTTTACATGTACACATACCCCAAAATGTGTACGACTAGAAGAAATTATTTTCATCTTACCGCAACTAATCTTTTAATTTTCTTGATGAGATCAAATAGATTCTTCTGATCTTTGACAAAAATCAATGATTGGCAGACATTTGAGAGTCTTAAGAGTGAACATGTCTTGTCCCCACTGGGATTGTAGATTTACTAGATCTTTCCTTTTAGGATTCAGGGAGACAACCGTTTTTTTTATGGCACCAAGGTGTCACTTCTGATCTAAAACTTGCTCTGTCCGTTTCAACTTCTAATTGAGGAACATCTGTCTATGACAGATCACTGAATGATGGAATACCGTATCTTTATTTCCACTTAATTAAACAACAATATACAATCATACTACTTCAAAAGATTATGTTGCATTCCATCTATTGCCAAACCTACCCTACTTTTGAGTGGTGGTACCTTAATACATGAGGAGTGTTATGACGCGTACAAACGATCGGAAATTCCGACAAGAAAAGTCTGATGTAAGCGCTTGGTCGGAAATTCTGACCGTGTGTGGGCTCCATCTGAATTTTTCTGTCGGAATTTCCGCCAAGAAAAATTTGAGAGCTTATTCTCAAATTTTCCGACTAGAAAAGTTCTTGGAGGAAATTCTGATCATCTGTATGCAATTCTGATGCACCAAAAAACATGCATGCTCGGAATCAAGTCGACGCATGCTCGAAAGCATTGAACTTTATTTTTCTCGACTCGTTGTAGTGTTGTACATCACAACGTTCTTGACAGTTGGAATTTTGTGTGACAGTGGCCCAGATTCTTAGAGGAGATACGACGGCGTATCTCCAGATACGCCGTCGTATCTCTGCTTCCGGCCAGTCGTATCTATGCGCCTGATTCTTAGAATCAGTTATGCATAGATATCTGTTAGATCCGACAGGCGTAAGTCTCTTATGCCGTCGGATCGTAACTGCATTTTTACGCTGGCCGCTAGGTGGCGCTTTCGTCAAATTCCACGTTGAGTATGCAAATTAGGTAGATACGCAAATTCCCGAATGTACGCCCGGCCGACGCAGTGAAGTTACGCCGTTTACGTTAGGCTTTTCCCAGCGTATAGTTACCCCTGCTATATGGTGGCATAAGTGTGGCGTAACAATGTTAAGTATGGCCGTCGTTCCCGCGTCAAAATTTGAAAAGTTGCGTCGTTTGTGTCATCCGTGAATGGGGCTGGACGTCATTTACGTTCACGTCGAAACCAATGACGTCCTTGCGGCGTACTTTGGAGCAATGCACACTGGGAAATTCCACAGACGGCGCATGCGCCGTTCGGGAAAAACGTCAATCACGTCAGGTCACAGTACATTTACATAAAACACGCCCCCCTGATCCAAATTTGAATTACGCCGCCGCAACTTACGGAGCAAGTGCTTTGAGAATACAGCACTTGCCCGTCTAAGTTGTGGCGGCATAGCGTAAATCGAATACGTTACGCCGCCGCAGAGATACGCCGCTGGACGAGAATCTGGCTCAGTGTGTTTGCAACACAAGTTTGAGCCAAAATTCTGTGGGAAAAAAATCCACGGTTTTCTTGTCGGAATTTTAGATCGTGTGTACGAGGCATTAGTGGCCAAATCACCAGGTGAAGACAGAGGGAAAAAAGCCACCCCATCTAATGATTGTAAAGCTGCAAAATATTATATTATTGGTTTATGGGTTTAAAAACACTTTGAGGGCCTAAGAAAAATTAATCTTTAATAAAATTATTCTGTTCCATTATTGTAGAAATCACTTTTTTTTTACAGGTTGTGGAAGTGTAAGGTGACCTTTAGATTTTTATGTTCTTTTTTTAAATAGAATGGTGCATTATTTATTTTGCTTGCATAGATTTATTGTAGATAATATTCATATTTGTCATTAATATTTTAAGAATTTAATTGGCTAACTGTAAACAAGGTCAAATGTACACTTAACATTATGTTCCATTGCATAATAGGCATTTTAGCAAATTATTCCTTTATAGCAGACATTTTTGTAATATAGAAAAAAAGGTGACAGAATGTTGAAATGTAACATTTAGACAAATTTGTACATTATGTAATCAATTTTAATTTTTTTTGCTGATAAGCTTTTGTATATTGCATATGCTACTTTAATGTCTTATAAATGTATAAATATGAAAATGATGTTGTTAGAGACACTTACTGAATACTCATGTATTGCTTATCAGAATAAGTTTAAAATTCATCTTCTCCTCTTGACGGGTCCATCTGTACTTGTAAGAACAGAGAGTGCATCTCTTTGAGATACGAGGAGAGCGCAAAGTCATGGCAGTACCATTTAATGCTTTCTTCACAGTCTGCCATTAATCTTGGCTCTTATACAGAGTAATGCCAGCAATGTTTAGGAAGAATGTTCTCAAACTTTTAAAAGCACTTTTCTAAAAGAAAGACTAAGTTTGGATCAGTTAGTATATATTTATATAACTTTGCTTTGTCAAAATAAAACTTTTCTCAAATGGAAGCCTGTGTACAAAAAACAGAAATGGAGTGTGAGGTCATATTTGATAACTAAGAGCATATCTCCTGTTTGAATACAAAAACAAAAAATGTATTTGTTTTGGTTTGGGATTAGGGTTTTCTCCTTGAAAAAGAGGGAAAAAGGGAGGCTGAAAAATGTTACTACTACACAGAGATACTCCGAAGGAGGTCTAACCCTGGGACTATGAGTCTGAGAGTAGGCTATGTTCACACAGAGCTTAGGACCAAGAGGGGAAAGATATTTAGATTAATATGTTGATATGAAATATTGCAATGCCATAAGCTTAAATCTGTATTAAGAATGTATTATCTAATAATACTATTAATTAACTTTTTGCTTAGTTTTTTCACTAATTGTCTATTCCATTACTGCCCCCTCCCTCTCCCATTCCCCCTCCCTCTTCCCTCACCCTCTCCCCCACAGCGCAGTCACCATCTTTTATATATTTATTACTATTTCTGTTAGGATCAGATCCACAGGTTACTTCTGCAGTTCCCCCACTAGGCCCATTTGACAACGTGGGAGTTTTCTACTTTTTACTTACCTGTAGATACTTTGAATATCTCCTAAACTTGCACTGTTTAGGAGATATTCATACTGCATGAGCCTGTGATTTCACCGAAACATGCACTCTGAAGCGATGGCATACCCATGCCGTCCCTTCAGAGCTCCGTGCTGTGATCCGTGACTCCTGTATGCATGCACGGAAGTGAGGTCGGCGCGGCCAATCAGACAGCCTGGAGGACGCAAACCCAGAAGGAAGATCGAGTAAAGATGGATTTGCTTTCAGCAATGTTTAATAATGGCAATCTACAAATATACCTATTGATAATTGGAGGCTTTATTTTCCTTGTATATCATATTTTTATTTATTTTTTGCTTTTCCGTTCTTCTCACAGTGACCATTTTCACTCCCTCCTGGAACATGTGACAGTGCACATCATCTGCTCATGTAACCTTCCCAGGATGCATCCGTGAGGCCCTGATTACATCACCAGTGCCTCACTCAGAAACTGCGACGTTGTGGCGGACAGATCGGACACTTTTGACACTTTTTTGGGACCATTGACATCTATACAGCGATCAATGCTAACAAATAGCCACTGATTACTGTATAAAGCTCACTGGCAGGAAAGGGGTTAACACTAGGATAGATCAAGGGATTAAGTATTCCCTAGAGATTTTTTTCTAACTGTGGGGGGAGTGGACTGACTGGGAGTAGAGAGAGATCACTATTCCTGATCACTAGGAACAGTGATCTCTACTTCCCTGACAGAATGGGAATCTTTCTGTTTTTATTGACAGATCCCCATTCTGCCTCTCTGTGGAGTGATCGTGGGTAGCCAGCAGACATTGCGGCTGTTGGCCACGCGCATGGGTTCCAGCGTCATGCCACGGGCACGCGCGCCCCCCTATAGCTCTTAAAGTGTCTCTTAAAGATTTGCCCAGCTGTGCCAACCTGCCACATTATGATGACGGTGGCTGGTCCACAAGAGGTTAAGGAATTTACAGAGGACAAGAGGGCAATCTTTATGTCTGGAGGAAAGGAGATTTAATCTCCAAATACGGAAAGGTTTCTTCACGGTAAGAGCTGTGAAAACGGGGAATAGACTCCTTCGAGAGCTGGTTCTGGCCAGCTCAGTAGATTGCTTTAAAAAAAGGCCTGGATTTGTTTCCTAAATGCACATGATATAACTAGATACTAATATTTATAGGTAAAGTTGATCCAGGGAATATCCGATTGCATGTTGGGGGATCAGGAAGGATTTTTTTCTGCCTGTTGGAGAAAATTAGATCATGCTTCATTGTTTTTTTTTTTCCTTTCTCTGGATTAACTGTGAGTATAGGATTGTATATATGGGGGTTTTCTATTTGGATGTGTGTTTTTTTTCTATGTTGGTTGAATTACGTAACTGAACTACGTAAACTATGTAACTAAAGGATTTGCGAATGTTCAGACAAAAAAGAGTGAAGATTCCTTTAAATAATCCATTCATGAAAAAGTTAATACTTGTTTATATATTTAATTTGAACATGACTGGATTGTTCACTCTTTTTTGTGTGAACATTCTCAATTCCTTTAGTAATTCAGCCTTATTGTCTTTGTATTTCTAATATTTATATAGGAGAAGGAAAATCAATAGATGACTATAGTGTATATTAAAAAAGGGTGACGTGGGAATATAGAAAGATAGAAAAAAAAAGAAAAGGGATACAAATTGAATCAAATGGAATAATAAAGGAAATATAATAGGTATACCACAGCACATTTCTTCTATCTCCCTTACTGTATGAGTTTGAAGAGTATGTGCCAGCTGTCAAAACAAACACAACATTTTCCATGTTCCTTGTTCTATAAAATATAAAAATGAGAATCAAATCTGTCTTTCAAGGTTTTCATTTAACCATGTCATTATGTAGCTAATAATAGTTAGTCATATTCAGCTGAACTTGTTTTGTAATGTTTAAGATGTTTCACCATTTATTCAAGTGGCTTCATCAGTTCATATGCGTGGCAGTACATGTCCCTTTATAAACACTTGGGTAACGCATTTATTTTAAAAGCTAAAGCCTAACACACACAGTCACATATCGCTTTTCGAAGTGATCATATGATAATCCAATCGTTAGTGCTAAGCGTTTTAGAGCGGATCCTGGCAGTTCATTCATATTTATCCAAAGGGACGAA